>NC_141685.1:670666866-671266866 GCF_964263255.1 Lissotriton vulgaris | reverse complement strand
ACACGTCTTAAACGTAGGGATGCTAACATCATGGGTCCTGTTTTACCAGGCACTGTGTCATATCTGCAATCTGTAAGCTGTTCTTTAAGCTTTTCGGCTGGGGCTGCTTCAGGCGTACGCTGCATTGCTAAATCTCTCATTGTCATTCGATGTACCTGTGGCGGGGTGCGATAACCTCCTGTAGCACCTCCAGAGGCGGAGGCTTGAGCATAACCTGGCTGTAGGGTCGGTATCTGTAACGGAATTGGAACCTGAGCAGCGCCAGCCCCAAAGGGATTAAGCGGATGAATACCAGGGGGAACAATAGGGGAAGTGGCAACAGGTGCAGGAAGTGGTGCGGGAGGGGTCTGCTGTTGCGGACCTGGGGGCAGATGATCAACAGGGGGTACAGGTACTGGTGGTACAGTTATATTGGTATATGCGGGAGCTACGTCGTCTAAATAGGAAGAAAGAAAAATATCTGCTGCTGTTTTGTGACGTAATTTAGTCGGAACCAATGGAGGGGGCATATCTTTCGGTATTTCCGGGGTCGCCTTTCGCAGGCCCTCGGCCAGGACTGGATACAATCCTGTCATAATGGCATTACTCTGTCTTTCGTGTTGTTCTATTCTGACTCTCTGTCCTTCTTCTAGTAGTTCTTTTTCTTTAGTTTTATCGGAATCTTCTCTGCTTTTCTCTACTTTTCTGAGCGCCTTCTCTGTCCGTCTATGTGATTCTTTACGCCATAATTCAATGGCATCTTTCTGTGATTGTCTGGCTTTCTTTTTCCATAACGCTTCCTCTACTCTCATGATGCACTCGGCATCCCATGTCCCTGTAACGGGCCATCTCTGATTCTCTGCTAAGTCTTTCGTATAATCCACCCACAAGTCTAGATATAATATGGCATCTAAGCCGTGCTTATGGTACATAAAATGTCCGGGAGTGTCCTTGGGTGGGATGGGAACTGCTTCTTCGAGTATCCCTTTCCTAGTTCCTATCTGTCGCAATTTCGAAAATAAAGGCATAACTAGCTCGGTCTAGACACAATAAACACAGTAAGAAAATGCAAACAATCACTCATACCACGACATTAAAACACATTGAAACATTTCGAAACAAACAATAATAACTGGATATCTGGATACTAGATGCACTGCTAAACAGTACTGATACACTGCTAAAACAGTGCAGACCGGATTTGTGTACCCAAACCCGTCTTGACCGGACACAAATCAATGCACCCGTCTTGATGCGTCCCCAGCAACGGTACTCACCGGGAAGCACAGAACAGAAGGCCTCGGAAACTCGACTGGACTGGACCGCTACGACGTCACTGCTGCTGCTGCGCACTACGCATGCGCCTCGACACTACTGGTGGGCCTCTCGATACCTCGGACACTGCTCTCTCGGCTGGGCTCTGGTCGGGATCCTCCGCACTCCTCACCGCCTCGTCTGGATGTCGACCGCAGTCTCCGTCACCTCCGTAGGCCTGAGGGAGATACAGGAAAACCTGCAGATGCGCATGGGGTCCGTCACAGCTGTAGTCGGGGCCAAAGCCTGCGACGCATCACCGGCGCGTGGGGTGGGGGAGGGGTTCCTGTTCGGGCGCCAATTATGTGGTAAATATTTTACCGTATACGAGTTTGCCAGATAATTTCGGAAAGTTAAAGAAAATAGCTCAATCAAATGAGAGGCAGAGTCCGTGGTGTCTGAGTCATAAGGGCTTTAATCATAGAAAATGACTCGAGTCATGGAGATCTATTCCATCAATACAAGGGTTCGGTATGCAATAATGGCAGGGAAGATGTCAGGAAAGATGTCAACGAATTATTCACAGTACATGACATATATAGCAAAATGACACAATGGCATTGAATACAGTAGGCGTGTCAAGTGAAATGTATATGATAAGAACACATGTGCGTAGCAAGAAGGCGTGAACAAGGGTGTGCACATAGGCGTACACTAGAAACGTCACAGAAAAATTTCACAAGTGGGTGGATGCTTAGGGAATTCTTGCAGAGTCAGCTGAAACCTGTGGCCTGGATGCGTGCGCAGCTAATATGACGTGTGATTGACGTGCAACGGGAGGAAGCTAAGGGTCTGACATTTAGCACTAGTAGAAGAGACAGAAGTCTGGCATGTCAGATCGACCTGTTCCTATAACATATCTGATATCTAGTATTTGGAGGATGTTTAATCTAGAGTAAAAGGTCTCTTGGGCAGAGGCCACTCTATACTGAATGTTAGTGCGTGTATAGGTGCCTGCGTGTCTACGTGCGGGGCCATGGGCCTACTCTGGCAACGGGAACTGTAATTTACTTGCACGGAGACAGGGAGACTTGCTCTTTGCTCTGCAGCCGGGGATATGTTTACCTAAATCACTAGACAGGAATGTGTTTTCAAGGAGCTGAGCTGGCTACGCTGATACCTTGAAGGTAGAATACTGTTTCTTGGCAGGCAGACCAGGCCGAGCCGGGCACTGCTCGCATGGCAGGAAGTAAGGCAGAGGTCAGGGATGCATCTCCATGCTGCAGCTTTCAGAGGCAGAAACAGAAGTGGCTTGAAGACAGAAAATCAGGGCCTAGCTCGGCCGAGCCAGGAAAAATGTGAAAGTACACCATATAAAGACGGTGGCACAGCATACTTAGGAACTGAATTATCCATCCATTCATGGTGGATCTGATAGAGGACATGTTAACGGTGGACGCAAATGTATTTGCGTCTCCAGATTCGGTGGTGGAGGGAAATTACATGTACTTGAAACTCGTACATGGAGCCGTTGGGGTACACGTTAGGGGACACAATTGACCATAAAAATTTCAATTACCTCAGGGTGGTGTCAACTTCCCTGACTTTCCAACCTACCACAAAGCTTTCCTTTTGCGCCAAGCCTCCTTTTGGCTGCGAGACCCTGATGAGCCTTGTCCTTTATGGGTTACACTGGAACGTCTCTCTTTAACCCCCTTTACTTTTGCTGAGTTTCTTTCTTTTTCTCGTAAACCACAGCCATCTTCCACTCCCATACACAAATTTACTACCAAGTTACTCTTGGATTCCTCTCCAACCCCTCCCTCCTCAGTTGCTGATTTTTTATCCACTACCATCTGGCATAATAGAAGTCTCCTTATCAATAACAAACCCTTTTATTGGAAGTCTTGGAGACAGGAGGGTTTAATTTGGGTCTCTCAACTCTTCTCTCACTCCACCTTATTACCTTTTTCAACACTTTGCCAATACTTCAATCTTCCCGCTTCTTTTGCCCATAAATATCTCATACTCAAGGAAGCGGTTATGTCCACTTATGCCCGGCTCCAGCATTCTCATCAACGCCCTACATCTCCAAGCCTCACCTTACAACTTCACTCCTTTTTAACTGCCTCCTCCAAAGCCTCTCTTATTTATACATTCCTTCGCGCAGGACCTTCTCCTCGTCCAAAGTCCAAAGTAGAGGAATAGTGGGAATGCGACTTTGCCACCTCCTGGCCTATTTCTTTGTGGGATAGGTTATGGACCCAAATTGGTAAAACTTCCAGCGCTGCCAATCTAACACAGACACTATTTTTTATTTATAATAGACTTCTTTTCACGCCATACACGCTTAGTAAGAAGTTCTCTTCTGTTCCTGACCTTTGTTGGCCCTGCTCCTCACCCACTGCCACTCTATTCCACATGCTCTTTTCTTGCACCACCATTCATGATTTCTGGAAACAAATTTGGTCCCAAATTAACAGTATCTTTCACACTAAAATCCCTTTCTCTTTTAGTAACATATTTTTAGGCAGTCTTTCTCCTTGTTGGGATGTTGTTACATTTGATGTGCTGATCGTTGATTTACTGATAGCTGTTGCATTCCAACAAATTACTGTTAATTGGAAAAATTTAGCAAATATCTCTTTCAAAGCTTGGTGGTATAATGTTTGTCATAACGTACTGATTTATGGCTTCCTGTAACGCTACACCTCGATGCTTGTGCTACACAATCATTTCATTTATCTCCCACTCAACAAGAAGTCTCTAAACCCCCTTCATTGACCTTATTGTTCCTATGTATTCTATTTTTACCATATTTTATCATTGTTTCTTTTTCTTTCTTTTATTGTACAGCCAAGATTATCTCTTTATAGCCAATCTAAATCTTGTTATTTTTGCAATGCATTTCTTGATTACTTTTGCTGTTTTGTTTTTTTCTGTATCACCTATGTATATTGTATTGGCACCTCTTATTATTTAATAAACTTCTTCTGAACTTAAAAAAGAAAACTAGCAAATATGGTCAGGAGGCAGCTCGGTTGAAATTATGGATGAGTTGATCCCCAGGACCACATAATAAATTATAAAAATGGAGAGATGGTGGAATGGCGATAATTGTCATCACGTACGTGCAGTACAATTTGCCACATAATTAAATAAATGTGTACTCATAAGATGCACAAGGGTCACAAACACGTCCTTTATTATTTTAACCTCTACCGTCGATAAAACTACAAGATGTTATTTTTGGAAAGCAGGCACTTGTGTATGTTACCGGGGAAAAAACTAAGGGTGGCAATGGATTTCGACCTCTGTATGGACAGCTCCAACAACTGAGCTAGAGGAGAACCTGGAAACTCTGAGCGTCAGTCTGGTGGTGAATGGCCCAGTTCATATGGCAACAGTTTATGGTCACCCTTTGGGGTATTTGTCGTGCTTTATAAAATTCATAACATAACATGCTGTCCAGGAAGCCTGTGTGGGGCACTTGCGAAGCAGATTAAGTGATATGTGAGGAGGGGAAGCCACCGTTACAACGCAACTATTACAACGCACACCATTACAACGCACACCATTACAACGCAGGTTCCTTTACAACGCATGATATTACATAGCAGATGCTATTACAACGCATGCCTTTACAACGTAAGTATAGGTAAGTATTTCTTTTTATTTAACTTTTTTTTATTTCAAAAATATTAAAAATAATTAAAATAAATTTATTAAAGTAATTTTATATATATCGTTTGGGTTTTGGGGTACAGGGGTATTTTTAGGTTTCAGGGTTGGGTTTGGGTTTTGGGGTACAGGGGTATTTTTAGGTTTAAGGGTTGGGTTTGGGTTTTGGGGTACAGGGGCATTTTTAGGTTTCAGGGCTGGGTTTGGGTTTTGGGGTACAGGGGTATTTTTAGGTTTCAGGGTTGGGTTTGGGTTTTGGGGTACAGGGGTATTTTTAGGGTTCAGGGCTGGGTTTGGGTTTTGGGGTACAGGGGTATTTTTAGGGTTCAGGGTTGGGTTTGGGTTTTGGGGTACAGGGGTATTTTTAGGTTTCAGGGCTGGGTTTGGGTTTTGGGGTACAGGGGTATTTTTAGGTTTCAGGGCTGGGTTTGGGTTTCGGGGTACAGGGGTATTTTTAGGGTTCAGGGCTGGGTTTGGGTTATGGGGTACAGGGGTATTTTTAGGGTTCAGGGTTGGGTTTTGGGGTACAGGGGTATTTTTAGGTTTCAGGGCTGGGTTTGGGTTTTGGGGTACAGGGGTATTTTTAGGTTTCAGGGTTGGGTTTGGGTTTTGGGGTACAGGGGTATTTTTAGGTTTCAGGGCTGGGTTTGGGTTTTGGGGTACAGGGGTATTTTTAGGTTTCAGGGCTGGGTTTGGGTTTTGGGGTACAGGGGTATTTTTAGGGTTCAGGGCTGGGTTTGGGTTTTGGGGTACAGGGGTATTTTTAGGTTTCAGGGCTGGGTATGGGTTTTGGGGTACAGGGGTATTTTTAGGTTTCAGGGCTGGGTTTGGGTTTTGGGGTACAGGGGTATTTTTAGGTTTCAGGGTTGGGTTTGGGTTTTGGGGTACAGGGGTATTTTTAGGGTTTTGGGGAACTGGGGTATTTTTAGGGTTCAGTTTTAAAATAAATAATTTAAATTAATTAAAAAAATTAACTTTAATAATTTTATTATTTATTAATAATAGTTCTTTATTAATATTAGTTAAAAATATATATATATATATTTACAAAATTATTATTTAAAAATAATTTAATATTATAAAATAACATTTTAATTAATTACATTTTTTAATAAAATAATATACTTAACTATACTTACGTTGTAATGGCATGCGTTGTAATAGCATCTGCTATGTCATGTACTGCGTTGTAAAGGCATTCGTTGTAAATGCATCTACGTTGTAAAAAATGCGTTGTAACGGTGTGCATTGTAAAAGTTGGCGTTGTAACGTCATACATCCGTGAGGAGCACTGAAATGTTCGAGTTTGTTCAAGCAGGGCTAGGGAGCAGGAGACTTAGTTGATAGTTAGGTTTGTTAATCTGGCATAAACTGTTAAATGGCTGGATGATAACTATGTAACACTGTACCGATGCTGTACTCCAGCATAGCTATGTCATTGCCACAATATAATGTGTGTGATTCAGTAATGTATGCACTATAGTGGTAATGAACAATAGATGCCAATAAAAAATATATTTAAAAACAAAATGGTGCCCAGGAAGCCATGACACCTGATTAAAGAAATACAGTCACAATTTTCTCCTAGAGACTTGGAAATGACTATTTTCAGAGCACACAAAATAGTGAACTAAGACCCATACAACTGCCAGGTTCCCAAGAGGACGTCCTCTGAGGGGAGGATCAAGAAGTAGGCTGGAGTTCGACTATGTAGAGTTGCTAAGGGTAGGAGGCAGCTTTGTGGGAGCAGCATGGAGGGAGATGAACTATCCTGAAAATTAAAAAAAATATTTGACTAAGGACTTGTTCTTGAAATGAAAATAGTTGTCACAACAAAAAGTGATTTTGCCGTCTTCTATGCAAAGGACACTTGGCCACAGCACTCGGTGCCGCACTCAATATCTGGCTGAGAGTTCCTACTGCTGCGGTGCAATGCTGCTATTGGACAGATAGTCGTGTCTGATGGCTAGAGAATCTCCTGTTTCTCTTCAGGGTCACCTGGTAGTGCCACTGAACTAGGGGCGTAGCTTGGTCAACAAGACGGAGAGGCTTCAGATTTTCTGGCATTCACACAGGCATATCATGTTATTCATTACAAGGAAAGCAGCGCATGAGGGGGGCTTGAGGGAATAGTGGAAAGGAAAAGGAGTGTGGATTGTGAGGGAGACTTAAAACACAGTGTTTTGTAAAATAACCATGTTTAAAGACCCTCAAAATAGAGATGAGAGTGTATGAGTGTGTGTGTTTTTGTCTGAGTGAGTATTTAAAAACCCATTGTGAAATCCGACAGACACCTTAGCATACCCGACTGAAAGCTCCTGTACCCAACTATCTATGAAATAATACAATTATTAGGGGGCATAACACCCCAACCAAACCCCCCCTGAAGCAAGGCCCCGGCTGGAACCTACATTAGAACATGTTGTCATTAATGTAATTGTGGCTGTCAGCTAATGACCCCTGAACCTGCTTTCTCCTCCACAGTATCAGGTGCAGAAAGACACAGGAAGTTATTTGACAATAATAAGAGTGCACATCTGGCACCGAAGTACATTTTGGGCAAACCGTCCTTGTTTGGGCTACAGTGCATCCTTAATTTGGTGCACCCAGCACGGACTGGTACAATACACCAGAATTGAGGGAAAAAGTATGATGTCTTCACTTCAAGGTTGAACACAAACAGTTTGTGCCACCACTGGGGAGGGTTCATCAATGAACAAGCATTGGCAAAGCCAACAGGTCTCGCCTATAGAACTGCTATTGACTTTGGCAATGCTTTTTTTCCCAGGAGGTTGTAGACCAGTGTGGCTGCTGTTCAGCAGGGCTAAAAGTTAGTGGTGTGGAGTGTTGTAGAGTGGAGTGGGGGAGTGGAGTGGGGGAGTAGAGTGTTGTAGAGTGGACTGGTTCGAGTAGAGCGTTGTAGAGTGGAGATTGGGCAGTAGAGTATTGTAGAGTTCAGTAGAGTTCAGTGGCAAGAGTGTGTCGTTGAGTGCAGTGTTGTGGAGTGGGGTGGGATTGGGTGGAGTGGGTTGGAGATTAAGGTAGTGGGGTGGATTGGATTGGAGTAGAGTGGGAAGGATTTAATTTGGGTATAGTGGGGTGGATTGAGTGTATTGGGTGGAGTGGGCTGGATTGCAGTGAGTGGAATGGATGGGGTGGATTGGATTGGAGTGGGTAGATTGAAATGGGGAGGTGGGTTAGGGAGGTGGATTTGAGTGGGGTGGGTTGGAGTGATGTAGGGTTGGAGTGAGGTAGGATTGGAGTGGGGTAGGATTGGAGTGGGGTGGATTAGATTGGATTGGGATGGGTGGACTGAATTGCAGTGATAATACTCAGGTTGGATGGATTATTATGTTGTGGGGTGAATTGGAGTAGGGTGGTTTGGAGTGGGATGAATTGGAAAGGGGTGGAGCAGATCGGACTGGAGTGTGTGGACTGTATTGGAGTGGGGTGGCTTGAAGGCACTGGATTTTAGTGGGGTGGATTGCCTGGAGTTGGGTAAACTGGACTAGTGTGAGGTGGATAGGACTAGAGTGGGGTGGATTGGATTGGAGCGGGTGGATTGGATTGGAGTGTGGTGGATTGGAGTGGAGTGGAGTGATTGGATTGGGTTGGCTTGTATTGGAGTAGGCTGGATGGCCTGGGGTGGGGTAGACTGAGCTGGACAGGGTGGATTGGATTTGGAGAAGATTGAAGTAGACTGGAGTAGATTGGATTAGAGTGAAGTGGGATATATTTGAGTGGATTGGGGTGGATTGGAGTAAGGTGGATTCTATAGGGTGGATTGGAGTGGGGTGGGGTGGACTGGAGTGGGGTGGAATGGATTGAAGTGGGATGGGGTGGATTTAAGTGGGGTGGATTGGATTGTAGTGGAGTGGATTGGATTGAGTCGGGTGGATTAGATTGGGGTGGATTGGAATGGGATGGGTGGGTTGGCCTGGGGTGGGGTGGATTGGACTGGGATGGGTGGGTTGGCCTGGGGTGGGGTGGTTTGGATTATAGTGGGGTAGGTTTTTTGGAGTGGGATGGGGTAGGATGGATTGGAGTGGGGTGTATTGAATATGAGTGGACTAGATTTGGGTGGACTGTATTTGGGTGGACTGGATTTGATGACACTTACAGGGTAAATAGTGCACTCTATAAATCCCTGATTGATTGCACGGGGTTGGACTAGAGTGGAGTGGATTGCAGGGGGGATTAGAGTGGGGTGGATGGGATCGGAGTGGGGTGGATTGAATTGAAGTAGGGTAGATTAAGGTGGTTTGGTGTGGGGTGGATTGGAGTGGAGTGGGGTGAATTAAGGTGAACTGGATTGGACTGGTGTGTGGTGGATTGGATTGTGGTGTGGTGCATTGGAGTGGGGTCGATTGGATTGAGGGGTGGGATGGGGAGGATTAAGGTGAACTGGATTGGACTGGTGTGTAGGGGATTGGATTGAGGTGGGGTGCATTGGGGTGCAGTGGATTGGATTGAGGTGTGGGATTGGGTTGGGGTGGAGTCAGGTGGAGTACAGTGGATTGGAGTGGGTGGATTGGATTTGAATGGACTGGATTTGGGTGGACTGGATTTGATGGGGTGGATTGTAGTGGATTGGACTGGAGTGGGGTGGACTGGATTGGATTGGAGTGAGGTGGGGTGGGGTGGATTGAATTGAAGTGGGGTGGATTGAATTGAAGTGGGGTGGATTGGATTGGAGTGGGGTAGATTATGGTGGACTTGATTGGACTGGAGTGGGGTAAAATAATGTGGATTGGATTGGTGTATTGAATTTTGTGGGGTGGATTGGGTTGGAGTGGACTGGTTGGAGTTGGGCCAATTGGATTGGAATGGAATGGGATGGAATGTATTTGAGTGAGTGGATTGGAATGGAGTGGGCTGGGAAGGATTGGAATGGGTTGGATTGGATTGGAGTGGGTTGGATTGTGGTGGGTTGGACTGTGGTGGATTTAGATTGGATTGGAGGGGATTGGAGTGGGCTGGAAGGGATTTGAGTGGATAGATTGGGTTGGATTGGATTGGAGTGAGCTGAGTAGTACTGGGGTGAGTTGGATTGGAGTTGAGAGGGTTGAATTGGTGTGGAGTGGAGAGGGTGGAGTAGATTGGAATGGTGTGAATTGCGGTGGATTGGATTGGAGTAGGGTGGATTGGGGTGAGATGTATTAGATCGGTGTGGGTGGATTGGAGTGTGGTTAATTGGGATGGGGTGGGTGGATTGAAGTGGGGTGGAGTGGGACGGATTGGAGTATGGAAGATTGGAGTGGGGTGGGTTGGAGTGGGGTGGATTGGAGTAGGGCAGATTGGAGTGGGGCAGATTGGATTGTGCCTAATTGTAGTGGGATTGTTTTGGAGTGGAGTGGGGAAGATTGTTTTGGGTTGGAGTTGGGCAGAGTCTTTGGATTTGGAGTGGGGCAGACTGGAGTGGGGCTGATTTGAGTGGGCAGATTGGAGGGGGCAGATTGTTTTGGATTGGAGTGTAGTAGATGGGAGAAGGGGGATATTGTTTTTTGTTTTGGATTGGAGTGGGGCATACTGGGGCGGGGCAGGATGATTTGAATTGGAGTGGAGCAAATGTTTTGGATTGAAGAGGGGCAGATCTGAGTTGGGCAGATTGTTTTGAATTGGAGTTGGGAAGACTGGAGTGGGGTGGATTGAAGTGGGGCAGGTTATTTTGGATTGGAGTCAGGCAGATTTGAGAGAGGCAGAATGTTTTGGATTGGAGTGGGCAGATTGTTTTGTATTGCAGATGAGAAGATTGTTTTGGATTAGAGAGCGGCAGATCTTTTGGGATTGGAGTGGGGCAGATTGTTTTGGACTGGAGTGTGGCAGATTGCTTTTGCCCAGAGTTGGCAGATTGGAGTAGGAAAGATTGTTTTGGATTGGAGTGGGGCAGATTTGCATTGGAGCGGAGCAGATTGTTTTGGATTGGAGAGCGGCAGAGTTTTTGGGATTGGAGTGGGGCAGATTCTTTTGGACTGGAGTGTGGCAGATTGTTTTGGCCCAGAGTGTGGCAGATTGGAGTAGGACAGATTGTTTTGGATTGGAGTGGGCGGATTATTTTGGATTGGAGTGGGGCGGATTATTTTGGATTGGAGTGGCACAGATTGGCTTTGATTGGAGTGGTGCAGATTGTATTGAATTTGAGTGGGGCAGATTGGAGGATGGCAGATTATTTTGCATTGAAATGGGGCAGAATATAGTAAGGCAGATTATTTTGGATTGGTGTGGTGCAGATTGGAGGAGGGCAGATTGTTTTGGATTGGAGTGAAACAGATTGTTGTGGATTGGAGGGGGCAGATTGATTTTTGTGAATTTGAGTACAGCAGACTGTTTTGGACAGGTGTGGGGCAGATTGTTTTGAACCGGAATGGGGTGTGTTGGCTGGCAGTGGGGTGGAACGGACTGGGGTATGGTGGATTGGATTGGAGTGGACTTGATTGCAGTGGGGAGGATTTGATCAGTGTGGGTATATTGGTTTGGAGTGGAGTGGATTGTGGTTGGTTGGAGAGTAGTATATTAGGATGGAGTGGAGGTGGATTGGATAGGTGCAAGGTGGATTGGAGTGGGGTGGATTGGAGTAGGATGGATTGGTGTGGGTGGAGTGGGGCAAATTGTTTTTGATTGGAGAGTGGCAGATTTTTGTGTATTGGAGAGGGGCAGATTGCTTTGGATTGGAGTGGGAGGGATTGGAATGGGGCAGATTGTTTGTTTTGGAGTGGAGGAGATATGGCTGATTGGAAAGAGGTGGGAAAATTGGTATGTGGGGATTGGAGTGTATTGGATTGGGGTGAGTGGTTTGGATTGGAGTGGAGTGGATTGGATTGGGAGGGATTGATTGGCGTAGGGGAGATTCTTTGGATTTGAAGTGGGACAGATTGGAGTGGGCAGACTGTTTTGGATTGGAGTAGAGCAGATGGGAGAGAGGCAAATTGTTTTGGATTGGAGTAGGGCATACTGGAGTGGGGCAGGTTGTTTTCGATTGCAGTGGAGCAGATTGTTTCGGATTAAAGTCGAGCAGATTGTTTTGGATTGAAGTGGGGCGGAACGGAGTAAAACAGATTGTTTTGGAATGGAGTGGGGCAGATTGTTTTGGATTGGAGTTGGGCAGATTGTTTTGGATTGGAGTGGGGCAGACTGAAGTGGAGAGGATCTGAGTGGAGCAGATTGTTTTGGATTGGAGTGAGGCGAATGTTTTGGATCTGAGTGGGAAGATTGTTTTGGATTGGAGGGGGCAGATTGCTTTGTATTGGGGTGGGGCAAATTGTTTTGGACTGGATGGAGTGTGGCCGATTGTTTTGGACTGAGTGGGGCAGACTGGAGTGGGACAGATTGTTTTGGATTGGAGTGGGGCAAATTATTTTGAATCTGAGTGGGCAGATGGTTTTGCATTGGAATGGGGCAGATTGGAGTGAGGCAGATTGTTTAAGATTGGTGTGGTGCAGATTGGAGGAGGGCAGATTGTTTTGTATTGGAGTGGGGCAGATTGATGTGGATTGGAGAGGGCATATTGAGTTTTGTGAATTGGAGTGGGACAGAATATTTTGGACTGGAATGGGGTGGATTGGATTTGGGGTATGGTGGATTGGATTAGAGTGGACTTGATTAGAGTGGGGAGGATTGAATCAGTGTTAGTGTATTGGTTTGGAGTGGGTGGTTTGGAGTGGGTGGATTGTGTTTGGTTGGAGTGAAGTAAATTATTAGGGTGGAGTGGGGTGGATTGGATTGGGGAGAGGTGGATTGGATTGGAGTGAGGTGGATTGGATTGAAGTGGGGTGGATTGGAGTGGGGTGGATTAGAGTAGGGCAGATTGGAGTGGGGTGGAGTGGAGTGGGGCGAATTGGAGAGGGGCAGATTGGTTTTGATTGGAGTTTGGCAGATTGTTGTGTATAGGAGTGGGGCAGATTGGAGTGAAGCAGATTGTTTTGGATTGGAGTAGGAGAAATTGGAGTGGGGCAGATTGTTTTGGAGTGGGGAAGATGGGGCAGATTGGAGTGGGGTGGGAGGACTGGTGTATGGTGTATTGGAGTGGATTGGATAGGGGTGAGAGGATTGGAGTGGAGTGGGGTGAATTGGATTGGGTGAGGTTGATTGGTGTATTAGGGCAAAGTTCGACGGATTGGCATGGAATGGAGTGTGGCAGATTGTATTAGAGTGGAGTGGGTTGGTGTGCACTTCACCTTTACGTTTTAAAACATCCTTTTTTAAATTAAGAAAGAAAGAAATAATGTTGCCTTGCAATATTTAGAACCAGCTAATAGTCATTTCGTGAGAACAGCGCCCACAAGCAAAATCGTGAGTGCAAAGTGAGAAAAAAAGACTTGACAATATAAAAATAAAAATAATAATTAACTATAGAAAACAAAACTGCAATTGTATTTGCCCAGATAGGCAAGTTTTTGCTAATCACATGCCTTCTGTTTGCAGAGTACTATATGTTAAAAAGAGCAAAATAGTACCTCAATTAATTAGATCAAATAGTGATTGGTCCCTGCTCTACGAAAAGGAATGGAAATGATGCTAGACCTGCAGTGACCGAATACGAGGCTGTAAAAAAGAGTGCCATGCAAGCCAACAAATGGTAAGCGACAGGCAGGCTCCAAGTCCTTTTGTTAACAAGTGTCACGTCTTTTACTACCCTGAGCCCACCTTGCTACAGCGTGCTTCTAATCGGCACTGTTTATAACACACTGTAGATTTGGCATGACACTGTTTTGTCTGCTTCTTAATAAGATTGTTGCAGAGAGGTGTTCAGATGTGTAAAAATAGCTTTGAATACATGCTTAGTAATTGATCTGGTTATTAAAAGCATTTCATGCAGCGGTACTGTTGCTTCAGAGCACTCAATTACAGCTCAAAACAATGAAGAACGGAGGGCAGTTCGAATCAGGTGGCTCCTGGCCACGACCGATGCCCTGTCACATTCCTTGGTCACCTTGCGAGCAGTTTGGTTTTAAGCACCTCCTGATACAAATGATCATGGACCATTCGAAGGTTGCCTGCCAACACAACAAAATACCCACTGTGTCCCTGTTTTTCCTCTCTCCTGCTCTGCACTGAAGCACAACACTAATGCAAACCAGTCACATCTGTCCAAAACAATCCTTCCAAGCCATAGTAGTTTATGCACTGCCACACAGTGCTGTATAGCGCCAACAATGAGACTTCAACCCACACAGCTATAAGAGTCCGATTGCAATAAAGACTTGGACACGTTTTAAGTTTGAAGGGATTTATTATCCTGAGCGCCTGGAAACGAGACTTGCCGCTAGCGCCGTTCGCGGCATCTCACGATGGCCGCCGCCAGAGGTGCAACTAGAGCGACATTTCGGGGGGGCTAAGAATAAATTTCAGGGGGGGCTGAAACTTTAAGCAATAGGCTGAGTGGAGCGGTAGGGGCTCTTGGAAGGGGTAAAACAACAACAAAGCCTCATGAACATGCACATGGTCTTTAAAAGACCTGTGAAGGGCTCGGGTGCGGCTGTGTGCCTGCCCGGGAGCTGTCTGAGCCCGGGCTGCCACTCACAACGGGGGGGGGGGGGGCTGAAGCCTTTTGAGTCCAATGGGTGTTGCGCCTGGCCACCGCACGTTCCCACAATGCCCCGGTGCACGCTCTGAGCAACTAGAGCACGTCGCCACATATCTTCCCCCTTTGGTATTACACACACAAATTAACAAAACAATGATAAAGTGCTGGAATAGTCCATGGACTACCGTGGCAGTCTGTGTAACAGGTGCATAACATTCTTTCTTGGTCTCCATGTTATAGTCCTCGAACCTCTTGGGTGCCTTGATCAGCCTGCCCATCCTGGTATGTGTTTTTATCGTGCTGCTTCCTATTCGCCGGTCGCTGATGTGTGGGCAGGCGCCCACCATCGCCTTTATCCTCTGCTATCCTTCCTTACCCTCCATACTTGGGCCGCAAGGCATGACTAGGGAGGCCGCTCTATCCCCATCACACCCCACTGGATCGTACAGTTCTTCGTCCTTCTGCTCCGTGATGATGGTTTCTTGCATGATTCCTTCAGATTCTTGTGTCCTTCCGGGTTCTGGTCTTCCCTCCGGGGTGGGTGAACCCCCTGCTTCTGAGTCTTCCCACTTCATGACTTTGTTGCATCATACCATTCTATCTTGAGACCACACTTTGCCATCACTTAGCAAGACCGACCTGGCATACGGCTCTACTACTTGTAACGGAGGGCTAAGCTTATTGTTGCCTTTCTTCTTCATCACCGCCTGCTTCACTCTCACCCACTCACCCTTCTCTAAGGTCACTTCCTTTACATTGCGACGTTTGTTATAGTACTCAGTGTACAAGGCTTGTGCTCCGTCCATGTTGCGACGTACTAGAGCTGGGGACCATTTGCTTTGGACCACCAGATGTTTCCATGCTAGGTTGTACTTTGTGAAGAGGTCTCGTCATCTGAGTACTTTGAATAGGCTATACCCTGTGTTGGCTGGGGTAATGCGATATGCCCATAGCATCCTTTGTAGTTCCTTCTCCCAGTCTTTGCCTGCACTTATTTGCTGCTTGTACGGAGCCCATTATTACCCTGTTAAATCTCTCCGCTAGTCCGTTTCCCTCAGGATGATACACAGGGGTGTGCTTGACTTCTATTCCGTTGCGGTCCATGAACGCGTTCCACTTGGCTGAAATGAATTGTGATCCATTGTCACATGTGATTACCTTGGAAATTCCTTCTCTCAAGAAGGTGACAGTGAGGAAAGAAAGTACAGCTTCTGTGTCGGCCTCCTCACAAATGTCCACTTCTGGCCACTTGGTGTATCTGTCTATCAGGACAATTGCATACTTGGGTATACCATTGGTGTCCAGTATGGGGCCCAAATGTCCACGGAGAGCATTTCCCACGGACTTGTGGGGCAAGTGAACTTCCCTAGGGGTGGACGTCGTAGGACTTGCTCCTTGTCCACCCGGCAGCAACTCCTGCACATTCTAACATGTCTTCCGATTTGATTGTCCATTGCCGGCCACCAATGCGCCTGCTTCGCCCTGGCTTTTGTCTTCATTATTCCGAGATGGCCTTCGTGTAGGATAGCTAAGAGATGATCTATTCGCAGTTGTGGAAGCACTACCTTGTCTGCTCGGAGCAGGATAACTGGATTTTCTCCAATGGACAATTCCTCCCGGACTTCCCAGAATGTCCTCATCTGGCTGCTTTTTGTCAGGCCATCCTTGCGTCACGTAGCTCTTCACTGCCTTCAAGGTTTCATCATGTTAGTACGCTTCCTCCCGCTCTTGACTACTGATCACTCCTTCATGGTCTTGCATGAGTGCCACTACGTAATCCTCCCACTCTGAGGGTTCTTGTTCTGCAGCAGGTTCCATAGCAGCTGCTCGGCACAGAAAGTCAGCTACTTTGTTCTTTGTCCCGGGGATACACTCCAACTCATAGACATAATCGAGTAGTCTTAAGGTCATTTTGGCTATCCGTGGCGTTGCATGTGCATGCTCGCTCGAGGTTAGGACTCTCACCAGCGGCTTGTGATCTGTGCGGAGGAAGAACTTTGAACCCCACAAGAATTGCCTGAACCGTTCCATGGCCCACACTCCTGCCAACATTTCCTTTTCTATAACACTGAACTTTTCCTCATTGGGAGCCAAAGACCTGGAGGCGAAGCCGGCGGTATTGATCTCTCCTTCCTGGGATGTCTGCATTAGAACCGCCCCTAGCCCTTTGTCACTGGCATCAGTGGTCAGTATAGATAGGGCGGTTTGGTCAAATCCCTTGAGGGGAATGGCTGCACAGATGTCCTGCTTTAGTAGTTCAAACTCCGTCTATTCTTCGTTTGTCCATTTGAAAATGTTCTTCTCTTTCAGGAGTTGTCTCAAGTGGTGCGTTTTGGACGCAAAGTGGGGAACAAACTTGCTATAAAATTCAGCCATGCCTAGGAATGAGCGGACGTTTTCCTTCCTCTTTGGCGTTGGTGCTTTTTTAATAGATGTCACATTGGCTTGTTTCGGTTTGATCCCTCTTTCGCTGATCTCGTGGCCCGACTGACCCCACTCCGAACTTGCGTTTTCCCCATTCCACGGTGAGACCGTTTTGTGCTAGTATGGTCAGGACTGTGTGCAGTTTGGCATCGTGATCACTCTTTGATTTGCCCATGATGAGGATGTCGTCTTGGAAGTACTGCACTGCCTTCCACTTTTTGAAATAATCTGTGCATCAGTTTTTGGAATACCGCAGCGGCGGATGCCAACCCAAACGGCATTCTTAGGAATTTATAGCATCCGAAGGGGGTGATGAACGATGTAAGATGGTTGCATGAAGGATGTAGGGCGATTTGGTGGTACGCGGATGTGAGGTGCACCGTGGAGAATCACTTTACCCCTTTGGTTTTTACTAGCATATCGTTTATCCGGGGCAGCGGAAACTTATCCATTATGATGTTCTTATTGAGTTCCCTCAAATCCACGCACAAACGCACCTTTCCATTGGGTTTCTGTGCAACTACCAACGGCGCAAGCCATTCGGCACTTTCAATGGCCTCAATGACTCTGTTTTTTTCCAATCCTTGGAGCTCCTCCTGTAATGCCTCCCTGCTCCTGAAGGGAATGTTGCAAACCTTGCGGCTCACTGGTTGTGGTCCCGCCTTTAGGTATATTTTGTGTGTAAATTTTGCCATCCGACTGATCGTTCCTTTGAAGACTTCTGGGTACTCCTTCTTCCACGCTTCTTCTTCATATGAATGTACAGTGTCTGTCATCATCACTTGAGTGGTTCCTCCTGGGTTGAGTTGGATCCCCAGAGCTCCTTGGTCTATCCACACTAGGACCGAAGGTCCTTCCTCGGCAATATAGAGCTTCCCTTCCGCTGCTCTTCCTCTGAACTTGAACTTGAGGGTGCAATGACCCACCATGGGTAGGGGTTCGCCAGTGAACGTGACTGGGTGTATGTCTGTTGGGTGTAAGTCCCTGCTCACCCGTGGTCCAAAGTCCCTTTCCGATATTGTTCGTTGGACAATGGTAAACGTGGAGCCTGAATCTGCCACTATGTTAATCGGCAATCCTCCTATTTCCATTTGTAACACGGGTTTTCTGAACCTTGCGCAGTTAACTCAAAGAACCTGGTTGTCTACACACAAGACTTTGTCTTCTTCTTCTTCTCCTTCAGGTGCCTCTTCCTCTCTGTCCGTCTCTTGGGCTACATACTTCACCTCTGATCTCCTGAGTTTTCGCCTGCACACCTTTTCATAGTGCCCCATTATACCGCAGAAGGAGCATTTAGCTCTGAACGCCGGGCATCCTTTGTCGTGGCTTGCATGTGTTTGGCTACAGCATCTGTAGCAGTTGTTTCTGCCATCTCCTTGCGGCCTTTGTGTTCTCACAAGTCTCTGAGGGTATTTCTTCTGAAACTTGGTGTTCGACTGGGTAGGTTGCTGGGTTACTTCATGCTTGCTCCTGTCTGTCACTTTGCATACTGGAGTTTTGTTGAGGCTCCCCCTTTTCACTGCTTCTGCACACCTCTTCGATAGTTCCGCCTTCTTCACGAGCGCCACGACTTCCTTGAGAGGGGCGTCACCGTTTACCCATAGTTTCTCCTGGATCGCTGTATTCGCATTGTGCATAATGATCTGATCTCTGATGAGCTCGTCATGTAGTGTGCCAAATTTGCATCTCACCGCCAGTTTCTGCAGAGCCGCTACATACTCATCTATCGATTCACTACTACTTTGTTTTCTTTGGAAAAAGTTGCACCGGTCTATTGCTATGCACACCACCGGGCGGTAGAGTGAATCCAAATCCTCTAACGCATGCTGGAACTCATCCGTGTCGTTCGGGAGCCTAGTTTTCTTCACTAGGTTGTCATATACTCTGATGCCCTCGTGGCGTGGGCTGGTGCTCAATGAGTCCCTGTGATGAGCTCAGTTCTCTTGCAGCTGATCACTGCCTGGTTTGTGGCTGGTGTCTGCGCTAGTCCGTGTGGTCACTGGGCCGGTGGTTGGCCACGTGGTGTGTGTGATTCACTCACTGTTCTTCTGTGGCCCTTCTCCGGACTTGCTCTCCCTTGGGAAAACTCCACTTGTTGCGCTGTGTTCGGGGATGTCTGGGGTGACCCCTTCTGCCTCGTGGCGGTGCCCGCTCCTCTGCCACGCTCTGGTTCAATATGTGGTGCTGGGCGGAGGTCCAGTGTAACACGGAGTCTGGTGCGGTGTCCCAGCCTTGTCGCCAGTTTATAAGAGTCCACTTGCAATAAAGACTCAGACACGTTTTAAGTTTGAAGGGATTTATTATCCCGAGCGCCGGGAAACGCGACTTGCCGCTAGCGCTGTTTGCGGCATCTCACGATAGCCGCCGCACGTTCCCACAAGGCCCCGGCGCACGCTCTGAGCAACTAAAGCACGTCGCCACACCAGCCAACTGCTAGCTCACACCGCTAGCAAGATAGTTGTTTTAATTAAAGTACCTCAAATACTCCAGGGTCCTCCTTTTCCAGTAAACATAATCCTGGGTTTAGGACGCACAATGGGCATTCTGCATCCGTGAATATCTCCTGATTCTCCTAAAAGTGGCACCTGGTGCCCCAGGTCACCTTCCCTGTCACCTTTCACCGTCCACTTAAGTAGAGTATCAGCGGGGCGGGTGGGAAGTACAGGGAGGTAGGGAAGTACACAAGTCTGTTGAAAAAGAAGCACTCTGGCTGAGTGCTTACACACGAAGAAAAAGGTAGCGCCTACCAAAAATGAGCAGTGGAGGGACACAAGTGATGCATCCATGCTCCTGGGGAGGGATAAACACGCGAAGATGGAGGGATAAACACATGAAGAGGAATGAAGCCTACAGAAACTAACCATTAAAAAGCAAAGAAATTAGAGTGATAAGGAGTCAACCAATGGGTAAGTAACTGGCGGGTTCTAACCTCACTGTAAGATAACAATAGTCTCCAACAGACAGTGCATGTGCTGTCTAGCCGAGACCTAAAAATGGAGTAGCTTTCTTTTTCAATGTAAGTGGATCCGTGCTCATGTTTTATGAGCAGGACAGAGATCTCCTCAGAGACTGGTGCAGTGAGTGACTGCATCTGCCTGTAGGAGACGCCTGGGAGATCCTGAGACTCCAGTGCCCCTCTCTCCTGTGCAACTCATAATCAGTGCTCCTCGTAGCTGCTGCATCTGCCCTTGCATCTACTTCTATATGAAGGGGCGGATGCATGACCACAGCACATGCAGTGGCTAAACACAGGCCAGAGGCGTAAGGTAACCTAGGCCTGGTGGCTTAAGGGTTATCTACGCTAACAAAGACTACAAATATGTCAAGACACCCTATTGTAAATAATCAGTCAGTGTAAACACCCTATCTGTACGTCACACAACAATTGAGAGACTATAATTTCTACTAGTGTAAAAGCAACAATTTATTAAAAACATTATACAGAATCAATTTGCATCAGAAAACACATTGTACAATAAAATACATATTATTTTTTTAAAAAACCAAAAGTCGACGCGGCGTTTCGGTGTCTTTTGTTGATGCCAACACCTTCTTCAGGACAGGGTTTTTGAGTTAAAAAGTCTCTAGAAAGTAAAATTACAAAAAACGTACAATCAATAAGGGCCTATTGTACACTGACTGTTTAGGGTTACATAGAAGTTACATTGACACAGCAAACACAGTTCACAATACAATACTTCTGTGAGAAAGTTTACGTTATCGTACAAACATTCGACCTATGTGTGGTCTTGCCTTACAATATCTATGATTTAAATACAAGAGGTTCAATCAAATTCTCATTTTCTCCCGAGTTCATACCTCCATTCCTCTGATTAAGATTCTAACTTGGAACGACAAGAATACTTTTGTCTGCATTAATACTCTCATCCTTGATGGACTAGCATGCATTACTATTGGACATACCATAATGGTTAACTACCCGCATATATCATTTCCCAATGTCTATATCCCCATAGAGGAAGAATCCTTTCAATTTAAGACACATTTGTATTATTGTCATTAATAATTCGAGACTCTGTTGTTCACATGTGTTACGTATCTTTAGGCTAATAGTCTCTTTGTTTACGTTATTACATTCCTAATCACACTTGACAGCGTACCTATCACTGTATCTATCACTGTAGAGTGTGCAACCTACCTCAAATTGTATGAGAGATTCGGAATAGTTGTTATCATTAAGAAGGATGCAGATTTTTTTAACTTTGATCTGTCTCCTGTGGACCTTATCTTCAGTGGCGGAAGGTTATCATTAATTATTCCACCTGAGGGGTAAGTTTACAACATTCAAAAAATGCCCTGGTATTGAGGAATTACAATATTTCTTTATCAATAGAGGTTCGTTACCTGGATAAATATTTTCAAGTGTGTGGTCTTTGCTGTATCTGGGGCGACCACCGTATATCTTTAGGCTTTGCACAAATATAACTATATAGGACAGAAATACACAGGCGTTTTGGTAAAGGTAGTAGGAGAACAATACAATCCTGAGTCTTTTGTTAAACGCCCAAAAAATGCAATATTTAGTGAATGTACCTTTAATGGTGTTATATGTAAACCGATTCAACTTTCCATGTTAGGTAGAGGCATACGTTGCTTGAATACCTCTTGCCGGCTTATCTTTGCTTCCCTTCTTTGGGGGTATTTCCTTGGGGCCAATTGGGATATCTGCACCAAAGAAAGAAAAGGGGCGGGTCGGCAGTGTATTCTTGATTCCCCTTATCTGCCTCACTTCATAAGCAGCGATAGTAATTCTTATAACCTAATTTTCAATTACTTGGATAGACGCGATACCCTTAAGGGCTGCTCGAACATTGCTGTAGTTAATTTTGGCATAATACTCCCATTCTTCATCTTTGGGACTGTTTTATTGTGCTTATTTTTTGTTAATTTTGGCGAATGCCTGGGCGAGGATCACTCAATAAGGGTAATTAGATAAGCTATGAACCCTTCCTGTTATCAATGTAACGTGCAGCGAAAGGCTACTCTATCTTACCATACTTCCTAACTCGAATTTTCAGTATGGGCCAAGTGATTGTGCATGTATGCACTATTTTATAACTAGGGGCGGGCATTTCTTTCCCAACCCACGAGCAGTATCTCTTCTTTAAAAAAGTGGGCTCCCTATCTTTCTAAATTCGCAGTGTAATCATAGATTGCGGGCGGATCTTACCTTCCCGGTTGGATTCGGCCTCCCTGTCGCCTTGTTCCGGATACAGCTTCCTCATGGACTGTTTCCAAAAAATGTCTAAGTACTTATATAGGGCTTTAACGCGCGAAGATAGTGCTAATTGAACACAAAGCACATACACATACAAAGCGTAAGAAACGTGAACAATTTTATATGTCGAAATTCAACACTGTACGACAAGGATTAAACAGCAAAGAAGACTGGGAGAGGATCTTATAAAACCCTCCTTATTATTATAGTCTTGTGCAAAGGTACAAGAGGGAACCCCGGTATCCCTCTTTGCACAAGAGTTCGGCAGAACAAGACCGGTAAATAGAAGGGTCATAGTTGACAAGTAGTATTAGGACCTATAATTACACGCCCTATAGATCCTCCATAATCACTTTGTAATTATAATGACATAATCCCTACCCCTATACCAATGGTTACTCCCCCCCAAAAAAAACTCCCCTCATCCTGTTTAATAGCTGGGTTAATAGCAGAGGGTATAAACAACTACTTGGATCCCCGCTTTTAATATTTAATGGGTTCTTTCCAAGATGCCTGTCAACAATTATAAAATACTGATACACTCATTGGTAGACAAGCACAGTAACATCTGTCCTGCGCAGTGAGTAACGTAGTAAGACCGGCAACGTTTACACATCGCAGGATAAACATTAGTTGTGAAAATTGTAGATTGAGTAAGTTACTCGAAAATTAGTAGAAGTATATTCCAGGAATGAGGATATGAATCACGTAGCAATTAGCAAATATTAGGGATTGTTTATACTTATGTTTCCGTACAAAAAGAGCACATCAATAGTAAACATGACTAGGTAAAGATGGCCGTCGCGATTTCTCATTATGGCTCGGCCAACGTACAGCGAGTTGATTGTATCAGACTATCGCTCGACAACAAATAGTACACCAGATAGCCTCCCAAATCAAAAAAAGAGGAAACCATGAATTTAATACCGATGTCTTTGAACAGTACAATTATAAAGAGCACCACATATGACAAAGTGCTGCGAAGAATGTTTTGCCCATTCCAACATGGCGGCCCGTTTTTTTCCCAAAAAAATGCGGTGCGCGAGAGGTATTCACACCGGTGTTCAATTAGCACTATCTTCGCGCGTTAAAGCCCTATATAAGTACTTAGACATTTTTGGAAACAGTCCATGAGGAAGCTGTATCCGGAAAAAGGCGACAGGGAGGCCGAATCCAACCGGAAAGGTAAGATCCGCCCGCAATCTATGATTACACTGCGAATTTAGAAAGATAGGGAGCCCACTTTTTTAAAGAAGAGATACTGCTCGTGGGTTGGGAAAGAAATGCCCGCCCCTAGTTATAAAATAGTGCATACATGCACAATCACTTGGCCCATACTGAAAATTCGAGTTAGGAAGTATGGTAAGATAGAGTAGCCTTTCGCTGCATGTTACATTGATAACGGCAAGGGTTCATAGCTTATCTAATTACCCTTATTGAGTGATCCTCGCCCAGGCATTCGCCAAAATTAACAAAAAATAAGCACAATAAAACAGTCCCAAAGATGAAGAATGGGAGTATTATGCCAAAATTAACTACAGCAATGTTCGAGCAGCCCTTAAGGGTATCGCGTCTATCCAAGTAATTGAAAATTAGGTTATAAGAATTACTATCGCTGCTTATGAAGTGAGGCAGATAAGGGGAATCAAGAATACACTGCCGACCCGCCCCTTTTCTTTCTTTGGTGCAGATATCCCAATTGGCCCGAAGGAAATACCCCCAAAGAAGGGAAGCAAAGATAAGCCGGCAAGAGGTATTCAAGCAACGTATGCCTCTACCTAACATGGAAAGTTGAATCGGTTTACATATAACACCATTAAAGGTACATTCACTAAATATTGAATTTTTTGGGCGTTTAACAAAAGACTCAGGATTGTATTGTTCTCCTACTACCTTTACCAAAACGCCTGTGTATTTCTGTCCTATATAGTTATATTTGTGCAAAGCCTAAAGATATACGGTGGTCGCCCCAGATACAGCAAAGACCACACACTTGAAAATATTTATCCAGGTAACGAACCTCTATTGATAAAGAAATATTGTAATTCCTCAATACCAGGGCATTTTTTGAATGTTGTAAACTTACCCCTCAGGTGGAATAATTAATGATAACCTTCCGCCACTGAAGATAAGGTCCACAGGAGACAGATCAAAGTTAAAAAAATCTGCATCCTTCTTAATGATAACAACTATTCCGAATCTCTCATACAATTTGAGGTAGGTTGCACACTCTACAGTGATAGATACAGTGATAGGTACGCTGTCAAGTGTGATTAGGAATGTAATAACGTAAACAAAGAGACTATTAGCCTAAAGATACGTAACACATGTGAACAACAGAGTCTCGAATTATTAATGACAATAATACAAATGTGTCTTAAATTGAAAGGATTCTTCCTCTATGGGGATATAGACATTGGGAAATGATATATGCGGGTAGTTAACCATTATGGTATGTCCAATAGTAATGCATGCTAGTCCATCAAGGATGAGAGTATTAATGCAGACAAAAGTATTCTTGTCGTTCCAAGTTAGAATCTTAATCAGAGGAATGGAGGTATGAACTCGGGAGAAAATGAGAATTTGATTGAACCTCTTGTATTTAAATCATAGATATTGTAAGGCAAGACCACACATAGGTCGAATGTTTGTACGATAACGTAAACTTTCTCACAGAAGTATTGTATTGTGAACTGTGTTTGCTGTGTCAATGTAACTTCTATGTAACCCTAAACAGTCAGTGTACAATAGGCCCTTATTGATTGTACGTTTTTTGTAATTTTACTTTCTAGAGACTTTTTAACTCAAAAACCCTGTCCTGAAGAAGGTGTTGGCATCAACAAAAGACACCGAAACGCCGCGTCGACTTTTTTTTTTTTTTTTAAATAATATGTATTTTATTGTACAATGCGTTTTCTGATGCAAATTGATTCTGTATAATGTTTTTAATAAATTGTTGCTTTTACACTAGTAGAAATTATAGTCTCTCAATTGTTGTGTGACGTACAGATAGGGTGTTTACACTGACTGATTATTTACAATAGGGTGTCTTGACATATTTGTAGTCTTTGTTAGCGTAGATAACCCTTAAGCCACCAGGCCTAGGTTACCTTACGCCTTAGGATATATTTCCTCCAACTGGGGACTTTTTGTTGTTGTGTACTATTTACCCTGTCCCCTAAACGGTCTTAAGGGTACCTCCCTCCTTGTGTTGTGAGTATATATACAGCTTTTTAGCTGGGGAGCTTTTTGTGATATTGACTAATGGAAGGTATAAAAACATATGGATTTTCTGAGGATCAGTTTAATAAACTGATCCATGGTTCCTCAAAGAAGACTCCTACTGTAATTATAGATAACAGTAAAGATGAGAAATGGAGAGAACTATGGAACCTAAAAAAGAAAATTATAAGGACTGAACTACATGCGGATTTTCTGATTGAATACTGCAAAAAAGGTATCATCCCCAAAGGGCTGCAGATAACAAATGAACCTGGAGTCTTTGTTAAGGTCAAACAATTCATTGAAAATTGGACATTAATAGCAAACAGATGCAGTAGGGACTGGATGCTACTCATAATTGAGACCGCACAAGATGTCCTGATAATAGAAAGGGCCGAAATTGAAGAATTAGAAACCAAACTGCAGGAATGCGATGCGTTAGAAGATGCTAAACGTAAATTAGAAGACATTCAAGCAGATATAGCCGGATATCAAGAATTTATGACCAATAAAAAATCTAACAAATTTAGAAAGGATGTTGCCCAATATGACATAGAAAAAGTCTATCCTTATCTGCAGAAGGACTTTTATGATAAACCACAGGAAGATTATAATAACAGGAGGCAGTGGAATCAACCTAATAGGAACTTTCAAAATAGAAAAGTACGGTTCTTTGACACCTCGTACACGAGTTCAGAATCAGAAAATGAGGCACCACAAGACAACAGTAATAAAGAAGCAGATTTAGCAACTAACAACACAAGACAAAGCCTTCCTTTTTTAGAAGACAGACAAAAGAATTTTGGAGCCCAGAGGGGCAGGGGAAGAGGGAGGGGAACATATATCCCTCAGAAACAATACCAACCACGTCACTACAATACAAGGAGCAAGAAAAACTGGGACTAGACAAAAAAGCACCCATTATTAATCTGTCATCCAGATCAATCTTGGATGATCATAAAAAGGTCTTAGAGAAAGGTTTAGGGTTCGCCATCGCCAACCCCATAGACAAATACAGTTTAGAACGTGACCTGCAATGCTTTTTTAGAAAAGTCCGGTTAAATGCTTTCTTTGAAGGCAAACCTAATATCCCTAATGAGAATAAATCAGGACTTAGGCCCAAATCAAAATGAACCCCTCATATTAACATGGTTAAAAAAGATGTAGAGGTTTTTGAACATAGTGTAGAGAAAAGTATATCGGAGCTTCTGGAGAAAAAACATTGGGTAGAACAAAATTTTACGAAGCAAGAAAGAGATGCACTAAAATCACTAGAAGAGGATAGTTCAATCACAATAAAACCAGCAGACAAGGGGGGCAGTATTGTTATCATGGATACGAAAGATTACAACACCCGGATGTATACCATGCTTAAGAACAAACAACATTACTGCCCTTCCACAAGCGAAGATCTTAAGTTACTCGCAGACAAGATCTCGAGATTATTACAATGGGCCAAAGAAGATGGTATTATCTGCCAAGACGAATACTTCTTCCTAAAAAATGAATATCCGACTACACCTGCACTTTACGGTCTTCCTAAAGTACACAAGAATATATTAGACCCCCCTATGAGACCTATCGTGTCAAGTATCAACTCAATAACTGAACCCTTAAGCAAGTATATAGACATTTTTTTGCAACCATTAGTTAAAAAGCAAAGGGCGTACATAAAAGACACCACTTCCATGATCGCAAAAATCGAAGGTCTTCCTTTTAATTCTGACATCCAGTTCTTGGTCTCCCTAGACATAGAGGCCTTATATACGAATATACCACAAGATGACACGATACAAATGGTGGCTGAGATGTTGCAAATCAATGATCAAGACCTTAATCCCCACTCAACATTCATAGTTGAATGCGCAACACTAATATTGAAGAATAATATTTTTTTATTTGAGAAAAATCTGTTTAAACAAACTAAAGGGACAAGCATGGGGGCCACCTGTGCGCCGAGCCTAGCATGTCTCTATGTATCAAGGTTCGAAGACACGCACATTTTTAATCCAGTAGCCCCATTTTTTGAGAACGTGTCACAATGGACACGGTACATTGATGATATTTTTTTTATTTGGACCGGCCCAGAGTCAATCTTGATTGAATTCATAGACTGGCTAAACTTAGGCGATACCAATTTAAAATTCACGCATAACATCAGTAATCAAAAGTGTGAGTTCCTGGATGTATTGATTAAACATAGTGAAGGTAATCTCATGGTAGAATTATATACAAAACCTACAGACAGGAATACAATGCTACACTTCAAAAGCCACCATCCGGCCTGTCAAAAAAACAATATACCCTATGGACAGTTTCTGAGACTGAGAAGAAACTGCTCCAAAAACATAGATTACGATAAACATGCCCAAATATTAACAGAGAAATTTCTAGAAAGGGGATATCCCAAAAAACTGATACGCCATTCTTATAAAAGGGCCAAATATTTCAACAGAGAGGAATTCTTCAACAAAATAGAGAAGGTAGAGCAGAACAGACCACTGATTTTTGTAACCAACCACAGCAGTATTAACAATAAAATTAAGAATATAATACATAGAAATTGGAAGTTGGTTAGTAACCAAAATGGCACCATCCTCCCCAAACCAATGTTTGCATATAGGAGGAACAAAACAATTAGAAATAGTTTAGTGAAAACGTACAGAGAAGTTAAGAATGATCAACAAGCGACAATAGATAGGAATCCCCTTCCCACAGGAACTTTTCCATGCAGTGGATGTGTGAATTGTAAAGACATCATAAGCGGCACAGAAATAACTGTTAATGACAAGAACCATAGATTTTCTGATTTTCAGAATTGTCGATCGAAAAATCTGATTTATCTTATTCAGTGCCCCTGCAGGCTTACGTACATAGGAGAAACCTCTAGGGAAATAAGGATCAGACTAAATGAACATAGGTCTGCCCTAAGGACTAAAAAGAGCACCGCACCTCTAGTAGGCCATTGGCTGACAGCCAAACACACCAACCAAGATCTTAAATGGTGTGTTGTAGAATCCATTAAAATGAACATGAGAGGAGGCGATGTAAATACAAAGCGTAAGAAACGTGAACAATTTTATATGTCGAAATTCAACACTGTACGACAAGGATTAAACAGCAAAGAAGACTGGGAGAGGATCTTATAAAACCCTCCTTATTATTATAGTCTTGTGCAAAGGTACAAGAGGGAACCCCAGTATCCCTCTTTGCACAAGAGTTCGGCAGAACAAGACCGGTAAATAGAAGGGTCATAGTTGACAAGTAGTATTAGGACCTATAATTACACGCCCTATAGATCCTCCATAATCACTTTGTAATTATAATGACATAATCCCTACCCCTATACCAATGGTTACTGCCCCCCAAAAAAAACTCCCCTCATCCTGTTTAATAGCTGGGTTAATAGCAAAGGGTATAAACAACTACTTGGATCCCCGCTTTTAATATTTAATGGGTTCTTTCCAAGATGCCTGTCAACAATTATAAAATACTGATACACTCATTGGTAGACAAGCACAGTAACATCTGTCCTGCGCAGTGAGTAACGTAGTAAGACCGGCAACGTTTACACATCGCAGGATAAACATTAGTGGTGAAAATTGTAGATTGAGTAAGTTACTCGAAAATTAGTAGAAGTATATTCCAGGAATGAGGATATGAATCACGTAGCAATTAGCAAATATTAGGGATTGTTTATACTTATGTTTCCGTACAAAAAGAGCACATCAATAGTAAACATGACTAGGTAAAGATGGCCGTCGCGATTTCTCATTATGGCTCGGCCAACGTACAGCGAGTTGATTGTATCAGACTATCGCTCGACAACAAATAGTACACCAGATAGCCTCCCAAATCAAAAAAAGAGGAAACCATGAATTTAATACCGATGTCTTTGAACAGTACAATTATAAAGAGCACCACATATGACAAAGTGCTGCGAAGAATGTTTTGCCCATTCCAACATGGCGGCCCGTTTTTTTCCCAAAAAAATGCGGTGCGCGAGAGGTATTCACACCGGTGTTCAATTAGCACTATCTTCGCGCGTTAAAGCCCTATATAAGTACTTAGACATTTTTTGGAAACAGTCCATGAGGAAGCTGTATCCGGAACAAGGCGACAGGGAGGCCGAATCCAACCGGGAAGGTAAGATCCGCCCGCAATCTATGATTACACTGCGAATTTAGAAAGATAGGGAGCCCACTTTTTTAAAGAAGAGATACTGCTCGTGGGTTGGGAAAGAAATGCCCGCCCCTAGTTATAAAATAGTGCATACATGCACAATCACTTGGCCCATACTGAAAATTCGAGTTAGGAAGTATGGTAAGATAGAGTAGCCTTTCGCTGCACGTTACATTGATAACGGGAAGGGTTCATAGCTTATCTAATTACCCTTATTGAGTGATCCTCGCCCAGGCATTCGCCAAAATTAACAAAAAATAAGCACAATAAAACAGTCCCAAAGATGAAGAATGGGAGTATTATGCCAAAATTAACTACAGCAATGTTCGAGCAGCCCTTAAGGGTATCGCGTCTATCCAAGTAATTGAAAATTAGGTTATAAGAATTACTATCGCTGCTTATGAAGTGAGGCAGATAAGGGGAATCAAGAATACACTGCCGACCCGCCCCTTTTCTTTCTTTGGTGCAGATATCCCAATTGGCCCCAAGGAAATACCCCCAAAGAAGGGAAGCAAAGATAAGCCGGCAAGAGGTATTCAAGCAACGTACGCCTCTACCTAACATGGAAAGTTGAATCGGTTTACATATAACACCATTAAAGGTACATTCACTAAATATTGCATTTTTTGGGCGTTTAACAAAAGACTCAGGATTGTATTGTTCTCCTACTACCTTTACCAAAACACCTGTGTATTTCTGTCCTATATAGTTATATTTGTGCAAAGCCTAAAGATATACGGTGGTCGCCCCAGATACAGCAAAGACCACACACTTGAAAATATTTATCCAGGTAACGAACCTCTATTGATAAAGAAATATTGTAATTCCTCAATACCAGGGCATTTTTTGAATGTTGTAAACTTACCCCTCAGGTGGAATAATTAATGATAACCTTCTGCCACTGAAGATAAGGTCCACAGGAGACAGATCAAAGTTAAAAAAATCTGCATCCTTCTTAATGATAACAACTATTCCGAATCTCTCATACAATTTGAGGTAGGTTGCACACTCTACAGTGATAGGTACGCTGTCAAGTGTGATTAGGAATGTAATAACGTAAACAAAGAGACTATTAGCCTAAAGATACGTAACACATGTGAACAACAGAGTCTCGAATTATTAATGACAATAATACAAATGTGTCTTAAATTGAAAGGATTCTTCCTCTATGGGGATATAGACATTGGGAAATGATATATGCGGGTAGTTAACCATTATGGTATGTCCAATAGTAATGCATGCTAGTCCATCAAGGATGAGAGTATTAATGCAAACAAAAGTATTCTTGTCGTTCCAAGTTAGAATCTTAATCAGAGGAATGGAGGTATGAACTCAGGAGAAAATGAGAATTTGATTGAACCTCTTGTATTTAAATCATAGATATTGTAAGGCAAGACCACACATAGGTCGAATGTTTGTACGATAACGTAAACTTTCTCACAGAAGTATTGTATTGTGAACTGTGTTTGCTGTGTCAATGTAACTTCTATGTAACCCTAAACAGTCAGTGTACAATAGGCCCTTATTGATTGTACGTTTTTTGTAATTTTACTTTCTAGAGACTTTTTAACTCAAAAACCCTGTCCTGAAGAAGGTGTTGGCATCAACAAAAGACACCGAAACGCCGCGTCGACTTTTGGTTTTTTTTAAAAATAATATGTATTTTATTGTACAATGTGTTTTCTGATGCAAATTGATTCTGTATAATGTTTTTAATAAATTGTTGCTTTTTCACTAGTAGAAATTATAGTCTCTCAATTGTTGTGTGACGTACAGATAGGGTGTTTACACTGACTGATTATTTACAATAGGGTGTCTTGACATATTTGTAGTCTTTGTTAGCGTAGATAACCCTTAAGCCACCAGGCCTAGGTTACCTTACGCCTTAGGATATATTTCCTCCAACTAGGGACTTTTTGTTGTTGTGTACTATTTACCCTGTCCCCTAAACGGTCTTAAGGGTACCTCCCTCCTTGTGTTGTGAGTAAACACAGGCCAGCGCAGCCCCCCCCTCAGTACAATACTCTGGCCTGAGAGCTCCTGATTGAGTCTGGAGGGGGCTCCTCTACAAACCTTGCAGCGGGCCCCCTCAAGTTTCGTCACGACAGTGAGTGCATGCAATGAAGAAACACCCTTTTGTGATCTTGCCGGAGCATGTTTGCATGTTTTCCACCAGCCCAATTGATATTACAGACAGGGCTGCATAAGTCCCTACAGTGCATTCTATAGTAAGGTAGACCTAGGAACACAAACAAACCAGTGGTTAATTTGTAAAACAAAGTGCCAGGGCTCTCGTCAGGAGGCAGCTTGCACCAGCCCATTTCTCCTGTTGGCGCCACCTGAAACAGAACCAACTACTAACTAACCATGAAAGTGGGGATAGAATTGGCATAATGGCCAGAGATGCCAACTTCAGAGCAGGGAACCAGGTTCGAGTATCAGCAGTCGGCTCAACATCCTGTGATTCTGGGCAAAAGAATGTGTCCTAACTGGTACTCATGAAAAGCACCTGTGTTGATGATTAAGTGCTGGTGCTGAGCACTGGAAACCACCGACTGAAATTAAGCACTGAAATAAAAAATTGCACACCTTCTTTGCACAGATGGGCGCTATGTATAATAAGGCCCTTCATCCATAGCATGTCGGCAAAGGACTTCAGGGGGAGGCTACACAACATGCCCAACTCCCTGGTAGATACTAACCAGCCGAGAGCCAATCAGAATGTATCATTCGGATATTGTCTGTTCAGGCTATTTACAATGCCCAAAAGTGCTCCGTTTATTTTCTAGCATTAAATGTTACATTAAGGAAATCTAATTATAAAAACGTCATGTGTAAAAGTGCAGAAGCGGTATGGCGCGCTGTGCTACATTCCACGAACCCTCTCATAAATCCATCCTTCATTGATGCATTCATAATGCTGTGTCACTGTATGCAAAGCCCTGCGTTACCGACAGGGCTTGTTTATTCTTTCAAATGACACTTGATTGCAGAATACAATATGTGAGGAACTACTTATAGTTTCATAGAAATAATCAATGAAATTATTTTGGCAGAAAATGACTTCTTATCCGTAGCGACTACTGTAGTAGTATACTCTAACTTTCATTATCTACCAGGAAACTCCCACATTCCAACTAGTTCTATGGTTATATAGCTAACCCTATAGAAGACTCCTTGGCCATTTCCCTCAAACTGGCTTTGCCTGTGAAACTCGAGGATAAATATACAACGTAAGCATACGAAAAAAGGCCATCGGGACTAGATTATTTTTTTCAAAATCAGCCGCAGCTAAAGGAAAGGGCTGACACGAGCACATGACTACAAATATGTAAAATGCGGCAAAAAGGGAGCGTAAAGAATTACAGCGTGGGTGACTCAAAACAAAAAATACATTCCCTTTTGTAGGTCGGCAGGTGCTGTTGATTACAAAAGAGCAGGTGTACAGATATTTTACAGTGGTTTAAGAGTTCTAGTAAAGACTTACAAAATCAAATGTCTTTTATCAGCCACAAGTCATTCACATTCATAAAAGGTTGTATCTTTACCTAGAACGAACATTGCCATCTAGTGGAGAAATGAAGCGAGTTAGCTTACTGTACAAAGTACTTGCTCTTTATTAGGTGTACATCAAGCATCTGTAGTGCATGTCCCATTAAGAGAAAAGACAGACATTCACCTTACGTACCCAGTATCCCTGAGTTTCCCCGACGTATACAAACATTACCAGTCACTGCTATGATGCCTAAAGTTTTATCAGGAAACTAACGCCTATCCCATGTACCGCCAATTTCTATTCAATCATTAATGCTTTACATACTCGAGGAATTATAATATTGTATTTATATAGCACTTAGTTACTATCCTGACGATGCGTTGACGCACTTTTGTAATTTTCTAATACACGACCATTAAAATACGAGCATCCCACTACCAAAAGTTACACGACATTCAACCGCCCTACTCCCGACCACGTGCTAGTGTCACCTTTCTAGGGCTTCCGGGGGCTTTTCTAAGCCTATGACCAGGTTAAGCATTTTCAGGGCATACATGAAGTAGGAAGTGTGTTGGCCGTCCCTCCCACCGACCTCCCGTCGTCCGATGTACCAATTAAGCAGGAGGTGGCAAAAAGATAAGGATAGTCCCTCAGAAGGACTTTCTCCATTCGAAGAAGCGCGGGTTTAGCATGACTGTTTTTCCCGGACCCTTATCGCGCATCTCAGCTGCGATAGATCTACGAATGTTCGCAGAGGGAAACCGAGTGACACCGTGTTTGGAGGAACAGGCACTCGCGTGGATCCCTCTGTGTGAGCTTCCCTGTCTTAGGAGAGAAGATCGGACATTGTTAACTCCAAGATCTGCAGCATTCATTTCTGGGTCACTGGTTGGCGCTGCAGTGAAGGGCGTAGTGAACCGACCGCTTTAGATGGGGCAGGGGGTTTCCTCACAGCCAATGCCGTTTGGTCACATGAAAGGAGGAAAGGAAAAGAAAGAGAGGCAGAAGGGGAGAAACTGTGGAAAAAAATAAGTAACAATTATGAGGAATATGGAATGGAGGGAAACAAGAAGCAGAGAACGAAGGACAAAGGAAAAATGTGAAGACACCCTAAAAAGAAAATTTATGATGACATGTTTCATTAGCATTCTGCACTCTTCTCACAATCACATTCGTTATGAAGTTCGAAATGGGGGTGTTTTATTTTTCTGGCTACTCCTTTGGACTGGGAGGGAAATCAAATGACCCACCCATTTCAATACAGTCACCTTTTGGAGATTCAAACATTCAATGTGGCCTGGATAGGGACATCTTTAAACAAAGGGCACAAAACAGATGTATTAAGTAGGGTGATTAAAACAGATTTTGGTCTCCATGAGTGTGAGTGATGCCACCAAGCTCAGCTGCACAACTGGGCGTTATGCCCTCCTTTTAAAACTGCAAAAAGAACAATTGATGGACAGAATGGTGAACAATGTCATACATTCACCCCGGCACAGAGATCTGGACCTAAACCTATAGTTTTTTTGCTCCCTGTTAGAAATGGTGTTTTGGTTGACTATGGCAAGTGCCTAAGTCAGGCAGAAACCACCACTCTAGTCAGGGCAAGGGAGTTACACACCGAAGATATCCCCTGCTCACCCCCGTGGGAGCTTGGCACGAGCAGTGAGGCTTATCCCAGAGGCAACGTGTAAAGTGTTTGCGCTGCACGCAAACAGCAGCGACACACTAGGCACACCACAAAAGAAACTCCACACAAGGTTATATAAAAATAGCCTTTGTGTTACTCATAAACCACATCAGAGCATAATCACATATAAACACTGTGCCACCTGGCACTAGTTGTTACTTTTCAGGGGATTATATACACTACAGGGCCAATTGGGATACAGTCAGTAAAGACAACCAGTAACTACTGGTAATAGTACACTTATCATGAACACCTTAGGCATAAACCATCAGTAGCAGTACTTCGAATCTTATGCATACAAAACTCAGCACAAGGCACCACAGTAAACACCTGCCACAGTGCAATACCATAAGTACATCAGGCCCTTTCATAGGCGTTAAATACATGATAGGTTATGCGTACACCTCAACAGCAGGGCAGTATCATGAACACTTGTAGGTTGTACATACCTCTCTGCACAGCTTACCCTACACACTCACACACTGTTAACCCTGCACGCTCACACACTGCTCACCCTGCATACTCACATACTGCTCACCCTGCATACTCACACAGTTCACCCTACACACTCGCACACTGTTCACCCTACACACTCACACACTGCTCACCCTACACACTCACACACTGCTCACCCTACACACACACACACACACACACACTGTTCACCCTACACACTCACACACTGCTCTCCCTACACACTCACACACTGCTCACCCTACACACACTGCTCACCCTACACACACACACACACTGCTCACCCTACACACCCACACTGCTCACCCTACACACCCACACTGCTCACCCTACACACCCACACTGCTCACCCTACACACACACACTGTTCACCGCACACTCACACTGCTCACCCTGCACACACTGCTCACCCTGCACACTCACACACTGCTCACCCTGCACACTCACACACTGCTCACTCTACACACTCACACACTGCTCACCCTGCACACTCACAATGCTCACCCTACACACTCACAATGCTCACCCTACACACTCACACACTGTTAACCCTGCACGCTCACACACTGCTCACCCTGCATACTCACACACTGTTCACCGTGCATGCTCACACACTGCTCACCCTGCCTGCTCACACACTGCTCCCCCTACACACTCACACACTGCTCACCCTACGTAATGCGAAAAGACCTAGCTCTGGCCTTTGGCCTGTGTTGTAATCAGACAGTAGGTTGTGAGTAGTTGTGCTTGATTGGTTGGGGCGTCCCCTCCTTGCTGCTCCCCTCACAGAGGGCCGGCTGCCTCCATGAAGCTCCCAAGACATGTGTTCAGCTGTTCTTTGTTTTATCTCCTGTGTGTCAGTGCACCGTGTAAGCGCACAAGCATACCCTGCTCTCTCTGCACTCACTCTCACTCTGAACTCACTCTGCACTCACAGTCACTCTGGCACTCACTCTGCACTCTGCACTCTCTTGCACTCACTCTGCACTCACAGTCACTCTCGCACTCACTCTGCACTCACAGTCACTCTTACACTCCCTCTGCACTCACAGTCACTCTTGCACTCACTCTGCACTCACAGTCACTCTGGCACTCACAGTCACTCTTCACTCTCGCACTCACTCTGCACTCACAGTCACTCTCGCACTCACTCTACACTCACAGTCACTCTCGCACTCACAGTCACTCTCGCACTCACTCTGCACTCACAGTCACTCTCGCACTCACTCTGCACTCACAGTCACTCTCGCACTCACTCTGCACTCACAGTCACTCTCGCACTCACTCTACACTCAGTCACTCTCGCACTCACTCTGCACTCACAGTCACTCTCGCACTCACTCTGCACTCACAGTCACTCTCGCACTCACTCTGCACTCACTCTGCACTCACAGTCACTCTGCACTCACTGTCACTCTCGCACTCACTCTGCACTCATTATAGGGGGTTTGGAGTTCCGAGGTGCAAAGGCACTTTGTGCTGTTATCACGTCAACTTTGGCACAAATAAACCTTTGCTGCCCAAAAGATATTTCCTTTGTCGTTTGCATCACATTGAAATCTTTAGTTAATTGTGGATCACGGTTACAGTTTACAGCTCCTAGAAGGCACTGAATTCTCAAATGAATTCACAAGAGAGGAGATGAAGTGTTCTGGAAACTCCAATTAACTCAGTAAATAGTTACTGCTTTGGTTTGACTTCAGGGCATTTTGCTAACAATCATCACCCGGGCAGTTGGGATCCAAGCACTACACTACAGGGCATGTCATGCTGCAGTGAGGAACTGAGGATAACGCCAAGACGTGGAAAAGTCAACATTTACAGAAAAAACACACAATTTAAAAAGCTGAGCCAAGCTCACAGAAATGCTGCCAGGGCTCCGCCGACAGCACCCTCATGAAATGCTCGGGTGAAGCCCCCTCAGCAGAGTGAGTCGGCTGTGGCGTAAGTAAAGCACCACAGGGCTCCTCCGGTGAGCTCCTGCCTCTTCAGGTGCAGCCTGTGCGACCCCGCAAGGAGGGCACGAGGAGGCGGGCAGATGTCAGGCCCTCGAGTCTTGTGCTGTACTGTGCGAATAGGAGCCTGTGCTGCTGTACTCGTCCACAGACAGCCCTCTGCGGCGTGCACAGGTCCGTCTCACTGGCAACCCTGCCATCCGGTGGCAAGCCTCTGCTCTGATCTTTCATACACCTAAAGAGAGGGGCTAGTGACATACCGCTTCACTGGAAGCAAAGTTATTAGGCAATGGGACACAGAGGGCCATGGGCAGCATTAAAGCAAGGGTGAGTTTTCTCCATTAGGACATCCATGGCAGCCTGCAAGCACTCCGTGATGTTGATGCCTATGGCAGAGTGGGATCACTGGAGTTCAAGCCGAGTCATGTCCATAGCTCCCAAGGGCTGGGGTTGTATCATGCAAGTGACTAGCAGGGACTTCCATCAAAGTCGAAGAATCTCCAGGTCGTATCCAGAAAGCGTGTGTAAGGCCATGCATTGCTGGGATTCCTTTTAATGTCTTGAGCTCTAGCTTAGGAAAAGGGAGGATGGCACCTCTTCGACACCTTGGAATGTGTGCTGAAGGAGCCCAGAGTCCCTGATGCCATGTTCTGAAGATAACTCTCAGACTCGCACGAAATAACCCACTGGGTACCTTTAGTAAAGAGACAGTAGAGAACTATTGTTTAATTTTATTTTTGAAGCTGGCTGCACACAACTGAATTCGAGACAAGAATGCGGGCGGGGGGCACTTCTTATTATCGAGTGCAATCAGGGGGCAGAAGGAAAGCTTCGTAAAGCAGACTGTAAAGAATGGTGCACGCGCGCCCAGCATCATCCAGTCCTGACACTAAATGCACACGCTCCAGGAATGCCAAATACAGTTCCGAGGCTTCCGAGAGCAGACAGCAAAGAATGGTGCACGCGCGCCCAGCATCTGTCTTCAATTACCGTGAGCCATAGCAGCTGGTAATTGAAGAAATATGGCCTTCTGCTGTGCGTAACCGCACACAATATGCAATAGCCGGAGAAAGTCTACAGCCTATGGCTTATTGCGTGCTGTCTTATAAAAACACAGGCATGCGAGGCCCAATTGCCATGCAGCTTGCAAAAACACATTGCAAAATTCACGAGCATTCAGGAATTTGGTAGGTACGATTTTCGAGCCCCTCAGAAAAGGACTCTTAAGCCACGCCTACTTCGTGGGACGTAGGCCGAGCCCTAAAAATACCAGGAGGAAGGCAAAAAGTTCAGGGATGACCCTGCAAAAAGGGCCAAGTCCAACCCTTCCCATGACATTCCAGGTTAAGCCTAGTCATATACAAATCAGTCTTGACCCTGCTCCCCATGGGAACAGTCCAGCCCTAACTGTCAGACCAGGTGCTCCTTGGACTAGAAACAAGCATCCTAGGACCAGTTTCGGGGTATCATCCCTCATCAGCCAGGCTAGCTTGACTCCAGTGGCAAGGAGACAACGGGACCCACATCGGGGCATACCCGTCCCACTCAGAGTAACAAATGCAAAAAGAACAATTCATGGACAGAATGCTTAACAATGTAAAACATTCACCCAAGTACAGAGATCTGAGCCTAAAGTAATTGTTTTTTTTGCTGCCCATGCCATTCCAGAACCCGAAACTGGTCCCAGGATGCTTGTTTCCAGTCCATGGAGGACCCGACTTGGCAATGCGGGCTGGACTGTTCCCATGAGCAGCAGGCTCAAGACTGAATTGCATGTGGCGGGGCCCAAACTAGGGTGGCGTAGTGAGCAAAAGAACAATGGATTTACCCCAGATCTCTTGACTGGGGGGTGAATGTTTGATTCATTCAGCATTCCGTCCATCGTTTGTTGCTGCAGCACTCCTTTTAAAACTGGCACGACCAAACCATTAACTACCTTTGAGGAGTATATACAGAAATCAGAAAATGATTTACACATCCTGCTGTATTTAGAAGATCTTTAGGAGACGCTCACAACTGTTAAATAGCAGTTTGAAACTACTACTACAGTAGCATTACACCCTGGAAGTTTTCGTGCTGAGAGTTCGGATGAGAGTTAGAGGAGATGTGGGGACAGGGGGTACCTATCACAGGTTTACTGTGTTTCCTCACCAAAGACCCCCCACCCACTTTTGATAGCGCCAAGATGCTCCTCGGAGTAAACTCTGCGCTCTATAAATCCTCTCATTCATTCATTAAACAATGGATGTTGGTCCCATTTCCTTTTTGTCAAACTCTGAAACAGGTATTAGGATTAAGAAAGTGTCTCTGTGACAGATTACCTGTGGAAATAAACATACCTGTCTAACAAAAGTAGCTGGGTTCCAGCTCACCAGGAAAAAATTTAAGACTATGCAGCATCCTAATGCAGAAGGAGCAATCTTTGAGGATTATGGAAGCAGCTTCAAAATCAAACAGCTTTGAATCACCAGGAACTCCAGGCAGCTACTCAAGATAAGGAAACTTGCTCTGCATCAACAATGAGGGACATAAGAGAAGCTCCTTATGGTCATTGAAGATGAAACTGATTTGACTCCTCCACTCCCCATGCTGTATGGGTGCGTCCAGTTACCATCTGTAGCTGGTATAGAGTGCCCTATTGATTAACCTTGATTAGCCTTGGTCCCTGTCCCAAGATTTGAATATACTTCAGCTTTGTCCTTGCTTGCACTTGTAGCAAGTAGCACTGTCTCCATGGGTTTCCTCCTAATAGGAACTCTAGACTGTGAGCAGTGGTATCATCCCTTTCTGTGTCATCTGAGGATGTCAGGGTGACCTGTCATCCTGACCAGCTACAAACCCTCGCACACCTAGCCCGAGGGCTACTGGACAAGTGGAACTCCAGTAACAGTGCCAAGACAAGACACACCCTTAACCGAAACCTTGACATCGCCATTGCGGCATCCTCTCCAAGGAAGGGTGGGCACTTTTACTTCATCAAGTGGTGGAACAGTTGGTGAACCAGGATCGGTTGACTTTATATCTACTTCTGAGAAGCCAAATCACTGCAATACAAGTATTAGTACTATTGCTCGAGCTCCGAAAAGTAACCATGTGCAACGTGTTCTGCATATATCCAATATAGACTGTTTTTATACAGCTTATTATCTAGGTGCTATCGTACTTTTGGGGGTCAGAATGCTGGCCTAGAGAGTCCCAGAGACTTCTGGTCTTCACTGTGCATCTTAGTTTCATGTATAGTACATTTTTCTTGTGTGTATTAAAAAAAAATTATTTTATAAAGTAAAGCACTGACTGGACATTGATTTTATTAGCTGGTATTAAAGTGGAAACTGTATTCTGAAAGTCTAACTGACCTCACCTCCTTGAGTAAGCTTCGACTGGACCCAGCACTCCAGTGGTGAACGAGTCCAATTGATGAAGCAGGTGCACAGTAAGTCCTGACTGACCCCGTAACTTAGGAAACTGATCACCACACCTTATAGGACGATCATAATGAAATGTGCAATGTCAATACATGCTGTAGTTTCTCTCACACTACTAATGTATACAATTCCAAGGTCGACGCCAGAAGGAAAGTATAGTATATTCGTGACCCAATATTAAAATAAACTGATTCATAGCTGTCCTCCACAGTATGTCCCCATAATGCCTCAGGCATCTCATATTACCAAGTTCACACAATGCACAGATCGATATTGCCACTTCACCTAATGCCCCTGCAGGCATGTTTTCCCAGTAACCGGCAGACAGTTTTCTGTAAAGCCACATTGATTATTTTCACAATGCCCGGCAAACAAACATTACGTAATAAGTGACGTTAACTCGTTTTTTTTCTATTAGAGCAGCACTCTGATTTGGATAGGTTCTGAATAGATAATCAGAGGTAGGTCAAAATGCAAAACGTTTACTTGAAAATTAAATAAAAATTCTTAAACTAAAGTAAAAAAAAAAAAAAAACTTGAAAATTCAATAAAAGTGTCTTAAACAAAAAAAATGCAAAACGTTACTTCTCCTTTGTTCTAACATCCCCTAGGAAATCACTCATGACATTTTTGAAATGAAAGAAGGCGAATCTACTATTACCACATCTGTATGGGACTAATTTGAGTCCAGAAAGAAGAACCTCCTCAAGCATGCATTATTAAGGGGTTTCAGGTTTTTGAAAATCCACGGGATTTATCAGTGGAATGAGCAAGAGGTCTAAATAAAATGGAGTTATGCGAAAATAAATCTGCCTTCACTATTTTCCAAAAATGACCAAAATACTGCAATAGACTAGAAATAGAAGAGCGCAATAGAGAGCAGTTTATATCGCATTACAGAGATGATAAAATAAGAGGCGTAAGCTGGTTTAAAGACAATACACAAAAGTATGAATTTTAGAAAAAAGTCTAGAACATAGAATGTGTCAAGGAGACAGAAAAAAATAACTGTATACAAACAGCAGCAAAAAGAGAAGCCCACCAAGCAGCAGATAAATTAAAGAACATCATGCCAAGTGAACTTTTATAGGTGTTATCAAAGGGACCATTGGGCAAATCGAAAGGACTGTCCTGCAATCAAACAGGTAAGTAAAAAGAAGGGTCATTTCACAATATGCTGCAGGAGCATGAGACTAGGCAGAGAAGAATCGATCTTAGTGATCGGCAGCAGTAAAATGCTAATCCTATCGATAGAGGGACTGTGAAGATAAAGGGAATTAAATTCTATTCAGGTCACGCTCCACTGTCACTAGTATAAACTGGTCAACAGATGAATAAGGATTTTCCTAGCTTCAGTGAAGAGGTATTCTTAGATTTTATTTAAAAAAATTAGGCATATGTATTGTGCGATATCTCTTTAATTTGATTGTGTCAGCATCAATAAGAGAATATGACAAACAAAGGAATTAGGTAATAAAGCAGCGGATCCAATTACAACCACCCTCTTGTATTGCCACATGGTGCAGAAGCAGAAAAGGAGCATGGACTTTGAACTTGGAAAAGAATGCTCTTGGCTCAAACAGGAAGCTGGAACGAGGACATTACTTCAGAAGGCGTCAGTAGAAAAAACAAATAGCACAATAAACTTTGCGCAATATATTGAAATTATGAGGAAACTACAAAAGAAATAAATATGAGCACATCAGTACATAACATTAATAAAAATCAACAATATTGGCGACGTTTTGACGTGGTTTGTGAGGCCAAGATGGTGGATGTGCCACGCAGAGCTCCAGGCTTCCGTTCAGGAACATTATTAATTCTCGGTGCTGGCGAGGCCTGCACCAGGGCCGGACTGTACGTGGCGGGCATCGGGCGTTTCCCTGATGGGCCGCCAGAGTGGGGGCTGGTTTTGGGCCCCGTGGGATCCGTTTTTGTTATCGTGCGCCGGTTTTGCAGCATAGCTGCAATATCGGCCCCCTGTAACAAAATCAGCAGAAACCAGCCTTAGCAAACAGTTTGGCCGCAATGCCCCCCCCCCTCACACACAATAAAGCCGGACACCAGGTGCAATTTTGGTGCTGAGTGGTCTGCGCGTTCCATGCGTATCGTGGGCCTACTGTTACTGGCTGTAAGCCTCTGAGACAGAGGCACGTCGCAGAACGACTAGTCTTACTGTGGTGCTCTCGCCCAACCCCCATAACCCTGGGGGACATTCAACTGGGGACAGACCCTGGACTATGGAGAGTGGTGGTGGGGAGGGCCTGGCAATCTTGACATCAGTGAAGGAGCTCAAGCACATGGAGAACCCGCTTTAAAATGATGGTACGGCCACAGCTGCTCTATGGTCTCAAACACTTTCCCAAGATTTATTTTTTATGTGATTCTCCTAGAAAGACGGGAGATTTGTAAATCATGGAAATCGGGTGTTTCACCTCCTTTTCTGGAATGCAAAAAGAAAGTTGTAAACATAAGTAAACAGGGCTTAGCATGCATCCCAGCAGTCGAGAAAAAGTATGGGTTAAGTTGGTGGACTGGATCCAACAACCTGGAGTACAATCATTAAGCCAATGTTGAGCTGTAGGTCGTGTTCTCTTCTGTGTTATGGGCACTCCAGCGAATGGTGGAAGTGGAAACAGCTTTTACTCTTGAGTGGAATGACTCCAACCTGGTCTGGTTTTCCAGAGATGGAAGGGAGTATAGCCAACAAGTGAATTGGCGAAATGAGGACAACCCCCCACCCCAAAAAACAAAAAAAGAAAGTATGCGTCAGGCAACAGTGCAGGTTCCAAGGAGCAGAAGGACTGCAATGCGAGGTTCTGTGCTTCTACAGACCTTCCCCTACAGAGATGTGTAGAGTTTCTGTCTCTCTGTCTTGACCCAGCTTGTCTGGGGACACAACAGACAAGTGTGAAACTGTTTGTGTGTGTGAGTTTGTTATGTTCAAGTATCAAGTTTGATAGGCAGAAGTTTTTTGGTTCTCTTTCAAAGGTCCTCAGAGGGGTCTTGAAACCCCCAACCTAGGTGGCAATACTGGGCATTCTGGAGGACATTGGGGGTGGGGGCAGGGGCCGGGGAGATCGTACTTTGATGGGGATCGGAACCATGCTTGCAAAAATGGCCATCACCAGATATTGGACCTCGATGAGTCCCCCAAAGATAGACATATGGTAAGCAGCCATGGACTGGTGTGCCACACTGGAAGAATCAATATACTCAGCCAGAGGCTACCCACAAAAACATAGCAAAATTTGGCACAAGTGGTGGGCACATGATGGATAAATCTCCATATACTCTGCAACAGTGTGTATACTTTTATGTTCATTTGCTGTTCATTACACAACATACAATCAATAAAATCTTGTTTATAAAAAAAATCAACATTAAATAACTCTAGCTTCTTTCAAAACATAGAGAAAGTGAATGTTAACCATGCAAAGAAGCTACCCCCGAGGAAGGATGGGAAGAATATTATATATGCCTCATTGTCTTTAATAAAATATTATATTTGCTCATGACTTACACTAAGAAAATCTCCATTTTATCAAAGACAATGAGGACCTACAAAATGAAAGTTCAACGCATAGAGAGGAATCGGTCGGGCACACATTCAGCTAGCTTAAGGTAGAAGTTTCTAAAGGTCACTGCCCGAGAACAATCTACAGCCGGATCCAACTTTTCAGGGTAGAAAAAGATACTGGTCTGTCAGGACCTCTAGAAGAGAAAAAGCAGGTTAAAGGAGCTAAGTGTTGATATTTTGGAAATGTACTATGGAAGACAGGAGACAAAATAAAAAGCAGGAATGTATGTCTACATTCAAAGTCTAGAGATCTCACTTCATTTGTACCCTCAATGGGGGCCTTCGGAGTCTTCAGAATGCCCTTCTTGTCGGTGGGATTGGTGTTTCAAAAGGCCCTGAGCAACATAGTATGGTAATATGTGAATGGAGCATGATGAAAGACTAAAAAAAGTTTTTAAATGCATTACAGGAACATCTAACATTAAAAAAAGAGCAATGCAAGTTTGCATGCTGTAAAGTTGAGTATTTAGGCATTGAATATTGGAGAAAGGTGTTCATCTTTAACCAGATTTGATGACGCGATATTGAGCATGCTTGTTCCAAAACATAAGGAAGAACGAATGACATTCTTAGTCATGATCGATTTCTAAACTAAATTCATAAAGAACTTTAATAAATTTGATTTAAAAAACAGTAATTTATGTGGAGTAAGGAACGGGAAAGAGAATTCAATCAAACAGAAAAGAGATTTGAACTAAGCAAACTGTCTACAAATATGTAAATAATATCCGAGCAGAATTACCACAGATTATTTCTTCGGGGTCAGGGGTAGTTAAGCTAATGGCGGAAGAAACTATTTTTGCCTTAGCTTCTAGAATAGATCATTGATGTGTGCATACCCCATAATTAAAAAATGAAGCATTAGCAGTACTCTAGGCAATATATAGTGAAGTAGTGTGGCTCACTGGTTAGAGGCGGCAGACCCGAGAGCAGAGGACGGCCCGGGACCAGGGTTCGATTCCCGGCGCGGCAGGTTTCTGGACCAAGGTCAGCGGACTCGATAATTCTCTCGCCTCGGTGCCCACTCTGATCAGCGATCACACTCGGCAACTCTGGGCATTAGCTTGCCTCATCTTCACTAATGGCCCCACCAGACCGCCGGGGATGCCTGGTCTCACCCTGGAGATACCCATTAAGGGACCATCTCTCAGGGAAGCCAGGAAGGGTTTCGCAGCGGTCGAAGCGCCTTGGGACCCTACGGGTAAGTAGTGCGCTATATAAATGCCTATACATTTACATTTTACATTATATAGAATTCAAAACTGTAAATGGGATACGAAATGCACTACAGGAATCAATCACAAATCCCTCAACAAGATTTGTACTAAGAAAGGAAGAGACTCCATATTATCACGGATTTCCTAATAGGTAATTAAACCAAAAATATTATTCTTTTGATGTAGTGTACATTCCTGGTGCCGAACAGGGTAACTGACCGTTTATCTGACCGTTTATCGAGATTGGTGAGTAAATAAAATAGTAAAGAAAATGAGGAGGAGGACATTTTGACTAATGGGATGAAGTGAGGGTCTGCGTCATAACACATGGTACAGTATCTAAGAGAGAATGGTATGATGAAAGGGAAAAGAACGACATTTTGCAAGAAGTAGTGATGATAATTGAGGGGTAGAAGAAAGTCAAATATCAAATTAGTGAATTTTGCAAACCTGCAGGGGAATAAGGGTATTGTGTATGCAAGGATGACGAGTGATTGGAGAAGTAAAGAACAAACTAAACAGAGGAAAGAATGGCATGGTTGAAGAAAAATCAGCCAAAGTCACATATGTTGTGGTCAGGGATCCTGTCGGGAGGAAAGAGGGTTGCAGTCCTCTTGGCCGATGGACGTGGTGAAATTATTTTACAATGCAGTGAACTCATAATGCCCACATTTGAAACTTTACCAGAGATTTACAGTCTGGATGTGGTGGGGAGATTTTTCTTCCGAGGTTTCTAACATTTCTTCTAGACACTCAAACTTTGGAAAAGAAAACGAAAACCATCTCATCTAAATGACTTTAAAAAGTGGTTATATTGTGCCAATTCTCACCACCACTATTTTCTTCTTTTGGTGGTTGACTGAAAAGGCATAGACATCATTCTTCTCATTTAGGAACAGTAAATACAGTTTTCTAATAGGAGACATACATTTTAGGGTCCATAATAACCTCCTGCTCGGTTTGCATTTAGCAGTGTGGGAATTTATATTCCTGCAAATGTATTATATTCTGTGATGTTTTCAGCATCTTTTGAGATGTCATCAGTGATGTCATCAGTGATGTCACTGACCATGTCATGAATGATGTAATGTGTGACGTCATCAGCAGTGTGTCCAACAAACTATAACGTTCCTGAAACCTATGGTTTTTTCAATGATTTTCAAAGGTTTTTTAAATGTTAATTTCATATTTTATTATTTATAAAACCTATATTTTTTCTAATTTTCAAAATAGTATTTTGGAACACTATTATCCTTTTTTTTTACTTTAAAAATTATGTAATGTTTTATATCTTCCCAAAAAAATATGTATATAATTTTAATTTTTGGGGGGGAGAAAACCAGAGTCCCGTAGCGGTAGTCTACCAAGCTCCATCAGCACGCGAATCCTATCTGCCATATTGAAAAGATGCGCATTTCGTATCCGACGAGTTTGTGGCACCGCGTCCTGCATAACAACATATACGTATGAGGTCCCGCCAGCTGCTACTTTGGTATGCGACGGGTACGCAGTACCAAGCAGCGCGTTACGTCATGTACGTATGGGGTCGCACGCGCTGTGCGTTGCGTATGCGACGACTGCACGCTGCCAGGTCCTGTGTTACATCATAGACGCATGGTGTCGCGCCGGGTACGCCATTCCCTCATTTTTTTTTATGTCTCAATACTATATCCAAACAACTTTAAAGTGTGTTAGACCTGGCACCATTGGCGTAGGTCTCCCTTCCATTTTCACTGTTGCTTCATGTATTTTTGCTGGTGTTAGATGCTTTGGGCACTGTGCCACTGCTATCCAGTGCCACAGTGCAAGTGCTCCCTATTGTAAATTGATGTATTAATCAGTGGTCCCACGTTTGCCTATTTTGGTTTACTTGTCAGACCCTAGTCTAGTGCACCAAGTGTGCCAGGGCAAGTAATCCAAATGCTGCTGGTGAGCTTGCAGCACTGGTTGTGCCACCCACAGAAGCAGCCATGTAAAATATGTCTAAGGTCTGCCACAGAGCCTGCGTGCAACCTGGTACTGTCATGCTGACTGGGCTAGTGCACCCACTTCCCAGTCCCTAAACCTTCCCTTTTCTTCATATCTGTCACCGCTATAGTAGGCCCAAGGGCAGGGTGCATTGTAAGTATAAGGCAGGACAAGCCCTGATGTGTGTGGCATGTCCTAATAGTGAATTACAGCCATTTTCGTTTTTCACTATTGCAAGGCTACCTGTTCCCCATAGGCCAGATTGGGCTGTTAGAGTTATTACATTTTATAATCCTAACTGTCTCAGAGAACATGGTAGAAATTCGAGTTTAGTATGCCTGAACTCAGAATAATAAAATACATATTTTAGAAAAGTTTATTTTAATATGCTGTGTTTGCAAATACCACTTTTAGAAAGTGGGCATTTGCTTGTCTAACCATTCAAACCTGACTCTGCTAGGTTGTGTATTCCTATGTCTGGTTTTTAGAGTGACAGGGCTGGGGAATTCCAGGAGACAGGCTGAGTCACCCAGTGGAGAATAGAGAGATCTGCATCTAGATGGGAGGGAGGAGTGCCCCTGAACATTGAACAGGGCTGTGCCTGCCTTCCACAATGCTGGCTCCACCCCCTGGGGAGCGGCTGATGTCTCTGCCCTGAACACTGAAGGAAGAGAAAGAGTCTTGTAAACAAAGTGCTCCAGGACTGTACTTGCCTTCCACAATGCAGGCTCCACCTCCTGTGGGGCATCTGATGTGCATGCCCTGCACTGTAAAAGGAAAGGAGAAGTCTGGTAAACAGAGTGCTTCAGAACTGGTTGGGACTGGTCCCCTCAGAGAACAAAGGATTTTGGGGCATAAATATTGGGACCCTGATCCCATGAAATTAGATCACTTTGGACTACAAGAAGAAACCTTTACTGAGGTGAGGAACCTGAAGAAACTGAGGAGAGACTATTCCCAAGCTGAAGTGCTGCTTGGGGGATTGTCCTGCAGTGGTTGCCTTACTGCCAAAGGAAGGAGAAATGAACTTTGTGTACTTTGCTTTCAACTTGTGAAAGATCTCCAAGGGCTTGGAAAAGAACTTGCCTCCTGCTGAAGTCTCAGGGACAACAGACTTCACCCCCCAGCACCCCAGAGTTCTTTTGGAAGTGCCTGCTGCTGTTTTGGGCCTTCTGAGGAACTGCATGTCGCAAGGAGCTGGAAGTGCGACTCAACGAGAAGAAGCGTGTCGCCGTCGCTGGGCCGGCCATCGCAACTCCGGAGAAAGGAGGGTGTTGCCGCTGGAACTGTTGCACTACACCGCCTCGGAGAGGAGTGTGCCGCAACGAAGAGGAACCGTGTCGCCGTCGCTGCTGCTGGTGTCACAACTCCGAAGAAGGAGGGTGTCGCCGCTGGAGCTGTCGCACTGCACCGCATCAGGAGAAGAATCTCGCAACGAGGTCGGAGCGTGTCGCCGTCGCTGTGCCTGCCGTCGCAACTCCAGAGAAGGAGGGTGTCGCCGCTGGAACTGTTGCACTGCACCGATCAAGAGCACCTTGCATCCCCGATAAGAGCGCCGCCATCAGAGCTGCTGCAGTCGTATCTTGGATGTCGCCGCTGTAGTTGTCACATCGAGCGGAAGCTTCACGCATCGTGGGAGAAAAGCCTCGTCGCTGGAGCTGCTGCCGTCGCATCTTGGATGTCGCCGCTGTGGTCCACGCATCCGACTGAGAACTTCTCGCATCCCCAAGACGCGTGCCGCATCTGGAAGATCTTCAAGTCTTTATTTCTTTATATCTGAACTTTGCTGCATTTCCCATCGCTGCGACATTGCTTGTCGTAGAAGCACAACGCAACTTAAGGTACATTGACGCAGAGTGTCGCATATAAGAACAGAACTGAACTAAGCTTAATCTACCATCTTAAAGTAATCATAGTGTGTATTTTTGTCGTTTATGGTCTTGTGGTAACTCTATATAAAGTCTACTTATTTTTGATATAAAACCTGTGTGGTGTCCATTTGTAGTGTTGTCACTGGGTTACTGTATGAGGTCAAAACTGCTTAACTTACAACGTCTCTGAAATAAGCCTTGACTGCTCGCGCCACGCAACCTAGAGGGTGAGCAGGGGTTATTTTAGGTGTGTAATACCCTTTTCCTGACTAGAGGAGAGGGTTCCTATTTGTCACAAGTACCTACCTGTGTCAACTAGAGACCCCCAAATCTAACAAAGTGTATATGAGAGCAAGCGATAATCTAAAATATTTTAGACATTTATATATTTCTAACTGTAATAAACTTACATTATAGTAAATATATTTCCTCAAAATTGCGTCGGGTGCGGTCTACTTGCGCGCTGGGTGCGGGATTGCCATGTGACCTTAAAAAAAAGCATTTGATTAGTTCATAACATTTCCCATTGTAGCAGTTGGAAAACACCATTCTTTCTACAGCATTTGATGAGAAACACCTCTTCTGCTTAGAGAGCTTTTTAAAAAACTTTTTGCTATGTACACATATCTTACACTACACACAACATGAAACTATCATCTTCATCAATATTCATGGTCTGTAAAGTAGCCTTCCACCTGTGATAGCCATACACCTAAAGTTACATAACCAAAGTTTTCCCCACTACCAGAGGTAACATGATTGCATACGCTATCCACAGCACAATGTAATGTGGTAGGGCCCAGAGGCAGTATTGTGTATAGATAATGAACACACGGACACAGATAGATAGTGGAAGTGGGTACGGGCACGTGCACTCAACACCTTTATATTACCAGGGTCACATATCCAGTGAAGTCTGTGCTGGATGCGTGTGGGGTGAGTGTAAACCAGCCCTCAGGGAATGGTTGCTGCTAGCATGAACTACAACAGTAATCGTTGGATCACACACAGAGATTCAATAATAAAAGAGTCATTAGTTTGTGCTGCAGTAAGATAGGGACAGTAGATGTGAAATAATACAGAAAAAATTATATCGTAAAAGAACCACAACATGTGGTATACTGAGACACAAGCAATAGATCTGAAATAATACACAAAAATATTGACCATAAAGGGTCCATTAGTTCTAGTGCACTCAGATAGCCACATCAAAAGCATTTAGCAATTGCACAGTCATCGGTGATGCGTGCTGCGGGCGCGCTGTACTAGGAGCAATGTCTGTTGCCATCAACACTGCATCATCTGCAATAGCGACTCGATCTGAATTGTGAACACTGCTGTCTGCAGTGTAAATTGAACGCAGTAGTCACACAGACATCCATGAATACTTTTTCTCACTTCCTCTTCACAAAATACAATAACATAAATGACAGAAAACTCTGCAAAAAATAAATCAAAACAATTCGAATTGCGATCTCTGCTGTCCACAGTGTAGATTGTTATTCAGTGTTCTTTTCCACTACCAAGAAGAATTTGGTCATTGTACTAAACCTATAACTCCTTTAAAAAAAAGTTCTTCAAGCAAGTATGCTAAAAGGATATTGTGTATATTTCAATAGACGTTGTAGTTACTTGACTACTGGATTCTGTAATTAAACAATCACCACTAGATCTGAATTGTGAGCCCTGCTGACCGCAGTGTAGGCCAGAGTCAGTGGTCATTAACGCCTCACAGCCACGAACCGTTGGATTGAAAAGCACGGAGTTGGTTGCATCTAATTGGAGGGGGTACACAGAAATAATCACAGACTTAAACTCTTGACATCCTCAATCATAGAATCAAGACCCTGTTTTACTGTTCGGACCTGCTGTGCCGTGGTGTACTCCACCGACTGGTGTCAACCAAGCACAATAATCATGTGCAGCAGTTTGCTATGGAAGCACATAGTCTGATGCACCTCAACGAAGGGAGTAAAAGCAAGCAGCAGGTAACGGACATCGTCCATTGTGGGATCAAGACACCGTTCCACTGTTGGGACATAGAGCAGTTTGCCCCTGGTTGAAGGGAATACCTTCATCTCCACTCTCAGATGCAGTTCTAACATAGTCCATTGTGGGATCAAGACACCGTTCCACTGTTGGGACCTAGAGTTGGTTGCACCTGGTCGTAGGGAGTACACAGAAATCGTCACAGACTTTAACTTCTGACATCCTCAATCATAGAATCAAGACCCCGTTTCACTGTTCGGACCTGCTGTACCACGGTGTAGTCCAGCGACTCAGTCAACCAAGATCAATAATACTTTGCAGCAGTTAGCTACTGAAGCACAGAGTCTGATGAACCTCAACGGAGGGAGTTGTGTGAAAACCAAGCAGCAGGTAATATCAGGCATTGTCCATTGTGGGATCAAGACACTGCTCCACTGTTGGGACCTAGAGCAGGTTGCATCTGGTCGAAGGGAGTCTCTTCATCTCCACTCTCAGATGCATTTCTAACATCATCTATTGTGGGATCAAGACACCGTTCCACTGTTGGTACCTGTTCTACTACTATGTTAGTAGTTTACAGAGCACTCCACGCTGCTGGGCCTCAGGCTGGGCACTGTGTGCCTCTGTCACGGTAGCCAGAGTTGATCTCAGGAGCCTTCCGACGTTACAGACCTCGGCCCAGGAGCTTCCGCTGGCACGTGGTGGGTCCTCTTTCACATACTGCGGTGTCGAAAGGTAAACTGTGCGGCATATATGCGTCGCAGCGGCCATGACAGTTTCTGAGTACCAGCTCGCTGAGACCATCATTCACAAGTCAAGTCGATAATTTATATAGCGCGCTACATACCCATAGGGTCTCAAGGCGCTTGAGGAAGGGTGGGGAATTACTTGTCGAATATCCAGGTTTTAAGTAGCTTTCTGAATGCTAGATGGTTCTGAGTGAGGCGAAGGTGAATGGGAAGTGAGTTCCAGGTTTTAGCTGCCAGGTATGAGAAGGATCTTCCTCCCATGGTGGATTTGTTAATGTGAGGGACAGCAGCAAGGGCTTGGTTGGAAGAGCGTAGCTGGCGGGAGGGGGTGTAGAATGAAAGTCGTGTGTTGAGGCATTCGGGTCCAAGTTCGTAAAGTGCTTTGTGTGCGTGGGTTAGGAGGCGGAATGTTATCCTCTTATTGACGGGAAGCCAGTGAAGGTTTTTCAGGTGACCAGAAATGTGGTCTTTACGCGGGATGTCTAGTATGAGTCTGGCTGATGCATTCTGGATGCGCTGGAGTTTTTTCTGGAGTTTTGCGGTGGTTCCGGCGTATAGGGTGTTACCGTAGTCCAGGCGGCTAGTAACCAATGCGTGGGTGACCGTTTTTCTGTTTCGGTGGGGATCCAGCGAAATGTTTTTTTGAGCATTCGAAGAATGTTGAAACAGGAGGATGAAACGGCGTTGACTTGTCTGGTCATCGAGAGTGAGGAATCCAGGATGACGCCCAGGTTACGCGCGTGGTCTGTCGGGATGGGTGCTTTTCCAAGGGCCTCTGGCCACCAAGAGTCGTCCCAGGCGGAGGGGGAGGTACCTAAGATAAGGACTTCTGTTTTGTCTGAGTTTAGTTTCAGACGGCTGTGCTTTATCCACTCAGCTACTTCTTTCATTCCTTCATGTAGGTTGGTTTTGGCGGTGTTGGGGTCTTTGGTGAGCGAGAGGATTAGTTGAGTGTCATCCGCGTAGGAGATGATGTTGAGGTTGTGTTGGCGTACGATGTCCGTGAGGGGGCTCATGTATACGTTGAAGAGGGTGGGGCTGAGTGAAGATCCTTGTGGTACGCCACAAATGACTTCAGTGGCCTCCGACTTGAATGGTGGGAGGCGGACTCTCTGGGTTCTTCCGGCAAGGAACGAGGTGATCCATTCCAGTGCTTTTCCTTGGATTCCGATGTTTCTGAGGCGTTGTAGGAGGGTGCTATGGCAGACTGTGTCGAAGGCTGCGGAGAGGTCGAGTAGGATGAGGGCAACTGTGTCTCCATTGTCCAGTAGTGTTTGAATGTCGTCTGTTGCTGCGATGAGTGCGGTCTCAGTGCTGTGTTTGGCTCGGAAGCCGGACTGTGAGGAGTCGAGGGATTTGTTGGTTTCGAGGAAGGCGGCGAGCTGGTTGTTGACAGCTTTCTAGATGACTTTGGCCGGGAATGGAAGGAGCGAGATGGGGCGGTAGTTTTTGAGTTCGGTGGGGTCCGCTGTGTGTTTTTTCAGAAGGGCGCTGAGTTCGGCGTGTTTCCAGCTTTCCGGGAAGGTGGCGGAGTTGAAGGAGCAGTTGAAGACGTCTCGGAGGTGTGGTGCTATGATGGAGTCTGCTTTGTTGAAGATGTGGTGAGGGCATGGGTCTGTGGGGGATCCTGAGTGGATAGAGTTCATCAGGTGGATGGTGTCCTCAGTGGAGATTGGGTTCCAGTCATTAAGGGTGTTCAAGGGGGGTGGAGGTGCAGCCGAAGTTTGTGTGGGTTGGACTCCGGGTTGGTTGTCGAAACTGTTGTGGATGTCTGCGATTTTGTTGTGGAAGAACGCAGCTAGGGAGTCGCAGAGGGTTTGAGATGGGGTGATGTCGTTGGAGTTGGCAGTGGGGTTGGTAAACTCTTTGACGATGTTGAATAATTCCTTGCTGTTGTGGGCGTTGTTGTCTAGTCGGTCCTTGAATGAGGCTTTCTTGGCAGTCCGGATCAGTTGGTGGTGTATGCGGGTGGCGTTTTTGAAGGCGTCCCTTGTGCTGGTGTTTGGGTCTTTTTTCCAGGCCTTCTCAAAGGAGCGACAGAGTTTCTTGGAGTTCTTAAGATCATCGTTGAACCAGGGGGCGTTTTTGCTGCCTAGTTTGAATTGACGTTTTTTCAAAGGTGCTAGGCTGTCGGCGCTGTTGGTTAGCCATTGAGTGAGGTTAATGGCTGCTTCGTTGGGGTTCGAAGAGTAGGCAGGGGGGTTTTGAAGCAGCGATGAGGAGATCTGGTCGATGGTGATTTTGTTCCAGTTTCTTCGCAGAGTAGGTTGAGGATTGTTGTGGGCTGTGGTCTTTTTGTAGACAAAGTGAACGCAGCTGTGGTCCGTCCAATGGAGAACTGTGGTGTGACTGAAGGAGATGTGTTTGCTGGAGGTGAAGATAGGGTCGAGTGTGTGACCTGCGTTGTGAGTGGGGGTGTTGACAAGTTGTTTGAGTCCGAGGTTGGCGAGATTGTTTAGAAGGGTGTTGGTGTTGCTGTCGTTGCTCTTTTCAAGGTGAAAATTGAGGTCTCCCAAAAGAATGTATTCTTCGGAGGGGAGGGCGTGTGGGGTGATGAAGTCAGTGATGTCTTCACTGAATTGTGCCCGGGGTCCTGGTGGCCTGTAGAGGAGTGTGCCTCTGAGTGTGGTCTTGGGGTCGGTGTGGATCTGGAAGTGAAGGTGTTCGGCGCTAGCGAAGTCGACGTCTGAGCTGGTTGAGATGAGAATGGAATTCTTATGGACGATAGCGATGCCTCCTCCTGTTTGCTTGTAGCGGTCTTTTCGGATGATCTTGTAGCCTTCCGGGATGGCAATGGTGATGTCTGGGGCTGAGGAGGCGTTCATCCATGTTTCTGTTAGGAAGGCGACGTCCGGAGAGATGGTGTCTAGTAGATTCCAAAGGTCGATGGCGTGTCTGTGGACCGAGCGGGTGTTGAGCAGGATGCATTTTAGGTGGTTTGTATCAGATCTCTGTTTGGTGTTCGTGGATGAGGAGTTGGTCTTGGTGCCGTCATACTTGCAGGAGTTGCATGTGAAGGGTCCATGGGTGTGTCCAGGAGCGGCTTGGGCGCAGTTGGGGAGTCGGCCGGGGTTAAGGGCTAAGAGGGTGGAGGCGTCGAATGTAATGCGGGTGGGGTGGGTGGGGCGGGGGCCAGGGGGTCTGGCGCAGGGCGCGGTCCAGGCACGGACGGGCGTAGACGGGCTTACCTTTGGCGCACCTTCGGCGTGACCGCAGCGCGTGGACGCTGCGCGTTCGTTCATCTGTTTTAAATGGAGAGGAAGGGGGCGGAGCGTGGGAGGGTCAGCTGGGAGGCGGTATCGGGGAGGGTAGGCGGGCCAGGGGAGTGCACACCAATAGCAATGGGGGAATGGGAATGGAACGTGAAACGGGGCAGAGGCCACAGAAGTTCGAGAAATAGTAAACAAAGAGCGCTAATGCAACTAAAGCCAGCAATACTAAGCAGCACCTTCTATTCAGCTAATATTAATCGGAATTAAATTGCAGTAGCACACAGATGCGCAAATCAGAGGGTGAGACTCGGCGCTAGATATAGTTGAAAGCGCCAGCAATTAGAGGCTAAACAATACCACACAGCAGTTCCAAACAGCGCTGGAAGGAGGGTCACGCTCGGGATCTGAAAGCAGGAAGCGTGTAGGAGCGACCGCAATGGACAGGGTCCAGACGGTCCCTTCGCTCACGGGGTCAACCTCGTGGCAGTTTAAGTTGCGCAGATCTGGCAGACACGTTCGCCATTCTGGAACAAAACCACACCCAGAGAAACGTGCCTTTTATTCATATCCCTACGCTAGCCTTGCATACGCCGAGCCAGCCCACAACGCTAAAGATTTTTTTGAGGGGGGGGGGGCACATACGTGCTATGTTTCTATAATCCTCCCTTGACTGTACTATCATGGATGCATCCACTGTCTACTTCACTCAATAGACCATCAGTGTATGTTGACATGTACATGTCTCTGCTCTGCATACACAAGTCTGTCCTGCACATCCCATCAACACTTTGCATTGTATACTTTTATATAATCGAGAATCACTTGCCACCTTCGCACATACTTTGCTCCCATCTCTCCCTGCATTCTGCATTGTGTGGCAGAGGTGCCATGCCATGTTAGCGACTCCAGCTCTGGCTCCAACAAACAGCGTGGCAGAGGACGCCAATCACAACGATGGCCACAAACCTAGCAAGGACCGCAACTGGGGCCCACCTACGGTCCACCACCATACAGACATATGCAAAATGCATTTTTCGGCTAACCACACATGTACCCACCAGACCCACTGCCCTTCTTTCCAGGCAACCTTTTTTAGGACAGGGCTGAATGTCACACGGCAGAAGAAGACATCACTAACAAGTACCAACAAGTACACTGGGCGGAAGAGGAGAACCCAGTGAGTGTGAACACCCGCAACAAATCGCCGGAACAACAACCAGGCACGAGCAAACAATGACCAATGAACCACCTACTACCCTGGTATTCAACCTGTCAAGCACCCCACTGACAGAAAAAGAAGCATCAGTCCTTAACAAGGGCCTATCCTTCGTCCCTAAAACCAAACTAGACAAATTCAAACTTCATGTTGAATTGGCGGAATTCTTCAGGAAACTCAAACTGAAGGCCTTTTTCGAAAAAACTAGACCGAATGTTGCTGCTGCTCCGTACAACCCCAACGAAGCAGGTTTAAAACTAAAATCCACCGTCATACCACCCCCAACCAGCGTGCCAGTTGAGATAACTACCTTTGAGCAAGCAGTCTACCATGACATAGAAAAACTCAATCCCACAGGAACATTCAACAATCTCTCCAGACAAGACCGAGATACCATCAAACGCCTACAGGATAACCCTACCCTGATCATCAAACCTGCTGACAAAGGAAGAGGGATTGTGCTCCAGGACAAAACGGACTATGACAAAGAGTGCCGCAGACTTATCAGCGACACTCGCAACTACAAGCTTTTGAGAAACAATCCAACGGCTAACCTACAAACAACAATACACGCCTTGGTCAAGAACCTCAGTGAATCACATCACATCTCTAAGCAAGAAGCAGAGTATCTGTGCACAAGGAATGCCAAAGTACCATACTTCTATACCATTCCCAAGGTACACATAGGTATAACACCACCTCCTGGCAGGCCCATCGTATCAGGAATCAATTCCCTTCTAGAGCTCCTGTCCCGGTATTGTGATTACTTTCCTAACCCCCTGGTCCAACAAACCCCCACTTACATCAAAGACACAAAACACCTCCTCAACACCATCAAAGACATGAGCTTTGACCAGACATCCCAGCTCCTTGGTAGGACTTGACATAGAAAGTATTTACACAAGCTTCAAACAAGATGCCACACTCCAGGTCCTGCATGACGTCCTCATGAAAACTCCATGGACATACCACACACCAAGGAAGTTTATCCTTGATTGTGCAGCTCTTGCACTCAAAGAAAATAATTTTGACTATGGAGGACCATTCTACTTACAAATCAACGGCACATAAATGGGGAGCATTTTTTTCCCCAGTGTGGCTGGACTCTATGTCCACCATTTCAAACAGGAACACATGCTGGCCACCACCAATCCATATTCAGGCAGTATAAAAACATGGCTCCGCTACATAGATGGATGACATCTTTATGATCTGGGAGGGAACCCCAGACACACTGACCACATTCCTTACCTGGCTCAATGGCCATGACCCATACTTACGGTTTACTAGTATCTCCAGCGCAACTGAGCTGGCATATCTTGACCTCAACAACACTGCCAAACAAGGAATCCTGACCACCACCACCTACTACAAACCAACCACGAGGAATTCATTACTACGCTTAGACAGCTGCCACCCCAGACCGTTGAGAGAAAATCTCCCCTTTGACCAGTTTCTACACATACGCAGGAACTGCAGCCAGCTGGCGGATTACAAAAAAACAGCCGGCTGCCCTGTTATCCAAATTACAAGAATGAGGTTACCCCAATAAAATCATTGAGAAAACAAGCAAGAGGGCGTGCAACCAAAACAGGGAGGCCCTGTTAGAGACTGTGATCAAAGACCCTGAATCACCACCAATAACATGCGTCACTACATACAACGCGGCATCTAACCAAGTCTCCAGCATTGTCCGTAAACATTGGTGTATCATTAACTCAGGATCTAGAGAATGGGAGGTACCACGATTTGATACAAAAGAGCAAACAACCAATTGGTGTCCACACGCCCAAGAGCGTGGCCGAAACCAAAAACCAACACTGTCCTCAACACGTGGGGGCTCCCCAAAGTCACTGGGCACTATCCGTGCAACAACTGTAGCGTGTGCCACCTAACTGAACATTCCAAAACACTTAACCTGGAACCCGGAAATGTCTGGACACAACAACACCACACTAACTGTAACTCCATTAACGTGGTTTACCTCATCACATGCCCATGCGGCCTCCGCTACGTGGGTATGACGACACAAAAAGTCAGGACCAGAGTGGTCGAACATCGAAGCACAGTCAGGTGCAAAAAGAACATGAGCAAACTGACAGATTACTTCTTGCAAAATCACCACACCCCAAATGATATGACATGGACGGTCATTGAACAATTCGACCCCAACATACGTGATAACGAAAAGATCCTCCTGACAAAGGAATAACGATGGACTTACCGTTTATCAACGCAACACCATGGCCTGAATGACTCCAACCCATGGTGCTCCCTGAAACCGTAACCGTGTCTCCGTGCAAGTAATTAATTGCTCCTGTTACCATGGTAGGCCCATGGCCCCTCGCATTACACGTAGACACGTAGACACATATGCACGCACTAGCAGTCAGTATAGAATAGCCTCTGCCCGAGAGACCTTTCCTTCTAGATAATACAGTTCCTCAAACACAAGATATTAGATATGATTTGGGTCTAGGTTGTTCTGACACGCCAGACTTCTGTCTCCACGTATAGTGCTAAATGTCAAGTCCCCTTCACCCTCCAGTTCCACGTCAATCACACGTCATGCTGCTGCGCGCGCATCTCTGCCATATATTTTTGCTGACACTGCAGGATTCCTCTATGGATCCACCCACCTGTGACACTTTCATGTGACGTTTCTAGCACGCACCTCCGTGTACGCCCTCGTGCACGCCTTCTGTTACGTACATGTGTTCTTATCTTTTTTCTCTCAGCTGTTACGCCTTCTGTATCCATCACCATTATATGCATTTACTATATATATTGTACTCTGTTAATAAAGCATTGTCTATCCCTTCCTGAACCTTCGCGGTGATGGAACATGATACCTGGTTCGAACCAATTCCATTTTATGGAATAAAACCCTTATAACCTCAGATGCCACGGACTCTGCCTCTCATTTTTGATTGAGTTATTCTTATTGAACTTTACCGCATAGAAATTCCGCATAGGTAAATTTTATTTACCACACTCTCCTTAGATGTATTACTCCAGTCCTGGGTCGCCTTTCACATAAGGCTGACCAGCTATAGTGTTCGCTTTTAATTATTAATTTTTAATTCTTTATTTTCATTTCAAATTTTCTCATTGAAGATTTTTTACAACTTTAACTCCCACATGCATCATAATCACACCTGTTGACCCCCCGGGTTGCACAAGCTTGTATCATACGCTCGAGCACGCCCAAATCGAGGCCGCCCAACACCGACGAGGCCCGGCGGCATCTCTATGACAATGCGCGACTCCCATGTGCGTGCGCTAGAGTAGAACGCTCGGCGCCACACCTGCACAGGCGCCGTACGGGCGTGACTCAACAAGGTTTCCAGCAGGTCTTGACCTCCTGGGCCGTGAGTAATATGCAAATCATCTGCAGTCCGGGTAAGCCACCTTTTCTTTGCAGGTCTATAACAGCCTATGGCCCACTCCTTTCATTTTAGGGTCAACACCTCTGCCAGATTTCTCCCTGGGGCATTTGCGGCAAAACGCTAGCATAAGGATACCTTCCTAATGTATCCACTACTTACCTGTGTGTGTGCTTACGTCTCTTAGCCCACCACAAACAAACGCATACTCCGCTAATTTCACTATAACCGCACCACCAGTACGGTTACACCTTCGCCGCATTTTATTGTCTACACTGCACCTTACAAATAGGCAATTACGAATATTTGTGATCTTAGCAACCATGCTAAAGACTCTTTTCTGTATGTTTGTCCGTCATACGTGTTGTATGTCCAGTAATGCTTGGAGAGGGAATCCCCCTCCCACACATATAGCACCTTTGCGAGTGCTTCACATTTTTACAATCAAACACTCACTTAAGTATAGATGGCACCATCACTTATTCAATGGTCCTGAGGAAAGCCAGTTTTACTACAAAGGCCTGGCTGAAACATGTAGACCACACCTGGATGTAGGAGGTCCTAATATATACTCCATCCACATCCACTTGCCTTTTTTTTAATGTTAACAGAGGCCCAGATATTAAAGATTAATTATCCCCCCGGGAACTGGGACCACTGTATGCCTTTTTTTAAATCTCACTTTTATATCACCCATACTGCACACTCAGCAACATACCAGGTCCGCTGTATGCAGGCGTAGTAGCACACCCGGGACACATTCGGTGTCACTGGCTGGGCCCGATGATGAAGCATGCCACCAACTAGGTTGGTGGGGGAGAGCTTCATGAAGAAACCTAATGGTTTCCACTTTGTCATACAGTTCTGAGTCCTGTAAACCTTCACAAATAGGCTAGTCCTCTCTGATTAACATGTTTGGTTTGTGCACATCGCTAGCCACGGTTCCCACAGTGCGTAGTGTTGATGTGTCTGCTACGTGTACATGTTGTTTGTCATGTTGTATGTGATTATATAAGGTAGCACGTTTATTCACAAGCAGTGGTTTCTCCTATTTTCATTTCGCTGTCTTAAAGACGATACAGAACTTTTTCTCACAGGTGAAAAGTGAGACCACAATGGAATTCATTCATTACTATGCAAGAATGTCCAACTGCATGACGCTTCTAAGCTTACAGCCCCCAATCTTGCCTACTTCCTTAAAAGCACGCCAACTCCAACAATCAGAACAACATTCACACAGCTTTCTAACTGCAGTTATCTGCTTCTCAATAGCATGCACTCCTACGGAATGTGAGCTGGCATACTGTATGTCCTTACTGTTTCAAACTGAGTAACTTCCTGTGGCAATGTCTATTCCCACCCACACAAAGTAACCCCCAAACTTCAACTTGGCCTTCAATCTCTACTTTGAAAACAGATTTCATTAAACTGACCAAACTGAAAGTGCTTTTGTTCATAACAGAAGTGTCCTTCACTTCTGCAAAAGAAATTTATCGACTGCAGATAGCATGAACTTCAATACGAATCTCCCATTACACTTTGTGAATTCTTTCACAATTGTCAACACATCTCATACTCAAGGTCTGGCACACTTTTTTAACACGGTCTCCTTTAGCCTTGTCACAGGCTTTCAAACTGTTTTTGGAATAATACCAGACTTCATTCATTTGATCATCTCTGGAATAACAGGAACTGTGCCCATAATTCTCGCTCTCTTTGCGGCCATCCTACTACTTTTTTTGCTTGTAAAAAATGGCTGCGCTCCCTGTAGTAACAACCATGTCCGACAGAATACGCCTCTACGCGAAGCTACATCAATACCGTCAAAAAATGGAACAACTTTTTATTGCAAAATTTGCCCATTTGACTGGCGAATGGATGTATGCTTTGCCAACATCCCAACAATCACTCCCGATATCCAGCAGGTAATGGAGTAACTTGAAAACCATGAACTTGATTGTTCGGGCAGTGGAGGAATTGTGGATGCAACGCAAAAAGGTATCATGGCGGAATGGGATTACTGCGCAGCCGTGAAAGTTTTCCTGCAACGTGCGACCTTTCACAACATCGCAGATTGCCTACCAATTCAAATTGCCGCTCCAACTTTCAAGGAACATTACTTTCCCTTCGAGGATATGAATTGGATCGCTTCGCTTTTCTCACACGATGGCAACAATGACCTCTTGGATCATTACGCATCTCAAGCCGCTGAAGAAACTTCCGGACTGCAATCTCCAAGACTTGTAAGAAACTCACGTAATTCTTGGAATGATTTTTTCCATCTTTTTTTACTTTTTCCTGAAAAAAAATGTAATACACTTCAATTGAACTACTTTCATATAATAACTTTCTAAGTATGCTCAGGCATTTCAACTCTGTTTTCATTATTGCCCCTTGCGTCTCCACTCTAACCAGGGATGGGTGATGTATGGCCTATGCAAATACGCTATTTACTTGCTAAATTAGCCTAAACCCGACATCCATTTTCAAACCATGTCTATTCTTTGTGCACACGTCTCTCTGCCTGCCTGTTATCATCAAAGCCCTTTCACACAAATGTACTCATCCTCTGCTCACAAGCTGGCGATCAAGATAAAAAAACACAACATTATTTAGAAACTGGTTGGCACAGTGTGGTAATCGTATCCTACCTTTATTTTCATTATAGAATGTAGTCATTCATGTCTAATAGCTATTGTTTATGTCACATGGAATTGTAACATGTAATGTGGAATTCACAGATTCAGAAGCTTCGGTTTGAATACAACAGAAGCGTTTAGAGTTTGCCTCAGCTCGATGCCTTAGCTCTTTGCACACAATTTTTTTTTTTAAACAGCTGAAGACAATAATGTATGGTTTGATGAGAAGGGTACCAAATGTGTTTCTGAGAAGCTCATTGTTTGTGTTCCTCCTCAAAGTTCCGATGTGGATAGAACTATTACCAATTCTGACACGTACCAGATTGAATCTACTGTAGAAGAGATTGCTGACTGTTCTACTGTTGATAACTTTGTGTTGCAAAAAAGGAGTACCAGGGTACCTGAGAAGTTTGATGATTACATTTTGCAATATTTTTGTTTTTTGTTTTCTTAAAGGATACATCTGGTAATCGTATCCTACCTTTATTTTCATTATAGAATTTAGAGTCATTCAAGTCTAAAAGGCATTGTTTATGTCACATGGAACTGTAACATGTAATGTGGAATTCACTGATGCAGGAACTTATGTTTGAATACAGCAGAAGCGGTTGGAGTTTGACTCAGCTGGATGCCTTAACTCTTACACCAGTGGGTCCATTTATGGCACCTAAATAAAGACACTTTTTATATAACTTTCAGTCTCCATCACTTTATTACACACAGCCAGTTTCTTAGACACACCTGATTTCAACATTTCGCTTCTGTGCCACTGCAACATTCTGCATTATATTCTTCACGATTATTTCTTCATTCCTGGTTGCTAAAACACTGCATTCGAGTCTTCAGACCGGTAGGGGTGAGCAGTTCGCTTCCCACTCCATGTATACTATAAACGCATACTAACACTACTTACACACGTATGCTACAGTAGCCAGTATCCTACAGAGCCCACAGCACATCACTGTACAGCAATCAGCTCACGACTTAGGCTCGCGGTTTCATCCCCTAGTCTTCAGACTGGTGGCATTGAGTACTTTGCTTCCCACTCCCGCTATATTCTAAACGCAAACTAACTTGCACAGCTATGCTACAGCGCCAGTATGATACAGCGCCCAGAGCACAACAGTTTACAGCACTCAGCTCATGGTTTAGGCGCATGCTTTCATCCTCAAGTGTACCAGCATCTCACCTCAGCAACATCTCACAGTGGGCAAAACAGCACGTTCACACTGGTAGGGGTACATACTTCACTTCACACTCCCTGTATAGCACACCCTAACCACCCCACAGAGCTCACAGCGCTCCTACCCTCCTCTTTCCTACTTTTTTTGCCCTTTTTTCCCCTTACATGGCTTCAACAGAATCACAAAATGGCTGCCAACACTTCCTAGTTGCAACCTTTCGCAGCCGATAAGCAGCAAGCTTGTGCTTGTAACGCATCTGCCAATCAGATGGCAGAATTCCCAAATACTGATATCTGTAAATTTCAATATTTCTCCACAATTACTGAACGGATTTACACCAAAAAACAAAGGCGTGCTTTCTAGACCAAGACCCGTCTCCCTGCCAAATTTGGGGTAATTCGGTTCACCCGTTCGACCTGTAGCCTTGTCTAAAGTTTGCTATGGATATTGCATGAAGAAAACACGTTTTGGGACCCCCCTTTTTTCTCTGCCCCCCCTTGACAAATCACCTCCAAACTTTTAACATAGGAGCTGATATGAACAAAGAATTAGTTTGGAAATTTCATGAAGATTCATCAAACGACGTCAACGTTATAAGCAAAACAATAAATGCTCCTCCTATGGAAACTTGGTCCTAACTATAACTACCTACTGGCGACCACCGGTAGGTAATATATACATAAACATATAAATACATATAATAACTTTCAGGAAAGCTAAATCTATGAGAGAAGAACTGGTATGCAATGCGCCAGCTCTCAAAAAGACAAAGAACTGGTTAGATTCACAAAGGGGCTTTAAAAAGTGTTCTAAATGCAAAGCCTGCACCCATGGTGTGAACACTACCAAAGTACAAGTCCCTTTCAGAATTAAACCATATGTTCTGAGAGACGCGTTTACATGCAAAACAGAATTTGCAGTTTATGTGCTATCATGTTCATGTGGGAAAAAATATGTAGGTTCCACGATTCACCCGGCACACGTACGGATCTTACAGCATCTGCGAGCAATCGCCAATAATGATCCTACGTACCCCGTAGCGCGACATATACATGAGAGTCACAATGGCAATGCTAAAAACATCCAGTACTTTGTAATTGATAGCATTCCGAAAAACATGAGAGGAGGCAATCGCCCCCTAGCTCTGCGCCGCTTGGAGTCAAGGTATATTATACTCCTTAACTCCAAGATCCCATTCGGTCTGAATGCGGACGAAGCCTTAAGTGTCCACTTATAACCATGTTACTAGAATACACCCATTGTATGTCCTCCTCTCCCGAAACACCATTCGTGTAACATCTGCAGTTCATCTACTACTAAATTCACGGGTCACCCAGGGGCACAATTTAAGCACATTTTAAACAGTTAACATGTCTGAGCACATAGCACTTATCACCATATTTTACACCTCACGTTTCATATGCAGCCACTTTGCCTCATGTACCTCCCGTCCACTCAGTCCACTTATAGAGACACCTCTTGGATGGCCAGCGTGATAAACACACGCGCTAGTATTATACAAAGCCTTAAACTCCAGACGTGACAAAATTTACAAATACCAAACACGCTACTGACTACAAACCACTAACAGTGATTTATGCGCAAGTCAGTAACAAGTGTTTTTCGCCTGTCAATATCGTACAAGTAGTTATGCCCACTCGGGCAACACGACATATTAATCTGGCGCATAACCACGAGCAGTAGCACTGAGCATGTATATACGGTCAAACACACTGCAGCCCAAGCGCGCGCAACACTTACTGTAGTATTTCTCAGTCGGTGACACGACGCAGCTAACCGGGTTGGTGAGCATGCTCAATCAAACATGCAGTCACGGCGGGAGATCACGTACAAAGCTAACACAGGCAAACCATAGGGCCTACCAAAACAGGACCTTTTATTTGGAACATCCATGGCAAGTACACGGGGAACCAGTAGCAAAGTGTGCTAACCAATATATATTCTTTCTTTCACGAGAATGTTATGCATTGTCATTTACCTTAAATGTTAGCTGTGATTATTAACAGGCTACATGACGAATAAGGTAACCAATATTATTTTTAACACATGTTTTGGTGATTTTTGAATTTAAATCATGTTTAAAATATATTTCTGAAACACAACGTGTCAAATGTGCAAAAACTGAAGAAAGACCTTTCTAACTCACAGGTGAGCCTCAGTGTAACCATGGCAACATCTGGTTTAAACTTGTATGTTAATTGATTGACACGCCCATGACTCTTTTCTTGTATATATGTAGACACGAAATGTAAATGCAGATGTAGTGAACAAGGCGGCAACGCCGAAACGCGTCTAAGCAGATACTGATCGAATAAATCGAGTTTGGATTCAGATTCATGGTGTCAGCGCCTTCTTCAAAATGTACAAGTTTGGCAAGACTGGATATATAGGGTGGTAGTCCTTGAAACCCAACGCTGACCCTCCTCGTTTTGGCTGCTCTGTGGAATAGAGGACAACCGGCTGGTATTTCTTCGCAAAAAGACACACAGAGCCCCCCGGAACCTGCAAAAGCCTGGAAACCCGAGTAACCTGCGAAAACAGCGGAACACCTTCTGACTGGAGATCCACGACGGCTGGAGTGTAGTCGGAGATTTCCAGGTAAGACGGCTGTGAGCTGGAATTAACGGGAAGCGGGTGACAACAAGATTTCGGTTCATGGGAGAGGTAGACCCGGTGTGTGAGCAAATATACATACGGGCAGTGAATCTATGCAAACTAAAGATATTGACTTAAACACAATCAGTATGTCTGCCGAATGGGAAAGGGAGAGAGAGGAAGCTGCTGTGGATGTATTCACGGACACTGATAAAGGCATAAGCGGCAAAAAAACTCCCAGCGCTCCAGCACAACCCAGTGCATCGGATGAAACACGGAAACTACTCATGGAACTGGAGAAATTACGCAAAAAAGAGACCAGCAAATGGTGGGAAGTAAAATCACTAACCAGATATCTAGAGGTTGGAAGAATCCCGAGAGGGCTCAGAATCCTAGTAGCCCCAACTTATGAGGACCCAGACCCTGAAATGCTACAAATGTGGGCGGAAAATAGCGCTAAGTCCTCACAAAACATGCTGAAAATTTTAGTCCAGTTTGCTGACAGTGACAGAGAAAAAATGTTAATTCGCATTAAGGAAATAATGCAACAACTGGAACAAAAACCAAATCAAGATGAGATTACCAAAAGTCTAAATGAAATCAAAGAAAGAGTTTTGAAACTGGAAACTGAAATAAAAGAACGCAAAGCAATTAAGTTTCAGCGGGATCGCAATGATTATTTAAGTGGGAGAATATACACTTTTGCTAAGAAATATGATCAAATAAGAAGGCAATCCCCCCCCAAACCACAAACAAATGAGGTAAACACGACAGTGGAACAGAGCGAGAATGAATTAAGTTCAGAATATGAAACAGATGGGGAGGCAGGCACTGGTCCTCCACCTACACCAGCACAAGAATTGGCTTTTTTAAGAATGCAACGCCTCAGAACACTGAGGCCACGTTTCCCACCAAAACAGGATTTGGGAGCAGACAAAGGGAAATCGTACAACCAAAAGCAAAAACAACAACCAAAAGCAGGAGAAGAAAGAACAGACGGTGGAGAAAAACAAGGACAAAATCAAAAACAGAACAAAACACAAAACAGACGATACAGACGCCGGTAATGGAAGAACAAACAGAAATAGACAACACAGTTATCAATCTAACTAACATGGAATTTAGCCCACAAGAACTTGAAATTTTATCTATGGGATTGTCTTACTGTTTGAACACTAACTTTGATTATGCCCAAACCCGAATTGACCTGTTTCAATATGTTCGAAAACTGAAGTTACAAAAATATTTCATTAACGCCAAAAAGCGACCAACCCCAACAACCGGGCTGGTCGAGCAAGCCCAACAATTGTCAGTGGCAAATATGGAAGTTCTCCAAGACCTAATAGACCTGGAACAAGAGAATCTAGGTGAAGGCATAACACCTAGTGGAGCAGCATCCGCGTCGGAACTCGACATCTATGCATCAGTGAAAACTAATTTCAAACCCAAATCCCAATTTATGCCAATAATGGGGAAAGATAACCTGGACCTATTCTCAGACAATGTTATTAAAGAGCTAAAAAATCTGTCCCTACAAAGTACAAAAGAATATTGGCAAGAAAACCAAGACCACAGAAGGAAATACAATAACCTAATGACAAAGATCAAATCTAGATCAGATGTGCTAGTCAGATGGTCAGACAAGGGGGGCAATGTAGTACTATGGCCCCTCCAAATGTACAACCATGAAGCCCTAACACAACTCCAAGACAAGGACTGCTACATGAGGGTGAGCCCTACTCACAACGTAGGCGTACAAGAAAAGTATCACAATGAGTTGTATAGATGGAAAGGAATGGGACTCATCAGTAAAGATGAATTTAACTATCTAAAGAACGATTATCCAATGACACCTCAATTTTATTTAATACCCAAGGTTCACAAAAATGAACAAACACCACCTGGAAGGCCCATAATATCAGCGATTGGCAGCCTCTTTGAAAAAACGAGCATTTTCATTGATTCCTTCCTCCAACCAGAGGTTAAAAAACTCCCTGCCTATATCAGAGACACAAGTGATTTTCTGGCAAAGATCTTTGATGTTGACTGGCATGACAACTACCGGTTCATGACACTGGATGTCCAGTCACTCTATACGAGCATTAGACATCGAGACGGCCTCAATGCCATGAAATTCTACCTCGGAAACAGACCCATTGAACTGTATCAGCATACACAAATGGTATTGGAAATGGCGGAGTGGTGTCTGACAAATAACATCTTTATTTTTGATAGGCTTCATTATAAACAGCTCCAAGGATCAGCCATGGGTACTTGCTTCTCCCCCAGCTATGCGAATCTACACATGGGCTGGTGGGAGGAGCAGGTCCTGAGAGTCCAACACAGAGACATTATGGTCAACAATGTTGTGATGTACAAAAGATATATTGACGACATTTTCATTTTATGGCAAGGGAGTGTTGAAGAAGCAGAAATTTTCGCATTGGCACTAAATGAAAATGTACTAAACCTAAAGTTCACATGTAACACAAATGCCCACAAGATCCAATTCCTTGACTTAGAACTGTATGTGCAAGACAACAAAATACAGACACGAACGTATAGAAAACCCACTGCAGGTAATGCTCTGTTACACGCGCATAGCTTCCATCCAACACCATTAAAACAGTCGATTCCCTATGCAGAGTGCTTGAGAATGACACGAAATTGCAGCACCAAGGAGGGACTCTCCAATGCCAAACTAGAGCTGTTTAACAGGTTAAGAAAAAGAGGGTACACTAACAGCACTTGCCAGAGGGCCGATGACAAATGTAAGGGTAAAAACAGGAAAGATCTTATTTTCCCCATGACCAGTACAAAGACCACAACCGGGCCCAATAGTAAAGATCCTCCTAGACTAATAACAGGCTACAATAGATACCACAGTAACCTACGCAAAATCCTGACCAGACACTGGCCGTTAGTTCGGGGAGACCCTAGCATAGGTGAATCGGTGGGCACTAGCCCATTAATAACTTTCAGGAAAGCTAAATCTATGAGAGAAGAACTGGTATGCAATGCGCCAGCTCTCAAAAAGACAAAGAACTGGTTAGATTCACAAAGGGGCTTTAAAAAGTGTTCTAAATGCAAAGCCTGCACCCATGGTGTGAACACTACCAAAGTACAAGTCCCTTTCAGAATTAAACCATATGTTCTGAGAGACGCGTTTACATGCAAAACAGAATTTGCAGTTTATGTGCTATCATGTTCATGTGGGAAAAAATATGTAGGTTCCACGATTCACCCGGCACACGTACGGATCTTACAGCATCTGCGAGCAATCGCCAATAATGATCCTACGTACCCCGTAGCGCGACATATACATGAGAGTCACAATGGCAATGCTAAAAACATCCAGTACTTTGTAATTGATAGCATTCCGAAAAACATGAGAGGAGGCAATCGCCCCCTAGCTCTGCGCCGCTTGGAGTCAAGGTATATTATACTCCTTAACTCCAAGATCCCATTCGGTCTGAATGCGGACGAAGCCTTAAGTGTCCACTTATAACCATGTTACTAGAATACACCCATTGTATGTCCTCCTCTCCCGAAACACCATTCGTGTAACATCTGCAGTTCATCTACTACTAAATTCACGGGTCACCCAGGGGCACAATTTAAGCACATTTTAAACAGTTAACATGTCTGAGCACATAGCACTTATCACCATATTTTACACCTCACGTTTCATATGCAGCCACTTTGCCTCATGTACCTCCCGTCCACTCAGTCCACTTATAGAGACACCTCTTGGATGGCCAGCGTGATAAACACACGCGCTAGTATTATACAAAGCCTTAAACTCCAGACGTGACAAAATTTACAAATACCAAACACGCTACTGACTACAAACCACTAACAGTGATTTATGCGCAAGTCAGTAACAAGTGTTTTTCGCCTGTCAATATCGTACAAGTAGTTATGCCCACTCGGGCAACACGACATATTAATCTGGCGCATAACCACGAGCAGTAGCACTGAGCATGTATATACGGTCAAACACACTGCAGCCCAAGCGCGCGCAACACTTACTGTAGTATTTCTCAGTCGGTGACACGACGCAGCTAACCGGGTTGGTGAGCATGCTCAATCAAACATGCAGTCACGGCGGGAGATCACGTACAAAGCTAACACAGGCAAACCATAGGGCCTACCAAAACAGGACCTTTTATTTGGAACATCCATGGCAAGTACACGGGGAACCAGTAGCAAAGTGTGCTAACCAATATATATTCTTTCTTTCACGAGAATGTTATGCATTGTCATTTACCTTAAATGTTAGCTGTGATTATTAACAGGCTACATGACGAATAAGGTAACCAATATTATTTTTAACACATGTTTTGGTGATTTTTGAATTTAAATCATGTTTAAAATATATTTCTGAAACACAACGTGTCAAATGTGCAAAAACTGAAGAAAGACCTTTCTAACTCACAGGTGAGCCTCAGTGTAACCATGGCAACATCTGGTTTAAACTTGTATGTTAATTGATTGACACGCCCATGACTCTTTTCTTGTATATATGTAGAAACGAAATGTAAATGCAGATGTAGTGAACAAGGCGGCAACGCCGAAACGCGTCTAAGCAGATACTGATCGAATAAATCGAGTTTGGATTCAGATTCATGGTGTCAGCGCCTTCTTCAAAATGTACAAGTTTGGCAAGACTGGACATATATATATATATATATACATACATCCAGTTCCACAAGTTGTCAAAAGCAGAGCGCCCTCCCTGTTTGCATTCTACAGTTTGGGGAAGAAACAAATGCAGTCAGCGCCAGCAGAGCCTGACGCGTTTCGAGTTAACCACCCTTCCTCATAGGCTTATCTGCATATTGATAGACTGCAAGCAAATGTCAACCAGATTCTTAGTCTCAATTTATTGCAGTTCCTCAAAATCAGAGTCACCTGAGTCCTAATAAAGTTCCATCTCAGGTGAACAATTCAAAGTGATGTACACTGGGACTGGTAGTCCTTCATATATAACACATGTGGGCTGCTTGCAGTTCCTTCAATAGAATAATACCATAGTCACGAATGCGCTAGCATAACACCTCCCCGTTCAAATTATCTGCAAACCAGGTCCGCCACGCCGATTCAAGCGCCAGCAGTGGAACCACTCCAATGTGCAGCGGTGCACTCCCTGGCCGGGTCAGCCGTAAATATCCACTTCCACAAGTTGCCCAAAAGTAGAGCGCACTCCCTGTTTGCATTCTCCAGTTATGGGAAGAAACAAATGCAGTTGGTGCTAGCAGAGCCTGACGCCTTTCGAGTTAACCACCCTTCCTCATAGGCTATCTGCATATTGATAGACTGCAAGCAAACAGCAACCAGTTTCTTAGTCCCTGCTGCTGGAGTTGTTTTCAGCGGATCAGAACATACAGGCGTATGGTTTATTTTGTAAGGGTGTGTCCTGGCGCATCCGTGATTGGATATGATTATTTACACAAGAACTGCGTACAGCCCACTTGGGATTTATTGTATAGACTTCCAGTCTGAGCATGCAATCTGAAGTTTCACTCACCTGAGTTGGATTGATTGTTAAATAAAAGGGTGATCGCTGGAAAGCATTTTGCTGGCAGTTTGTGTGTAGCAGAGAAAACCTATGATTAAGGGTGGAATGCTCGAAACGCGTCAGGTTACTGCAGACACTGGATCTGCCTGACTCTTCCTTGTCTTGATGAAACGCCGATCAGTGAGTGCGCCCTGCTTTGTGGGTAACTTGTGGAACTTGATAAAATATGGCCGACCCGGCCAGGTGGCGCACTGCCGCGAAGCAGACGGCTTTGCTTCTGGAGTTGTTTTCAGCGGAGCGGAACATACAGGCGTATGGTTTATTTTGGAAGGGTGTGTCCTGGCGCATCCGCGATTGGATAGGATTATTTACACAAGAACTGCCTGCAGCCCACTTGGGATTTATTGTATGGACTTCCAGTCCCAGCATGCAATCTGAAGTTTCACTCACCTGAGTTGGATTGATTGTTAAATAAAAGGGTAATCGCTGGAAACCATTTTGCTGGCAGTTTGTGTGTAGCAGAGAAAACCTACGATTAAGGGTGGAATACTCGAAACGCGTCAGGTTACTGCAGACGCTGGATGTGCCTGACTCTTCCTTGTCCTGATGAAACGCCAATCAGTGAGTGCGCCCTGCATTGTGGGTAACCTGTGGAACTTGATAAATACGGCCGACCCAGCCGAGGGGTGCACCGCCGCGAAGCAAGCGGCTCTGCTGCTGGAGCTGTTTTCAGCGGAGCGGAACATACAGGCGTATTGTTTATTTTGGAAGGGTGTGTCCTGGCACATCCGCGATTGGAAATGATTATTTACACAAGAACTGCCTACAGCCCACTTGGGATTTATTGTATGGACTTCCAGTCCCAGCATGCAATCTGAAGTTTCACTCACCTGAGTTGGATTGATTGTTAAATAAAAGGCTGATCGCTGGAAACTATGTTGCTGGCAGTTTGTGTGTAGCAGAGAAAACCTATGATTAAGGGTGGAATACTCGAAACGTTTCAGGTTACTGCAGACGCTGGATGTGCCTGACTCTTCCTTGTCCTGATGAAACGCCGATCAGTGAGTGCACCCTGCTTTGTGGGTAACCTGTGGACCTTGATATATACATACATATACACACATATACATACATACATATATACATGCATATATGCATATACACACATACCCCCCTGTACACCCCGGTCCCTGAGCCAATGGGGGCCCGAAGACCACATTCTAAGTAATAAAATAAAGGGAGAGGGGTGCACGGACACCATCCCAGAGCCTACTCAGACTCAAGGGACCACCATCCCCATCAACTGAAATGTAAATAAAAGGGGAGGGTGCCACGCAGCCCACCCTCCCCATACCTTAAAAAAGCCTGAGGACCCTATCCCTCAGGACCATTAATTTAATTAAAAGGTGGGGAAGCAGCGCAGGCCCGTCCATGAGCCGTTATAGGGCGCAGTGGGGCCCAATCCCCTAGGGTTGGCTCACTCACTGTGTCCCGGGGAGCCCACCCCCGGGATACAGTCAGTTCCCTGCTGGCAAAACATGCATTTGCTCCCGCCTGGTGGGACACGTTTAAATCTTCCACCAAATGGGACCAAGTCTGCTACTAGCCGGTTGGAGATTCAAATATGGTTCCGCCAGCTTGGAGCAGACATATGTTCTGTTATCCTGGCCACAATCATGTGGGCAGGGAAACAGAACCCGTTTTGCTCCCGCCCGGAGGAAGCAGGCATAAATAGCTGCTCCCTCCAGTGGGAGCAATGCAGGCTCCTGCACAATGCGGGGAGGTGGCTGGGACCGTAAGAACCCTATTGCTCTCCCAGCTGTCCCCAATGTGCTCTATGGGAACACCGGGGCACCCACCTCTTTCCCTGGGGGATAGGGCCCCTGAGGCCAAGAAGGATCTGGGAGGCGGGCGGCGCAGCTCCCCGCTTTTAAACAAAAAACATCCCTGGGGGATGGGGTCACTGGGGCCTATGAAGGCCACGTGCCCCCACCTCTTCTTTTTATTGGAACTGGCCCTGAGGAATTGGATCCTTAGGGCCAATTAAACATCAGTGAGGGGGACTGCAAGCCCCGTCCCCTTAATATATATGTTTTGGCCCCAGGGGATAGACCCCAGGAGCCTAAAGGCTAATCCTACGCGGACCACGCCAAAGGCTCTTTACAGCGTGGGGTTGGCATCCTGCTGAGGTGTTTGGCCACATGGCCTGGCGGGAGGCCAAGACCTATGGCTAACACCCCGGTGTGCATGGTCAAAGTCTATGTGCATCATCGGGTTGGCTGCCTGTAGGGAGTTGGACGTAGGGCCTGGCTTCAAGCTAGGCCCTGCATCCATCCCCACACCGTGCATGATGAAAGACCTGCATAACGTGGGGTTGGCTGCCTGCGAGGGAGATGGCTGCCACAGAGTGTGTTGGCAGACAGGCCATGTGGCCACCCCCTGTAATAAAATATTACTTTACGTTTAAAAAAAAAATTAGCAATTCACTGAAAAAACAAAAAGGTTAATTTAACATTATAGTTAGGTGTGATAAAAAGATCTGTTTTTGTTTTCAAAAAAAACTTAGAAATTTGTTGGAAAAACCTCATAGGTTAAAGTAACGTTATAGTTAGGTGAATATGTCAGTGACAACATTGATGTTTTGAACTTAAAAAACCCACAGAAATTCAACAGTTATAGTTAGCAAAGCTAACTTTAAATTGCACCCCCATCATGCATCGCTTATGACCTCACATATTACATGACATTATTTATGACTTCACTGATGACAAATTCCGAGTTTCTTTTGTACATATTACTTTATAAACGAGTAATGCATTAGAAGCCTGAAAGTAAGTACAAAATAGCTCAGAATAATATGAGCATCATTAATGCCATCACAGATACAACTCCATTAGGTGTAGCAAGCATGTCAAAACATTGACCCTATACCATCCACTTCACGGATAGCCTAGTTCACATTAACAATCAACCACCGATATATGGGAAACCTTTATTGCACATGTACTAAATCAGTAAACAACTGTTCAGAGAAAGCAAAGTTCCTCAAGCTACACATCATCTGACCCATAAATATTGCCATACTAAGGACAGCTTTTATCTGTATCACACCCCTCACAGTTACCCAACCTGCATTGAGAAATGAAGTTGATATGAGTAAAAAAGTGGGTACAGTAAACTGTATTTACTCTATGGAGAGTTTACTGTCTTTCACCCGGTTTGTAGACAGTGAAACTCTCATGAGAAATACACGACAGACTATTAAAAAGTGTCTACTAAGAACAGCGTACATTCTACGCACAATTTGTCATAAAAAACACTATTCACTTATAATAACCAAGGTCTGAAGGTGATAAAGATCATACTACCTGCAGACTTCATACTGTGGTGTACACTTTACAGATAGCCCATCTTCTGAAACAAAACAAGTACATGTTCATAGGTTAGTACACTTAGATTTCAGGTGAGGGAGGTTGAGGCCTTGCCTGTCGCAAAATCATTTTCTCTGTACTAAGTGTATAAGTGAACTTGTCAGCTGAAACTCCTGATTAATTGTAATTATATTGCATCAGTTGCACCGTGAAATTTATGCAAAACTTAACTTTTGTTTAAATAAAAAAAAATGTACATAGGTTAGTACCTGGTGCATGCAGTCTTCCATGTTATGTAGAAATAGTCATGCTGAGACAATTCTGTCTAATAACTCAAGGTTACTTACAATATTTAGTATGTTGTATGTAGAATCTTTAACCTGGTGGAAACTTATTCTACATAACCAAAAAACTTGTGTGGAATATACTGCACACAAGTCATCAGCTGTCACTGGCACACAGATTTACTCTGCAATACAAAGATTTATAGCATATTTAATTCCTCTACACACCTATGATGTATTAGGAGTACATGTGTTTCGTAAACACTTACACCTTACACCCATTAGCTAGACACAGGCTGTACAAAGTTAGGTAGAGAAGTAATATGGTAGTTACCCGCCACTATGAAAATTATAAAACAAACTAACACACTCATTGGATGATGTGTTCAGTGATGTCATAAACTGTAATAGAACATGTTATAATTGGTGTAATATGTGAGGTCATAAGCAGTGCATAGTAGGGGCGCAAGTTATAGCTAGCTCTGCTAAGTATAACTGGTGAATTTCTGTGTTTTTGTTAGTTCAAACCATTAATGTTGTCACTAACATATTTACCTAACTATAACATTACTTTGTTTTTTTCAGTTAAAATATATATATATATATATATATATATATATATATATATATATATATATATATATATATATATATCAATCCATATGGCTCCCTGTCTTTCCCGGTAGGCGCTGCTAGGTGTGGCCGCGTTACTCCTGCGGTTGAGCCCAACCGCTAAATTATCCAAACAACGATTCCTCCCTCGAGAGGATATCCTGGAGTCGCAATTATACCCAATATAATTCACAAGGCAGTCGGTTTCAAGTTGTTTATTTTCAATCCATGGGGTGCCAACAAACCAAGGCAACAACCAACGCGTTTCGACAGCCTCCGCTGACCAAGACAGGTGACCAAGACAGCGGAGGCTGTCGAAACGCGTTGGTTGTTGCCTTGGTAAGGTTTTGTAAATGCTAATTCCTAACTATATATGGTCTATAACCTATGGTTTTTTCAGTGAATATATATATATATATCTCTCAGGAAAGAACTAACCCAGCCGAGCTCCTGTCCGTGGCCCAGCAGCTCGAATTCACCACAGCACAAACGGAATCCAGACGCGATTTCTTCAAGATTAAGGTATTTTTATTCTTTTAGAACACCATTAGTGCAAACAAGGAGGACGATATATATATACAGGGAGCTTTGAAAATGGGCTCTAAGTGGCACAACGGACTCTTTGTGTAAAAATTGAAACTGTAAACATTTCCTTTCAGCCTGGGAACCATTACAGACTACAAAGACCAGGAGTCTCAGCAGCCATTGGGGGCGTGTCAAAACGGAAAAAGTATGAGAGCATGGTTTCCATCAGCTGAAAGGACAAGGACTCACGGCGCACCTTTGAAAAAGCTCGAAGGTCGAGCGAAACATGTCAGGACTGCCGGGTGAGAGAAAGTACTTTTAATAAAAACACAAAGGCTCCGCTGTTGGTGTGCGGCTTACTTTCTTTCTTTGTGGAAGATGTTGGGGAATATATATATATATATATATATATATATATATATATACTCCGAAGTAACCAACGTACAAAGGAGCACCCGGACCTCAGCTGCACACAAGGAGCCTTGAATGGTAAGCACGCCTCCAGCACAACGATATCCTTTAACTGTTCAAACTGCCCTGGATGCCTGACGCGTTTCGAAGTGTCCCCACTTCTCTTCAGAGGCTTTGGCAGTTATGAAGGAGCGCTTGAGGCACCACACCCCTTCTTGCTTAGATGCACGCCCTAGATGGGACTTATGGGACTTGTAGTGCCTCACGTCGCGCTAATGTTCAGTTGGTAATTTTTCAAGCCCACAGATGGGCCTCGCTGTGTGGAATGCGTGCAGAATCCATATGCTGCTGTCCCATGATCTCGGCCCGTAGTCAAGACCGCATGGCCCCCGGTTCTTTCAGGGTGGTGCTCCTTCCGCGGCATGGGCTGCTGCGTAAATATTCAAGCTCCGAAGTACCCAACGTACAAAGGAGCACCCAGACCTCAGCTGCACACAAGGAGCCTTGAATGGTAAGCACGCCTCCAGCACAACGATATCCTTTAACTGTTCAAACTGCCCTGGATGCCTGACGCGTTTTGAAGTGTCCCCACTTCTCTTCAGAGGCTTTGGCAGTTATGAAGGAGCGCTTGAGGCACCACACCCCTTCTTGCTTACATGCACGCCCTAGATGGGACTTATGGGACTTGTAGTGCCTCATGTCGCGCTAATGTTCAGTTGGTAACTTTTCAAGCCCACAGATGGGCCTCGCTGTGTGGAATGCGTGCAGAATCCATATGCTGCTGTCCCATGTTCTCGGCCCGTAGTCAAGACCGCATGGCCCCCGGTTCTTTCAGGGTGGTGCTCCTTCCGCGGCATGGGCCGCCGCGTAAATATTCAAGCTCCGAAGTACCCAACGTACAAAGGAGCACCCGGACCTCAGCTGCACACAAGGAGCCTTGAATGGTAAGCACGCCCCCAGCACAACAATATCCATTAACTGTTCAAACTGCCCTGGATGCCTGACGCGTTTCGAAGTGTCCCCACTTCTCTTCAGAGGCTTTGGCAGTTATGAAGGAGCGCTTGAGGCACCACACCCCTTCTTGCTTAGATGCACGCCCTAGATGGGACTTGTAGTGCCCCACGTCGCGCTAATGTTCCGTTGGTAACTTTTCAAGCCCACAGATGGGCCTCGCTGTGTGGAATGCGTGCAGAATCCATATGCTGCTGTCCCATGTTCTCGGCCCGTAGTCAAGACCGCATGGCCCCCGGTTCTTTCAGGGTGGTGCTCCTTCCGCGGCATGGGCTGCCGCGTAAATATTCAAGCTCCGAAGTACCCAGCGTACAAAGGAGCACCCGGACCTCAGCTGCACACAAGGAGCCTTGAATGGTAAGCACGCCTCCAGCACAACGATATCCTTTAACTGTTCAAACTGCCCTGGATGCCTGACGCGTTTCGAAGTGTCCCCACTTCTCTTCAGAGGCTTTGGCAGTTATGAAGGAGCGCTTGAGGCACCACACCCCTTCTTGCTTAGATGCACGCCCTAGATGGGACTTATGGGACTTGTAGTGCCTCACGTCGCGCTAATGTTCAGTTGGTAATTTTTCAAGCCCACAGATGGGCCTCGCTGTGTGGAATGCGTGCAGAATCCATATGCTGCTGTCCCATGATCTCGGCCCGTAGTCAAGACCGCATGGCCCCCGGTTCTTTCAGGGTGGTGCTCTTTCCGCGGCATGGGCTGCTGCGTAAATATTCAAGCTCCGAAGTACCCAACGTACAAAGGAGCACCCAGACCACAGCTGCACACAAGGAGCCTTGAATGGTAAGCACGCCTCCAGCACAACGATATCCTTTAACTGTTCAAGCTGCCCTGGATGCCTGACGCGTATCGAAGTGTCGCCACTTCTCTTCAGAGGCGTTGGCAGTTATGATGGAGCGCTTGAGGCACCACACCCCTTCTTGCTTAGATGCACGCCCTAGATGGGACTTATGGGACTTGTAGTGCCTCACGTCGCGCTAATGTTCAGTTGGTAACTTTTCAAGCCCACAGATGGGCCTCGCTGTGTGGAATGTGTGCAGAATCCATATGCTGCTGTCCCATGTTCTCGGCCCGTAGTTAAGACCGCATGGCCCCCGGTTCTTTCAGGGTGGTGCTCCTTCCGCGGCATGGGCCACCGCGTAAATATTCAAGCTCCGAAGTACCCAACGTACAAAGGAGCACCCGGACCTCAGCTGCACACAAGGAGCCTTGAATGGTAAGCACGCCTCCAGCACAACGATATCCTTTAACTGTTCAAACTGCCCTGGATGCCTGACGCGTTTCGAAGTGTCCCCACTTCTCTTCAGAGGCTTTGGTAGTTATGAAGGAGCGCTTGAGGCACCACACCCCTTCTTGCTTAGATGCACGCCCTAGATGGGACTTATGGGACTTGTAGTGCCTCACGTCGCGCTAATGTTCAGTTGGTAACTTTTCAAGCCCACAGATGGGCCTCGCTGTGTGGAATGCGTGCAGAATCCATATGCTGCTGTCCCATGTTCTCGGCCCGTAGTCAAGACCGCATGGCCCCGGTTCTTTCAGGGTGGTGCTCCTTCCGCGGCATGGGCCGCCGCGTAAATATTCAAGCTCCGAGCTTGAATATTTACGCGGCGGCCCATGCCGCGGAAGGAGCACCATGGAGAACATGGGACAGCAGCATATGGATTCTATTAATATATTGATATATATATATATATATATATATATATATATATATATATATATATATTGATATGTATGAAAATAGAAACCTGTTTAAATAATTTCTTATTGCTCTTTTGTGGGGTGAACCTATAAGTATTAATTTTGGAAAGTTGTTTGCTCCCCTTTTATTGATTAGGCAAAACCAAGAGCACGGACAGCCCTGGAATCTGAGCCATGATTCTCTCATTGAAGAGCAAATTTCCATCAGCAAGAGTGAATAAAACTACTGTGGGATTCGAACCTCACCATCTTTGACGATCAAGGGCTGTCTGCACTGTGAGCATAATGTGGACATTTGGGATACCTATACTCTTTGCTTCCATGCTAGACAAAGATAAACCCCAGGATAGCATCCATAACTATAGGTTCATGTTTTTTACAGTATCCAACATTTCAAAAATATAAAAAGCATTAGGTCTTCAGCTTTACTTAAACAGGGGTTATAGCCAGTTGCATGGAACCAGATACACACTTGCCAAAGGCAAAAATCTAAGATACAGGTAATGCATATCATCTCCTTCTTGCCACTATATCTCCATTGTTTGGGTCTCACCTACCAGACAGCTTTTAGATGTCTGTTGGCAAAAACCTCTTGTGGACCATACCAAAAACTTACAGTCGGCTGACAGCCCACCCATTGTTTACCAAAAGTTGGTTTTATTGTTAGTCTTATTTTATTGCTTTTTAATTAGTGGCTTGCCCTCCTCTTCTTCTTTTTGTCCCTATCCAGGAGCAAAGCCTTATTCCACCGTTTTGTTTGTCTGACTTCCACTGTTCACATTGTAGGAACTACTTTTTTCCTTTTTCACTAGGCACTCTATGAGATGGTGTGTGCTTTATTGTGTTATGTGTATTTCTACAATGCACAACTCACCCCAGAGGGCATCCTGGTGCAGAAGCTGTATGGGCTGAGCCAAGGTCATTGCTAGGTGAAAAGCCAGGTCTTCAGTTTCTTGTGGAATGCAATAACGTAGGAGTAGGATCAGATGTGCAGGGGCAGGTCTTGCCATGCCTTAAGAGTAGGGTAGGAGAAGGCACTACAGCTGGATCTGGTTCTGCTTAAGTGGGCTGTGTGCATTAGTCTGGCTGAGCAGAGGTGTCTGGTAGGTTTGTGGAAGTTTATTGTAGTTGTTGATGTATGTGGGGCTAATGTTGTGTAAGGCTTTGTATGTGTGTGTGAGGAGTTGAAAGAGTGCTTGCTTGTGGATTGGGTGCGGGTGATGTGACTGCTGCACCTGGCTGCTGAGTTTTATATAATCTGGGGGTCTTCTGGTCATTGGAGTGTTGATTCTAGCTGTACTTTGCTATAGTACAGTTTGCTAGCGATAAGGGCTTGCGTGAAGGTTCAGCAAATGTAGGTGGGGAGCCATTAGAAGAGCTACTTGAGCATCTCGAGGATGTGGAAGTAACTGAGACTGCATTCACTTGGCAAGTCACAGTAAGTTACTTGTCTTATACTAATCTGAGGTTCTTTCCATGGGTTGCCAGGTGGGGTGTGGGTTCAAGTTTGGCAGGCCTCCAAGTGGAGTCTCAGAGCGAGGTGTATTTGTCTATGATTTCTTCTTTTTTCTGGTCTGTGTTGAACTTGTGGCAGATGGTTGTCATCCATCTGGCGACTTCAGTCATGCAGGCGCAGAAATTGGTTCGAGTGTCTTGTCGGAGAGGGAGATTGAGGAAAATGACATTTTATATGGCCAGTATGTCCCCCTACGTGTACCCCAACGATTAGTGTATGTGCATGACACTCATGCATGTTTCCCTCTATGGCCACAATAATGATGCCTCTGCATTTGCATCCTGCATTAGGATGCCAGTCATCAAGATTTCCATGAAAGAAATGTTAACTCTGCAATGAGGCCCATGGTCCGTGTGTTTTGCATTGTGAACCTTTAATAAATATCACGAAGAACCCTTTTGTGGCTCAGTTGAGCCAGGACCCGAATTAAGGTTTTCTTGGCTCAAGACACTCTGAAAGCTGCCCTGACCTTTCACATATTTCTGGCTCAGCTGAGAGAGGCCACAACCAGGGGTGCCAAGACAGTATTTTGCAAAACAGTTATCAGCCTGCTGTACAGAATCACATTCCTGCCTGGCGAAGAAGGTAAACAGATCCCTTCTGCAAAGATAGGGCCTCGCCATTCTGTCTCAGTTTAAGTGATTTACAGAGCTTGCATCCATAGAAAGCCCACAGCCCCCACGCAATGAACGAAGAAATATATGCCCACACTGGCTCGTGGTGATGAGCGACCTTTTGCTTCAGATAATACATCCCCGGACCTAAGATATCAGATATTACTAGATGTGCAGGTCGCCCTGACACTGAAGGCCTCCCTACTAGAATGAAAGTCAGCTTCCCCCAGTTACACGTCAATTACACGTCATGACCAAGTTGCGCACACAATTAGGGCAAAGGTTCCAGCTGGCCACGCAAACCCCCTCCATGTATCCACCGACCTATGACACCCCTATGACTCCTCAAAGTGCACGCCCACATGCTCTTATCTCTTTCTCCTGCTCCGCCTGAAGTCCTCCTCTTTTCTCTATGTACAAGAATGAATGTATAAATATTGTACTCTGTGAATAAACTTCAGATGACGACCCTTCCTGAACCTTAGTGGTGATGGAACCCGATTCTCCCTTAACTGCAGTTATTGAAATAAAGCCCTTTTGAATCGGACACCACGGACTCTGCCTCTCATTTAATGCATGACCCTTTGTTTAAGTATAGAAATTATGACAGGGTAATATTTTATTTACCACATTAATCTGGCGCCCGAATAGGACTAATCCCCTTCCCCACTCGCCGGCGATGTAGGTCCAGCCCCTGCCCCCCTGCTACAGCCGTGATGGACTTCAAAGTGTACACGCCAGCGGGATTTCCTGCTTACTCCCTCAAGCCCACGAGGAGGACGGACTGCGACCAGGCATCCACACGAGGCGGTGAGGACTGCGGATCATCCCAACCAGAGCCCAACCCGTGAGAGAGCAAGGTCCGAGGTTTCCGAAGGTCCACCTGTTCCGTGGCGCATGCGCAGGCAGTATCAAGTTTCCGAGGCCTTCAAGTTCTGCTTCCCGGTGAGTACCACTAGTGGGAATGCATAAAGTTAAAGACGGGTTCATTTAGTTGAGCTCGGTAAAGACGTGTCCGTTCACACGGGCACGGTAAAGACGGGTCCACTTCGGTGGGCACGGTAAAGACGGGTCCACGGTAAACGTGGGCACGGTAAAGACGTGTCTCTTTATGAGACCGGTATGGCTGTACTGTATTCCAGTGCATAAAGTTAACTGTTTTCAAGTATATGTTTTATTCCATGTATCAGGTTAGACTGTATCTGTTTTAGTGTTTTGGTGTCGTAGTGTGAATGATTGTTTCAGTCAGAGTATTTTTGTGTGTATTGTGTTTTCATTGAGTTGGTTTCAACATGCCACTGTTTTCAAAGTTACGTCCGATAGGGACCAGGAAAGGAATACTAGAAGAGTCAGTTAACATTCCGCCTAGAGACACACCTGGTCATTACATGTACAACAAGCACGGGCTAGATGCCATATTGTTTTTAGACTTATGGGTAGATTACACAAAGGATTTAGAGGAGAAGTACAGATGGCCTATCTCAGGAACATGGGATTCTGAATGCATTATGAGAGTAGAGGAAGCGCTATGGAAAAAGAAATCAAGACCCTCTCAGAAAGATGCCATTGAATTATAGCGCCTTGCATATATTCCTTGTGAAAAGCATGTCATTTTTTGGACTTGTTGACTTTCTTGTAAATATGGCTTGTGAATAGCGCCATGTGGTTATGGCTTGGACAGGGCATGTTATCATTACGTTAGGCAGGAGAGAGCTGGATCTCCTTCAAGTGCTTGGGGATAACGTTTTGAAGATGTGCGTACGTGTTATGTGAAAACGTGGAGAGATGAGTTCATGACTTTCCCATGTATCTGCAGTCATTAGGGAATGATTGTGCTTGAGCTGCCAAAGGGTTAATATCTTGAATAGAAAAGGCAGTATTTATTTTTACATGCTGTTTAACATGCATGGTTATGTGAGCTGACACTAAAAGTCAGTGATTGTTTAGATGGATGGTGGTTTGATTTGACTTTTTCATTGGGTACTGGGTTCTGCCTATGTGCTTTGTCAGCTTGCTGACAGCATGGTCACATCTTGTATGGATAGAGAGCAGTGTTCATTTAACTTTCTATTTGAACTGCGTCCACGAATTTGTGTGGGTTTGCCTTGGAATACATGATTTAATGTGTTTGACTCGGTGGTCAGTAAGTTATAAATAAACCAGTCGGATTGAGATAAGGGTTTGCACGGAGGGTGCTTTAATGCTTTCACGGTTGAGAAGAAGATATGACACAGACCCATCATAGAATGTGCTTTTAATTAGTGAAATGCAACCGTGTGCTTTAATAAAAATAATATTATAGAAAGAATATATGGATATTTTCTTACTGCAAGCTGAACCTTTTTTTAAATGTAAATGTTTCTGACATGCAGCAGACCAGCGTGTGACAGTTAACCCACTTAGTTAGTAAATATAGCTATTTGAAAATTAATGAATCTGGCCCTTTTAATAGATAGAATAGAAAGGCTTGCACACTAAATTATGCTGCAATGCAAAATTACATGTTGCCCCTAGTTTAAATAAAAAAACAAAAATGATGAAATGTGTCTGCATGATGTTAGTGTTTATAGTCAGGGTGGAGTAGAATATATTGTTCTATTTTTTAATAGAAATGATGACTATAATACACTACCATCTTAATGCATTGCTATGTGTCCCCTATTTTAGTTTAATTTGCATTTAGTTTCAAGGCTCGCCTATGTACTTTGACAGGCTGGTGATAGAAAGGTAATATCTTGCACGGTAAAAGCAGTGTTCATTAAACATGCTGCCTGATATATGTTCACCAGCCTTTGAAAATAGGATTTATTCAGATAAACATTTAGTGGAGAAATTTCAATTGATATGTGCAGAGAAATATTAAACCCAACAGTCCGTGATAATTCGTTTTTTCAAATGCAAAATGCATAAGCCTTGTGTGCAGAAGCAAATTGCCCCTTTTTGTGTTTTAATCTGCATGCTAAATAAATGCCCATGTTTCAAATGTCTTGCCTTCTAGCTGAATTAGTTAGACAAAAGTGTTTTTTAGAAAGTGGAGCTTTTAAGTAGCAGTACATTGTAACAGAATTATTTTAAAATGCTAGCATGTGTCCAAGTCACAAAGCAAAAATATGTCCTTATTAATTACTGATTTTAGGATGCTTTATATCACGTTTTAAATTTCCTTTAGTTAGTTTGAGAATAGTGGTTCTGGCCTGGGAACAGATTTTGTTTTGAGTTCCAAAGAATGTGTTTTTCGACCTTGAAGGTAGCCTGGCTCCCAGAGAAATTTGTTTATGTAAAGGGAGGGCTTTTCCCTCTTGGAGCGCCGAGCAGTGCCTGTCTGGTTATCCTTGGCCATTTTCCAATTCTTTTCCGCGAACACTTGTTTATGTAAAGGGAGGGCTACAGTCCTCCAACTGGCTCAGGCTTCCTTCGCATGAAGATAAAGGATGCTTGCAATTTGGCCAAGCCCTCTCTTCAGTAACTTGGCAGCTGTTCTCAGCTCTAGAGAAAAAACTTGATGAGCCGCAGAGAAATGTTTATATAAGGGGGGGTCAAGTTGCTCTTCCTTACAGTCAGTACTGAAAGCTTCATTGACTTCAGATAAGGCATGCTTGCAAATGAATAGTTTTTCCCTCAGTAGTTTAAACAGAATAATTGGCAGTAGCCTTGCTCCTGCAATGAGATCAGCATTTGGCAGTGATTCAAAATTACATCGCACTGTAGCTTATTATGATTGGAGCGGATTCAAAACTCTGAGCACGAACATCTTTCTAGAGGGAAGGGCTGTTTCTCAAAGGAGTAAGGAATAAAGAGGCCCCAGCCCTTCTGTCTATGCAAGAAAAATTTAGATTTTATTCAAATACATTCAGAGAACATATTGTAGGTAGTATGGTCATACTATTCCCAAGATTTAGAGTAGGATTTTTTTATAAACTACAGAGCTTTTGGAAAGAGGTTTACCCAAAATAAAAAAATTGTGCTTTTGAATTTAAAATTTATTTTTGCTAGATTGATGACAGAGAGTCCTAGCATTTACAGTCAAGCATTAATAAGACAGCTGGACAGTATTAACATGCCTACCAACACTGCACTGCTCCAATACGTTGACGATATCCTGATTACTGCACGTTCAGAACCAGACTGCGAAAATACATCACTGACAGTTTTACACTTTCTGGCAGACAAGGGACACAAAGTGTCCCCTTCGAAGTTACAATTCTGTGCACAGCAAGTGGTGTACCTTGGACACTTGCTGTCCAAGAGGGGTAGGCAGTAAGCATGGGCGAATTTTGCGGATCTCGCGTTCGCGAATTTTGCGGATTTGCGGATTCGCAATCCGCAAAATCCGCGAATTCCCGCGGATTTTTTTTTTTTTGTGTTCACCCGTGTTTCTGCCAGTTCGCGAGGGTTTTTACAATTTCGCAATTTGCGAACTTACCTGTCGGGTCGCAAGTTTTGCGAACTTGTTGTTTCTACATGTCCAGCCTGTTTGGGACACTCTTCTTCATCACTGCCACTCTCTGTCACCACTGCCACTCTCTGACTACTCATGCCACCCTCTGGCCCACCCATGCCACCCTCTGTTTCATCACCACACCCTCTGGTTGTCCAGTGTACATTATTTTCGGCAAAGCAAAGCACACCTTCCCTGCCTCAAGTGACCTGAATTAATTTGGGGCTGATTAATGTGTCACAGAATATTTTTTTAGCTGGCACCTGCTTCCTTAGTGCGCCCTGATTAGTGATCTTTTGCACTTGCTAAGTGCTTTCATTGTTGCAAAATTAGTTACAACACCTGCCCTGCCCCAACTGACAATAATGAATTAGGGGCTAATTAATGTGTCACTGAAAGAATTTAAAGTTCCAGCCTGGCACCTGCTTGTCTGCTCCTTTAGCTGTAAATCAGGACCTTTGTGGCATACAGTTAAGGTCAGAGCAGGGTCACACAATAGTTGCAAGCAGGCAACCGAATTCTGGAGGGCCCCCTCAGGAAGCACTACAAAGAATCGTTACAAATCATGAGGTTGACCTTTTGCACCTGCTCATTGCTTTTGCTTTTGCTGAAATCGTTTTTCGGTTTTTTTCGCGCTATTCGCGGGGCACGGCGTCGTGCGAAACCGACCCCGGAAGCCGCCAATTCGTGCGAATGAGCATTTTATTTTTTTGCGGCTTGTTGTTTCGCGAGTTTTTTTGCAGTATTCGCGAGCCGCTTGCAGCGCAACACGCGAATTTACCCCAAGGTCGAGTACGGGCGCGGCCATTTTGTTTGCGTGACGTATTTCCGTTTCCGCCCGCTATGTATAATCTCGCGCAGTAAGCGCATTGCGAGTAGAGGTTCGCACGAGATCGCGCGGGAAATCTAGAGGTTCGCACGAGATCGCGAGGAAAATATCGCGCGAACTTACTTTCGCGCTCGTGAACGGGCGCCGGCCATCTTGTTTTTCATTAATTTCCTGTGTCTGGGCATGGTGTTTAATCCTCTTGGTATCTTTGCCATCCTTTGCTTGTTTTCAGTTTTTTTTTTACGATTTTGCTTCTTATCTATCCCTCTCTTTTCCTAGCTGTATATTTTTGTCTTTTCTGCTATTTTTCTTTACTTTTAAACTACTTTTTTAAACTCTTTTCTTTTCTTCTTCCCTATCCTATTCTTTCTTAATTTTCTACTTCTTCCTACCTTACCTGCCCAGACCATGGTCAAGCCAGGCGCCGTGAAGCTGCCCAGGCACTTGAGGGCCGCAGCGGCGGCGGGGAGTAGTGCTGGACCCAGTGGCAGGACAGCATGCGGGAGATTGAGGGGGGAGCAGGTGACGCGACGGGAGATATTCAGCCCGGAGGAAGTGGGCGCGCTGGTCTACTTCGTCCAGCGCCGCCTGCCCAGGACCATCGCGGGAGGCGGCAGGATCGCGGCCGGCGGCTACAACATGCAGGAGCGCCGGAAGCGGTGGGAGAAGGTGTGCTGGGCCATATCCCACCTCTACGGGGTCCAGCGCACCTACAGCCAGGTCACCCATCGCTGGACGGACCTCCTGGACCGCGAGCGCGACCTGCTGGACCAGCTCGGCTTGGAGATCCCCGGGCTTGGTGAGTAGTAGTAGCAGCCATTTAATCACTCACTACTATGATGTTTTCTCCTGCTCTGTGTTGTTGTATTGCAAATATTTGTTTTTTACATGGAGCAAGCCAATAATGCCGCTGATGACGATTACATTGTAGTTAAATTATATTTCAAAATCTTCTGTGCATTTCAGGTGCACTGCTCTCCTTCTCAGTGGCGTTGCTACTATGCTTATTTGTTTTCTATTTCGTGGTCTCATTGGCCTGAGTAACTATTATGTATGAGTGTACTTTACAGAACTGCGTAATGCTAGACACTAGGGGGCAGATTACATTTACAAGCCCCTTGCGCCACGTTTACGTTGCCTTGCGTGACGCAACAGCGGCGTAAACGTGCCGCATCCCTGCGAGTCATTTACAGCATGACGCATCTAGGGAGATGCGTCACGTTATAAAGCCATGGGCCTGCACCACAATGGGTGCGTTCCTAGTACGCAGGGTGGGCGGTCCAGCGGCTGTGCGCCTCGCAAAATTGCCTGCGTGAAATGTACAAGATTTAACGCAGGCACTTCTGCGACGCTGCTACGTCAATTCAATTCCTTATGTCTGCTCGAAGCAGGCGAAAGGACTGACACAGCATGTTAAGTATTGGGTGGCCCTGAGCATTACTGGAGTTGCATTGCGTTGGCGACGTGACTCCAGCGATGCGCCGCTCTTACGTGACGAGATTCGTCACGCAAGTGCCTACCCTTGCGCCAGGGCGCGCCGCATTGTAAATGAGGCACATCTGCCGTGTCGCAAGGGTAGTTTTGCGTGACGCATTTGATCTGGCGCATCTCTGGAGATGCGCCAGAACGCGTAAGTAAGTACGCCCCTAAGGGGCAGAATTGCAATTACCGTCGCATCCCTGCAAAGTAGCAGGGATGCGCCATTAATTGTGCGGCCCGCTACCACCACCAAACATGGTGCGCCGTATTTGCAATGCAGCGCACCATGGGCCCAAAACGTCACCGAAGCTTTACTGCTGGAGTTGCGTCGCAACGATGGCGCAGCTCCATCAATGCTCTGGGGTACCCTATCTCCCCAATGCTGGGTCAAGCCGTACGTCTGCTTCAAGCAGGTGCAGGGTTTGTGTGACGCATCATTGTCCTAAAGGTGACTGATTGATATTTTGTAGATTTCCCTCAGCCACTATTAGGATGTGTTCCAGCGCAGGAATGCCCTCCCTTGCGCCGGAACGCCCCCTGATGGCGCAGGGCTTTATAACGGGATGCATCTCCCAAATGCGTCACGTTGTTATAATATTATACGCCGCACCATGGCGCCCTTTTTTGTTTAGCTGCTGCGTCACAAAAGTCACGCAAGAACGGCGCAAAAGAGCCGCAAGGGCTTAAATCTGCCCCTTCCTTTGTAACCCTGACAATAAGAAAAATAGTGGCGGTGGATTGATAGTTTGACTATTTAAATGACTGGTAATGTAGCAGGCAACTGTTAGTGTTGTCACTGATCTGACTGAAATCACAATGGAGTTTGTCTGTCACTTTGCGTCTTGCCTGCGGACTGCGGACTGCCAGTCCTAGGTGAACGTTTCAGTACTTTGTTTAGTGAGTTACGTGACTTTCGAAGTCACAGGTCCGCAAATAAATGAAAAGTAACCATAATCAATATAATTTCGCGGAAATATTTTGTTATTGTTCTTTTGAAATGTTTGATTTGGTTGACATTGACAAGCAACAATCATCCATGTTTTCTGTTCTTTCTTTCATGTTGTACGTCAGCTCCCCCCAGGGGCGAGAGGAGGACACAGGAGCAGCAGGCGGCGGATGCTGTTCTACAGGGCCAGGATCGGGCAGGCGAGGGCTCCTCTGCTGGCCCCAGTAAGTTTTCATTTTAGACTAGTACCTATTTTTCCTAGCGTTCCTCATTTGACTTTTTTCAAAATTGTCTTTGCTCTTCTTGTAGACTGTATCTAAATTCTTATCCTGCCTCTACTATGACTCCCTGTGGTATTACTAGATTATTCTTATTAGTCTGTCTGTGTAGCTAACTAAGATTGCACGGTTGGCGAAACTCCCATGATTCTAGTCAGCAATAGCTCTATCAACTTAGTGCAGTCCTCTGGGATTGTCCATAATGTCTTTTGAAGTGTTCTATCTGGACTCATGCTTGCAAAAATTGCAAAACCTTTCGCTCAGTCACTCTAGTCTGGACCAAAAAACACAGATTGTATTTAAGTTTAAAAGCTTTATTAAAAGTAAACACATTTATTAAAATGAAGTCATAATAAAACTAAACGTTTAACTGATAATGGAAAAGTGGTTAGTGCTGACGATTAATTGAAGACATTTCTTGTGGTTGAGCCGAGCTCTCACCTGGTTTCAACTTGATCTTGTTGTTAGAAGTCCATCTTCTGTCTATGTGGAGAAAAATGGTGCGTGTTAAAAAAACAGCCTTCATCAGTTGTGCCAAAAAGTGCAGCAAGACAACCTTCCCTGGAAAAAGGGACATTTTTTTTAACTTTAACGTAGACAGTCACAAATTACATTGTTTTCACATGTCTTCATTCCTAGACCAAATACTAGTGACTAGTGAGTGCTTTATTCTAACATTGTTACATGTACTTTGTAGGTGGAACATCTGGTGGCGGGGCCAGTGTGGAGGTGGTGGTGCTCGACACGGGGGCGGAGGCCGATTGTTCAGGGGAGGAGGCGGCGGCGGCGGCTGTGAGAGTTGAGACGGTGGTGGTGGCGGCCAGAGGTAAGCTCTTATATATTCCTTACTTATTGAGATTGAAGACTAGCTGGGAAGGCAAGAATATGAGATGCATGGCTGGGTGAATGATGAAGCAATGATGGGTGGAAGGACAACAGCCTGGGTGGGTGACACAGAAACTGTATGTGTCCATATACCTGGATCATGCTACTATCTGACTCTTAGATAGCATATGTGTATCTAGAGCAGGGGTACTCCTAGTACGGCCCGCGGGCCGGTGGTGGCCCGGCAAGCCTTCCTTGGCGGTGCGCAGACCTTGCAGACAATCACTGCTCCCCCGGCCCCCACAGAGCAGAGGCTTTTTTGTATTTCACCTGTTAGCGCCCCTGCATCTCCACTCTGACAATCACTGCTCCCCCGGCCCCCACAGAGCAGAGTGGAGATGCAAGGCCACAAAGAGGTGAAATAGAACAAAGCCTCTGCTCTGTGGGGCCGGGCAAGCAGTGATTGTCAGGGTGGAGAAGCAGGGGCGCTAAAACAAACAAAGCCTCAATAATATGTTAATGGTCTTTTAAAGACCTGTTAAGTACTTTGGTGTTGTTGTCTGTGTGTGCGCGTTGAGGAAGCGGTCTCAACCCGGGCTGAAGGCTGACACAGATAGACACACACACAGTAAGATGACAGAGGGGGAGGGAGAGGGAGGGCAGGAGGGAGAGAGAGATGGAGGGAGGGCAGGAGGGAGAGCAGGAGGGAGAGAGATGTATGTAAATGCTGGGTCTGGTGGCTCAGTGGATGAGGGCATCTGCTGCAGGGACCTGTGTGCAACCTCATGGTCACAAGTTATCGTTTTGCTTTAGCCCCGCCCCCTCTGACTCCGCCCCCACCAGTGCGGCCCTCGGCCCCAAACTACACTGTAAATGTAGCCCCTGAGAGAAAGTTTGTGAGTACCCATGATCTAGAGAGAGTAGACGGTCAGTGGATGAACTAAGTGTAACTTTGAAGAGCATGTAACACTGCACCCGCACGTCCGTTCCAGTGTAGGAAAGGCAAGGAAAAGAACTTTTAATTTTGTCCAAATACTACCATAAATAGTAGCAGTAGTTTGTATTGCAAGCACTGCATAGATCCGGTTATTATGGTGGCCACTCCCTACCTCTCTTAATAAGTTTAGTAGTACTCAGTCATTCATGTGTGGATGTATCACTGGTCACTCAATAAAAAGCAAAGCACCTAAAGTCATCCCATATATAAGCAAAAACATCCCATGTGAAGTGATAGATAATCAGATTATTTATCTTCTTCAATTTTCCATTTCTAGTACTCATTTCCACTGTAGGGTGAAAGTTAAATTAATTAAGCAGTAGCCCTTGAGTTGTAACAGAGTATTCTCAGTGCCACCCGTAATAGAAAAGTAAGAGCTTCACCACCTGCATGTACTGGACGGGTACAGTAACGCAACGGCAACGCAAGTCTAGGTCACTCCTCATGGCGTGCGTCTCTTTTTCTCGGGTGCAAGTTTACTGCGCTGGCATTATGCCGGCTTGCAGAAAATAACGTACCAATTTTCCAAAACAAGAGATAAGAAGAAGAATAAGACTGGTGTACTTTCATAGTCGACTCCAATGGAAGTCCACAGTGCTCGTAGAATTTGTTCCTTAAACTCCCACTAATGTTAGAGCAAGGATGAAGAAGTGTGAGGTTAGATAGATACTGGCCTCAATAGTTATGTAATGCGCTTGCAAGTTGCTAGTTGTACTGCAACACAAATTTCTGCTGAATGATTGAGTTAATCTTAAAGAGCATTGGTTACAGACTATGTCTTTCTTTCTTCATATAGGTTCTCCTTCCAAACGAACAAGGAGGAAGGAGCTGGCTAGAGCGGCCCGGCAACGGAGGATCGAGGCCACTGTTGCGGAATATCGGCGGCTGGTGGCCCTGGAGGACGTGGAAAGTGTGCAGTCGACAACTACAACAACGTCGTCTGCATCGGCCTCCGTGGCCCCACGGGCTGCCACCCAGCACAGTGGTCCACCCAGACTGAGCCGGGCTGCCAAAGGCAAACGCCACCGCCGAGCAGCAAGGCCAACAGCTGCCTCTCACAGGCATTGCACCTGCAAGGCAGTGAAGGCACGCCTGCGCCGCACTACCCTGATGGTGTCCCGCCTTCAGCAGGAGCTCGCCTTGCTCCGCGAGGAGCATGATGCCCTGGCCCAAAAAGTTAACAGCATCCACCCATAGTGTCCCTTGCCCCTTTTTTAGAGACTTTTGGGGGGTGGGAATTGGGAGTTGGGTTTTTGGGGACTTTTGAAGGACAATCGTTGGGGTTAGGGAGGGTCTTGCGGGAGATTATTTTGTTAGGGATATAAATATACTTTTTCAAACTTTATCTGAGCATACCTGTTTTTTACTGCTTGCCTGGTGGGTGGGGGTTTAACGTTGACTGTTTTCCTGAAAGTTTAGTTCCATTTTCTTCCTTTAAGTGTAAATGCCCAAATGTTTTCAACACTAAGTGCCTCTCACAGACTAAGTGAAGTGAATCCAAGAGTCCTAGGACTTTAGTAGTACTACCTTCAGTCTCTCGTCTCTCGTACTAATACTCCATTATACCCCCAAACCACCAAACGCTTATCTTACCTGTAATTTGTGTTTGAAAGTAGGGCTAGACCCAGGGCTGGCTCCACGGGAAACACCGAATAACGTTGGCAATCTTGGTCGGATAAAATTTCCTCATAGCGGTGGTACTAGTGGTGTGACACAGTGGCAGTTGCATGCCTATGAAAAAAAAGAAAATGAAATCTGGTTTGTCCTCCTGAGCAATTCAACGGTACAACTGAGAATATAGCAGGTGACAGAAGTACAGTAGAGCAGTGCCACATTGTAGCCTAACAAATGGTAAAGTATAACTACTAATTCGGTTGAAGTTCTTTCACATTAGCAATGGTTCTTTGTCAAGCAGAGTAAGAATATATCATCGACAACTGTGGAAAGAAAGAATGCGACAGTACAGGGCCTGTGTGGAATTATTGATAACGATATTCAACATAAGGTCTCTGTAGCCAGATACCCGAGAGCCTTGCTGGTCACTATAAATCCATTCACAACAACACTCAATGAGGTTGGTCTGGAAGGTGTCAGGTTTACTCCCCGTGATCCAGTCGATGCAAATATGGTTCCACCTCCAAATGTCACCAACACCCAGAAGTGTAAACACAGGGTGTTCGAGGCATTAGGCGGGGGAGAAAAATAACAAACTAAAATAAAAAATGTGGGATGGGTAAAGGTAGGGTCAGCAGGGAAAGGATACCTGTAACAGAAGACAAGACAGGCATCAGTGAAGTGCTGTCCTAACATACAAGGGTACTCTCATATAGTCTCACTAAATAACCAAGGAAGTAGACAAGTACCTGAGCACCAAGAAAACATGACCTTGGATAGGAAATACTATAGCCCTTCTGCCACAATCTGTGAGGAAGGCCTAAGAAACACATAAACATATAGTTAACGAACACACTCCTGTCGCACCAAACACACTCGCGTTATACTTAGACATCAAACCCACTACTCACAACATACCACAAACTTGGTAGAGGACTCAATGTACAAAGGGGGTTCCAAATAGTCAAAGCAAAGATGTATGGTCCAACAAAAAGGAAGAGGGAAACGGTAGTGTGTAGGAAGCAAGAACTACAACACTGCGCTCTCTAAGTAATGACCCAGTAGAGAATCTTTGGTGAAGGTCAAACAGAAAAACGTAGTTGCGACCACCACTGAATTCTGCCAACAACACACCCCACGGTGCACTACACAAAGAGAACTGGGGTAGCCTGTAGTTACCTCACTACATGCCCAGTTATGGAGGTCCTTTGAAATACACAGTTATACAACGGAGACGCGTAGTTGTCCTTACTACCGCGCTCCGTTTTAATAGTACAAAAACGATCCCCGATGTGAACGCTAACACGTGGTATAGACCGCCACTGTGCTCCGCCACACACAATTCAACCAAACAGGAATTCATCAAAGGTAGAATTCTGTTAGAAAACAGTCACAGAACCTCCCTTAACAATCCGTTCAGGCAGTAATCAGCTGACCGCACGGGCGGCCGAAGAGTTTAGAGCGGCTTTACCTGAAGACGCGTGAAGTCCGTCTACCGCCAAGGACAGAACACGGAAGCGCTCCCCACTGAGCCTCAGGGGGGGGGGGGGGGGGCGGAAGGTGATAGTCCACAGGAGACACGATAGAAAAGCATGCAGAGCGTCCGCTCTCATGCCGGTGCAGAACAGAAACCAGAATAACGCGCAACAGGAAGCGCGTCTGTTCCCCAGATAAACTTCCTGCAAGTCTCCCGCCTACTCATGGGAAATGTAGTTTCACAGTACGGTAGGCGCTTAGGGGCTGCGTAACCTGACAGAAGGTATAGTAGATAGAAAAGGAGAAATTGCTTTTTTTCTAGGTGTCCCCTCACTCACCAGGGTTGCCCCTTGGTGACATGCTTCATCATTGGGGCCATCCCAGTCCTCTACGGCCTGGGGCGTGCTGCGACTTGCGAATTACGTAGGAGCACTTACAAATGACTATGTGTGGTGCAGATGTGATAGTGGAGTGGACTAAGTGATGTGTTAAGGGATCAATTTAGAAGCCTAGAGAGAGCCAAGAAATGCAGTCACAGTCAGAGAAAAAGGCAAGGGATAATGTATCTATGTGGTTGTAGTGGTCCTGTTGGAAGTGGTAAGTAAGTTGCCTGCAGAAAAAAAATCCTCCTATTAGCGGCACTCCTCCATTGCAGCCGACGCTTCGTCCATCGATGTTGGTCACCAGAAGACACCCTGTAAAAAAAAGCACAGCATAGACAAACAATTGAACATAAACAATTCTTTGGGTACAAACCTATCCATCAATCTTTGAAAGTGCATGCACTACTGCATGCATGTCAGTGAAAAGTAAGTAGTACATTCGACAACTGTGGAAGAAAGAATGCAACAGTAAAGGGCCTATGTGTAAATTATTGTTAACGATATTCAACATAAGGTCTCTGTAGCCAGATACCCGAGAGCCTTGCTGGTCACTATAAATCCATTCACAACAACACTCAGTGGGGTTGGTCTGGAAGGTATAGTAGATAGAAAAGGAGAAATTGCTTTTTTTCTAGGTGTCCCCTCACTCACCAGGGTTGCCCCTTGGTGACATGCTTCATCATTGGGGCCATCCCAGTCCTCTACGGCCTGGGGCGTGCTGCGACTTGCGAATTACGTAGGAGCACTTACAAATGACTATGTGTGGTGCAGATGTGATAGTGGAGTGGAGTGGACTAAGTGATGTGTTAAGGGATCAATGTAGAAGCCGAGAGAGAGCCAAGAAATGCAGTCACAGTCAGAGAAAAAGGCAAGGGATACTGTATCTATGTGGTTGTAGTGGTCCTGTTGGAAGTGGTAAGTAAGTTGCCTGCAGAAAAAAAATCCTCCTATTAGCGGCACTCCTCCATTGCAGCCGACGCTTCGTCCATCGATGTTGGTCACCAGAAGACACCTTGTCCACTGCCTGCCTGATGCTGAATTGTGGCTCGCTACTGTGAAGCCTGACTCCATCCTTTTTTCCCCATTGCAGAGACTGAAACCCGGCCTGTAATTATTCAACGAAAAACAGGAAGTGATATAATATTACAACACCACTGATAAATAAATATAAGGTATGTAGGCTGTGGAGTGCAAAAAGTCACAATTTGTTTTTCCTAGTAGACAGTACAATGTTTTTGAAAGTGCGTACTCTGAGTCACCTTTTGAAGGATAAATAAGTATGGGCAAATTAATGTAGCGGATCTTGCCCCTCAAGCTAGGTGTACTGTAAACTGTGTTTTAGAACAAAATTAGATCTTCCTAGCAGTGCTCCCACCCAGACCCTTACTAAAGCCAGTCGCAAAAATGTAGAAGACCCCCAATCAAATCTCAAAAAACGAGGCCTAGCAGAAAACTGGTGACAAAACTTACTTTGAAAGTAAAAGTAGGCCGAAGTACCCTAATTACCCATTACCCACCGTGGATTGCATTCAAACCACTTGCAAGCAACCAAGCAAAAGTAGCCATAGCCAGCATCGCTCCAAGACTCGAAATCCCCCCCACTCAAACACATGCAATAGAAATACTGCTAACCCTAACGAACCCTAAGTTAAGAATAGTGGCAAAGGCTTTCTTTAACTATGCCAAATCCCCCCTTTCCTACCATGGATTTTCTTCAAATTACTTGCAACCAAAATTACACATTCGCACGAGTGCTCTAAGACCCCAGAACTCAGTTTGAAAAATCTAGAACACCCCGAAACACATGCAATCCTGCTGCTAGGGCTAACCCTAACGAACCCTAAGTTACAAAAAGTGCCAAAACTAAAGGCTTTTCTGCGCGGATTTTGTCCCAACCACTTCTACCCGGTATTAGACCTTCCCAGGAATGCCCCAAGACCCGGCAACCCACCCGCCAAGAAGCGTAACACCCCCAAACAGGCCAAAAGCAAAATCTCATACTTGCAATATTTCTGGGCCTTCGGTCCAAACGCGCTGCGTAGCTAGGCCATAAGTCGGGGTTGGCACGACGGATTTCCTGAAAAGCAAATGCAATCAAGATTAGAGTGTCCCAGCAGTGCTCCCAGACCACGAAACTCACCCGCAAACAGACAGAACCCCCCCTAAGAGCACCTCAAAGGCAAGCAAGTCATCAAAAACACAAAAAAAATTCCGCCTGGGATTTGGTCCAAAACACTTTTATCCGGTATTAGAGCTTCCCAGCAATGGCCCCAGAGCCGTCAACCAAGGAGAAAACGAGTAGAAGACCCCCAAACAGCCAAAGAGCAAAAGTACAAAAATGGGGACTTAATAAATTTTTCACAAATTTCCCAAATCACTCCGCGCGTGCTCTGCAGCTAGGCCCTAAGTCCCCTCTGCCACCATGGATTTGCTTCAAACCTCTTGCAAAGTAAAGTATATATAGCCAGCAGTGCTCCCAGACCACGAAACTCACCCACAAACACCAGGAAGCCCCCCAAACAGGCCCCCGAAAACGCTACATAGAGCAAAATGTCAGAAATAGCCAAAAAAAAATCGGCCTGGATTTTGTCCCAACCACTTCTACCCGGTATTAGACCTTCCCAGGAATGCCCCAAGACCCGTCAACCCACCCGCCAAGAAGCATAACACCCCCAAACAGGCCAAAAGCAAAATCTCATACTTGCAATATTTCTGGGCCTTCGGTCCAAACGCGCTGCGTAGCTAGGCCATAAGTCGGGGTTGGCACGACGGATTTCCTGAAAAGCAAATGCAATCAAGATTAGAGTGTCCCAGCAGTGCTCCCAGACCACGAAACTCACCCACAAACACCAGGAAGCCCCCCAAACAGGCCCCCGAAAACGCTACATAGAGCAAAATGTCAGAAATAGCCAAAAAAAATCGGCCTGGATTTTGTCCCAACCACTTCTACCCGGTATTAGACCTTCCCAGGAATGCCCCAAGACCCGTCAACCCACCCGCCAAGAAGCATAACACCCCCAAACAGGCCAAAAGCAAAATCTCATACTTGCAATATTTCTGGGCCTTCGGTCCAAACGCGCTGCGTAGCTAGGCCATAAGTCGGGGTTGGCACGACGGATTTCCTGAAAAGCAAATGCAATCAAGATTAGAGTGTCCCAGCAGTGCTCCCAGACCACGAAACTCACCCACAAACACCAGGAAGCCCCCCAAACAGGCCCCCGAAAACGCTACATAGAGCAAAATGTCAGAAATAGCCAAAACAAAATCGGCCTGGATTTTGTCCCAACCACTTCTACCCGGTATTAGACCTTCCCAGGAATGCCCCAAGACCCGTCAACCCACCCGCCAAGAAGCATAACACCCACAAACAGGCCAAAAGCAAAATCTCATACTTGCAATATTTCTGGGCCTTCGGTCCAAACGCGCTGCGTAGCTAGGCCATAAGTCGGGGTTGGCACGACGGATTTCCTGAAAAGCAAATGCAATCAAGATTAGAGTGTCCCAGCAGTGCTCCCAGACCACGAAACTCACCCACAAACACCAGGAAGCCCCCCAAACAGGCCCCCGAAAACGCTACATAGAGCAAAATGTCAGAAATAGCCAAAAACAAATCGGCCTGGATTTTGTCCCAACCACTTCTACCCGGTATTAGACCTTCCCAGGAATGCCCCAAGACCCGTCAACCCACCCGCCAAGAAGCATAACACCCCCAAACAGGCCAAAAGCAAAATCTCATACTTGCAATATTTCTGGGCCTTCGGTCCTAACGCGCTGCTTAGCTAGGCCATAAGTCGGGGTTGGCACGACGGATTTCCTGAAAAGCAAATGCAATCAAGATTAGAGTGTCCCAGCAATGCTCCCAGACCGCGAAACTCACCCACAAACAGACGGAACCCCCCCTAAGAGCACCTCAAAGGCAAGCAAGTCATCAAAAACACAAAAAAATTTCCGCCTCGGATTTGGTCCAAACCACTTTTAGTGCTTCCCAGCAATGGCCCCAGACCCGTCAACTCACCTGCAAAGAGGTAGAACAACACCCCCACAAGTGCTGAGTCTTTCTTCATTGGGCGTAAACCAGCCCTCTGCTTTGATGGAAATAGGAGTCTGGAGGAGGAGGATAGAGGAGCATGTTCTTCTGAACTTGTGAACCTGAGGAATGCAGACTGCGGCACCTTCAAATAAATTAGCAAACAAGTGAAGACAGTTCTGCTGATGGGCTTGTTTTTGTGATTATCTGATTAAAGTTTGAATTATATTAACTGTGCACAACAAAGAAAGACAGACACACAGGAATAAAAGTGAATAAGGAAGAAAAAGAAAGTTATTGATTCGTTGTCTCATTTTCAGGGCTCAAAGTCGGTATCACGGTCCAGGAATAAGAATAAGGCTTCGTCATCATACTCTGCAAATTCAGGCAGGGTGAGCTCAGTGTCACCTGACAGAGTAGAAATTCCCTCATCTATGTTGCTGTCCACCTCCTCTTCATCCGGCACGCTCTCTCGTACTCTGAAATCTGGTGGTATGAGGTGCTGATTCATCTTGATCATTGTTAACCTCTCCACATTTTTGGGCGAGAGGCGGCTCCGTTTGGGAGTTACAATCCCACCAGCCGCACTGAAAACCCGTTCAGAAGACACGCTTGCGAGTGGGCAAGACAAGTAGTTTAAAGCCAGGTTGGTGAGCTGTGGCCACAATTCTTTTTTCCCATGCCAATGGGTCAGAATTAACATAGACCTCTGTTGAGTCATTCAGATAGTCCTTCACCATCGACTCAAGGTCCTCATCCAAGGTTCCTCCACTTTGCTTAGCTCTTGCTGTGCCTCTGACCTTTTGAGAACCAAACCCACGCAGAGCTAGCCAATCCTCTTCAGCCTCCAATGTTTCTGTTGTCTTTCGTGCAGATGATCCGGTTGCCGGTGTCTTTAACGGCTGAGAGGTCACTTGTGCCACAGCCACACGTGCAGAAGTGGATTGTTTTGACTGGGGATGGCCTGCTGATGTACTGCCATTTCCTTCAATTTCCAGCCGTTCTGTTTCAAACTTCTTGGCTGACAAGGCTAGCCAACGTTTGTACTTTAGAACATGTTCATCATCAAAAGGAAAGAATGCTTTGCCTGCCAGCGCCTTTTTGTAGCGTGGATCCAGAATAGTAGCACAAATGTAATGCTGTTCTGAGTGGATCTTTTTAAGACGTTCATCACCTTGTAGGAGCTCTAATAATTGCTCGGCCAGAAGCAAAGAGTCTTGGTTTTTATCTTTTCTAAACACAGAACACACCTCCTTCAGTTGGTCCTCCAGCATGTACAACAATGGGATAGCTTTTCCCAAATTAGAGTCCTCCTTGCTGACTGCACGCGTGAAGAACTCAAAAGGACGAAGCATGCGTGTCAGGCTTTCAACTATGTTCCATTGCGGCCCACCCATCCTCAGCTCCTCTGCACCCTCTTTAAGGAAATATTGATCGAGTTCCGTATACTGCTCATACAGACGCTCAAGCATGTAGAAGGTTGAGTTCCAACGTGTTACCACCTCCTGGATGAGTGCTTTCACTGGCATTTGATGTTGATATAGCAGGCTCCTCAGCTGCTTCCGGGCCTTAAAAGAATGGCTGAAATGCTTGCACATTTTTCGGCAGGTGTCCAATACACCGTACGCTGCACTGCCTTTATTACCCAAGAATTTTTGGACAACCAGGTTTATACAGTGCGCCAAACACGGCACTCTGAAATAGTAACCGTCCCTCATGGCCTTAACTATATTGGAGCCATTGTCCGTGGAAACATAACCAACCTTGCGTTTTAGTGGGGACAGACAGTTAAGGACCTTTGTGTTAAAGACATCCAAAATGTTTTCTGCTGTGTGACGTTTCTCCAAACCAAACATGGCTAGTGTTGCATGTTTCCGAGCACCTTTAAAAACAATGTTAGTGTCAACACCTGAGTTTAGCTTTGCTTTAGCCCCTGAAAAAGAGACCCAGTGTGCAGTGATGCACATGTAATCAGCGCCTGCGCCACTGGTCCACATGTCTGTTGTCAGATGTATAGTGTGAACAGCACTCTTCTGCAAAGCTGCCCCAATCACCTTCAGAACATCTTCATGTAGTGCTGGAACCGCAACTCGGGCAAAATAGAACCGGCTAGGAACCTTCCATTTAGGGCAGAGCGCTGTCACTAATTCTAGAAAACCAACCCCTTCTACAAAAGAAAAAGGGAGAAGGTCCAGAGCTAGCATTTTAGCCAGCTTAGTGTTATACAGACGGGTCATTGGGTGGTTGCGTTCATATTGCGCTTCTGTAAACAACATCTTTTTAATGTTGCCCTGGACCAATGATTTACGGGATGATGATGATCTCTTCGACCCAGTTACGCTCGCTGATGAACTTTTCCGCATTGATGTCTCACTCTCTCCCACACTCTTAGTGTGGCTCCCATGGGGGGTGTGCTGCTGACATGGGAACTGGGTGTAAGTGAAGTGTTTGAATCGTCTTCTTCTACCTCCTCGTCATCAGCAGATGAAAAATCATCGTTTTCATTACGTGCAATTCCGGCTTTCTTGACCGCCTCTAGGTGCGGAAACCATTGGACAGCGTGCCTTCTCTCAAGATGACCTCTCTGGCCTCCGGTACCATAGTTAGAACCAAGCTTACCACGACCAACTCGAAGCTTACAAAGGCTACAAATGGCTACGTTTTCCTTTTTTGGGCAAACACTAAAGAAGTCCCAAACTGGAGACTTGAAATGTCTTTGGGGGCCGGAGGAGGCGGCGATACTGGTGGTGGTGGTCCTGCTGCTAATGTCAGATGAAGTGGAGGATGTGGATTGCCGAACTTCAGTACGTTTTGCACTTTCACCACCACGAATTGAGGTCGAGGACGAGGTGGGTACCTTCTTGCGAAGAAATATGGAAGCGGTAGGTTTTGGTGTACTACTTAACTCCAAATCTAATGATTCCATTTCCATTGCCTCCTCGCCGACATCATCATCACGCTCAGCAGCTTCTCGGGATAGGGTCAAAATGTCTCTTTGCTGCATGCCCGGTGGGGCTGCAGTGACCTTTGTGATGACTGGCTCGTCGTCATCGTGAGAGGCTTCATCACCAGCAGTATCTGTCACTTCTTGTTGAGCCTCATCACACTCCATAGGTTTGAGTTTTTGGACGACCTTCCTTTTACGCTTAGGTACCGGTGTCAGATCATGGTGTGCCTCATTCTCAGGCTGCCGTGGTGGTACCCATTCGTCATCCAGATCATCAGAAGGCGGTGGGCTTGAAGAAGATGTAGACACCCCCCTTGATCTTTTCCTTGCTAGGGATGTGGAAGACAATGAATGATCATCAGGAAGAGTGGCTTCCAATGATACCTCGGCTTCATTGTCGATTTCCTGATGTGCCCCTACTTCGGGAGGAACAACTATTGTGGGCACTTGTGAACCTCCATGCACCTTTGCTTGCGCATCTCCTTTTGCTGCCTCTCCTTCCACATGTACTTGGGCGTGTACTTGCACATGGTGTTGTTGTTGCGGCTGTGTTGATTCAGGGACATTGCTGCTACTTTCTTGCGATGAGCCAACATCACTGGTCGATGGTGATTGAAGAAGTACACTGACTGCCTCTGAAGCACTCAAGGGCTTTGACTTAAGTTGGCGTGGTGGTGGAGGCACTGAACCCAATGGAGCAGGGGTGCTGCTCCCAGCTTGGTCCCCAGCAGAACCTGCTGCAGCAGGCGTACTTTTTTTTTTGCTCCCAAAAAACGTGGCGGGTGGCACACCAGCCTCCTTGGTACCTTGCTTCTTCTGCTCCTTACTAGCAACTTTCTTGCTAGAGGAGCTACGGAGAACTTTCTTTGGGGGCGGGGCCATCTTCTTCAGAGCAGGTCAGACAGCAGGCCGCAGTTGCACGAATTGTAGAGTTGTCTGAGGCCAGACGTGACGTCGCGTAACGTTATGCTGCACACACACACCGCTGCAGGACTTCTTCCTGGCACTGGTGGTTCTCTTGAGTCTTGTGCACCTAAAAAAAATGGAAGACAGAGGAACATCAGTTCAGTTATAGAGCACAAAAAAAATCTAAAAACACTGCAAAATCAGCACAATCCCATTCCATCCATGGCCTCCATGATGTTTAAATTCAAGACAACCCACAGAAAGACTAGGCCCATGCAAGACTCACTACCCCTGGGCATAAATAAAGGTTGAAAAGTAGGCAAAATGGTTGGAGGCCTAACAACAAAGCCTGCATTCAAAATGGCCACTTGCCTGCCAGCACATGGCCAGTGCCTGTAGCTGCACTCAAAATGGCCACCAGCCACATGGCATGTCCCTCCCCATGAACACCCCCAAAAATCGAAAAACACTGCAAAATCAGCACAATCCCATTCCATCCATGCCCTCCATGATGTTTTAATTCAAGACACCCCACAGAAAGACTAGGCCCATGCACCACTCACTACCCCTGGTCAAGGCCCCAACAACAGGTCAAAAATCGAAAAACACAGAAAAAATCAGCACAATCCCATTCAATCCATGCCCTCCATGATGTTTAAGTTGAAGACAGCCCACAGAAAGACTAGGCCCATGCTAGACTCAAATACCCCTGGAGAAAAGGCCACAAGTACAGGCCCAAAAAACGAAAATCACTGAAAAATCTGCACAATCCCATTCAATCCATGCCCTCCATGATGTTTAAGTTGAAGACAGCCCACAGAAAGACTAGGCCCATGCTAGACTCAAATACCCCTGGTGAAAAGGCCACAAGTACAGGCCCAAAAAACGAAAATCACTGAAAAATCTGCACAATCCCATTCCATCCATGGCCTCCATGATGTTTAAATTCAAGACAACCCACAGAAAGACTAGGCCCATGCAAGACTCACTAGTACCCCTGGGCATAAATAAAGGTTGAAAAGTAGGCAAAATGGTTGGAGGCCTAACAACAAAGCCTGCATTCAAAATGGCCACTTGCCTGCCAGCACATGGCCAGTGCCTGTAGCTGCACTCAAAATGGCCACCAGCCACATGGCATGTCCCTCCCCATGAACACCCCCAAAAATCGAAAAACACTGCAAAATCAGCACAATCCCATTCCATCCATGGCCTCCATGATGTTTAAATTCAAGACAACCCACAGAAAGACTAGGCCCATGCAAGACTCACTACCCCTGGGCATAAATGAAGGTTGAAAAGTAGGCAAAATGGTTGGAGGCCTAACAACAAAGCCTGCATTCAAAATGGCCACTTGCCTGCCAGCACATGGCCAGTGCCTGTAGCTGCACTCAAAATGGCCACCAGCCACATGGCATGTCCCTCCCCATGAACACCCCCAAAAATCGAAAAACACTGCAAAATCAGCACAATCCCATTCCATCCATGCCCTCCATGATGTTTAAATTCAAGACACCCCACAGAAAGACTAGGCCCATGCACCACTCACTACCCCTGGTCAAGGCCCCAACAACAGGTCAAAAATCGAAAAACACAGAAAAATCAGCACAATCCCATTCAATCCATGCCCTCCATGATGTTTAAGTTGAAGACAGCCCACAGAAAGACTAGGCCCATGCTAGACTCAAATACCCCTGGTGAAAAGGCCACAAGTACAGGCCCAAAAAACGAAAATCACTGAAAAATCTGCACAATCCCATTCCATCCATGGCCTCCATGATGTTTAAATTCAAGACAACCCACAGAAAGACTAGGCCCATGCAAGACTCACTACCCCTGGGCATAAATAAAGGTTGAAAAGTAGGCAAAATGGTTGGAGGCCTAACAACAAAGCCTGCATTCAAAATGGCCACTTGCCTGCCAGCACATGGCCAGTGCCTGTAGCTGCACTCAAAATGGCCACCAGCCACATGGCATGTCCCTCCCCATGAACACCCCCAAAAATCGAAAAACACTGCAAAATCAGCACAATCCCATTCCATCCATGGCCTCCATGATGTTTAAATTCAAGACAACCCACAGAAAGACTAGGCCCATGCAAGACTCACTACCCCTGGGCATAAATGAAGGTTGAAAAGTAGGCAAAATGGTTGGAGGCCTAACAACAAAGCCTGCATTCAAAATGGCCACTTGCCTGCCAGCACATGGCCAGTGCCTGTAGCTGCACTCAAAATGGCCACCAGCCACATGGCATGTCCCTCCCCATGAACACCCCCAAAAATCGAAAAACACTGCAAAATCAGCACAATCCCATTCCATCCATGGCCTACATGATGTTTAAATTCAAGACAGCCCACAGAAAGACTAGGCCCATGCACCACTCACTACCCCTGGTCAAGGCCCCAACAACAGGTCAAAAATCGAAAAACACAGAAAAATCAGCACAATCCCATTCCATCCATGCCCTCCATGATGTTTAAATTCAAGACACCCCACAGAAAGACTAGGCCCATGCAACACTCACTACCCCTGGTGAAAAGGCCACAAGTACAGCCCAAAAAAACGAAAATCACTGAAAAATAAGCACAATCCCAAGCCATCCAGCCCCTCCATGATGTTTAAATTCAAGACACCCCACAGAAAGACTCAGTCCACCCACCACTGAGTACCCCTGGGAAAAAGGCCCCAAAACAGCCCAAAAATCGAAAATTCCAAAATTTTAATTGCAGCAACTGTATTGCCCCAAACAAACTTACTTGTAAAATTTCTAATCCAACAGTGATCCAAAGAAAGTCAAAAAGGCCTCAAATCCAAAGATCCAGCAGCATCCACAAAAAGTAATCCTTCCAGCTGCACATCCAAATGAAAAGTGACCAGGAGATGGACAAAGCACTGGGAGGAGCCTGCTGAACAGGAACAGGAAGTTGAAGACTGTGGGGCACTTCCTTCCTCCCCCCCCCCCCTGCACCCCTCCCCAAAATGGACTCCTCGCTAAAAAAGTGCAGGCAAATGTCAAACTAAGGAGTTATTCACATAAAAATCATCATTTCTAGAAGGTTTATGCTGCTTGCTGGTGGATTTCTTGTGCAGAATTGCAAATTTATATTTTCGCTCGCCGCATCTCAAATCTCGCAATTGCGAAGTACCGCGAGACGTGATCTCGCCGTACTCGCGTTGACAAACTATCGCTGGCAAGCCGCGATGACGTAATCGCGCTCGCCAATTCCCGCGGGATCACACAGCAAGATCCAAAATGGCGCAGCACTCGCAAACTATCGAAAAAAACAACTCGGCAAACGATGATAAACGCCGCGCGCCGCAAAAATTGTATCACCAACGCCGCGCGCCGCCAAAAAAATCCGCTGCGTGCGAATTTGCGGATTTTGCGGGAAATCCGCAAATCTCGCGGATTGCGGATTTCCCAAAAATCCGCAAAATCCGCGAGCGTAACGGATTTTCCGCCCATGCTTAGTAGGCAGCTGACACAAGAACGCATCCAGTTAATTGTTGACCTTACACAGCCCAAGACACAAAAGGAAGTACGTGCCTTCATTGGCCTCACTTCATACTGCAGACAATGGATTCCCCAGTATGCCTACCTAGCCAAACCACTCATACAGTTGACAACACAGGAGGCAGCGTCTTCGACTGTCCTCCCTTGGACACAAGAACATACCTTGGCATTTGAAGGATTAAAAAGAGCCTTATGTCAAGCGCCAGTTTTAGCAACTCCTTGTTACAGCAAACCTTTTATCCTTTTTGTGACTGAGCGGGAGGGAACAGCACTATCTGTCCTCACACAAGATCAAGCAGGAAAACACAAGCCTTGTGCTTATTTTTCTAGTACACTGGATCCAGTGGCCCAGGCTCTGCCTGCGTGCCTGAAATCAGTTGCAGCAACAGCTCTAGCCATAAGACAAAGCGACTCGATTGTGTAGGGACACCCTCTGACAGTACAGGTACCACATGCAGTGGAGGTTCTCTTGAACAGGACACAGACACAACACTTGACTGTAGCGAGACTGACAGGATATGAACTGACATTATTTCAACCACACATAGAGATCAGACGATGCAACATTCTTAACCCTGCTACACTTTTGCCCGCAAGTACAGTAGACACTGCACCACATGACTGTGTGGAGGTAATGAATATAGTGACGAAACCAAGGCAAGACTTGACATATGTGGCACTTCCAGATCCTGACCTGACACTTTATGTTGATGGTTCATGCATGAGAACAAGCACAGGAGAGCTAGTGGCCGCATATGCCGTGACCACTGCTACTAAAGTCATATAGACCCACAGAATAGACACACTGTCAGCACAAGCAGCAGAGCTCATCGCTCTGACACAAGCCTGCATAAGAGCCAAGAACTTGAAAGTGAACATTTATACAGACTCACAGTATGCTTTTGGCGTAGTTCATGACTTCGGAGTTCTCTGGAGAGAGAGAGGTTTCTTGACCTCTCATGGGACTAAAATTCAGCACGGCCCGCTCATTCAGGCCCTGTTAGAAGCAATACATTTACCTACAGCCATAGCTATCCTAAAATGCAAAGCACACACCAGAGCTACAGACACCATTTCCCAGGGTAATGACCTGGCAGACCGAACAGCTAAACTTACAGCACAGACACCAACAGACATGACAAAGACAGAAGTACCATTACTGACAAAAAGCATGACAGTCAGGGATCCTTCTCAAGATGTACTCGACATACAGACACATGCCACTTCAGATGAAATAAAGAAATGGACTGAACAAGGAGGGGTCCAGACTGACAAAGGATGGATGACTAAAGGCAAAGCTACATGGTTTCTCCCTGATTCCATGGTACAAGTAATCATAAACAGCACATAGTCCAGCACACTTGGGAGAAAAGGCAATGCTAGACAGCTTACAGAATATCTGGTTTAACAAGCACCTGCGTGCAGCAGCGAAACAGAAAGTGCGTACCTGCATGATCTGTTGCCAGTTCAATCCAGGTAAAGGCATTCCGGTGGAACAAGGCGGATTTCATCCTCCTGACCATCCTTTTGAAGTCCTTCAGATGGATTATATCCAGATGGACAGATGTAGAGGTTACAAGTATGTCCTGGTAGTAGTATGTGCACTAACTAGATGGACAGAAGCGTACCCAGTCTCAGATTATACTGCTGTGACAACCGCCAGGCAATTGGTGCGCAAGTTTTTTCCCAGATACGGATTGCCCCGTGTCGTGTACTCAGATAACGGTCAGCCTTTCTCTTCTGAATTAATGAAACAAGTATCCCTACTGTTAGGATATAGTTGGAAGTTTCATTGTGTACGACACCCTGAGGCAGCTGGCCTCGTCAAGCGCCACAACCAGACTCTCAAGACAAAGTTAGCAAAGGTCTGTGCAGAAAAAGGCGTGGATTGGATGGTAGCCTTGCCGGTTGCCCTCTTTTACATGCGTATGGTAGGTCATTCCCGAACAGGTCTGTCCCCATATGAAGTGGTTTTTGGTTGACCGCCGAATATGTGGGGTACGCCTATGCCCATGAAAATAACTGATGTTGACAGTAATATGCTGACAGATTACCTGGCTTCCTTGATGTCTGCACTACTCTCTTGTCGTTCACAGGTTGCCGCCGCTTTCCCAGACAACACCCAGGTTAAGGATCACGTCATCGTCCCTGGAGACCTAGTCCTGGTGAGAAATTTTGATCGGTCAAGCCCCCTGGAGCCACGTTGGAAGTCGCCGAAGCTTGTGCTAGTGACCACGAGGACGGCTATCAAAGTGGAAGGACGAAAGGGCTGGATCCATGCCCAACACTGCAAGCGATTTTACGGAACCCAAGGAACTTTAATAAAGACAAAGGACAATGCCGATAGTACTAAAGATAGTACGGACTTTAAGCCCCCTTTGCTAGAAAAGACTCCACAACAAGAGTATAGGTCCAAGCTAAGATCTAGTAAGTCAGACAGCGTTTAATTGTTTAAGTCCACTAGGTGGTGAATCGGTTAGACAGGATTTCTGACATGTATAAGATCACGGACCAGATTAGTAGAAAGAGCAGGATGAAAAAGAAGTACTGCAAGATATTACGCAGTAGATGTATAGTAACTCTGATTTTTCTTTCCCTTCTATGCATCACTATAATATGTATCAGCTTGACATTACATGTTTTCTTTCCTCCTATTACCTCACACGTACACTTTTCCTTTAATACTACAATAGAGCATACATTCAGTGATCTGCCACCCCATGAACTGTCATATCGACTAGCCCTGCGCAACAATACATTCATTCGAATGTTGCACCGTTCCCATCAGACCAGCAATGCAACTAATTGCTGGGTATGTGGCCAACTCCCGCCTTATCAAAAGACAAAGGGAGTCCTGCCCTTCTTCCCCTTACCGTTCTCCCACAATGGTTCATGCGGAGCATGGTTTGCTTTAATGACATCACTAGACAACAAGTCCATAGGTGACCAGGATGAATGGATATATGGAAATTTGAATAAAGTAATGAATGAGGCATGTTTTCCAGATGATAACGGACTCCCTCAAAGGAAGGGGACCGATCTAGAGAATGAAGAGTACGAGCAAGGAAATGCTTCCCTTAGCTTTATGATTCTGAATGTTCAGCCCAAGCAAAATACAGGTCCACCATTTATTTCAGTCCTACCAGCAAAAGGTGATTTGTGTGTTAGAAAGAAAGGATCAGTGCATATGGGACACAGCGAATGTAATGCGGTCGTCGAGTTTATTGATAAAGGAAAGTCTTCTTTCAAAGCATCACGCCATTCCTATTTCATATGCGGTCAGACAGCTTATGTACATCTGCCCTCAGACTGGGGTGGAACATGTTATATAGCATTCCTGTTGCCGTCTGTCTTTCTGGCCCCATCCCATTATCATCGAGATTCAAAATTAGAACATGCTAGACACAGTAGAGAGACCGATTCTCCAGTGATTGATCAGACTGAGACAGCTTGGGAACAATATACAGATTTCAATAGAGGATTCTTTTTCTTCATAGGTCCCATCCAAAACAGTAAACTCATACGCAGGTTAACAAGTAGTGAATGAGACTGCATCTGCCCTGGCTAACTTGACCCAGGAACAGTCTGCTATGAGACTCGTTGTTCTTCAGAACCGCCTTGTTCTTGACGTCATCCTGGCGGATAGGGGCGGGGCTTGTAGATTGATTGGCTCTAGTTGTTGCGTTTTCATTCCGAATAACGCGCCATCTGTGTATGCAGCAATAACAAGGCTCCACAAGATTGCTCATGATATACATCAAGACCCAGGCACATGGACTTGGTCCGGTTGGCTCTGGGGTGTGATATCAGCATGGGGATGGAAAGTGTTGTCGTTCCTAGGAATGATATTACTTATGATATTCGGCTGCTGCCTCTGTCTGCAGTGTGGCCCGGCGATTTGCGGCCTGTGCACCACTGTCTGTATTCCCCATCCACATGTCCAAAAGAGAAAAGAAGAACAAATGATGCTGTATGACCATATACAAGGTCTTATGCAAATAGATGTGACTTGAAGGGAACGTAGGGGACAAGGAGGGAATGAGGAAAATGAAATTTTACATGGCCAGTATGTCCCCCTACGTGTACCCCAACGATTAGTGTATGTGCATGACACTCATGCATGTTTCCCTCTATGGCCACAATAATGATGCCTCTGCATTTGCGTCCTGCATTAGGATGCCAGTCATCAAGATTTCCATGAAAGAAATGTTAACTCTGCAATGAGGCCCATGGTCCATATGTTTTGCATTGTGCACGTTTAATAAATATCACGAAGAACCCTTTTGTGGCTCAGTTGAGCCAGGACCCGAATTAAGGTTTTCTTGGCTCAAGACACTCTGAAAGCTGCCCTGACCTTTCACATATTTCTGGCTCAGCTGAGAGAGGCCCCAGCCCGGGGTGCCAAGACAGTATTTTGCAAAACAGTTATCAGCCTGCTGTACAGAATCACATTCCTGTCTGGCGAAGAAGGTAAACAGATCCCTTCTGCAAAGATAGGGCCTCGCCATTCTGTCTCAGTTTAAGTGATTTACAGAGCTTGCATCCATAGAAAGCCCACAGACCCCACGCAATGAACGAAGAAATATATGCCCACACTGGCTTGTGGTGATGAGCGACCTTTTGCTTCAGATAATACATCCCCGGACCTAAGATATCAGATATTACTAGATGTGCAGGTCGCCCTGACACTGAAGGCCTCCCTACTAGAACGAAAGTCAGCTTCCCCCAGTTACACGTCAATTACACGTCATGACCAAGTTGCGCACACAATTAGGGCAAAGGTTCCAGCTGGCCACGCAAACCCCCTCCATGTATCCACCCACCTATGACACCCCTATGACTCCTCAAAGTGCACGCCCACATGCTCTTATCTCTTTCTCCTGCTCCGCCTGAAGTCCTCCTCTTTTCTCTATGTACAAGAATGAATGTATAAATATTGTACTCTGTGAATAAACTTCAGATGACAACCCTTCCTGAACCTTAGTGGTGATGGAACCCGATTCTCCCTTAACTGCAGTTATTGAAATAAAGCCCTTTTGAATCGGACACCACGGACTCTGCCTCTCATTTCATGCATGACCCTTTGTTTAAGTATAGAAATTATGACAGGGTAATATTTTATTTACCACAAGATGAACTGGGTATTGTCAGCTTAGGATAAGATTTTATTCCCTGGACACAGATGACGCTGACAACTGGGGTTAGAGAGGATCCTTGTGGAACTCCTCAGATGAGGTTGACCAGGTCCGATGTGAAGGGGGCCATGCTGATCGATTGGGCCCAGACTATCAGAAAGAAGAAAATTAAGCAAAGAGTAGGAGCTTGGATGCCGGCTTCATGCAGTTGTTGGATAAGGATGGAGTGGGGGAGAACAACCTTTATAACGCAACTTTTAGCACGCAGTGCTATTACAACGCAGACTTTAAAATGAAAACCATTACAACGCATTACACTGGGGGGCGCTCTAGGATAGGGAATAGTTTTAATTTACTATCCAACACCTTCCCTAGTGTCCACAGGGACTGGGGTTGGAATAGTAAATTAAAATATTCACTATCCAGCACCCCCCAGTGTAATGCGTTGTAATGGAATGCGTTGTAAAACTTGCGTTGTTACAGCATGCGTGGTAAAAGCATGCGTTGTAACAACGTACATCCTGGAGTGGGAGATGGTGTTCAAGGATGCAGAAAGATCCAGCAGGTTGAGAGTCGTGGTGTCACCTCTGTCCATGATCATCCTGTGTCTGTGGTGACAATGAGAGCAGTCTCTGCACTGTGGTTGGGCCTGAATCCAGATTGAGGGAAGTTCAGGAGTTGATTGTCAATGAGGTGGCTGACTAGGCATTTATCTTTTTTATGACTTTTACTGGGTAGGATAGCAGGAAGAGGCGGGTAGTTGGCTAGCATCTTCGGGTCTGCTGACGGTTTCTTGAGGAGAGAGAGTACTGTTGCATGTTTCCAGGTATCCAGGTAGGTGACTGTGATGATTGAGTCATTCAGAATCGGGGTGAAGTCTGCGCTGATGGGGTCTAGTCATTTGATGAAGAAGTGGTGAGGCCATGAGTCCAAAAGTGCTCTGTAATTTATGAATGCATGTTTATTTGCATTTCTTGAGTGGTGATTGTGGGCCAGGTAGTAAGGGTTGTGTTCTAGGTGTTGGTAGAGATGAGCAGGAGGGCTGCGTGAGTAAAAAGGGTCAAGTTAAAGCTTAAACTTTTCATAAATGCTGGTGATCTTGTTGCTGAAGAATAGGGTAGCTGGGTGAAGAGGACATGAGAGGGGGTTGCTTAGGTGGAGCTTCCTGCTTGAGAGGTGAAGTCTTTCACTATGGCAAAGAGTTCCTTGGCTCTGTTGACGCTGCTTCAGATTCAGTCAGTGAGTACGGAGCATTCGGTGGATTTGATTTTCTGATGGTAGCGTCTAAGGGTGGATTTACAGGTGCTCTTGCCTGTGTCTTCTTGACTGTGCCTCCAGCTGGGTTCAATTTGCCTGCAGTGGCATTTGGTGAGCCAGATCTCTTCCATGCACAATTTTGCTTGCGGTCTGGTTCTCGTGGCTTTGTGAGGAGCTAGGGCATATGTGCAGGTGATGGTATTGATATTAATGATGGATTAAGTTAAGTTGTTGTTGTGTTGAGGCCTGCAGTGTAGGCGTTTGGAGGACCAGCATGCTTCTGAGATCTTGTTACAGTCCCATCATTAAGATTTCGAGATTCTTCTTCTGCGGTGGTGTGGGAGAGGTATGCTGAAGTTGATGAGTGTATGGTCGGACCAAGTGATCAGTGTTTGCTTCTCTACTGTGATGTTGCTGAAGCTTGTGAAGATGGAGTCTGGTAGTTGTTAGCAGCATGTGTGGGGCCGGACACTTGCTGGGTGAGTTGAAGGGTTGACAGGACCTTGAGGAGGGTGGCTGTGTTGCGATCGGTGAGGTTCTCGGCCTGGGAGTTGAGGTCACAGAGGAGGATGAAGGCGCTAGAGTCGGGGATCTGAGAGAGCGAAGAAGTCCACAAAGATGCTGCAGAAGTGGGCACATGGTCCAGGAGTGTGGTAGACAAAGATGTCGGTCAGGTTGTAGTTGGCAGTGATGAGAAGGTTGAAGGTCAAGTGTTACATGTTGCTGGTGGTGAAGCATTGGATGGATTATTTGAAAATGATAGCAATTCCACCTCCAGGTCCGTTTGTCCTGGCTTGCAATCATTTATCTGGGGGAGCAGAGAGGGGATAGCTGTGCGCAATGACGGGGTCAAAGAAGGAGTCAGCTAGGTTTCGGTCAGAAAATCCAAGTCTGCTAATAATAATAATAATAATAATAATGATACTTGTAAAGCGCACTTTTACCCCATCTCGGGGTGTCCTGGCGCTGAAGACCGCTGGGGAACCCGTCCTGGCTTTCCCTGTGAGATGGTCCCTTCTGGGTATCTCCAAGGTGAAACCAGGCATCCCCTGCGTCTGTGGGGGGCCGTTGTAGAGATGAGGCAAGCTTAATGCCCAGAGTTGCAGAGTGTGATCCCTGGTTAGAGTAGGCACCGAGGCGAGAATTATCGAGTCCGTTGACCCTGGTCCGCAACCCTGCCGCATCGGGAATTGAACCCTGGTCCCGGGCCGTTCTCTGCTTCCGGGTCTGCCGCCTCTAACCAGTGAGCCACACCACTCCACTAAGGGGTTGTGCAGCAGATCCCAAACTGTGGTGGTGTGTTTTGTAAGGGACCGAGTATTGAGAATTATGCCAGACAGAGTGGGGTGTATTGTATTGAGGTTAGGTGTGTGTGAGGTAAATTGGAGAGTGAGGTTGGTGCATGAGGGTGCATGTGATATGGCAGGTGGAGCAGGAGAATACGCCTTCAGTGTTGGGTGGTAAGGGGTGGCGTTTGGAGAGGAGACCAGGGTTCAGGGCACAGTGGGTCACTGTGGATTAGTGACAGGGGGGAGGTGGGTGGGAGGAGGAACAATGGTCCTGGTGCTGGACGCAGACTGGCATTTTCCTGTGCAGATGGATGATGGGAAATCCAGTGATCTCAAATTCTTGTGCAGATGATGGAAAATCCAAATATGTCACGTCTTGAGCAGATGGATGATGGAAAATGGTTTCTTTCTCCTTTGTGCTGCTTCCCCGTCCTTGAATACCAACATTACTCTCTGCTGCTCCCTTCCCCGCAACCTCCCCTCTGCTTCTATCCCATCCCTTGTGGTACAGCAAATGCTTTCATTTTGTTTTTGAGGGGCCTGGCAACTGCCATTTGATAGTGAGCAGCTACACAGTTCAAAAAGTGTTTTTCTGTGCCTGTGTTGCTCCCTCACATGCCTTGTTTTTCCCACCTGCTTCCCCCCCACCCCTTCCCCACCCGCTCCTGTACCATTGCAGTTTCTTAATTAAATGTAGCTATCTTAGGAGAGCCGAACAACCACCATTTTCTGCCAGGCTACTCTGTGCTCCAATAAGCGCTTTTGTGCTAAAAAAATAAAGCATTCTTTCAATTTACTAATCCAAGTGACGTCCACCATATTGGATCGATAAATAAAACATATACGAAAATGGTACCTGTGTCAATATCAATATGTTTATTTATGATTCGGAACTCCAATGAGTTTCACATAAAAATGTACAAAAAGAGAAAGAAATTTACAATGTATTGTATCATGGTATTCTTGGTTAGAAAATAAAGCGCAATCGAAGGCATAATAATTATAATTTCACTATACAAGTGGGGAGTAAAAGCAAACGTGACTTCATATAACCACACAGCCCCAATGTATGAAGTGTGTGTGTGCATATATAAAAAATTTTACCCACCCAATTTTAAAACTGCGCGATACTCCAGAAAACGTTGTCCGTTTGAATATCTAAACATCCTCCTTTATGCAGTTCACATAGGGGTTGTAATGAGGGACAGACAAATAATACATGGTTCAATTATGCACCTAATTTCCACATAACTCACAAATTCTGTCCTCCCTGGGTAATACCGCCCAGGCCCCTGTTATAATTTGCAAGGGGAGCAGATTCATCCTTAGCAGCAAAATTGTTCTGCACACTCCATGGGGGAGGCTCCATACAACATACGGTTGTTGTTTTTTATACATACAACTCACCACTATTATATAGTATGTGGAGTGCCCTGAACACAAAGATATTTCTCTCTTACGACTGGCTTTGTAAATACCTTTTTTAGGTCGAGCGTCAGCGAAGGACCTATTGTTATCGCTTTCGGGGGAATCTGAGACAGCGTTCGAGCACGCGCCTCTGCTGTCTCAGATTCCTCCTCGAGGACGCGCACGGCGCCGTGCACATCCCCTGCCTCCCATTCACAGCCTCTCTCAATCACACACAGCCACACTCACGCATGCGCACAAACATTCCCACGCGCACACACTCACCCCCCTCCCCCCCAGGCACACACACACACACTTACACACACACACACACACACGCACGCACACACAGACACACATATCCCCCCCTCCACTCACCGTGCTCTTTTGTTGCGTCGCCTCGCTGCGCTCCTTTTCTCCGGTGCATCTCCACATGCGGGGCACTTCTCTGGATTTTCACACTACCGCGGGGCTCTCGCTCCATGATGGGAGCCCCGCATCAACGAGCAACACCGGCCTCTTCCACCCGCGTCACAGGCCCCGCCCATGTCACGGGCAAGGATGCCTGACTTCATGGTTTCGGCCCCGCTGGCAACACTGCTTCTTCAGCGTAAACTGGGTGGCTCGTAGGTTTCGTTTTGACTTGTTAAATGTTGAGTTTATTTCTTAGACCGTGTACTTATTTATTTATTAGAGTTCAAGGGCATTGGCTCAAGAAAACATACCCTTTGTGACTATCCAGTTCTGCTTGTTTAAACTTGTGTGTAAAACACAGAGGGGTGCGGGATCCATATTGGCAAAAGATGGCAATGTGGGTAGGACACAAAGCTCACAGACGCGACAGCAACCTTGAGCGCTTGCCGGAGTTTTTACCATAAGAAAGCAAATGCCAGCATCTGTGTGCAAATGTGGTGTCATCAAAGCGTGCAGCAACCTAGACAGGTAACTTGTGATTGCGGGCAAATTACTTGTATCCTCAAGCTCAAAAAGAATACCCAAATTAAATTCCTTCATCCGGGAACGTAACCTTAGAGTTCGCACTATGTAACAAAGCAAATCAGGTAAAATACAAAAGATGCTACGGAGAAGCACATGCATAATCATTTGAATCACAAAAGAGGGTAAAACTGGTGCATGTAAAAAATTGCAATATGGTTTTGGGCTATAAAACCAGAGGCGAATCTGCATTGTGTAGTGCTGGAATAAGAGTAAGGGTATTATTGCACAACACACCCCTTTTTATGGCGACAAACAGCATGAAAAAGCAATAGTCTTATACACTCAGTGACCGCTATAAAACAATTGTATTTTTCCTCTGGGCTTAATTACAACATTGTTAAAAGCTCATCATCTGTGAGAAAATGCCCGATGGGAGAAATGGTAAATGTACGTTTGAAGTTAATTACTCCTCATCAGCAAATATAACCAGACAAACACGATGATTGTTTTGTTGAATACAGTTTGTCTGCACACAACTAAAACTGCAATACGTCCCACAGGAATATATAGCTCCCCTTGAATCGTAATGTGAGTGCATTTTAATCATAAACGGCTGGTATAGTTGGAACTAAGTAATGTATCAATTAGTTCAGTGCCTTTGAAATTGAAAGCCCCCCCAAAAAAGTTTATACTAGAAAATAAACTCCCTTTGCCACACATAAAAAAGACAAACATGCTGCCTTTTAAATCAAAAATGCGTTGTACTTTTTGCAGTTTTTAAAATCCCCTGTCAGTTAGAGCTGGCAAATAATGAAAACAATTGTACGACGTAATTTTAACAGCTATAGTGTTGCTTTTAGCCTTAGCCAACCTTTATATATGTCGAAGATTGTGGCAGAATCACACCTTTTGGCACAAAACGTGAGCCAGGTTAGAGTAACTTTGCCTGGGAAAAAAATCTTGCAGGATCTGGTAATAGAAGAGTCTGGTTACCTATCTGAGTGAATGCATTAGCATCTGTTAAGATTCTTATTGGAACTACAAGCTGCATTTGAGATGTTGGGAAACAAAGCAATTGAGTATAGTGCCATAAACTATAGGATGTTCCCTACCCACCAAGTACAAACCCAGCTCCCCTAAAGCCAACGGAAATTAAATGTTAACATCTGTGCACAAATGTCAAGTGTTCAAAGCGTGCCTCAACATGGCATCAACATCTTGTAAATGTGGGAAATCTAGTTTTTTTTTAGTTACCGCAGGCAGTAGATCTTGCTAGTTTGATGGTTTGAGTATTCATTTACATCCCTTTAATGAATGGCTTTGAAATCGTTTTCTTTTTCATTTTTTAAATGCAAACATTGGCAAAGTCGGTCTTTTTGTCTTTTGCATAGTAAAACTGTTTTGCAAGCTGCAGTAAGGCACATGGTACTGTGTAGGCTGCAGCAGTCAGACAAATGTGCGTTCTTCTTTTGTCTTTGTTTCCATATCACTTCTACCCAAGCTGTTTGTACTATCTGTAGTAGCTCTTCAAAAGTGCTGGCATATTGGGCAATCCTGTCTCCACCCCCGTGAAGCACGATCAGCTTTTCTGAGACAGTGACCTACTTCTCGTCTATAAAATCCTGCAATGAACCCCAAACTCGCCGGCTTTTTAGATACACCAGATTGTCTAGAAATCTACTGACATCTCCAGCATGCTAGAGAAGAAACATGTAGGGGTGCAGAGGTCAGTCGAAAGAGGCAGCCTCTTACAAATCAGTTTAGAGAAATTGAGGAATCCCCTTCATAGATGATTGCAAACAGCACTTTGAGCAACTGCTTCTGTATAGGTCGACTCTTGCTGTCATTCTACTGCCCTCACTCTACCGCCCTCAATCTACCACTCTACCGCACTCACTCTACCACTCTACCGCACTCACTCTACCGCTCTCACGCCCTCACTCTACCTCACACACTCTACTGCCCTCACGCCCTCACTCCAGCGCCCTCACTCTACAACTCTACCGCCCTTACTCTACCACTCTACTGCCCTAACTCTACCACTCTACCGCCCTCACTCTACCGCCCTCACTCTACCGCCCTCACTCTACCGCCCTCACTCTACCGCCCTCACTCTACCGCACTCACTATACCACTCTACCGCCCTTAAACACTCACTCTACCTCACACACTCTACTGCCCTCACGCCCTCACTCTACAACTCTACCGCCCTTCCTCTACCACTCTACCACCCTCACTCTACCGCCCTAACTCTACCGCCCTAACTTTACCACTCTAGCGCTTTCACTCTACCGCCCTCACTTTAACACTCTACCTCCCACACGCCATCACTCTACCGCCCTCACTCTACCGCCCGCACTTTACCACTCTACCGCCCTCACTCTACCGCACTCACTATACCTCTCTACCGCCCCCACACACTCACTCTACTGCGCCCTCACTCTACCACTCTACCGCACTCACTCTACCGCCCTCACAGTCTTCACTCTACCATCCTCCCTCTATCACTCTACCGCCCTCACTCTACCACTCTTCCGCCCTCACTCTACCACTCTAACGCCCTCACTCTACCACTATACCGCCATCACCCTAACACTCTACCGCCCACACTCAAATGCCCACATTCAACCGCCCTCACTCTACCGCCCTCACTCTACCGCCCTCACTCTACCGCCCTCACTCTACCGCCCTCACTCACTCTACCGCCCTCACTCACTCTACCGCCCTCACTCACTCTACCGCCCTCACTCACTCTACCGCCCTCACTCACTCTACCGCCCTCACTCACTCTACTGCCCTCCCTCACTCTACTGCCCTCCCCCACTCTATCGCCCACCCTCACTCTATAGCCCACCCTCACTCCATCGCCCTCCCTCACTCTACCGCCCTCCATCACTCTACCGCCCTCCCTCTATCGCCCTCCCTCTATCGCCCTCCCTCTATCGCCCTCCCTTTATCTATCACCCTCCCTTTATCTATCACCCTCCCTTTATCTATCACCCTCCCTCTATCTATCTATCGCACTCACGCTATCTATTGCATCACCATAGCATCACTCAGCACCACCACAGCATCACTCAGTGGCACCACAACATTCAACAACAACTGGTTCAAGTATTTTCTGTCAATGTTTCAAGCTTTATTACAAATGTCATAAAAAGATGTTAAATGTTTTCACTTCCGTTCTTGTTAAAAAATTGTGATGTCAGATTGATACATGAAAGACAGGGGATAATAACTAAACATGTACCTTTACTAATGCTATAGATGTAACATTTGCTAATTTTATAACTATTGGCATTTCTAATAACAAAATTAATACTTTTATATTTTGAAAAACAAACAAAAATTAAAATATTTACATTTTCCACACCAAAAAAAGGCATTGTTATTTGCAATATCAATACATCTAAGTCACGTAAAAACAACACATATTGCATTGCAAATGCTATAGGTGTCATATTTGCGAAAGTTAAAACTATTGGCATTGTAAATGACAAAGATATTTATTTCTCTATTTTCAAAACCAACACATAAATAAAATAATTGTCATTTACAATACCAATAGATCAAACTTTCCTAATGCGAGACCTATTGCATTGCAAATGCTTGTTGGTTAAAGCTTTCACTGCAGACTTTGGTTGAGAACATGTACCTCTCCACTTGATTTCAAAGAAGTCCAAAGCGTTCTCAATTTATAAACATGACGCTTTTCCCTTTCAAACTGTCAAAAATGTCATATCTTCGTGCAGCCCGAATAAAAGTTGCAGCGTTTTCCAATAAGACGCCCCCCCCCCCCTTACACATGCTGCCACAGCAAACACATAAGTCGAGAGAAGCCCAAACTCAAGCAGAAGTGGCGCTATGCTCGCTGCACCTGGTACCCGTGCCATTCCGCTTGCTGATGAGGCATGCATGATGAGGAGGTCGGCAGTAGTGGTCACGTCGTGCTTGTTTTGCTGATCCCACACAGCATCAGCATAAAGCATGTTGCTTTTTCATTGGCAAAAGCCAATAGGTAAACATGACGAGACTTACAGGCGTTGACATTGCTTGTTTTACTTACCTCATTACAGTGAATACACTTAAAGCACATTGTGACTTGCACCATGTTGTGCATTCAGGCCCGGAGCATGGACCCTGTTCCAAAATATTTACGAGTTGGCTGGCTGTACAAAGACTCACACCACAAGCAGAATTCCTCAAAATGTGTTAGTCCCCTTTGTGAATAGGCGACTGCACATTGTATCCCCTACAAATATGTGCTCTGTGCTCAAATTTGTCAAATGGTCTCAATGTTTGTACCAGCCCCAAATGTCATTCCAATAAAGTTTTTTGGTTGCAGTGAAAATTGTGAAGAATGCACGGACACTAATTTAGTTGAGAGAAAAAATATTTATGGGACTGAGACTCCAGTGAGTTAATAGTAGTGAGTTAAGAGTGATTACAGGATGAGCTGCTTCGTAGAAAGTTACATGCTGCTTTATAGTGAGGTGGAGGGGAGTTATGATGGATTTAGGGCTAACTCGGAAATCAGTGAGCTTGGAGGGAATCAAGTGGAAGTTACAATTTAGAAATACAGGAGGGAGCAAGAACTACGAATTGAGAAGTAAGGGAACATTCTTCACTTTCTGAAGAAAACTCTAATACAGGAGAATCCACCAATAGAAAGTGTCCCTACAATGGGGACATTATTCACTTTCACAGGGCCCAGAGCACTAAGATTTCCTCTGTCTAGTAACAGACTTATTGCCATGCCTGCCTTCTCTCTCTGTTAAAGCGCTGTGCACGCTTTCTGACTGACTTTAAACATCCATCCATCAAAGGGGGGTGTGCTAAACATCTGCACAAGGTCTATCAACGAGCACGCTGAAATTCAGAGCAAAGCCAATTTGTAAGGGACTGTGGCAGTATCTCTCCTGATCCGCTTCTCGCCACAGGTAGACTTCAAGAGCTCCACTCGCCGCTGCAAAAATTTTAAACCTGAAACTTTTAAAAGTGTAATTTTCGGTGAATACTGATTGTATTTTCAAAACAGACATCTGTGCCATACGGGAATACTTAAGGGGGGCCTGGCACTCACCTGATACTTGGAAAGGAAGCCTGGGCTCAGTGTCTGCTCCTGCCTGCCCCGGTCCGACGCGGTAGCCAGTACCGTTGCGCGGAGGGCGGGACAGGGAGAGCCAGGTACCTCCGCCCTACCACTGGAGCGGTTAGCGCTCTAGTCGCAGGAAGTCAAGGGCTATTTAGGCGGAGTGGATCTGCGGGTGCGCTGCGGTAGGAAGGACGGTGGCAGTCTCTCTCCCGATCCGCTTCTCGCCACAGGTAGACTTCAAGAGCTCCACTCACCGCTGCAAAAATTTCAAACCTGAAACTTTTAAAAGTGTAATTTTTGATGAATACGGATTGTATTTTTAAAAACTGTCATCTGTGCCATACGGGAATACTTAAGGGGGGCCTGGCACTCACCTGATACTTGGAAAGGAAGCCTGGGCTCAGTGTTAGCGGTTAGCGCTCTAGTCACAGGAAGTCAAGGGCTATTTAGCCCTCGTGGATCTACGAGCGCGCAGCGTTCACACGCAGGGGGAGCACCGTCTCCGCGCCGAAGATAAGCCAAAGAGAAGCCCGTCTGCGCCCGTCCGCGTCCGGACGGGACCAGGGGCCATGGACTTTGTCCATCCTGTTAGGGTCAGTAAAACAGACTGTCGCGTTAGTTACTCTACTCAGGAATTATTAAGCTTGCAGACAGCCACCCTGCAAGGCTGTGCCCCTGAAACCTGGCCATGCCTAGAAGGTCCGATCTCGTGTCGGTATTGCCGGTTTTAGGCCTCCTATGTCAGTCTACCTGCAGCGTCTCTCACGGATGCTACACACTCGCTGAACGGGTGGAAGAACCTGCTATGTAATATTCGTCCTTTGCCTAGACATCATACTGAAGTATGGGATCTCATCCCCACTGTTCAGCCGGAACTGTGCTTCCTAACAGAGACTTGGCTGAAACCTCACTCGGTCCCTGCTATCACCCTGGGTATTCCAGAGGGATTTAAAATGGTAAGGCTAGCCAGACCTGTTAAAATTGGAGGTGGCATTGCCATTATTTATAAAAACGGGATCACTGTCTCCATACTGGATCGAAGGAGCACTGCCAGTATGAAAGTCATGGTCTTCAGGATCAATACACCCTCAAAAGCCTGCTGGAAAGGGGCACTAGTCTACCGTCCACCAGGCCCAAGCGCCAATTTTGCCATCTCCCTAGTCGAAGTAACGGCCCGCACTTTAAATCCGGAAACGATTTTTTACTGTTAGGGGATTTTAATGTGCATGGTGATCTACCTGACAATCCTGAGACTCAGTCCTTCTTAGCGGACTTATCTTTACTAAGACTAACACGACACAATAAGTGCCCCACTCATTCTGCTGGCCATACATTGGACATGATCTTTTCGAATTCTTCCAAGATTGTATGCAGCCCTCCCGCGCAGGTGAATAAAAATATTAAATTGGCACGGAAAAACCATATTGCCGCTCAACTAACCGAGGTGGGCAACTCCTCCAGGGCGCTGGACCGGATCCTACAATCCTTCACCAAACCCATGGCCTGCGAGAGCCTTGGCCTGTCCTCACAACAATTGTGTGATGACATCTCCCTATTTTTTACTAATAAAATAGAAATGATCTATGATAAATTCATTAAACCTAACAACCCCCTGCGCTGCCCTTTTGTGTCACCACAGAGCCCCGAGGGCACTAACTCCATTTAGCTTACAGCTTTTCCGGCAGCTAGCCAAATCGATATAGACACGCTTATTGGCCAAATTAAGACAGGATCCCCTTCAGACCTTATTCCTGCTGGAGTCATTCCATCCTTGGGTAAGTCACTCGGTCCCTTGATCCAATCCATGGTTAGGCTCTCTCTTTCGGAGGGTCAGGTATCACAGGAGTGGAAGGCGGCTCTGGTGAGGCCCATCCGTAAGAATTCCTCTATCCCTTGGACTGAACTCTCAAACCTCCGACCCATATCACTCCTCCCGCACCTGAGAAAAATAACGGAGAAACACGTCAACACCCATTTGTCGAACTTTCTTGAGCTAACTGGAGGCTTAGATCATTCCCAGTTCGGATTCAGGCCCAACTACAGCACAGAATCAGCGCTCCTCTCTGTGACTGATGCCATCAGAATGTCACAGGATAAGGGGAACTCTAGGATTCTGGTGCTGTTGGACCTGTCCGCAGCGTTCGACACGATATCGCATGACATCTTGCTCAGTCGCCTGATGGAGGTTGGGGTAGGGGATTCAGCGCTGTCCTGGATGAGGAGCTTTTTATCTGGCCGCACACAGAGTATAGGTATGGGCTCTTTTTGTTCTCCACCTGTGGAGCTTACCAAGGGGGTGCCACAGGGCTGGTGTTTGAGCCTTACACTTTTCAACATATACGTGGCCCCCCAGGTGGATCTTATGAGATCTTATGGATTCATTCCTGTGTCATATGCTGATGACACTCAGCTTCACTTCCCTTTTCAGACACTGACTGCGGCAGTTAAACAGTCCTTCTCAGAGGGTATGTGGGCTGTATCTCATTGGATGGCCTCGAATTTCTTGCAGTGCAACGTAGGGAAAACTGAGGTAATGCTCTTTGGGGAGACCACCCTGCTGTGGACACCGGACAGGTGGCCATTAGATCTCGGCCCCGTCCCCAGCCCCAAGCAGGTAGTGAAGAGCCTGGGTGTCCTGCTGGATCAAGGTCTGTCCCTAAAAGAACACGTAAATCAAACAGCTGGATCTTGCTTCCACGTAATTGGACTACTCAGAAGAGTGTTTCCATTACTACCAGACTCCTCTAGGAAAACCCTCGTTCAGGCCCTGGTGCTCAGTCTCCTGGACTATTGTAATGGGTAACTCATATCAGCAAACAACAGTTTACTCAGTAGGCTCCAGGTGGTTCAAAACACCGCCGCAAGGTTAGTTCTGAATGCTCCTCCCAGATCTCCTTCAAGCCCTCTATTGGACCAGCTTCTTTGGCTACCGATTCGACAACGAGTCAAATTCAAAACCTGTTATATCATCCACAAGGGTATACACAACCTGGGGCCCTCATATTTGGCAGAAAAATGTGTCCCTTACAACCCAATACGTGCTCTCCGCTCCAGTAATCAGTCCTTACTTCAAATCCCCCCTATCAAACAGGCGAGAATGGGCGCAAAGGCTCTGTCCTACCTGGGTCCTTGTCTCTGGAACAAACTACCCGCTACCCTTAGGCTTTGCACCAACCATCTGGCATTTAGGAAATTGTTGAAAACGTTCTTGTTTCAAATGTAGCTCCTCTTTTAAGATCTTGAGAGCTCTGCTTTCTACCTGCTAGGTGAATTAAGCGCAGAGATACTCCTTCGGGAGTCGATTCCAGCGCTATATAAGCCTATAAATCAATAAATGAATAAAATAAGAACACAGTACATATATTAGATTATATAGATATATAATTTCTTCTTGCAAAATTGATCAGGGATACATTTCCATACATAGTCAGTGAAGCCTTTTGGCAGACTTATTTCGCTTAGGCTGTCAACCCTGGAGCTTTCTCAAGGCAAACATTTCAATATGGCCATACAAAGAATGCCATGTTAACTGCAAATTTACTTAGGACTGAGAGTGTTAGTATATCAGTCTAGCAGCTTAATCTCATAGAGGCAATGGTCACTGTAAATGTTCAACTGTAGCTCTTGCTGTCTGTGTATCTCTATGCAAGTCCAGATTACTGGAGCTACTCGTCTGTGAACAACATTGATTGTGACCTAACTGCACCTAACTGCACATCTTTGTCAGCAAAGTTAGCTCGAGTGTTGTGTAAACCTGGGTACATAACATTAAACTTTAATATGTCTGTCACTTCTATTTTACCATGGTTTTTCGAATGTACTTTGAAGAATTGGGTTGAATGCTTTGTGGGCGTCCTATTTATGAAGTTAAGCTTAAACGTACACACTATGTAGGTCGCTAGTCAAAAAAATAGTACTTTCATGTTGGACAAAAGCTCTATCATTTCCCAGTCCACAAGTAATGGTTATGGGAGTTAGTTAGGAAGACTACTGCTCCAAAGGTATAGGGTCTATATAAACAAGCATTGGGAAAGCCAATAGGCCTCACGTATGAGAGCTATTGGCTTTGCCAATAGCTTTTAGCCATGTTTTACAGCAGCACGGCTGAAAGTTAGAAAAATGTGGTACAGTGTGGTTAGTGCTGAAAATGTCATAGTGCTGTTTTTTGCTGGCAGAATGAGAGGAAAGTATGGGGGCAACCAACAACACGGGACGGGAGGGTGAGTGAGGGTGCAAGTAACATATAGTGGGACTGGAGCATTGGTGAAATAAGCATCAACACAGGGTGGTATAGGCGAGTGGGTACTGGTGTAGCAACAACATGGGGTGGGGCAGCAGATTGTTTAGTGGCAAGGAACAAAGTAGGGATATGGGAGCAAGGTCCAACATGGAGCACAACGGAGAACGAGTGACGGACCCTTTTGGTTCCTGACGGACTCCGTAGAACAGAGTTGTAATTGTGTGGGTGATGCAAGCTCTGTGTATGGCGTGATCATTTGTAAATACCCGTGCTGGGGTAGGATGCTACAGCTGGCAGCGATTATGTAAACCCAGCGACCAAAAGAAACAAGAGTGCTCTCCCGGAGAGCTTGCTGTGGTCCAGCAAACTGCTCGTGCATGCCACATTGCCTCAGTTGAAGTGAAAATCGATGGTTGATGTACGTGGAGTCAAACCGCCACTCCAGCCAGTGCAAGTCCAGTGATGAAAGTGAAGGCCTTAGAAAAAATGTGTTTGTCATCGACTAGAAATTTGCTGATAAAGTCGAGACTAGAGGTACTGCGCCAAAATGCGAAAGAGCCGTCATTCATACAGTATGACAACACTAAAGGCTGTGACAACCAGGTACGGAAAGTGCAACGAGCGGTTACAGCTAGGTGCAAGAGAAAGCCGAGAGCAGAAACAGATACAATGCAAAGAGTTGAAAGGGTGAGGAACTTGTACAAGAAACAAAAGTCACTACTCACTGCTAAACAAGAAGACAGAGCCTCACAACCACGCACGGCTAGTGCTTAACAAAGGTTCCTGTACTAGCAGGCAGTAGATGCTGCCAGAGAGAGCTCTGCTCAAGGTAGCAGAAATTCTACAGGTTATGATGCTGCAACATTCTTAAAGTCACTGCTTTCCTTCGATAATGCCAAAAAACAAAATATTGGCGATAGATAGACTACCTGATCCGAAACCTTCAATGACTTTAGCGATGTGCTTGAAGAAGCAAATGACGAAGATCCTTGGATATCTAAAGAATGTAGCAGGTGAAGGAGTAAAAGAAGTGATAAAGAAAATATCACAAGGTGATGTAGTGACGTATAATAAAATCAAAAAGGCATTAAACACCAAGTTCAATCCAATGCCAAATGTCCACTATGAAAGGTCCATTTTCAGTCAGGAAAGGCAGAGAGCTGGTGAAACGATGGAGGAGTTGGTAGGAAGACTTGATTGTCTCAAAGCATTGCAAGTTCAATGAGTTAAATGATGAAGAGGCCATGCGTCTCAGAGTAATAGATGGTTGCAGCTCCGATTTCTTCAAACGACGAATGCTGAAAGAAACACTCAGCTTGGACCGAGTACTCATGGCAGCCAGAGTGGAAGAAAGAGCTGACAGACAAGCAGCTAACATGGAGGCAGTAACAACTGCAAATGAATCAGTGCAGAGTGTGAAAAGTAAGTCAATACACATGGCAGAAGGCCATAATGTAATGTCTCCAAAGAAAAAGAAGTTGCGTTTCCGATGTGGATTTTCATTTCAACATGAAGGTAGAAGTCAAGGAAAAGAGAACCATTTTTTTTAAACAGGCTGTAATGGGAGGGAAAGATCAAGGGCCTTATTACAATGTCAGTCGCAAACTAAGCTTCCTAAATCCTTGTCGGATTCGGTTCCAACTGACTCTCAGTCGGCGGTTCCGACTGACCAATTATGATGCGGTTCCGACTGACCAATTATGATGCGGTTCCGACTAACCAATTATGATGTTTCTGAACACCGTTTGGAAGACCTCCAATTAACTTCAATGCGAGCCTGTGTTCCGTCCAACATCACAGACTTCTATGAGGAAAATTATTGTCTACGGAAAACCTTGCACCCTGACCCGGGCACTCCATCGTGCATGGTTTTACAGGAGGGTCCCCTGGGCACCCCCTTGACACCAAAACGCAAGACTCAGGATGCTAGGGGCCCCCAAAGTCAGTTTCTGACAGCCTTTTCGAGTCAGACAAACTGAGTTGGAAAGGCTGTCGGAATCCGATATCGTAATTGGTGGGTTGGAAATGCAGTCCATTGAGCTGTATGAATCGGCTCCAACCAACTTGGATTCTCTGAATGCTGGTTGGAAACGATTCGGAATGACCGAGTGGTTCCCCTTCTGACCGCAAGCATCATAATCATCAGTCTGTAATGTTTTCCACTGAGTTGAGTGAATGGGTTCCGACACGGTCTAGGAGAATCCCGACTGTCCTTCAGAGGCTTTCCGACGGACATCGTAATCAGGCCCCAAGTGCGTCTCATCGAGAAAACAAAATAGAAGCAAGATCAAGTAGGTCACGTCAAGAAATCAAAATGAATGTCAGAAAGTTCCAGACGTGGGGTTCTATGCATGCCCAGAAGGCCAAGCGGCAACATCAGTTGAGGCGTGTAGAAATTGAAAGATGTCGACTGTCATAACATTCTTCATCTAAAGGTTTGTCACCCTGATTGTCGAGCAACAGTGTGCAATGTTAATGTTGACTGCCAGAAAATGTACACATGTAGGATTAGTTTCTTGCAAGGAAAAATGCTGGTCAAAGCTAGGCCGACAAGTGAAACTACGAAATTCATTTGCACACTGTCCCAAATTCACACTGACAGTAAATGGGTGCTCCATACCATTCACCATAGATCGTGGTGCGTCGATAAACATTATGCCAGTGGAAAAGTACAATTAACTGTCTCCAGTGCCCCGTTTAACTCAGTCTGCATTGACTGCATTGGCTCCACTACAAAGTCAAGTTTCATTTATAGCCATGGTGAAGCATAAAAATACGAAAGTATAAGCGCCAATTTGTGACTTGCCAGGCAATTCATCAAATGCATGTTCACTCAGTTTCAGTACTGCTGCTGACATGGGACTGATTTCTGTAAACTACAATGACAATCCCTATTGTGAGATAGCGAATCAGTTTCCATCCTCGTTTCATGGACTAGAAAGACAAGACCATGTAAGTGCATCTTCACATAAATTATGTTGCTCCATAACATTGTCGAATTGATTTCCATTTACAAAAGGCTTTTGAGAAAGAACGTGATACACTTCTAAAGCACAACATCATTGAGCGTTCAACTGGTCCAACGCCGTGAGTATGGCTCATAGTGGTAGCGCCAACAAAAGGATAGTGGTGGAGGTGTGAGCATCTGGGTTGGTATGCAAACAAGGCAATCAAAAGAGAAAAACATCCAGGTCACATGACATGATTACACAGCTGAATGGAGCTAAAGTGTCTTTTACCACCTTGATTTGAACAAAGGGTATCACCAGCTCAAACTGAAGAGAAGTACAATACATTACTATGTTGTCAACTCATGCTCATTTGTTTCAATATAATTGCTACATTTTGATGTATCATCAGTTGCCAAACTTTCTCAGGAAGTCATTTGTCGCTTAATACAGCCAGTCACAATATAATATACAGCGATGACATACTAGTTTGTGGGGCCACATGAAAGGAACATGATAAAGTTTTCACACAAGTGTGTTGTACACTTGCTGAAGTAGTTCTCACTTTAAATGAGGCAAAGTGTGAGTTTCATCAAACCAAGCTCAAGTTCTTTGGTCATATCTTTTCTGATGGGGGAATGACTCCAGACACACAAAGTACAGACATTGTCTTCCAGTTCTACACCCCAAGATCCAACTATGCTGAGATCCTTCCTTGGTGTGGCCAGTTATTGTTTAAGATACATACATGTGACGTTGCTATTATAAGTGCCCCACTGAAAGATTTAACTAAATGAGATGTCACATTTAAATGGTCAAGTGACTGAACAAACTTCAAGAAAATCAAGCATGTAATTGAGAATGCAACTGAAAAGGCATACCTTGATCCAAAATTGCAGACAGATGTGGTTGATGATGATGACGATGGCAAGGGTTGGGTGCCATCCTTGCCCAGCTCATTGGACATCCCAATTCCCCAAGACCCATTGTGGGGTATGCTAGCCAAAGTTTGTCAACGACAAAACGTGCTTATTCACAACCCGAAAAAGTAAGCCCAGCTGTAGTATTTATGTGTTCCTGTATGGAAAACATTTCACAGTCATCACTGACCACCAAGCATTGTTCACCATTTTTGGCAATTCTAAAGACAAGATGCCCCCTCTCATTAAGAGGTGGGGTTATGATTGCAGGAGTATGATTACATGATTGTGCATCGTCCAGGAAAATATTAAAACTCCGATGACAACTTCTCACATGAGCCAATACAGTGTCATGGCACTACTTCTAAAGCAGCTGATGCCTATGTTAACTTCATTGTGAAGTCCAGTAATCCTACTGCCATATTGGTAGACCAAATCAATGTTGCCACAAGTACTAACAGGGATTTGCTAATACTCAAAGACATTATTACACACCAATCATGGCTAACACATACTCAAGCTCTTCATGATAGCCTTGAGTGCCAGGAATTAAAAAATGTGCAAGAAGTACTTTCAGTTCCTCTAGATGGCATCATCTTACGAAGGTCGAGAATTGTCATACCTAAGAATCTGAGACAACAAGTTATTGAACTGGCCCATAAGGGACACAATGGGGTTGTTGCTAAGAAACAGGTTCTTACCTGTCAGTGTAGTTTTGCAGCTTGAAGAATTTTCTGGATCCACATGATGTATTATTCCGCCATCTAATGGTTGGGCCTCACATTCTCCACTATTTTGTAGTCCATCTTTTAGATTTGCTTGTTGGTGGGAATCAACAGAGTCCTTCTTCCTCCAAAAGCTCCCAACTTTGGTCGCCATCTTCAGATTGTTTTTTTTACATATGTTGCTTTCTTCTTCCATCTTTTTGGTGGAGGTGGGTGGGTTCCTTGTGAATCCAGAGAAATCTTCAAGCTGCAAAACTACATTGACAGTGTGAGAAGGAGCCAGGCAGTCGCCCAATAAAACCATGTACAATGCGGGGACAAACTAATAAAAGTTTGGAAGAAGCACCGAAAAAGTTAACTCCCTTCAGCCCCTTTTCCCTGCAGGACGAGGAACGCCCTCTTCCTAGCCACGGCCAATGGAATGACGCTACGCAAGGACTATGGGCGGAGTCAGCTGCAGAAATAGAGATCCCGGAAGACGCAGAGGGGTGAGGATTGGAGAGACGGGAGACGGAGAGACCAGAACGAAGCAGCCCGGAGGAGCCAGGACGAGAAGCAGACGGGCTGACCTGGACACGAGAAGCAGATGGGCTGACCTGGACCCTAGGATGAGAAGCAGACGAGACACCCATCCGACGTGAGGAGAGAGAAGACGTCGAGCGAGAGGAGTGGACGCAGGATTGGTGGACTCCCCCCGGAGGACGCTACAATGCCACCGTAGCTCGGGAAAGCTGCGGCCCCCGTGGTACGTGAAGCGGGACAGGGCTCACTGATATTGGGGTAGGGAGGGAGTGGCGAGTCCTAGGGACTCAAAGGGCACGATACGGTGGAGGTGTTTCTTTCTTTGCACCGTTTTCTTCACATCCTTGCACGTTTTTGCCCACACCCTGAATTCCTTATCTAGAGCAAACCACACAAATCGTACTGACTGCACAAAGGCTGAATGGAAGTCACTCTTCTGATAAAAGGAGGGGACGAGATAAACTGAACCCCGGCAAACTGATAGTCCGCCTTTTATTTATTGCTCCTTACGATTTCTTTTGTTTGCCTTCCCTTTGTCCTGACGATACCGGTCAGTGGTCACGCCGGCCTATATTCCTTGATCCTTTTCCCCTCTTCTATTTCTTTGATTATGTTCTACTTTCTCTTATCGCATCCACGGTTGCGGCACGGTTCACACTACCTGTGTCTTGCCCTAAACAAGACAATCGCATCCAACCGCATCTAACAGCATCTTTCTCCTTTTTCTACCTGGGGCTGTGTCACCCTCCATCGGAGGAGACGACAAGGAAAAGCCACAATCAATGAACTTAACGGGCATCAATGACAGCGGTTTCCTTTTTCCAAACATCACACCTTGTACAGCTATATCCCCAATTTTACTTTCTTTATGTTTTGAGGCAGCCATCATTCAACAGCCTATAAGACCTCCTCACTTTATTTTCCGCCCATCCCTCTAACAGACAGGTAAGAAACTATACATTTGGCAGCGTGAATCTTTCCATCATACTCTGTATTCCCCATTTCCATAGTTCTTGAGAAGTTTTGATAAGGGTGACTATTGAGTTCCTTCCTGTTTGCTGATGTAAAACATTGTTGTTGTATTGTCTGAATCAATATTTTTTTCCCAAAGAGTTCTTTTTGGAAAGCTTTTAAGGCTAGAAAGACTGTTTTCAATTCCAGGATGTTGCTGAGTTGTACTGCATCCTGTTCCTTTCAGACTTGAGTGAGTCCATGAGTGTTAGAAATGGGTATTTCTGGTTGGCTAAGGCTTGCGCCAAAGCCAGGCAGAAACCACCATTCTAAGTCAGGGCAAGGAAGTCACCTGCCATGATAACCCCTGCTCTGCCTCTTGGTAGCTTGGCACGAGCAGTCAGGCTTATCTCAGAGGCGATGTGTAAAGCATTTGCGCACGCACCCACCAGCAACAACATCCCAGGCCCCCCACAAAAGGAACTCCACACAAGGTATATGTAAAAATAACCTTTGTATTACAAAACACATTAGATAGTAAACACACACTTTACAATGTGCCAGAGGCACGGGTAGAATTTACAGGGGGTTATATACATGAGACAGGGCCACCTGGACCACTGTCAGGAATAAGCACTTTTAGAACTGGCTTTTGGTAGAATTAGCACTTTGTAGAAGTAACACTTTTAGAACATAGAACATATAATAACTGGCGGCGGATACGGAACGTACCTTCCGTTCTGGTTGCGCGGGATAATGCGAGTGATCTCCTCAGTAGGCCTGAGCGGGCGGCCGGCGTGCTACAAGCGTTTGGCTGGGGCGACCTAGGTGTGGGGCTCAGGGGAGGAGGGGGGCAGGGTGCGGGCGGCCCAGCGAAGCGGACGCGGCTCTGAGGAGAGCGGCGCGGCTCGAGGCATGAGGACGGCCCAGGCACAAGCTGCCGAGGTGCAGGATGCGGGCGGAGCAGAGCACAGCTTCACAAGGAGCGGTGCGGCTCTAGGCGGGGGCGGCTAGGCACGAGCTGCTGGGGAGTGAGAGAGGCACACTTCAGGCGAGGCCCCAGCGGCCCAAGGAGATCAGACAAGTCCCAGCAATTTGTCAGGGAAGGCACAATAGATTCCACTGGTCCTGGGACTCTGGTCAGGGGGCAAGCTCAGTATCAAGCCCTTGGAGATAGTTTTAAGCACAAAATAGCAACTGTAGCACACAACCAGTAACCACTAGTAAAAGGTAAGTACCACCTACGCAACCCTAACCACCTTAGGAAAGTATCACGCAGGGAACCATGAACTCACTAGCATAACTATACTAGGAAACACAACCACCTAAGCATAAAAATACATTTAGGGGTATAGGTCAGGAGCATTACACATGATTCATAAAAACACATTCAGAGGTGTAGGTAAGACGCATAATGCATAAAAACACCTTCAGCGGTGTCAGAACACAGGGTGCGCAAAACATACTACACACAGTACATTTCCTAACACCCAAAGCATTAGCGCATGCATCATAATAGCATATAAATCACATTTAGCGCAGAAGTCACATTTAGCACATAACTCACATCAAAGTCCAGGTCGCGCCACTGCGCCAAAACCTAAACGTAGCAGCTGCCCACTACTTACTGGGCAGCTGAGGACAGGGACAGAACAGGGCCTAAATTCTGCAGCTGGCACGAAGTGCTGCGCAGTTGGGGAAGGCCAGGGTAGGGATGAAGGAGTGTGACTCATAAGTCCAAAAGAACATGTCCCCTAGGAATAAAAGCCTAAACGGTGCAGCTGCCCACTACTTGCTGGGAAGCTGGAGAACAAAACTGCGACAGGGCTCTCACTAACCCTCTGGATAAGGACTGCGCCAACTGCTGGAGCCATCTGGTTCTGAACTACTGTGCACCTGTAAGCACCCTGGCTCCTTAGAAATAAATCCCCCAACGGTGGAGCCCTCTGGCTCTAGGACAACTTGGGGCATATTTGGGAGCCCTCTAGGCTCACGAAAGAAGACACATGCCTGTCGTTGGAGTCCCCCCTCTGGGGACTCGGAAATAATGCTGCCAAACTGGGGTCTCAGAGCCTCTAAACAATTAGGTCACTGTTGGAGCGGCATATATGTGAGCCCTCTGGCTCTCAAAATAACGGGGGGTGGCTTCTGGAACCATCCGGTTCCTAAAACAAACAAATGCCCCTCGTTGAGCAGCCCCACTGCCAAGCGGGGGCTGCTTAAAAACACAGGGACTCCAGTGGGGCCTCCACTTGGTGCTCTCTCCTCTCCCACCCTCCTCCCAGGCAGCGCTACTCACCAGCTGCTTCTCCGGGGCAGGGGGCTGCACCACGCTTCACCCTGTCCCCCATCTCGGTACCTGGACTTCGGGAGGCGGAGCCCTCGTGGCTCCAGGCTGACTCCTCGGCTGGGGCTCCCTCCACTGCATGGGAGCCCCGCAACACCGGTACTACGCTTTGCTGGCTGCCCCAGGGCTCTCCCTAATTCATGGGAGCCCCGGGCAGCTATCCCCCGGCCTCCTCTTTCCGGCCGGCGGCGGCAGGCGGGACTTCCTGCCGAATCGCAAGCCCCGCCCACGTCCCGGCCAAAAGTGCCTGACTTCCTGGTTTCACGGAGCAGGGCTGCAGCTGTGACGTCTTTCGGGGGCAAGAGGGGTAGGCACCCTCATAATTAACCTCTTGGATGCTAATGACAAGGGTAACTCGTCATGAACTTTCCATTCATTTCAATGGAAAATTAATGTAAATATTAATGGTGCCTTAGCACTGAAGGGGTTAAAGAGTAAATAGCGGCGTGAGTACCCGCTTTGGTGAATAAAACAAAGCAGACAAACTGGGAGGGGGTATTCCTAAGAGGGGGATCCCCTCAGGAAGGGTTGCAGCGCCGCGCTGCTCAGTCCCCAAGCTCTCCCTTTCCCAGAGAGGTCAAATTAAAGCGCCCAATCCCCACAATGAGGTACAGGAAGGCTACAACAAGCCTTGGCAACTTCCAAAAAGGACAAAATGGGTCCCAGAGGTCCAGGATAGAAGGTGGAGCACAGCAGCTCCCAGAAAAGGAAATTCCTCCAGGCATCCAGGGGCTGGGCAGGGCCCTGGGCCCCGGCAGCAGCACGCCCCTGGTTGTTTCTAGTTGGCAAACAAGAACATTTTACAAGAAGTCACAGCCTCTTTTTATACACAAAAATCCCTTTGTCTAAAGGTGCAGGGTGGGGGCAAAACCAGGCGCAGCTGGTTTGGGAGCACTCTTGATGGGCTCAGCCCCTCTCACTATACACTGCCCAGGCTAGAGTCATTAGATGCACCACAGAGGGCATTGTGTGGGGAAAGCCCATCCCTATTCAGCTCCCTCACATCAGCATGCTAATCTCAACACTCACCACCGGGGCAGACCCATCCTGACTCCTGGAGCCAGGCTCTCCAGCCAATCACACGCCAGACATAAATTACACAAACATGCCAACTTCTAGAAGTGGCACTTCCACACTAGACACCATCAGGCCAATCTCACACACGCACTCAGAGAGAGCACGCACTTTACACTGCGCCACAGTGCTAAAGTGCGCAAAGACCAGAAATCATTATAATTATTTAATAATACCAGGCAAAAAGTTCAGGGGTGAACCTGCCAGAAGGGCCAAGTCATGAGTGCTTGTCAACCCATATGAGGCATCTGTGGTTATTTCGAATAGAGGCTAGTGCACAGCTGACAAATATTATCCAAAGAATTGTAGCTGTTATAGGTGCTCCGTAGGTGGCGACCACGTCCCTGGACGCCTAATTATATTCACAACACGTGTCTTTCAGTATATTTAACATTTTGATCATTCTGTATTTTATGCCATATTTATACCAGCGATAAAGTTACTCTCTTGAGTTGTAGAGATGCTGATATACTGAACATCAGTTAGTTGAACCCGAAGTCTGATGTTGTTAAAGCGCGACACTGTTTATTCCCTGATGAAGGGCGTTATGAGCACGCCCGAAATGCATTGGAGTCGAAAGTAACTTTGTCGCTGGTATAAATATGGCAGAAAATACAGAATGATCAAAACGTTAAATATACTGAAAAGAGATATGAAAGAAGAATAAAACAATTCAAAAAAGGAACGTATGTTTGGAATCCTCATTTCATACTGAGGAAATAAGGTGTGCCCAGAGGGATGTCTTTAGTGTCCTTTAGTGTTGTGAGCATCTGTGGTTATTGTCACTGTTGAAGTTGGCTGTGCAAATGTTCTTCCTTTGTCTAATGTATGCTCTGTTCCCCCACAGAATTTCTTCCTCTACTTTTTGCGTGACAACCACTAGATCTTCCCAACTCCCAGTTGATTGTGGCCATTGGTTTTGAAGCCATTCCTGCATTGATCTCCTGTGAAGTCTCACATATGGGATTAAAGGGTTGAATGATGCCATTTTCGCTAACAATTTCCCCACAGTCCTCACTGCATGAACTTGCCCATTCCGGTAAAGGTGAGTTTCTGTCAATAGGATTGTGTTCTCTTTTAGTTGGGGAATGCTTTCCCTTGAATGGAGCTGATTTTTGTTCCCAAGACAATCTTCTCCTGTTCTGTTAATGAATTCCCCATGTTTACCTAGAATCCCAGTTTGTAAAGGGTCTTTATTACTTGTTGAATATCTTGTTTGTACTTGTAGTAGAAGTTTGCTCTTACTAACCAAGCGTCCAGGTACGGATATATATCGATTCCTATTCTTCCCAGATGTGCTGCCACTGCAGCCAGGCATTTTGTAAACACTCTTGGTGCTGACATTATTCCAAATGCCAGTACTGTGAACTAATAAAGTCTTCTGTTCACCACAAATCGTAGATATTTTTTGTATCTTGCATTCATTGGAATGTGCAAGAAGACACCCTTCAAGTTTATTGTTGCCATGTAATCCCCTATTTACAACTGTCGTACGACTGCTTGTAAAGTTGTCATCTTGAATTTTTATACATTTATGAACCTGAGATCTAGAATTGGTCATAGCGATCCATCTACCTTTTGTATCAGAAAATATGTTAAGAAATTTCCTTTCTTGAATTCTTGTTTTAAGACAAGTTGGATTGCTCGTCTGTCCAGTAATTCTTCTACCTCTAAGAGGAGATGAGTAGTATCTTCCTTGGAATGGACCTTCGTTTTTGGTCCCCTTGCTGGTGGTAATTTGATAATGCAATTCAGATAGTGCATATAACTTATGTGTAGTATCAATTTGTCTGAAGTTATCTTTATCCATTCTGATCCTATTAGTGTTATGTGTAGAAGACTTGATTGTTCATCTCTGACTTTCACTAATGGTGTTCTTTGAAAGGGCCTTTGTTTTTGTCAAGTTACTTATTTGTAGGAGGCTGTTCCCTTCCTCGCAAATGCTGGTGTCCTTGCTGTTGATACTGCCGGCTTTGTTGTGCTGTGGAAGATTTGCTGCCACACTGGAAACCCTGTTGTGAACTTCCGGCCTGGAAGCTTTCTCTGCCTGAAGGCCTTCATAAAGGGACTGCGCTCCTTTACGTTCCACCCCGAAAATGCACAGCACCCATTGATTTCACAGTTTTGTTGTCCTTTTCAACTGGTTGAGGCTTCCATACACAGATTCCAAAGAACTGCTCCTCGTAGAATGAAGTGTTGAAGATGTTAGCTAGGACTTCTGGCTTGAACCCTGAGATTCTCGAGGAATTACGCTGGAGTGTGATGCCCATCATCTTTTGGCAACTTCGCTGCGTCCAATGCAGAATTTAGTGGTACAAAATGGGGTGGTGATAGACGGAGCATCTGAACCAATCAAACACTCACACCCAGTCAACAGATCTGGGTTTAATCCATCACCGTTCTTTGGCCCACTCTGCCACCCCAGTTCAGACATGGCCATATGCAAATCAGTCTGACCCTGTGCCTCATGGGAACAGTCCAGCCCGAACTGCCAAGCCATGCCTTCCCTGGACCGGAAACAAGCTTCCTAGGACCGGTTTCTGGCATTACAGCCGTCTTCAGTCAGGCTTGCTTGAATCCAGTGGCAAAGTGAGCAAGGGACTCACGTCTGAGCATACCCTGCCAACTTATGGCGAACAAAGCGGTACAAAATGGGGTGTTGATGGACGGAGCATCTGAACCAATCAAACACTCACACCCAGTCAACAGATGTGGGTTTAATCGGAATTTAGGCAGGTGTTGGCAATGTTCTTGCCTTTTTGCCAGATGTGCGGTCCTCTTTCGATATTGCCCAGGGAGAGTTCCCCCAGCTCCTCTAGGTGTTGATGGGCGTTTCAATTCAGCAGTGCATTAGAATTCGCAATGCGCCACTGGTTGGCAGCAGATCGTTCAAAATTCCATCCCATCAGGTCCATTCTCTAACTCACCTTATGAGGTGGCAGCCCGAGGTTGAGGGAATTTTGTCTCTCTTACTTCCCGTGGACGTGATTATGGAATCCACAGGGACAATGCCCTTAATGTAAGCAGGGTTCTTGGAAGAATATACATTTTTTTTTAATCAGCCCTTGGAGTCACGGCTCTACCAATGGAAGGCTCCTTGAATGGTTCCTTTCTTTGGCCGAGGACACTAGAGAGCATGAATAGGAAATGACTTCTTGCCTGAATAGGCACAAGTATATTCAGCAGGAAACTGGATTGTTGCTTGCCTTCCTCCAGCTGCAAACTATATCTGTCAGCTGCATACTTGATCGCATCTTCAAATGTCATCTGGAGGTGACAAATAACGTTAGACTACTTCCTCAGGCGAGTCTTTTTCCTTGGTCTTGCCATAGAGGTTTGTGGTATTCGGATTCCTCCGAACTCTGATACATCCCCCCTGTAGGAAGGTAGGATCTGACTGCATGGTTACTTTTTGCCTGGTATTTTTCTGGGTTTTGACTAGTCTGACTGGGACACTGCTAATCAGGACCCCAGTCTATCTGCTTTCTCCTTAAAATGTTATGCATGTACTTAAGCACACTATAGATTGGATACTGGGGTACCCTTGTCAGTCCCTAGTATATGGTACACAGGTACCCAGTGCATAGGTATCCCAGAGGCTGTTGTGTGGCGTTTTAGGCTCCAAGTGAATTTTCCCAATTCATGCCCTTATATAGGTACAATTCACATTACCCTTATATAGGCATAGAAATCAAGCCCTTATTTAGGCATAGCCCATGCTATCCAAATACAGACATGGCTACTTCCACCCGTACCAAACGTCACAATGGACAGCGCAGCAGAGGTCACCATAGCTTACAAGAACTTGAAGGATCATCTGGAGACAGTAGACTTGAATGAGTACATCCAAGTTGCACCTGCAGATACCAGGGTTAGTGTCCTACATAAGTTATATGAAATAACACTCCGGATGGAGGGGGACATAAGTAGAACAATAGGTCTTTCGCTGACGCGAGACCAAAAAATAAGAGCACTCTTTTGGGAGCGGCTCTCTCAGGGTTATGACATTCTTCTAGCTGAACAAGACTGGCCACCTGAATTTATCAGGGAGTAACCACATGGCGAAGACATAATTATGCCAGCTTTCTCCAACCACATTCAAATTCATTTAAAATATACCTATGCCAGGAAATGGGATGTAGCCCAAGCTCCTGCATTATATAAAAATCATGTAGGATGGGATGAGGATTCTGCTCACCATAAAATCCAACTAAAAAAATCAACCAACTGCACAAAGGCAGTACCCAGTTAAGCAAGAAGCTAAAAAACAGTTCAGGGAGATCTTAGATCAACTTGAATACCAAGGCGTGATTGAAACATGCACCTCGTCAATGAACAATCCTTTGTTTACTCTCTCCAAACCAGAAAATACATATCGTCTAGTATTGGATTACAGACATCTAAACTCTTGTTGCAAAACTTTTGCAGTACAAAATGCACACAGTGCTGCATTAATGATTAACATTGTGCGTAAAAAATATAAAACCACATTAGATATTTCTAACTGTTTCTTCTGTCAAAACATTGCACATGAAAGTAGGTATTTGACCTCTTCCTCAATTATGGGGACACAGCGTCAATTCTGTTGTCTCCCCCAGGGATTCAAGAATAGTCCAGGGTTATTTTCAGCCAGAGTAACAGAGTAAATACAAACCTATGATGATGAGGCATTATCATATGTTGATGACATCTATCTAACAGACGATGACTTGGATAGGCACTTGAACAGGGTGAACACCATCATACTTGACTTCGCCTCTGAAGGGTACAAATTCAATTTCAAGAAATCACGAATTGCCCATTTAAACGTCCTTTTAATTTATACTGATGGATCAGCCCAACCCGCTACAGGGGGTAATGTAATGACCTACTTCTCTGTATGTTTTGGTGCTTCTGTCAGTCACCAGGCCATTACTTACCACATCCTTTCTCAGGATCCAGAAAGACACCACATTTCACAATACTTACCCAAGAAAGGAATAAACACTGACAACATATAAGACCATTGCTGAGGAACTCGCAAATAACAACAAGTCACACACCTCCCCATCCGAGAGGGTACGCAGCAATTCACAACACCTCCCAATCTGAGAGGGTACACAATGCATGCTCCTCCTAGCAATGTATTGGATAGAATAATAAGAATTTAGACATCCCTTATGGGAGCCAATTTCCCTCCCGTATCAACAATTACCATTAGGGGAATCGCCCATCCCTCTGTAAGTACTTGGTAAAAAAGGGTCCTGACCTTCCCTCACAAGGATTAAAGACAAATTATATTCTCCAAGGGTTCTTTATTACATGATAATAGGATGACAAAAGAAAGAAATAACTAGACATCACAATAGACATTTGTAGCAATCACCAACACATACATAGACATAGAGCCTGAAAATAAAAGACATAGTTAGATACAATAAGTACACATGGAACACCTCACCATGATCTTAGGTATTTAGGCATCTTGGCATCTGAAGAAGGGTCCGTCTCTCTTTCCCTCTCTGGTTGGGTCAGGACTCTCTGTTGCACAAACATGACTGCACGTCTGCACCGTGATGTATCACCAGACCAGCATCTCAGCATCTCTCCCTTTCTCGGACCCCCTTTCTCTAATATAGAACTCTATCCTCTATCGAAGCTTCTGGGAGAACCCGCCTACCTTTCTCACAAGATTCCTGTACCTTTCCACATCAGGCACCCAACAGCAGCTGGCCAAGCGTTTTGTTATGACGCCAATGCGAAAAAGGCACATTCCTCTTGATAAGAACTGGTCTGCTCTGGTTCACTGCCGCTGAACAACACATGTAATCTCAAATATAACCTCTCACCTACAGAGGCTCAAAAGATGGCTGCAGTTTAGAATATGGCTTGCTCAAGCATAGGCCTCTAATACTTGGAAAGCAGAATGATATTAGACCACGTCAAAGCCACTAGGCTAAAGTCATAATTCACCTAACTCAAATAAGATTATGCACTTAATCCCTCAATATCCACTATGGAGCACATGTGTGCACCATCACCAACAACACTGCATCTGGACATCCCATACCTTCTATTCTTTGGCAAGATTATTGTAATACAAGACTATCCTACATTAAGGCTAAGGTAACATAGCACACCTAATTGAGTACACAATGGTGGTGATCGAGGGTCATCACAGAGCATCAGACCACTAAAGTGGCTGATTCACTACAGGTGAACAAGCTTATAGTACTACGTGCGCGATCGTTAAAGGTCGCTGGCGCGATGGTAAATTCCGACCAATGGTCACTAAAATGCAATCTCTAGGAGATTATACAGCTCAGCGAGCTGAACTAGAAGCATTCAAGATGGCGCTTGAAAATACTGATCGCGAATTCCCCACACTCATATTGTGCGATGCGTATTATTGTGTTCAATCCTACAATGAATACTTGAAGAACTGGATTCAAAACGATTACAAAGATGCAAAAGGTGACACAATCAAGCATAAGTTGCTTTGGGAACAAGTAGTTCAGTTACGACAAAAACTACGAAAGACATTTGTGATACATACACTGAGTCATCAATGTGATAGCGTTCACGTTGCAGGGAATTCATTGGCTGATGAAGCCGCAAAGGCAGCTGTACAAACAGCTTCTGTAGCTGTAATCACTCGTTCAAAAACGAAAATAGACAGCGAAATAATTCTAGCTGTCAATGCCACAAGCAAAGGCAGCGGTGCAGCGTTACCTCAAAACTATCCACCCAAATATTCATACATAATTGAGGCAAACGTTCCTTTTGCTCGAATTCCTGGAGTGAGGGATAGAGTGATTCCAAACAGGAAACTTAGAGTAGCTTTGATATATGAAGCACATTTGGGAGAGGGTCTGATACATCAAGGGATCTCAAAAACAATACTAACTGTTAAAGAGACGTACTGGTGGCCAGGAATGAATGCTCACATTCACATGTTTGTGATTAACTGCATAGGCTGCAATAGAGATCGCAGCACAGAACGCCGCCAGATAACTGTCTATAGCATAGCCAGCCCAGTACAGACACCATTGTTAGACAGCATTCGACTATCTACACGTAGACGTTCCTATGGACAGAAGCAATCCACAAATATTAAGACAAGATTCATTTGGATGTGGCCTCAGCGTTCGGCTGACGCTCAAACTGTTATAAATGATTTGCAAGTCTTTATCGGCTCATACGCAGTCGGCACGCTACATTCTGACCAGGGTCCTGCGTTTAGCTCTCGAGCTTACAAGGAGGCCATGGCCAAATTGGGTGCTGCATTGCTGTACTCTAGTCTATTCCATCCTGAGGGAAATTCGGTAGTGGAGAGAAAAAAACGGGACATAAAGCAATCTATAACAGCTAGGGTATTAGGCACGGGTGACAGGTGGGTTAAACATCTAATAAGTGTCCAACGTAGTCTTAATAATCTGCCAAAAAGTTCTCTAGGGGGAATCACTCCATATGAACTCCTTTTTGGAACAAGAATTATTATTTCGGATCTTGATTGTCACACTTCAGTGGTAGAACAAAAACCATTTGATATCAAAGACCGTTTGGCTGTTTTTAACAGGACGTAAATGAAATAAGAAAAAGTCAAAGTAACGTGTCCCTGAAGCCAACGACCACTGAAGAAAAACCATCCATCCCAGCAAGGCATGTCTGGATTCCAAAGATTGGGGATCTAGTCAGAGAAAAGATCGCGGACAAGAAGGAATTTGGGCCTTCTTACAGATAACCAGTACCTGTCCTAGCCATCCACGGATCAAGAACAGTATTACTGCCGCCCCTTGCTGGTAAAAGGACAAAAGGTTTGTGTCCATCGACCTGGTCAAACCACATCATGTGGCCGATCATAAGCAGTAGGCCAAGTGGACTCCAAAGATGTAGCAGACGCCCGAATCTGGCTACTATCCAAGAGGTTCAAACTGAGAGACTCATCACCTTTGAAGAATCTGCAGTGCGAAAAGAAGGACTATGCAATAAAGCCATGGAACTTGTACCTTTTGAGACCCAAATAATAGGTTGTCAAGAAACTCCTGTCTACAATGAAATAATACTGACTATACAACTGTAACAAGTGATTAAGTGGTTCCAGCGATTTCAACAAATTCTGATGCAATCCCTACAATTGACAGAACTGCCTCTGGCTATTTCATTAACTTTGATACGTTTTCCGAGGATCCCAGCGAACCTGAAACAACGCCAGCTAAAAGAAGGTTAAAGAACAAGCAACAGAACTTTTCATCGCCTGGTAAAAGACTTATCTGGTTTCACCATGGATTAAACTTTGGATTGTGTTGGGTGTACTTTTTCTTCTACTTTGGTTGACTCTTGTATTTACTTTGGGAATGCTGATAAATGGAAGATATGTTAAAAAGGACACAGCAAGTAAGAACATCAACTTACTCCTAAAGCCACACAATTCATCTCATCGTGAACAAAGAGACTTGTCATCAGTGAACATCACAGCCGTTTCTATACCTGGTGGTATAGCTTTATGACATTTTCGGTCCTGGCGGAGCGGTTGAAGATTCCAAACCAGTTCAGGATTTCCTTGAATGACTTTGTTTCATCTAGTACCTTTTCTGATGATTGGGACTTCGAGACTGTTAATATTATGAAGTCAGCCTTAGAAATGTCTGCAAAGTTTACAAATCATAAATACTTAGAAGGTTCATCTGATTATTTACAAATGTATTGTTATAATCACTATGGTAATCATAGTGATTATACCGTGGCAAGGACACATCATCGGTTCATCAGGCCTTTGCTATAACTTCGAGACAGAGCCTGTGCATTCCTCTGATAAGAATCCGGTTTCTACTAGCAACAGCAGCTGGCCAAGCGTTTTGTTATGACACCAATGCGAAAAAGGCACATTCCTCTTGATAAGAACTGGTCTGCTCTGGTTCACTGCCGCTGAACAACACATGTAATCTCAAATATAACCTCTCACCTACAGAGGCTCAAAAGATGGCTGCAGTTTAGAATATGGAGTTGCTCAAGCATAGGCCTCTAATACTTGGAAAGCAGAATGATATTAGACCACGTCAAAGCCACTAGGCTAAAGTCATAATTCACCTAACTCAAATAAGATTATGCACTTAATCCCTCAATATCCACTATGGAGCACATGTGTGCACCATCACCAACAACACTGCATCTGGACATCCCATACCTTCTATTCTTTGGCAAGATTATTGTAATACAAGACTATCCTACATTAAGGCTAAGGTAACATAGCACACCTAATTGAGTACACAATGGTGGTGATCGAGGGTCATCACAGAGCATCAGACCACTAAAGTGGCTGATTCACTACAGGTGAACAAGCTTATAGTACTACGTGCGCGATCGTTAAAGGTCGCTGGCGCGATGGTAAATTCCGACCAATGGTCACTAAAATGCAATCTCTAGGAGATTATACAGCTCAGCGAGCTGAACTAGAAGCATTCAAGATGGCGCTTGAAAATACTGATCGCGAATTCCCCACACTCATATTGTGCGATGCGTATTATTGTGTTCAATCCTACAATGAATACTTGAAGAACTGGATTCAAAACGATTACAAAGATGCAAAAGGTGACACAATCAAGCATAAGTTGCTTTGGGAACAAGTAGTTCAGTTACGACAAAAACTACGAAAGACATTTGTGATACATACACTGAGTCATCAATGTGATAGCGTTCACGTTGCAGGGAATTCATTGGCTGATGAAGCCGCAAAGGCAGCTGTACAAACAGCTTCTGTAGCTGTAATCACTCGTTCAAAAACGAAAATAGACAGCGAAATAATTCTAGCTGTCAATGCCACAAGCAAAGGCAGCGGTGCAGCGTTACCTCAAAACTATCCACCCAAATATTCATACATAATTGAGGCAAACGTTCCTTTTGCTCGAATTCCTGGAGTGAGGGATAGAGTGATTCCAAACAGGAAACTTAGAGTAGCTTTGATATATGAAGCACATTTGGGAGAGGGTCTGATACATCAAGGGATCTCAAAAACAATACTAACTGTTAAAGAGACGTACTGGTGGCCAGGAATGAATGCTCACATTCACATGTTTGTGATTAACTGCATAGGCTGCAATAGAGATCGCAGCACAGAACGCCGCCAGATAACTGTCTATAGCATAGCCAGCCCAGTACAGACACCATTGTTAGACAGCATTCGACTATCGACACGTAGACGTTCCTATGGACAGAAGCAATCCACAAATATTAAGACAAGATTCATTTGGATGTGGCCTCAGCGTTCGGCTGACGCTCAAACTGTTATAAATGATTTGCAAGTCTTTATCGGCTCATACGCAGTCGGCACGCTACATTCTGACCAGGGTCCTGCGTTTAGCTCTCGAGCTTACAAGGAGGCCATGGCCAAATTGGGTGCTGCATTGCTGTACTCTAGTCTATTCCATCCTGAGGGAAATTCGGTAGTGGAGAGAAAAAAACGGGACATAAAGCAATCTATAACAGCTAGGGTATTAGGCACGGGTGACAGGTGGGTTAAACATCTAATAAGTGTCCAACGTAGTCTTAATAATCTGCCAAAAAGTTCTCTAGGGGGAATCACTCCATATGAACTCCTTTTTGGAACAAGAATTATTATTTCGGATCTTGATTGTCACACTTCAGTGGTAGAACAAAAACCATTTGATATCAAAGACCGTTTGGCTGTTTTTAACAGGACGTAAATGAAATAAGAAAAAGTCAAAGTAACGTGTCCCTGAAGCCAACGACCACTGAAGAAAAACCATCCATCCCAGCAAGGCATGTCTGGATTCCAAAGATTGGGGATCTAGTCAGAGAAAAGATCGCGGACAAGAAGGAATTTGGGCCTTCTTACAGATAACCAGTACCTGTCCTAGCCATCCACGGATCAAGAACAGTATTACTGCCGCCCCTTGATGGTAAAAGGACAAAAGGTTTGTGTCCATCGACCTGGTCAAACCACATCATGTGGCCGATCATAAGCAGTAGGCCAAGTGGACTCCAAAGATGTAGCAGACGCCCGAATCTGGCTACTATCCAAGAGGTTCAAACTGAGAGACTCATCACCTTTGAAGAATCTGCAGTGCGAAAAGAAGGACTATGCAATAAAGCCATGGAACTTGTACCTTTTGAGACCCAAATAATAGGTTGTCAAGAAACTCCTGTCTACAATGAAATAATACTGACTATACAACTGTAACAAGTGATTAAGTGGTTCCAGCGATTTCAACAAATTCTGATGCAATCCCTACAATTGACAGAACTGCCTCTGGCTATTTCATTAACTTTGATACGTTTTCCGAGGATCCCAGCGAACCTGAAACAACGCCAGCTAAAAGAAGGTTAAAGAACAAGCAACAGAACTTTTCATCGCCTGGTAAAAGACTTATCTGGTTTCACCATGGATTAAACTTTGGATTGTGTTGGGTGTACTTTTTCTTCTACTTTGGTTGACTCTTGTATTTACTTTGGGAATGCTGATAAATGGAAGATATGTTAAAAAGGACACAGCAAGTAAGAACATCAACTTACTCCTAAAGCCACACAATTCATCTCATCGTGAACAAAGAGACTTGTCATCAGTGAACATCACAGCCGTTTCTATACCTGGTGGTATAGCTTTATGACATTTTCGGTCCTGGCGGAGCGGTTGAAGATTCCAAACCAGTTCAGGATTTCCTTGAATGACTTTGTTTCATCTAGTACCTTTTCTGATGATTGGGACTTCGAGACTGTTAATATTATGAAGTCAGCCTTAGAAATGTCTGCAAAGTTTACAAATCATAAATACTTAGAAGGTTCATCTGATTATTTACAAATGTATTGTTATAATCACTATGGTAATCATAGTGATTATACCGTGGCAAGGACACATCATCGGTTCATCAGGCCTTTGCTATAACTTCGAGACAGAGCCTGTGCATTCCTCGGCTAAGAATCCGGTTTCTACTAGCATGCAGAGTGCAGAAAACAAGTGAAAGCAAAACATGAGTTCTCACCTAGAAAGGTTCAGAAGATGGAGATAGCTCATAAAATGGAGTCGCTTAAGCATAGGCCACTACTTCTGCAAAGAGCCAAAATTAGTATGCAAGATGGCATAAGATTATGCCAAAGCCAATAGGCAAGCCCTGCCATTAAGCAAGATAAAGTCAGAAACAGAAAGGTATATAATCAAACCCTACTTTGTAGTTTGTTCTTACTAGGCAGGCCTATACATCACCATGTTATGTGACAGTATAAATTGCAAAGCAAGATGAGATGAGAGCATGTCAAAGGCAATAGTCAGCACTGCCGTTAAGCAAGACAAAGTCAGAAACAGGCCTACACATCACGATATTAGGCCAAAATATACTGAGCTGGTAGTGGGCAATGGTCATAATCGAGCAACTTATCCATAAAAATAGCTCAGTCACTACAACCACGAAACAAAATTCTAAAAAAAGAAAGACTACCAAATCATGGAGAATTCCACACACAACCACTAGATGGAGGAATAATGCACAGCATGTTAATCCAGAAAAGATTCACACTGCAAACGGAGCTTTATAGGACCGAGCTTGGCTCCCCAGTCTTGGTAAAAGTACTAAAAAAGAGTTCAATGCAAAAAGAACAATTGATGGACAGAATGCAGAGAACAATGTCATACATTCACCCCAGTACAGAGATCTGGGCCTAAATCAATCTTTTTTTGCTCACCATGCCATTCCAGTTTGAACCAAGCCATATGCAAATCAGTATTGACCCTGCACAGAAGGAACAGTCCAGCCCAACCTGCCAGGCCAGGTCCTCCTGGACTGGAAACAAGCATCCTAGTACCGGTTTCGGGGATTCACCCATCATCAGCCAGGATAGCTGGGCTCCAGTGGCATGGAGAGCACGGGACCCACGTCTGGGCATACCCGTCTCACTCGGGGTGGCAGATGCAAAAAGAACAATTGATGGACAGAATGCAGAACAATGTCATGCATTCACCCCAGTACAGAGATCTCGGCCTCCATTCCAGTTTGCACCAAGAATGCTTGTTTCCAGTCCAGGGAGGACCTGGCATCGCAGTTCGGTCTGTACTGTTCCCATGAGGCACAGGGTCAAGACGGATTTGCATACGGCTGAGTCTAAATTGGGGTGGCATGGTGAGCAAATGAACAATGGATTTAACCCATGTTAGAACTGGAGGTCTCTGGTTGGCACAGGTATGCACTTGTGACAAGCAAGGACCCTCAGCTCCACGTCAGGGCAAGGGAACTACTCCTTTGAATAACCCCTGCTCACCCTCTATGTAGTGTGGCGCGAGCAGACAAGGCTAATCCTCAGGGCGATAGTAAGTTAAGCATTCATGATCACGCACAGTAAACCCACTGACCCACCACACCAGTCGTATAGTTGTATCAAAAATACGTATACTTTATATAAAAGATAGATTCAAGCAGGATTATCACAAGACCAGAATAACGTTTAGTAAATCGAGGTCACCAGATTACAATAGGCAAACTTAGACTTTCAATGTTCGTTGGTTAGCAAGGTACGATGACCGGGAAATAAGAACGTTGCGGACCCTGGATCCGATATGAACTCGAGACGGAGTTCAAGTGTACCTTGCTGGTGGAAGTCCGAGGCGTTTCAGGCGCGGCTACTTGTGAGGGCGTACCCCGAACGAGGCCGACGGTTCTCCAGAGGATCTCTCCGGCTCAATCCCCCTCGAGGAGCGAGGTGAAGGAGCTAGACTGTGGAGGGTTGCGGCGATCCGGGATCGGTACAGCTCACGGGCGAGGCGCCGTTCAGGCCTGCGGGGCCTACTACTTCTTAGCACGCTGGGTCTGACTCGCGGATCTGTGAGGGGCGTCAAGTTCTCGGGCAGATGGGTGCAGCACCAGGCTTCCGGTACCACGGTACAGGGAGGCCTTTCTTGAGGTGCGGCACGAGCCTTGGTATGCAGGAGCGCAAAGCGAGACAGTCGGGTACGTTACGACGTACGGACCGTCCGAGGCTATGAGATGCTCTCCGTGCAGATTCCGGCTGGAGAAGATGAGAGGTGCGAAGCTCGCTCCGTAAGTGGCGAGGTGACAGGAGAGCAGGCGGCCCGGCACTGAAGCGGAGAGTGGCTCAGGGATGAGCGTGCTCTCTACGGCGGGGTGACCAGGCTCCGAGCTGTCACGACCTGGGAGGGAATAAGCTGTCACAACTCTGGCGAGGGAATAAGAACGGAGGCCCAACAGCAAATGGGCACGAGCAGATAGAACCCAATGGTCCTGGGGTTCCGTTCAGGGAGCAAGCTCTCGATCAAGCCCTTGGAGATCGTTTCAGGCACAAGTCTACAAAGTCCTATCTGGTCCTTTCCTCTCCGTTCTCAGCAAGGCACCACTGCAGGCCAGTCTTACAGGATACAGACTGGTTTCCGTCCTTCAGCTTCTCTTGGTCCTTCTAGTCAGGCTGAGGTTCGTCGTGGTCAAAATTGGATCTGATTTGTAAGGAGCGGAGCTCCTATATTTATACTGCATTTCTTTTGTCTTTGCAGGCCAGGGGGCCTGAGCCTGGTTCAACCCGGTTCCGAAGTACTTTGTTGACAGGACGCTGCCGTCTTCTTTCAGGGTGCAAGGCAGAGACATCAGACGCTCCGCAGGAGGTAGCCAGCATTGTGGTGGTGGAGCACAACCCTATTCAGAGTCAAGGACTACTCCGCCCACCCATCCTGGTGTAAGCATCTCATTCACCCTCCTGAGCACCCGACTAACCCCCGGGAATCTCCCAGCCCTGTCACTCACACAAACCCAGGCAGCAGATACACATCCTGGCAGAGGCGGGCTGAACAGTTAGGCAAGCAAAGGCTAACTTTCTAAAAGTTTGAATAGTTAAGGAGGTAGGTCCCGGGACGTAGGGTAAGCTGGACCATATAATATATTTTTGAAAGAACAAAATGCCAACCCCACCACTTTTCAAATGCTCATAAATCCGAGCAAACAAATCGAACTAGATTCCAGAATTTGTTCAGTATATTTTATTTATACCCTTTACTTAGAAGTTTTAGACACTTAAAAACAGTGATCATATGTTTGAGAAAGACACTCAACATGTAACACTCGACATGTAACAATACAAAAAATCACAAATACCTAAATGAATTATTTAAACAAACAAAGATAATAAAGATAATATTGTACACCTTTTCTTATTGAACACTAGCAAACAGTGAATCCTTGCACATATTAAAAAAAATCAGTATTTCAACTCAATGATAGAGACACGTTCAAAGAAGAAAATCGAAGACCACAGATTAATTCGGAACATTAATCAAATTCAGAAATCAATCCTGTATGTTTCATGTTTCTTTCTATTCTGCCGACGCGTTTCAAATCCGTGGACAAAGTACACGGAATCTCATCAGGGCTCAATCAATGGGGTTCTGTAAGGTGTATTAAAAAAAGAAAGAGAGAGCAACGTGTCACCAACCATCATTCAATCAAAGGTGACCGTACCCCACTCCCCTTTGTTCCCTTCCTGTACCTGTTGGTCAATCTGGAGCAGTTATCGTGATGATCTTGTCGCACCAACACTTTAGCGAGACAGTGTTATCTGCATGATGACAATGGACTCAGAATGTGCAATCGTAGTATAATTCATGTGGAGCACACATTAGCAAGCACAAAAAAAGTTCATACCTTGGACAGGCGTGAGTGCTTCTCCCTGTCCCAGTTATTCAATTTGTATAAGGTCCTCTGTCGACCTGTAAATAATATACCCAAGTTGCTGCGTTAGACCCATACAGGCAGTTCTGATCATAGATGTTGGAGAGCGTACCAATTAGCTAAAGCGTACCTGGAGGCAAAGCGTGAGGTCAAAAGCCTCTCAGCAATCTTTTCATCCCAATCAAGGTCTCTTGATGTAAACACACGGCCGTTCTACAATAAACAGAGAACGGGACTGAATATGTATGTCACCTTGGGTCGAGTACATGCAATGCAACAAAAGATGTATTATCTGCATCTAAGCACGACAGCAGTGCTACAGGTGCACATATATAAATGTTTACGTCATGCGCATTGAATACGGCAACATGACAGATCTGAAACAGGATAGCCGTTCAGCTTAAGGCGCGTTTATCTGTTTCAACACGTCCCCAACGTATGTCGAAATGAAAGACAAGAACCAACAGGGCAAGACAAGATACAAAGTTCCGTGGGACATGCACACGTGCAGGAACCACTACCAGTCATAGCAGCCACAACTAATATAGTCAATTTGTCTTCCAAAAAACTCACTAAGGACGAGGAATCAGTGCTTAATTTGGGACTCAAATTTGTTCCTAGCCAACAAATGGACTACACTAAATTAAAGATGGAGATGATTGCCTTTTGTCGTAAGATACGACTGAGAGCATTTTTTGCAAATCAGCCACCGAGTGTGAATATTGAAACAACTGGTCTTAGAAATAAGTCCAATTTTATTCCAAGCCAAAATATTCCTAAACAAGTGTATGCATACGAGCAAGTTTTACTATCGTCCATTAATAAATTTGAGAAAAGCAAAAAGTATGTCCAACCGAATGTGAGCAAAGGTCAAAGGCAAGCACTTAAGAATTTACAAGAAGACCATTCGGTCTTGATTAAACCAGCCGACAAAGGCGGGCCGTGGTTTCATGGCCTAAAGACAAATACCTATTGGAAGGCCAACTGCAGGTTGACAACGTGACCTGGTATAGGAAGTTACAGGGAGACCCAGTTAAGGAGATCCAAGGAATGATAATGGAATTAGTTCAGGTTGGCAGGGAGAGTGGATATGTAGGAGAAAAGGAAAGTGAGTTTCTTGTGAAGACGTTTCCACGCACCCCCGTGCTGTACCTCCTGCCAAAAATTCATAAAAATGTGACTGATCCCCCGGGGCGACCAATTGTCTCGGGGTGTGATTCGTGTTTGGAGCCCATCTCCAAATACATTGATTTCTTCCTGAAACCTTTTGTAAGCGGAGTTAGGTCCTATCTAAAAGATACTACCGATTTTCTTGTTAAAATTGAGGACATGGAGTTTGACCCTGAATCTGAAATCATGGTCACGATGGACGTTACGTCCTTATATACACAGATCCCTCAAGACGAGGCGCTTGAGGTGATAGAAATGTATTTGGAGACCAGAGAAAGGCCGCACAGAGTCCCGACAAAATTTATTGTACAACTTGCAGAATTGACATTGAAAAAGAATTATTTTCGTTTCAATGACCAATTCTATATGCAAATCAAAGGGACGGCCATGGGCTGTCCTTATGCTCCAGAGGTAGCCATATTGTATATGGCGCAATATGAACAGAGGTTCATTATAAACAACAACCCTTTTCAAAAACACATTAAACAGTGGTTACGGTACATCGACGACGTGTGGCTCCTGTGGCAGGGGAGCCACACCGAACTGATTGCCTTCCACCAGTGGCTAAATAACAAACATCAAGACATCAAATTCTCCTTAGAACAGAGTAAAACTGCTATGACCTTCTTAGACGTTGAAATCACTTGCAGAGAGGGGCACCTCAAATCGTCACTTTTTCGCAAAAAGACAGACAAAAACACTATTCTCCATCGCCGAAGTGCTCATCCACGGAACTTAAAAAGCAATTTACCATACGGGCAATTACTTCGCATTCGAAGAAATTGTTCGAGCATGGAGGACTTTGACCATCATGCGAACAAGTTTTGTGATGAGATGACCACTCGTGGGTATCCTAAGAAGATGCTAAAACACTCATACAAAAGGGCCCGCTACACGCCAAGGGAGTGTTTACTACAAAACAAAGTGAAACGTGAGCTGGAACAAATGGTATGCGTCACGACATTTGGACCAGACACACACCGAATAAGACAAATGGTCCTTAAAAATTGGCATCTGTTGGAAGAATTGGAGTGCACTTTTCCGCGACCAATTTTTGCCTACAAAAAGAATAGGAGTATCGGCCAACAGTTAGTACGTGCCGACATGATAACATCCAGACCCAAGCAAGATTTACTATCTAAATGGGGTCTCAAACCTGTAGAGGGACACCACAAATGTGGTAATTGTGTATCGTGTGGGTCCTGTCTTGAGGGTTGTGAATTCCAACATAAGGAAGTGAAATGGACCAATAAGGGTTTCTCGAATTGCAAGACTAAAAATGTCGTGTACGCTATCATCTGTGGTTGTCAAAAACTTTACATTGGTAAAACTAACCAGCAAGTAAACACAAGGATTACACAACACCGTTCCTGCATTAAAAATAAAGTACTTAGTGCCCCCATGGTCCAACATTTTGTAGATAAAGAACATGCAGAAACTGATTTTACATGGACAGTACTATTCACAATGCCCAAGAAAAAAGGTCTTGTCGACATTGAAGAAACCTTATTGCGCAAAGAGGCCTATTTGATTATGAGGTTTAATAGTGCCCAGACCGGACTGAACAGCATGTCCGAGGTCTCAAGGCTATAAGTTCTTGCCTGCATGGCGGTTTGTAGTGCTCCACTCGACATTGTCAGCCTTCTATGTGAATTGGTTTTAATCAGAAACCCAGCTGGAACTACAGGTACCACAATTCCAAACGCTGGGTCCTTGTCTATATCCCCGCCTCGAAAATGGCGGTGGTTGCCTTGGATTGATTGTGGCAGTCTAGAGCGTCGGATAGCGTGATCAAACCGGTGAGTGTATGTGAAATCAAGCGGGTTTACACAACCCGCTATTACAGCCAGAGTAGATAAGTAAATGTCCTCCATTGTTGATTGACAGGTCAACGGTCGATCAAAAAGGTGCAGAGCGGCAAGGCTCGTAAACGCTGGCAGCTCCAGAAGGAAACATAGCAGCCAGATCGGGGAATCTGCAGCATTGATTTGCAGGTAAACGGGCACTAGGAGCTCTTTCATTTCGACATACGTTGGGGACGTGTTGAAACAGATAAACGCGCCTTTAGCTGAACGGCTATCCTGTTTCAGATCTGTCATGTTGCCGTATTTTATGCGCACGACGTAAACATTTATATATGTGCACCTGTAGCACTGCTGTCGTGCTTAGATGCAGATAATACATCTTTTGTCGCATTGCATGTACTCGACCCAAGGTGACATACATATTCAGTCCCGTTCTCTGTTTATTGTAGAACGGCCGTGTGTTTACATCAAGAGACCTTGATTGGGATGAAAAAATTGCTGAGAGGCTTTTGACCTCACGCTTTGCCTATGATCAGAACTGCCTGTCTGGGTCTAACGCAGCAACTTGGGTATATTATTTACAGGTCGACAGAGGACCTTATACAAATTGAATAACTGGGACAGGGAGAAGCACTCACGCCTGTCCAAGGTATGAACTTTTTTCGTGCTTGCTAATGTGTGCTCCACATGAATTATACTACGATTGCACATTCTGAGTCCATTGTCATCTTGCAGATAACACTGTCTCGCTAAAGTGTTGGTGCGACAAGATCATCACGATAACTGCTCCAGATTGACTAACAGGTACAGGAAGGGAACAAAGGGGAGTGGGGTACGGTCACCTTTGATTGAATGATGGTTGGTGACACGTTGCTCTCTCTTTCTTTTTTTAATACACCTTACAGAACCCCATTGATTGAGCCCTGATGAGATTCCATGTACTTTGTCCACGGATTCGAAACGCGTCGGCAGAATAGAAAGAAACATGAAACATACAGGATTGATTTCTGAATTTGATTAATGTTCCGAATTAATCTGTGTTCTTCGATTTTCTTCTTTGAACGTGTCTCTATCATTGAGTTAAAATACTGATTTTTTTTAATATGTGCAAGGATTCACTGTTTGCTAGTGTTCAATAAGAAAAGGTGTACAATATCTTTATTATCTTTGTTTAAATAATTCATTTAGGTATTTGTGATTTTTTGTATTGTTACATGTCGAGTGTTACATGTTGAGTGTCTTTCTCAAACATATGATCACTGTTTTTAAGTGTCTAAAACTTCTAAGTAAAGGGTATAAATAAAATATACCGAACAAATCTGGAATCTAGTTCGATTTGTTTGCTCGGATTTATGAGCATTTGAAAAGTGGTGGGGTTGGCATTTTGTTCTTTCAAAAAAAAAACTTTCTAAAAGTAGCATTTGCAAACACAGGATATTAAAATAAACCTTACTAAAGGAAGTATTTTATTATTCTGAGTTCAGGCATACTAAACTCGACCTGCTACCGTGTTTTTTCTGAGCCTGCCGGGACTATAGAGTGTAATAGCTCCGACAGCTCATCGGGCCTAAGAGAACCGGTATCCCTTCAATAGTGAAGAACGAGAGAGGCGGTAATTCACTACTAGGACATGCCACACTCTAGGCCTGTCCTACCTTACGCTTACAATGCACCCTGCCCGTAGGCCTACCATAGGGGTGACTGATGTGAGGGAAGGTTCTGGGACTGGCAAGTGTGGGCACTTGCACAGTCAGCGTGACAGTGCGGGACTGTACACGGGGTCAGCAATGGCGGACCCGAGACATATCTTACGAGGCCGCTTCTGTGGGTGGCGCAACCAGCGCTGCAGGCCCACTAGCGGCATTTGTATCTACAAGCCCCGGCACGCCTCGTGCACTTTACTGGGGACTGATAGTAAACCAAATAATCCAATTGTAGAAATCAATTGTACATACACTTTACATTGGGAGCACTTGCACTGCGGCACGGATTGGCCGTGGCGCAGTGCCCTGAGCATCGAACACCAGCAAAAACATCTGAGGTACATCAGCAAAAAGTGGAAGGGAGACTCACGCCAAGGTGCCAGGTCTAACAACCCAGATCTATTGATTGGGGGATAATGTTTGATTTGATCTGCATTCCGTCCATCATCTGTATGTTTTTTGAAAAATAATTAAAGGCATGTCATTTGTACCACTGTTTGTCATATAATACAACCCCCACATCCGTTAAACATGTCTGATATCCTAAGGCATGCATGGGAGAAGATTGCAATTGATTTCTTTGGTCCCCTTCACAATGGACATCTTCTACTAGTAATTGTTGAGGAATATTCCCATTTCGTCTGGTGGAGGATTGGTCGTCAACTACTCAGGAGAGGTATTGAGAGGCTAGAAAGTATTTTTGCTTCATGGGGTGTTCCGTCGATTTTGAAATCGGACACTTGCACGCTTATCAATTGTTGGGAATGTGAAGACTAACTCACTCATTTAAAAATCAAGCATCAGAATAGCACACCTCTCTGGGCACAAGCGAATGGTGTGGTTGAGAGATTTATGAATACCCTCAAGAAGACTGTTCAACGTGTGGTGCTGGAAAAACATGAACTTAAATCAGTTCTTCAGTCTACGCATCATGCATACAGGTCAACTTCCCATTCTACCATGGAGGAGAGCCCTACCACCTTAATGTTTGGGACATCCACAGGCACCTAAGTGCCACAATGGACCACTGAGAGATCTAGTGACCATGATAAATTTCGAACTATTAATTAGTCTCACAAACGCAAAATGAAAACAGATTCAGAGACATGCTCCTGTGCTCAAACCATTTTGTTCAACAGAGGACAGCAAGTCATTGTCAAGCAGAAACGGAAACACAAGTATGATGCTCCACTTGATGCAGACTCTTAGAAATTGGGTTTCTGGTTGGCTAAGTATACACTCAAGCCAGGCAGAACCCACCACTCTTGTAGGGTAAGCTAGATAGACAATAAAGATAATCTGTTCTCATCCTCTGGATGCTTAGCAGAGAGCAGTCAGGCTTATCTAAAGAGGCAATGTGTAAAGTATTTGTGCAACACAATGATTACAGTAACATAGTGAACAGTACAAAAAACTCTACACTAGTTTAGAAAAATAAAGAATCTTTATCGAATTTAAATAAGACCAAAACGACAAAAATCTAACTGGTACTTGTCAAGATACAGGCATTTAGAACATGAATGCAAATCAATACACGTGGAAGTTAGTGTACTTCTATTTAAGTATTTGCTGTACATTTCTTGAGATTACAATGATCCCCTTTGGGAATCGACAGGTGTACTCCTTACATGTTGGAGCTGGAAGAAAACAATGTTCCTCAAGTCCTTAGAATAGTTCTGGTTGTAAAACGTAACCATGAACTCTCAATTTCAGCTGCCCGCGAAAGTGCAGTGTGGCTACAAGTGTAAACAGTACCTTCCTACTGGGCGTGCAGAGGTGATGGTCCAGTGGTTAGGGCCCACATCACCAGAGGTCTCCTCAAGCAAAAAGGAGATTTGGTTTCAGCCTCACGGAACCATCCTCGTCGAAACGATGACCAAATGCCAATTGTTGGCAGCATTCTCCTTTGAGACTACTGTAGTCCACATCGGCGCGGAGAATTCGCTCAGCTGAAGCGTCGGCCTCAGAAGACAGTGCTGCAAAAGGGCTTCTCTCAATGCAATGTACCTTGTCAGCAGCAGAGACAGTGAATGCATGTGGCGGAGCGGGAAGTCGCGTGCACAGGTGGTGAAGCTGCCCAGAATGGAGGTGTGTTCCAGAGGTGCAACCAAGCATGGAGCGCAGGGCTCACCTGTGGCTCGGGCGCATAAGCGTCAGAAAAGTTGTAAGCCCTGATTCTTAAGAGGCATACATCTCTTATGGATGCTGGTGAAGTCTTTGATGGCCCTTAGACTTTGGAAAAACGGGGCAAGCTAACAAGCCCTTGGAGTTCAAGGGTTTAAAGCTTGTTGAGGGCAAGGTCAAACTTCCCTCACTGCAAGAGGCAGCAGGCCAACACAGCCAAGCAAGTTGCAAAGTAGCAGTTCCTCCTGGCAGCACAGCAATCAGCAGGCCAACAAAGCAAAGCAAGTAGTAAAGTGGCAGACCCTGCTAGCAGTACAGCTCCTCCTCGCTGCAGTCTCTACTCAGGACCCAAAAGTGAAATGAATTGGGGGGCGGGCGTCAGGGGCCCAGTACGCATACCCAAATGTGCATTTGAAGAAAGGGAGACATCAAAGAGGTCTTTAAAGACCACAGGGTCTGCTTCCTTTCCTGCCCTAGCTCCAGACACACTACAGGGGGTATGTAGTTTCTTGTGTGGGGACAGGTACAGCCCTATTCAGTACAAGTGTCAGATCCTCCCTCCCAATGTACCTCAGTGAGGCCCATCGGCCTGGTGATGGGCCATCAGGAAGTAATCGTCACACCTCAGCTCCCTTTTTGTTGCTGTCTACAAGGAATGCACAAAGCTCAGCCATCAGCCTAACCCAGATGTGTATTCAGAGAAAGCAGAGACACAGAATGGCTAAATTAAGAAAATGCAAACTTTCTACAAGTGGCATTTTCAGACCTGGATTTAATAACCAATTCTACTAAAATATGTGTTTTTAAATTGTTAGTCCAGAGACACCCAACTCCAATTTTCTATCAGATCCCAATGGTAAATTACACTTAAAATATTCCCATGTTAACCTATGGGACAGATAGGCCTTGCAGTAGTGAAAAACGAATTTAGTCGTTTTTTACTACCCGGACATGTAAAATTCCAAAGCACATGTATGTCCAACCTTTTAAATACACTGCACCCTGCCCATAAGGCTGCCTCAGACCTACCTTAGGGGTGACATATGTAATAAAAGGTAAGGTTTGCGCCTGGCAAGTAGTTTAACTTGCCAGGTCTAAATAGCAGTTTAAAACTGCACACACAGGACTGCAATGGCAGGCCTGGGCTATGTTAAATGGTTACTGGGTGGAAGGCACAATCAGAACTGCAAACCCTCCAGTAGCATTTAGTTTACAGGCCCTGGGCACATATAGTGTACTTTACTAGGGACTTACAGGTACATTATATATGCCAATTGTGGATAAGCAAATGCTTTCAGGTTTTAAGCAGAGAGCACATGCACTTTAGTACTAATTAGCTGTGGTAAAGTGCCCAAGTCCTAAAGCCAACAAAAACAAGGTCAGAAAAAAGGGAGGCGGAAAGCAAAACCCTCCGTAAAAGGCTACGTCCAACACGGACCCATTGAGGGCAACTATTAAGGGACACAGGGTGACTGTGCACCGTCCTGGAAAGTCTTTATGCCAGATTCTTTGCATTTCAGGCACTTGCCTCGATCTTCCCCAATTCCAGATGTCAGGAGTGAGACTTTTGCACCTGAGAATCCAGACAACTCAATGACTGTATCAATATCACTGTCACCAATGGCAGTCATGGGCACTGCTCTAGTATCTCTGCGGCCTCACAGGACCAGATTTGGGCAATGGATTTGAGTGCAAAAACAAGTATTGAAGAGTTGTAATCTATATATGTATTATTGGTACTTTTTATTTAACAAAGGGGGGGATGTCGTGTCTTGTGAGTTAGAGATGACGAGACTCTTGGTTCCTGACGTACTCCATAGAAGAGTGACATAAATGTGTTGGTGATGGAATCTATGATGTACAATGTTCAGTTAACAGTTACATGCTGAGGTATAAAGACATGTAACATCAAGCCCCATGTGTGGTGTGATCATTTACAAGTGCCCGAGCTTAAAAAGGATGCTACAGCAACAACACGGAGCAGGATGGTTGATTAAGCAACAGCATGTAGCACAACGGAGAGTGGATAGGGGGGCAAGCAACAAAATGAAGCACAACAGAGGGTGAGGGTAAGCAAAAGCACAGAGCACAATGGAGGGTGGTGGGAGTAGCAACAACAAGGAGCGAGTGCGGGAGGGGACAAGTAACAACACGGAGGGAAGGTGGGGAAAGCAACAATATGAATAAAGGGTGGGGAAAGCAACAACACCGAGAAGGAGGGGCAAGCAACATTAGAGAAGGGGATAAAAGCACACAGATAGAGCAACACAGAGCATGGGGGTGATGGAGCAAGGTTGCACACGTAAAGCGACTTGCTTGGTATAAGTCCTCTCAGAATAACACATAATATGCTAACCAATATGTTTCGTTTACTAATAACTGCATTATACGACATTTCTAGTATCTAGGGGAAGCTCGCCTATGTGCTTTTACTAACCGTAACCTAAATGCATTAAAATGGCCGCCGCAAACGCAGGAACTTTACTGCGCATGCGTCTGTCATACTCATGTGACATGACGTAGTTCTCTGCTTTGGTGGGAAACTTTTGCTTCTGCGCACTAGAACCAAGATGGTTTCTCTATGTTTTAATGTGCTAAAGCTTGCATCACTGCTTTTGCTAAATTGTTTGTTCTGCTTTACTCCTAACGCTGTAGATAAAATAAAGTAATGTGAATAGAGTAGAGATAAGTGGTATACAGTGCATTCATTTATTCTTTGTTCTAAAACTGTTTTTCTTTCACTTTGCTATTAGCTCGTGTTTGGACCAATCATGCACAATGTTGCTCCATCTTGGGTCCTGAATCTGAGCATGCGCTGACTTCACCCGAATCCACAAGCCATGGCATTGAACCTATGCCAGCATCAGATTGACTGTGAAAACTCTGGGAACGTGCCCCTTCAACCCTACAAGAGGAAGCTGGATTGTACAATTTATAATACTTTGTATTGATTATTGATACATTCACTGTCGGGTGGAATAAAAGTGCATGGAAAAATAAATTTATGGGAGGGAACGTTAATTTGAATACAGAATGCAAGTTACCTCATATTAATATGGTGTGATGATCTCTCCTCGTCTTTTTGTCCAATCAAATTGCAGAATATACAACTTGCAACATTGTGGGGTGGTACACAGCCCTGGAAAATGGTATAGCTAAGGTAGGCTTAGCTAGTTAGATTGCACGACTTGTCCGAATAGCTGACCTGTCACTGACCCAACGCACACAATAGGCGATCAAGAGTAGAGGTGCTGCCGGAGCACTTTGTCAGAAGAGTTGATAACCCAATCGGGTCAGATTGTTAGCTGCAGAGAGGGGTGTGACGCTGGCGTTACACTTTAGCTGTGGGCGCCAGTCCTGACCTACGGTGGTCTTGTACTGATTTCAATTTGGTCCGTACCTGTCCCGATTCTGGTCTACACCTGTTCTATCCTGCTGGCACCTGCACTATCGGGGTTCTGTCCTTTATCTCAGCCCGTGGCCAGGGTTGGTCATCACACCATTCTAGGTAACTATAAATAAGTGTGGGTTCGTCATTGTATGGTTTCCTTTTTCTACCCACCCTATGTTCAAATGCTTAATGACATTTCTTTTCTTCCCAAAATCGCTGCATATTTGCTTCAATCATTGTCTTCCTCAGTAAATGAGATTTTTAATTGAAATTGATAGTGGAGCCTAACATTTAAGAAATTTACATAGATAAAGAGTTTAAACCTTTCCAGAGTCTGTGGTTATTTTATACAAGGAATGTTATTTACTACCTACTTTCTTGCGAACACCCTTGAATTACTAGGACTCTAGGAACTGTTGACTAGGATTTGGTAAATCAAGGTATAGGTCCTAAAAAGTTAAAATCTAGTTAAGTGTGAGTTTACCTGCTCAAAGTGTATTTGTTTTATGGGCCCAGGTGAGTATGGTAAAATCCCTAGCAGGTAAACCTGCGCTCTATCAGTTCTTTTGGTAGCAGAGCAGTGGTTAGGGTTTAGTTAAAATAGGTAGTTAGTTGTGTTAGGATTATTAATTTGTATTTTGAAATTGATTTTATGTATTAACCAAAACCCGTTTGTAATGTTCTATGTTTGTTTTGGAATCCCCGGGGGCAGAATAACGGGTGGTAAATGGAAGCCACACTGCAGTGAGGTCACTTGTCTGTGTAAGTAAGTGCATGGTTAGGTAAAACCGGAAGCACTATTTAGGGACTTTCTGTATAAATGTGTGAATAATTGATAGCAAAGAGTTCGCTGGTGACACTTCAGTGCGATATCACCTAGAAAGGGTCACACTGAAGAAGCAGGTTCTTCTGAGCTTGATTGACATCAAAGGGGGTTCGCTGGTGAAACTTTGGCCTTATATCACCTAGAAAGGGTAAGTCTGAGGGAGTAACAGGTTCTCTAATGCTTGCGGAAGAGTAGACGGAAGGGATCTACTTGCAGTATATGAAGAGTAAATGGAAGGGAGTTACTCGTAGTGAGTGCAAATCATCTTTCCTTTGAATAAGTCACTTGGGCACAGTGGCAAATGTTTTTACGTTGTTAAATAATGAAAACTGCATTTTAAATTGAAAAGAAGTAAGCTGTAGTATTACCTTGCCAGGAGGGAAGTCAGTTGCGGAGCTGTGCTGATGTCACTTAGTGCTGGGCTGGCATTGGTAGAGACAGCGGGTGTGTAGCTGAGGTAATATTGTAAAGGAGTGGTGAGTGCAGGAGCGTGAGAACTTGTCTCACGAAGAAAAGCTCTGCAATTATTGGTCGAAAAATATTTGAATTCTAAACACTGATTGGTTTGTGAAAAATAACAAAACGTGCTGGTATTGGTGAAGCATATTGAAATTTATCGGTACAAATCATATGTGGCATATAGATCCAGCAATTATAGGAAACAGACCTGACAGGAAGTACTTGGTGTTTGCAGAAGAACAATACATCAGAGGAAGACCTCATATCATGTACGGAGGAAAGAAAAAAATGGCATTTATTAAAAAAGTCAAGAATTTCTGTAAGAAAGAAAAACTGATTAAAACAAGAGAAGGGATTATTATTCCACCACCAAATACGCCTGCATCATACATGATGGTAGAAAGCGGCTATCACACGTGTGTTGTTAGAGAATTGGATGGAGTACACTACAGATGATGGGGTTTTGGCATTTCCAGAAAATGGTACTTTTAATGGTAGAATTTTGTACAATTTGAGAACACGCATGAATGAATTAGAGCCCAGACCTAGATTAACTCAGTATGAAGCATTTGAAGAATGGAAAACTGAAGCTTTTGAGCGAGATAGACCCAGAAGCGACAGAAATTGGAGTAAGTGTTATCCCAGATTTCCTAAAGAGACAAGAGATAAGCAAATGAAACAATGGAGACAATCAATGCTAGTGGAAGGGGTATATCCAGTCCGAACCTTAAAAGAACAAACAGGAAGTAAGAGTACAGAGAAAATGAAAAATCTAATGATTAGTGGTGATCCAGAAGATGATTATTTGGAAGATTTGTTAATCAAAAATCCACCAACTTATAATGAGACAAACTTAGTTAATCCTTGGTTCCGCAAGTAATACATGAAACTTCATTAGAAAAGGTGTTACAGGGAAAAGAGAAGCAATAAATAAATAGAGAAATTAGTTAATTAAGAAAATTACACAGTTAAATAAAAGTCCCGAAGCCCTAACAATTCCAGTGACTATAGGTCCTGTTGTTCCCTAATACAGAGATAGGCAGACTAGTCCAAAACCTCCCGTTCTGACCACACCTGTAGTGCAGCCAAGAAAAGAGACATTAATAGTGGATGACCAAGCAAGTGAATGCGAGTCAGAAATTTCTCTGATGGATTTACCTATAAAAGAACCCGTAAGTAGCTCAGTGAGGAAAACTACTCCTGCAAAAGAGGTACGGATGGAAACATCCTCAGGTAGACGGAGTGCTACTGTAGTATCCCCGGAGGAGATAGAGAGATGGTCCTGAGACATAGAAAAGCCAAAATCACAGCCAAAGGCATTGGATATTTTCAAATTAAGAGTCGAATTGGAAGAATTGCTTGCTGGAAATGTGGGATTAGACAGATTAAATACATTAAATGAAGAGGAATTGTTGTTTGCATGTCGAAGTATCACTCGAAATACAAAAACATTTCATGAAAAATTAACAAGATTGGCATCTGAAATGGGAATTGATATTGGTAAATCTAAAGTGTTACAGAAACCTTATCGAGCTGAATTTTCTGACAAAGATTTAGAAAACATGAATGTGTCAGGTCGTAAATTACAAATTAAGGAGCTATTATCACTATTGCAAAAATGGGGTGATTTAGAAAGGGGGAAAGCTAGATAGGTAAAGAAAAAGGAAGAACCCCTAGCGAAAAGCACTGTATCCGAATATGTATTGAAAAAACCAGAGAAAGTAGAAAAGTTGTGTCCGATGAGAGAAGTGCCAGGAGGAGGTTATGTGCAAGTCCCATGGTCTCGACAGGATATTTTATCATTTATAAATGATTTTCCAATACTCAGAGAGAAACCTGTAGAGTGGTACCGACAAGTCGAAAGATTCGTAAAAGTCTCAAAAGTGTTGTTAAAAGATTTGGATGGGTTGTTTGACATCGTTGTTCCTGTAGATCTATGGACAGAATGTAAAATAGCAGTCGATTGGCCTAATGAGGAGTACCCTAGAGACCCGAAGACAGGAGCCCCATCAGATGAGGTTATGAAGAAGTATAATCAAGTAATATTGTACTTGAAAGGAAAGGTACCCCCAAAGGAAACTGACTGGACAAGAATGGATAGAACTACCCAAAATAATGATGAATCAGTACATGCATACTATGAGTACCTTTTGCAGGTATTCAAGCAGTACAGTGGCTTGGAAAGCATTGATAAGAAATACATGACACATTTTATTTATCAGTTTGTGTCAGGATGAAAACCAGAAATTTCGCAAATGATTAAAGATCATGAAATCTGTTGTTAGGCCAAGCCGATAGATGAAATTTTAAAATATGCAAAATACTGTGGAGATGAGATAGAAAATAAACAAAAGAAATTGGAAGAAAAGGTAATGTGGGCACAAGTAAAAGTAGCAGAGCAACAAGAAATCCAATTAAGCCAAATGAAAAATAGTCAGACCCAAGGAGATGGAAGTGGGAGTAAACTAAGGGGAAAATTCAAGAGAGATGGGGCCACGAAAAAGTTCCCTTGTCACGGGTGTGGAACATTAGGGAATTGGAAGAACGAGTGTAAGGCTGTACTGAATAATAATATGCAAACTAACAATTTGAATTCACAGACGCAGAATGAGGTGTCGAGAAAACAGCAATAACAGGTAATAGAGAACCAGTTACCACTAGCTCCTATGCCAAATTCTGGGAGTCATGCCCCATACAGTGTGGATACCACAAATTGGGAGGGAAGTGGTAGAAGAGACGCAGTGACAGCACAATTTCTTTTGAGTGACACATACTTTGATGAAGACAGTTTCTGACTGTGCCTGAGAGGGGAGGACAAGGAGTGCGTACTTTGCGCTTCCTTGCCGGTAGATCGGTTAGGTCCATATATTGAAGGGAAAGTTGAAGGAAACAATGTTACCTTTTTATTGGACACTGGCGCTACCTGTTCTTCTGTGAGAACAGCAGACGTTATAAACCTACCCCTCTCGGGAGAAGCGATCCAAGTAGTGGACATTTCTAATAAACAAATTAGTACCCCAGATACAGAACCAATGGAGGTTAAAATAGGCAATTTTAAAGAGATGCACAAGTTTGTTGTGTGCGATTCCAGTCCCGTAAACCTATTAAGTAGAGACTTGTTGTGCAAAATGAATTGCACTATCTTTTGCACACCAAGTGGAGTTGAAATTCAAACCCCAGATGAAGATGGAATTTATAAATTAATGTTAGCAAAACAGGGAACTGAAAATAAAAAGTTGACTTTATAAGACTTACCTAGAGAATTACAGCATACGGTGAAGCCTAATGTGTGGGATTTTACAGGAAAGGATGTAGGATTAATGGCAAATGTTGACCTAATAAAAGTGATAATAAAAGAAGGTGCCGTTTACCCAAACATTTGACAGTATAAAATGAGCCCATAAATAAAAGCAGAAGTTGCAACAGAAATAAAGTGTCTAGTTGAAGCAGGCATTTTGCAAGAAATAATGAGCAGTCCATGTAATTCACCCATAATTGGCATAAAGAAACCAAGCGGAAAGCACAGGCTCCTACAAGACCTTCGCAAAATTAAAGAAATAGTTGTCCCATGTTGTCCAGTTGTGTCAAATCCTGCTGTGATTCTGTATCAAACACCGTAGTCAGCAGGTTGGTTCATGGTAATTGATTTATGTCATGCATTTTTCTCCATTCTATTACATCCAGATAGCAAATATCTTTTCTCATTCAAATTCGATAACCATGTCTACGTTTGGAACCGTGTCCCACAGGGGTACACAGAGAGTCCTTCGATTTTTAATCAGATTTTGAAAAAATGCCTTGAATCTCTGGTACTGTCCGGACAATCAGTCCTGGTATAGTATATAGAACACCTACTGGTGGCGTCTAAAACTTGAAATTACTGTGTTGTTGATACCATTGCATTATTGAATCATTTAGGTGAAGGAGGACACAAAGTATCACCTGAGAAACTGCAATTTTGCACTAAAGCAGTGAAATATCTGGGGCACCAGATAGAGAGAGTTGGCAGAAGGGTTACCTCAGAAAGAATCAGAATAATTCGAAACATGGATCTACCTCAAACACAAAAAGAAATCAGAATGTTTCTTGGAGTTGTAAGTTACTGCAGGCAGTGGATTGTGGGATTTGCAGTCTTAGCAAAACCATTGATACAAATGGTAAAGAAAAGAGCAAAAGACCCAGTAGAATGGGATGACGAAAGCATGTCATCTTTCTTAAAACTACGAGATTGTCTGTGCTCAGCTCTAGCATTACGGATGCCTGAATACTCAAAAGATTTTGCATTGTTTTGTGATACACGAGACAATTGTGCACTTTCAGTCCTGACTCAGACCCGTGGTCTGATATGACGTCCTGTGGCATATTTCTCTTCCACACTGGATCCAGTGGCATCTGCATTACCAGGATGTCTGAAAGCAGTAGCTGCAACTTGCATGAGTCTTGAGCAAAGTGAGTCCATTATTATGGGACATCCAGTAACTGTGTATGTTCCACATGCAGTTGCGATTTTGTCAAGAACTAAAACTCAGTATTTGACTCCTAGTCGGCGGACTAAGTATGAGCAAATTCTTCTAGGTGCAGCCAATGTGCCCATTGCTAGGTGTAATATTCTGAACCCAGCAACACTATTGCCTGATTCACATTTTTCAGAAGTCAAAAATGAAATTGAACATAATTGTATCATCCTTACAGAATACTGTACTAAACCTCGTCCAGACATAAGAGAAGAGCCATTAATAAATTCAGAACATGAGCTATTCGTAGATGGTTCATGCATGCGACATGAGGAAGGAGAATTGAGTGCTGCTTATGCTGTGTGTACTTTATGGGGTCCAGTTGAAACATCCTGTTTACCTGGAGTCAAGTCTGCACAAGTAGCCAAATTAATTGCATTGGCAAGGGCTTGCAAAATTGGGAAACATTTGAAAGTAACCATTTATACTGATAGCCAGTACGGCTATGAAATTTTGCATGACTTTGGTCAACTTTGGATGCAAAGGGAGTTTCTGACTTCATCAGGTACTCCTATTAAAAATGGAAATTACATGAAAGACTTGCTAAAAGCAATCCAATTACCAAAAACAGTGACTGTGGTCAAGTGTGCTGCTCCCCTATCTGGCAACGACAGAGTGACAGCAGGTAACCGATATGCAGACCAATTACCCCAACATTGTGCCAAACATAAAATGGCAATAACCAAGAAAATTGATGCGAGTGGAAACAGCTGCCAACTTATGTTGATTGGAAGAGTGAAAATGTGGGAGAAAGTGAGAGACTTGCAAAATGATGCAGAGCAAAAGGAAAAGGAAGAGTGGGAAAAGATAGGTTGTCCGAGAAGGGCTGAAGATGGTGTCATTGTTTACCTTGATGGTAGGCCAGTGTTACCAGACTGTATGCTTGCTCCTATGGACGACAGACAGACAGAGTGACAGCAGGTAACCAATATGCTGACCAATTACCCCAACATTGTGCCAAACAAAAAAAAATGGCAATAAACAAGAAAATTGATGCGAGTGGAAACAGCTGCCAACTTATGTTGCTTGGAAGAGTGAAAATGTGGGAGGAAGTGAGAGACTTGCAAAATGATGCAGAGCAAAAGGAAAAGGAAGAGTAGGAAAAGATAGGTTGTCAGAGAAGGGCTGAAGATGGGGTCATTGTTTTCCTTGATGGTAGGCCTGTGTTACCAGACTGTATGCTTGCTACTATGGCTAGGATGTACCACAGAGATTCCCAACTAGGGCGGGACGCCATGATTAGGTAGTTCAGGCAAACTCGGTTCAATGCGAGGTTCAGGAACATAGCAGAGAGTCTTTGCCATAGGGGCTTAATTTGCCAACAAATGAATCCTGGGAAGAAAACTGTAGGGTTACCAGGAAAGATTGGAAAAGCTGAAGGCACATTCATAAGACTACAGATTGATTTTATTTAGTTACTCCCTTGTTGAGGACTAAGGTATGTCCTTGTCATTGTCTGCTATTTTTCTCAAAATGGGTGGAAGCCTACCCTACGAGAAGAAATGATAGCATTACCGTAGCAAAACTCCTACTCAGAGAGCTCATTCCACATTTCGGTTTTCCAGTAACAATTGAATCAGATCGAGGAAGACATTTTAGTAATCTGTGAAGCATTTAAAATTGAGCAAAGGGTGCACTGTGCATACCGCCCAGGGGCTTCTGGAGTGGTAGAGCAACTAAATGGCACAATCAAGTCAAGATTGGGAAAGATATATGAATCTACTCGATTAGAATGGCCTGATGCTTTACCTCTTGTTCTGATGGGACTCAGAAGCATCCCAGACAGAAACACAGGCTTGAGTCCCCATGAGATACTCATGGGAAGAGCAATGAGGCAGGCATGGGTGCCAGGACACAAGCTGATAAATATATCTGATGACTTAGTACTAGAGTACTGCAAAGAACTGGCTGACCAAGTGAGTTCTATCTCTCACCAGGTTGGAGAAGACGCTGTCGCCAGACAATCAACTCCAGCACATGATCTGTTTCCAGGTGACTGGGTTGTGATAAAGAAACATACTCAAGAATCTTGCCTAGCTCTGAGGTGGGGAAAGCCACATCAAGTGATATTGGTTACCACCCCACAGCTGTGAAGTGCAAGGTAATTCCGAATTGGATCAATGCGAGTCACACCAAAAGAGTGACTGAACCTGATGAAACAGAAGCTGAAGGTTGTGCAGCTGAGGGGTCTCAAGAAGTTGATCCCGAAGTAGTTGATGAGGAACAACCGAGCACCAGTCAGGATGAATGGATTCCAGTGATTGACTTCTGGTTCTTACAAAATCTGCAGGAATGTCAAACATATCTAGATAGACAGAGTGATACTGAGGATGAGTCAGGAATAGAAGAACGTACTCAGATTACCGAAATCAAAGTCAATAGTAAGTCTGAGGTGGAACAGATAAGGAGAGATCAATATATTCAGACATTCAAGATAGCTGTCATAGCTCCAGAGTCTGAGGAGGAACAGATAGGTACTAGGGCGAAAGCTCAGGAAGAAGAAAAACAAGAGATCGAGATACCTGAGCAGGACCAGATAGGTGTAGAAAAACGTGTTCAGGAAGAAGAAGGCGAACCAAATCAAAGTCAAAGACAAATTCAGCACACTCCTGAACAAGGCCAGATTAGTATCCAGGCAGAAGAAACAGAAACAAGACCTTACCCAAGTCAGATAGAGAGGGATACAGAAGATGAAAATGTACAAATTGTTCCACAACTAAATGAAAGCACAAGTTACTACTTGTGTAACGATATATCTGTAAGCGACATTAGTTAGTGATAGATTCCTTACCTTAGAATATCCCCAGGCGTCAGACTGGATCCGGAAATTTTTGCGTAGCAGTACCCTTGCGCGTCGGTAGGCATCTTCTGCAGCTCCGCGTCCGTTGTCGGTGTCGTGGGCGCCGTGATGACGTCGTTGGAGTACTTAGACGCCGCTTCCGCGTGCTGATGTCAGTTCTTAGACACAGCTTTTCCGCGCCAGAAAAGCAGAGCTATGCTAAAAACCAACACTGGTGCCTTGAAACTAGGGCCCTGAAAGGGGATGACCTTAACCCTAGATATCGGTTCGCAGAACGGGGAGGATGGGTGGGTCAGTAAGGAATCTATCACTAACTAATGTCTCTTACAGATATATCGTTACACAAGTAGTAACTTGTGCATCTGAAAGAGACACGTTAGTGATAGATTCCTTACCTTAGAATAGATACCGCAGCAATACCAACCCCGGTGGTGGGTCTGCGAACCAATAATCACACCAGAAAGTCCTGGATGACGGAACGGCCAAAGAAGCCATCCCTCCGGACTTGGCTGTCCAGGCAATAGTGTCTTGCAAACGTGTGCAATGAGGCCCACGTAGCCGCCTGGCAAATGTCCTGCAAGATCACTCCTCGGCCCAAGGCAGTTGTAGTCACTGTGGCCAGAGTGGCATGAGCCCTCAGCCCAGCAGGGGGTTCCTTCTTAGCCAAGGAGTAACACGCCTGAATACACAAGATGATCCACCGCGAGATGGTCGGCTTGTGCACTGCTTTCCCCATCTTAGCGCCCACGTTACCAACAAAGAGTTGGTCATCCAACCGGAACTGGCGTGTACGATCCAGATAAAACGAGAGCGAACGTTTTGGGTCCATACGGTGGAGCCTCTCTTCCTCTCTCGAGTGATGCGGAGGCGGAAAGAAGGTGGGCAAGGTGATTGACTGCCCGATGTGGAAGGCTGTGACTACCTTTGGCAGGAAAGAGGGCCTTGTCCGCAGCGCAACCTTGTCCGGAAGGACCGAAAGAAAACGAGGTTTCCTGGATAGAGCCTGGAGCTCACTCACTCTCCTGGCAGAGGTGATGGCTACCAGGAAGGCAGTCTTTAAAGTAAGAAGGCGAAGAGGACAGTTGTGAAGTGGCTCAAAGGGAGCACACATCAGAAAAGTAAGAACCAAGTTCAAGTCCCACTGAGGCATCACAAAGGGCACAGGAGGGAACGTATGTGTGATGCCTTTCAAAAATCGGTTAACAATAGGGGACTTGAACAGAGAAGGTTGATCAGGCAGCCTCAAAAAGGCTGAAAGAGCAGAAAGGTAGCCCTTGATAGTTCCCAGAGCAGAGCCCTGCTGGGCAAGAGAAAGAAGAAAGAGAAGAACCTCAGAAAGAGGGGCAGAGAGAGGATCCACAGCCTTTGCTGTGCACCATGCCACAAATCTGTTCCACCTGCAGGCGTATACCGACTTTGTGGAGGGACGCCTGGCTGCCAGAGTGATGTTACAGATTTCAGGAGGCAAGTCAAATGGCCTCAAATGTCGCCGCTCAATCTCCAAGCATGGAGGTGGAGACTGGACAGGTTCGGGTGGAGGACCGTCCCCTGCTGCTGCGACAGAAGGTCCTCCTGAAGAGGCAGACGAACCGGGAGATCGACTGACATACTGAGTAGCTCGGGATACCAGTACCTTCGTGCCCAGTCCGGAGCCACAAGGATGACTTGTGCCCGGTCGCGCCTGATCTTCTTCAGCACTCTGGGCAGAAGTGGTATAAGCGGAAAGGCGTACAACAGACCGCAACTCCACTCGCGACGAAAAGCGTCTCCGAGCGAGTGCCGCCTTGGAAATTCCAACGCACAGAACTGATGACATTGCGCGTTCTCTTCGGTGGCGAATAGATCTAACCAAGGCTCTCTCCACTGCAGAAAGAGACCTTGCGCCACGTCAGAGTTCAGACGCCATTCGTGATCCATCATGCACCGGTGGCTGAGTTTGTCTGCCCTGGCGTTCAGTGAACTTGCCAGGTGTTGAACCACCAGGGTCACGACCTGATGTTCCAGCCATTGCCAGAGGCGCAGAGCCTCTTGGCAGAGGGTCCACGACCCCACCACGCTTGTTTGTTGCAGTACCACATGGCGGTGGTGTTGTCCGTGAACACCTGCACTGCACTCCCTCGGACAGAAGGGAGGAATGCCTTCAGTGCTAGACGAATCGCCCGCAGCTCCAAAAGGTTGATATGGAGCCAGGACTCCGCCGGAGACCAGAGGCCTCTGATCTCCGCCTCTCCCATGTGGTCTCCCCAGCCCTGGAGGGACGCGTCCGTCACAACCACGTGCTCCGGTTGGGGAAAGGAGAGGGATCTACCGCTAACTCAATCGCGGTCCGTGAGCCACCACTGCAGCTGTCTCGCAGTACCCTCCGAGATTAGGACATGGTCGGACAGGTTGCCCTGATGCTGGGCCCACTGAAACCTCAGGTCCCAATGCAGAGCCCGCATCCGCCAACGGGCGTGATGCACCAGGAGGATGCAGGAGGCCATCAGCCCCACAGTCAACCTGACCGAGACTCGGGATAAAGGCTGTAAGATTGGAATGAGAGCCTGTATATCCCGAACCCGCTTTTCCGGTAGGTAAACCCGAAATTGCGCCGAATCGAGAACCGCTCCGATGAAAAGGAGCTTCTGAGAGGGGCACAGGTGCGACTTCGGCACATTGATGGAGAACCCCAGCTGGTGAAAGAGGTCTGCCGTTATCTGGAGGTGGCCGACGACTACCTGGGGCGAGCCCGCCTTCAACAACCAGTCTTTGAGGTAGGGGAAGACTGAAACCCCTAACCTGCGCAGATGAGCTGCGACCACCGCCATCACCTTTCTGAACACCCGTGGGGCGCTGGAAAGGCCGAAGGGGAGCACGGTAAACTGAAAGTGCTTGTGGCCTACCGTGAACCGTAGGTATCGCCGGTGGGCCGGCAGGACGGGGATGTGGAAATAAGCGTCCTGCAAGTCCAACACTACCATCCAGTCTCCTGGGTCCAGGGCAGCTAAGACCTGAGCCCGAGTCAGAATCTTGAACTTCTCCTTCCCGAGGAAGCCGTTGACGTTCCGTAGGTCCAAGATGGGCGCCGGCCCCCTTTGCCCTTCTTGGGTACCAGAAAGTAGTGGGAGTAGCAGCCACGACCTACTTCTGGCCCAGGAACGCGCTCGATGGCCCCCTTGGCCAAGAGGGCCAAAACTTCCTCCTGCAGAAGCCGCAAATGATCCCCCGATACGCGGTGGTGTTGCGGTGGCATGGCTTGAGGGGTCATCTCGAAGGGGAGGGAGTAGCCCCTCCGGACGATCTGCAGTACCCACCAGTCCGAAGTGACAGTGCGCCAGTGAGAGTGGTGATGGTGAACCCTGCCCCCCACTGGCGTCACATGGGCCGAGAAGCACGGACTAGGAGGGTTTAGAGGCGGATGCTCCGGGGGAGGGTGTGGACTGGCCTCGCCGTTGTCCCCGACCGCCTCCACGGCGATTTCCACGGCCGCCACTGCGCTGGATGTTAGCTTGCGGCGTTTGGCTGGCAGCACGTGTGGGGGCGCCCCTTCCTTGGCCACGAAAGGAGCGAAAGGCACCCGTTTGCTGGCGCGGGGCCGAGAGGCCCAAGGACTTGGCCGTAGCCCTGGAGTCCTTAAAGCGCTCAAGCGCATGGTCTGTCTTGTCGCCAAAAAGTCGACGGCCATCAAACAGCATGTCCATCAATGTGTTTTGGACATCAGCCGAAAAGTTGTCGGACTTCAACCAGGCGTCGCGTCTAATCGCCACCGTCGTTGCCATCGCTCTACCTAGTGAGTCGGTGGTATCCAGCCCACACCGGATAGAATATCTGGCTGCATCTCGGCCCTCCACAAGGGATTGGCCGAGTTTGGCCCGTACCTCCAACGGACACTCTGGCAGCAATTCCGCAACCGTATTCCACAGAGAGTGGGTGTAGCGGCCCAAGAGGCAAGCGGTGTTGGAAGACCGCAGTCCCAGACTAAGGGAGGAGAAGACCTTTTTACCGTACATCTCGTACCTCTTGGATTCCCTGTCCGGCAGAGCCGACGGGAATGCGGTCTGGGAAGTGGATGCCTGGATGACCAATCTCTCGGGGTGGGGTGGGTGGACAGGAAAACTGGGTCACCCGGGGCCGGGCGGTGGCGTCTGGCCACGTTCCTATCTACGGGCGAACCCGAAGCGGGCTTAGACCAAGTGCCCAAAAGAACGTCGGTCAAGGCCTCATTAAACGGCAGCAGGGGCTCTGTTGGCATGACTGCGGTTTAAGGACCTCAGTGAGGAGGTTAGTCCTCACGGCCGCGACGGGGAGCTCAAGGCCCAAGGCCTTGGCAGCCCTCATCAACACCACACTGTAGGTTGCCCCCTCCTCCGAAGCCACGGTAGGAGGCGAGACAAAACCAGTGTCTGGAGAGGTGTCCAGACCACTGGCATCCCCAAGGTCACCTGTCCAGTCCTCTAGAGGCTGACACTCTCGGGTCAGAGGGTCCTCAGACCCCTCCCAATACTCCTCATCACCCATCTCCTGAAATTCAGGGTTGTCAACCAATGGGGCCGGTTCATTGAAGTAAAACTCCCCAAGTGCCATCGAGAGCGACGTCGGAACCGCAGCGAGGAAGGCATCGGGACGGCGCTGGAGTTGACACCTGACAGCCCGACGCCGGGGGGGTCGTAAGGTCTACCGGCAACGACCCAGATCCCGAAGCGGGTCCAGTGGAGTCCCGAGGCGCCGGGCCCGAAGGCGCCGGCGTTGCCGGGACCGTGGGACCCTAAGGCGCCGGGCCCGAAGGCGCAGGCGGCGGCGGGGCCGAAGCACTCAACGGCGTCAGGGCCGAAGCCCCCGACCCGCTAGGGGCCCCAGACGGGTCTGCTTGGCCCGAAGGCCCTGCAGAGCCCGTCGGAGGAGAGAGGGACCTCATGGCCATGAGGAAGCGCTCGATCTCCCCCGGCGTCGCGTCTCGCCCAGGGACCGGAGGGTGTGGGATTGGACGCGACGCCCCTGACTCCGAAGGAGCCGCGTGGGTGGTGTCACCGAAACCCCCGGCCGCGTCGCGCGAGCGTCGGGGGGAGTCAGAAGAGCGATGACGCCTCTTCAACTTCTTGTGTTTCTTACCGGACGACGACTTCGACCTGGAGGAGTGGTGCTGACTCCCGGAGCTGTGGTGGCTCCGACCCCGCGACCTGTCCCTCGACCTCCCGTGGGACCGGGACCTCTCGTGGCGCGGGGCTGACTGCCGGAGTTCGAGTCGCCTGTGGGACCGCTCCCGCCAGGCCTTGTCGTCGTGGTCGACGCCTAGACAAGTTAGACATAGGTGGTGACGATCCGTGACCGACATCGTGCGGTCGCAATCCTCGCAGTGCTTGAATCCAGGCATCCCTATGGCACTGATCGGAGTCGTACGACTTCGAAAAGATGATCAAAATGATCCAAACAGCTAGTCAAAAAGTGACTAGAAGTACTGCTTTTTCCAGAACTGCGCTTGCCGGCGCGGAAAAAAGAAGAACTGACGTCAGCACTCAGAGGCGGCGTCTGAGTACTCCGACGACGTCATCACGGCGCCCACGACGCCGGACGCGGAGCCGCAGACGACGCCTACCGACGCGCAAGGGTACTGCTACGCAAAATTTCCGGATCCAGTCTGACGCCTGGGGATATTCTAAGGTAAGGAATCTATCACTAACGTGTCTCTTTCAGATACAAAAGAGCATTTGAAGAAAATCAAAGCACAGTGCCAGCTAAAAGACTCAGAGAGGGAGATAAGTGGCCTGGTTTTGTTAAGAGACGGAAATTTCGCTTAAAACAATAAATGAAGAACCAGAGCAAGTAAATTAAATATCAAGCCAAGCTGGACCTTCTACAGAGCAACCAAGAAGGAGGAGTCCACAACTGAAAATACTGAACAACAAGTTCAGAGGCACAGAATGGACCTATGTCATCTTTGAAGATTTTGAAAACTTATAGTTAAGTGATGACAAATTAGTTGCTGATCAAGTTGACAAAGAAGTGAGACCACTTGAGAAAAAGTTCACAGGTTAAAAGTGGAAAAGTTAGAAAGAGGGGCTAAGTCTCCGTAGTCAAAAATGGCTGCTCTTACTGTTAATGGTAGCCCGAAAAGAAACTGCCCAAAAACATGCTGTAGAATATGCACATGTAGTATAGTGATAGTATTCATAGTATGGCTAGGACTGACAATAGCTATTCCTTTTCTAATGAGTAAAAACATGAAGAATAACACTAACATACAGTCTCAGACAGCATAAGGTAGATTTAGAAGCATCAGATGAGGAAGGCTTACACACTATAGTAGAGTTTGAAATAGAACCAATGTAAATGTTTTTGTTAACCTATTAGTACATTATGTAGAAGCAATGGAAATAAGTGATTGCTATGTTTGTATGAAATTACTGACATCTGTAGCCGAGGGTGTTACGTACCATCATTTGCCCCTTCATATGGTATTTCATGTAGTATTTAAGCTAGTTTATTTTATAAGAAATTGTAGGAGAGTAGGGTCTGCAATCCTATGATCCCCCAGATTTTTTGCTTTTGTTTCACTGGTTTACGACTTTCTCTGGCTGTGGGCCTGCCAATCAGACCCACAGCCTGGCTGTTCTCTTTCTAAATTACGACATGTACCCTAGGTGCATTTACCAATTGGTACTGGGCCACCTTATCAGACCCTGTAACTCAGGGCATAGGTGTACCCAGGGCTGCCAGGGGCTGCAGCATGTATTATGCCACCCCTGGCTGGCCTCCTAAATTTGACACAACTGGCTGCATGACAGCTGGGGCAAAGGCGTGTAATCACCCTTTGCTGTAGGTGTAGTATACCTATACCTAACCCTAAAATGGACACACAGATTCCTATCAGTCACTCCTATGGCAGGCCTTGACAACCCTGAAGGCAGAGTGCTTGGAATCGTGTGAGATGGTGCTCTGGCATGAGCTGAGCCTGTCTGCAGCTTGCGGAACCAAGTCCTAATAGCTGTTCCATGATATCGCATACCATATACTCTTAAGTGCATTATAATCCTCGCGGTTAAATGCTAACTTTGGTATTGCTTTATCAAAACATGTCGAGTAAGGTGTCATACGAATTGGAATACTAACCCCTCGCCAATTCTGGCGACGGGGTTAGCATTCCACCCTTCTAGAGGGACACGACATGTATGTAACTGTGAACCCCGGTTAAAGTTAACTGAAGCCTCAGCTCCACAAAATGGATGCTGCCACCACAGACACGAGTCTGACCTCCTGCTGCTGGGAGTCCTTCCAGCGAGGGAGGCCTGGACAAAGGGTTTCCTGCCCGGGGCGGTGCTAGCACCGTCCCAGACATGGTTTTGTGTATCCTGGGTAGGCAGGGCTTTTCAGGAAGGTGACTGCTGAGTGGCACCCCGGTGCTCACTACGCATAGGCCAGTCTGAACCAGTTCCAGGGGCACACCAGCCCCTGGCCTGGGGAAGTCCGGCAGGGGAGAGGGGTGTAACCACCCCCCTCCTAGTCCCACCCATAGGCAGGACCTAGTCACCGGGTCAGCCCCCTTTTTTAGTATAAAGATGGGAGCGGGCCCCCTGTTCAAATTAGAACATCTTTGGAATCAAGACACGACTTTCTGCGAAAGGACTTCAAGATTTGTTCCTCAAGATTCTCCCTTGTGGCTAAGGAGTAGTCACCCTGCATCAAGCGGGCACCATCCTAAGAACACTGCGGTCTGCTGCAAGTCCTTCTTCACGAATCCGACGACCCAGCTCGACGAGACCCGGCTTCCCTGGCACCTCTGACCTCTACTCACCTCTACAGCAAAGCTGAGAACCGTGAGTGCGACGAGACCTCGAGGGACCGACGATCGCCAAGACTGCACGACTTCTTTGTAACAAGCCCACCGAGTCTTCCACTGGTGAGTGCTTTGGGGTCCGAGAAGCCCCAACCCTGCGCAGCACCAGCACCCAAGATCAGCCTCCCTGCATCTCCACGATCTGCGTGGGGCCCTTCTGCTGTTTGCTGTGCACCGCGTTGTTTGGCTACTAGCCGGCTGGCTTGTGGCCTTCTGAACGACGCCCGACGACATCACTGCTGCTGGTCTGGTTGCTCCAGACTGGCCCTTGCTTCCTTCTTTAAGAGAGGCACCCCGGACCCTCCTGGTCCACTCCAGACTCCATTTTAGGTCCACCGCGTGGGCTTGAATTTGCCAAGGCTTTGTTGCCCAATCCTGGGTCCAGCGACGCCGACAGCTTCTATCTTCGTGGGACAGCTCGATCCTCCTTCCTGGTTGCCGACAATGCCTCCTGGTCCGTGAGATCTTCGAGCACAGCGTCACCCACTCGCCTTGTCGAGGTGGCTACCATCCGGTGCCCTCCTGGTGCCCACTGACTACTGGCTAGTAGTCACGAACTTGGTCCCCTCTGCTTTCAGGTGTCATCTTCCTTCGATCCAGGCTTGGATCCATCGAACTTTCTTCACTGGTCGCCTGCCAGCAACTTCTTTCTTCCAGGCTCCTGGTCCGTCAACGAGGATTCCCGACGTCCTTTGAGTCCTATGCAGCTGCAGCCCCTGGGCTAGGTAACTTCGGCATTTCGGTGCCCCAGCATAGCCTCAGTATCCAAGGGTCAGAATCCACTTTCGTTTTCTTCCTACCAGGTCGGGTTCGCCCGAGAACACTAACTTTGCAATTTCTAGCTACCATAGACTTTGTCCCGCATCTCGCGTGAGAGTGCCCACACTGTCCCCTGGGTCTCCTAGAAGTAATCTAACGATTCTATAGTCAAGTCCTAGCGATTCCAAAGCCTATTAGTACTGTACTTACCTGCTAGTAATTTCGCATTCCACTTTTCAAGTATATGGTTTTCCGTGCCCCTCGGGCATTTGTATATACTGTGCTAACTTAAGTATTTTTTAAGAGTTTTGGTTTGTGCTTAGTACCCTGTCCTCATAAAGAGTACAGGGCTGTTGTGATTCTTAATAAATAACTGTTTATTTTCATAACACTTGTGTGGTGTCCTTTCACTTGGTGTTCAAGGGGTATATGTGGTATAACAGCTGGCTTAACACGCCCTCTCGAGTCTTTAGCCTTAGACTGCTCGTATCCACGCTACTAGGATAGCTGGTCTATAAGGTTGACTTACAACCAATCATCAATAAGGGTTGCTGGACTGATACATAGTGTTCACTAGAATAGTGAGCACTGCATATCAGGCCACCTTCTCACAGAAATGACCATTATATTATTACTATTCTAATTCAGATGTGATTTTTTCTGAACATCCTATACGTAGTAGCCTGAATCCTGTACATACTAAGTGACATCTCGTTAGATGGGTGAATATTTTTTAACAATGGGTACAATAGATATAGCTGAAGCACACAAGAGCAATTTAACATGCATTTTACATGAAAAGGAGAAAATATTTTTAAACTTACTTGAGAAAAGGACAGAGGATTTCCAGAGAAAAGCCACTGAGCAGAAACGAAAGATTTATAAATGGGCTGAAAATATAAATGGCAAGACTCACGCTGCTATGTTGCTGGATTTCGAAAAGAAAGGGAAACTCTGTCTCCACAGGGAGAGAACGAGTTATCATAACAATATATTCATTGGTTCCAGTGAATGTGAACACAATTATAAAGTAATTGGGGGTTGGGGTTCAAAGATGGAACTGAAGAAAACAAGTTACTTACCTGTAACTTTGGTTCCCCAGTATTGGTAACTTTCATAGATTCCCATGCTTTGTATCATTCCCCGTCGTCGGAATGGGAGCCTCGGTAAATAGAAAAAACCATAGTAGTAAGCACAAAGTGAAAAAATAGGCCTAGGCCTCATCTCATTTTGTAGCTTATCCACCTCTTTTTGTAAAAGAGACCAAAATTCTGCAGTAGCCAATCAGAGCAGCCTCACCCCATAGAACCTTCCTGAGAGAAGCTCAGAGCCTCAGATTTTCGTAGCCGTTGTATACAGCTATCCACCAAGACCAGAAGAGTGAGCTTTCCCAGGGGAGGTGGGTGGGCGCATGGGAATCTATGAAAGTTACCAATACTGGGGAACCAAAGTTACAGGTAAGTAACTTGTTTTCTTGCCCCAGTATTGGAACTTTCATAGATTCCCATGCTTTGTATCAGAGTAACCAGCAGTAAAGAAAAAGCATATTTTGCCATACATGAACCTGAAAATGTTACACATCTCTGAAAAGAACAGCAGAACACATAGGATCATAAAATATGACAATAATGCAGTTATACAAAATATGCAATAGGAAGGCGGGATAGAAAGGAAAAGCTCACCGACTTATTGGAAAAGATTACTCAGGACTGCTTGGCCCACTGCTGCATCCTCCTTCACAGAAGAGTCCAGACAGTAGTGGCGGGTGAAGGTGTGGACACTGCTCCACGTTGCCGCCCTGCAAATGTCCTTGATAGGGACTCCTGCGAATAACGCCGCAGATGAAGCCATGGATCTGGTAGAGTGAGCACGAACTGCTCGCTGCAGAGGTTTCCCAGCCGCCTGGTGACAAAATTGTATAGCACTGGAAATCCAACGGGAAATACAAGCTTTAGAAACTGGACAACCTTTGCGTGGAGCACTGAGGGAAACAAAGAGCTGTGAAGATTTTCTGAAATGCTTCGTTCGCTCCAGGTAGAATTTCAGGCATCTGTGAATGTCCAGAGAGTGCAAAGTTCTTTCCGCAGGTGAAGAAGGCTTTGGAAAGAATGGTTTCAAGACTACGGGCTCATTTAGGTGGAATTCTGAAGGTACCTTCGGGATAAACTTAGGATTCGTCCGTAGAATCAGCACATTATTCTTAAACTGGAGAAATGGTTCCTCAATCGTGAAAGCTTGGAGCTCACTTACCCTGCGAGCCGATGTCAGGGCCAAAAGAAGAGCCAGTTTCCAGGAAAGAAACTTAAGGTCAGACTTATGCACAGGTTCAAAAGGGGCTTTCATGAGAGATGACAAAACTAGATTCAAATGCCAGGCCGGAGGTGGCGGCCGGACTGGAGGAAAGACCCTGAATAAACCCTTCAGGAATTGCTTGACAATCCTTGCTGACCATAGGGAAGGACCTGAAGATGAACGTCTGAATCTAGAGATGGCTGCCAGATGGACTTTTACCGAAGATGGAGCCAATCCAGATTTCGCCAATGAAAGTATGTAAGGCAAGAGTTTGTGCGGAGAAGAAGTATATGGGTGTAAACCTTCCTTCTGGCACTAAACACAGAATCTCTTCCATTTAGCACGATAGGTTTTGTTGGTACTAGGGGCTCGAGCCTGAGCCGGAATGTCTCTACATTCCCCTGAGAGATCTAAACCCTGGAACTCTCGGAACTCAGGAGCCACGCTGTCAATCGCAGTGACTTCAAGTCCGGATGTAGAACCTGACCGTGAGACATTGTTAGCAAAGTTGGAACAGGATGCAGGAGAACTGGCTGGTCCTGGGAGAGGAGAAGAAGTTCTGAGTACCAAATTTGTCTGGGCCATGCTGGAGCGATCAGAATCATCCTGCACGGTTCCACCTTGAGTTTGCTGATCAACTTCGGAATCAGTGGAATGGGAGGAAAGGCGTAAACAAAGGCGCCTGACCAGGCAATCAAAAGCGCATTCCCCAAGGATTCCCGATGGTGAACCCTGCTTGCGAAGGACAGGCATTTGGCGTTCTGGGGAGTCGCAAACAGGTCGATGGATGGTGTCCCCCATCGTGCAAAGAGTTCCTCCAGAACGGTTTGATCCAGTTCCCACTCGTGAGAGACTGTTCTCTGACGACTCAAAGCTTCCGCCCTGATGTTGAGTGTCCCCGCTAGATGTTCCGCTGAGAGGGAGACATTGTTCTGTATTAACCAATTCCATAGCGTTTGGGCTTCCTTGGAGAGGGTGGAGGATCTTGTTCCACCCTGTTTGTTTATGTAGTGCATGGCTGTAGTGTTGTCCGTACGAACCAGCACTGCCCTGTTTTGAATCCTCGGAAGAAAAGCTTGAAGAGCCAAACGGATAGCGAGAAGTTCCAGGAGGTTGATATGGAACTTGCGTTGCACTGGACTCCAGTGACCGCTGACCTTTAGCTCTTGGAGGACCGCTCCCCATCCTTCCATGGAAGCATCCGTTGTTACAATAAGGGGAGACGGTGGAAGGAGGAACGATAAACCCTTGGAAAGATTGTCTTTTCGCAGCCACCAGCTGCCTGCTTTTCTCATCTCCTTGGTAACGACAACCTTGTCGTCGAAGGATCCTGTGACTTGCCGCCACTGTCTGTCCAATTGCTCTTGAAGTGGACGCATCCTGAGCCTGCAGTGCGGAACTAAAGGAATGCAAGATGAAATCGATCCGAGAAGCGATTTGTACCTGCGAACTGACAGTGTCTTTCGAGATTGGAGAAGACGAGCTGAGCACATTAGTTTGGTCTGGCGTTCCTCCGATGGAAGGGCTAAGCAACTGTCCGTGTTCAGGATGGCCCCTAGGAACCTTGCTGACTTGGACGGGCATAGAACCGATTTCTCCCTGTTGAGTCGAAGACCTAGTCGCTCGAACAGATCTTTGCATGCCCGGACTGCACTGGACGCTTCTTGAATAGATGGAGCTTTTAGCAGCCAATCGTCCAGGTATGGAAACACTTGAATAGCTTGCTTCCTGAGAAAAGCTGCCACCGGAGCCAGAATCTTTGTGAAGATCCGCGGGGCGGACCGGAGACCAAATGGCAGTACTTTGAATTGAAAGTGGCTCTTGCCCACTGTAAATCGAAGATATTGCCTGTGAGCTGGATGAATAGGAACGTGGAAATAGGCGTCCTCCAAATCTAGGGTCGCCATATAATCCCCTGGATTGAGTAGACGAAGGATGTCCTGAAGAGTGACCATCCTGAAGGACAACTTCACGAGATAAGTGTTGAGCTGCCGTAGATCTAAAATTGGACGCCACTTGTCCTTTGTCTTCCGAACCAGGAAGAACCTGGAATAGAACCCTTTCCCCTTCTGCGAAAGGGGTACAGGCTCTACCGCCCCCTTGGTGAAAAGTTGGTGGGCTTCGAGATGAAGGAGCCTGAGATGTTTGGGAGGGAAGGCATCCGGCGCTCTCGTTGGAGGAAGGTCTTGAAACTCCAATGTGTGTCCTTCTCTGACAATCTGTAGGACCCACTGATCCGATGTAATAATCATCCAGTTGTTTAGGCAATGGGTAATCCTGCCCCCCACTGATGTGAATGAGGGAACAGGAACAGTGGAAAGAGCCACCTGGCCGCTATTGTTTCCTGGTGTTGTCTCTCCTTTGCTGCCCCTGACGTCCTTTAGGCTGCTGGCGAGAGAAAGAACCCCTTTGAGAGTATTGAGGCTTATACGTCTGGCTGGACTGAGATCCAGAAGAGTAGCGATTTTGATTCCCTCCACGATAAGAAGAAAAACCTCTACCTCTAGCTCCCCTGAAAGGCACTTTACGATACTGCAATGTACCCAAGGACTTAGCTGTATCCGTGTCCTTTTTGATGCCTTGCAGGGCCTCATCGACGTGCTTGCCAAACAGCATCTCACCGTCGTATGGTAGATCCAAGATCTTATTCTGCACCTCCTGCCTGAACCATGTGGCCTTTAACCACCCTTGGCGTCGCAGAACCGCCGAGCCGGCAAGTGCTCGGAATGAGGTGGTCGCAATATCCATTGCCACATCAATGACCTCCGAAGAGGCTCGTTCCCCTTCGAGCAAAATCTTCTTCACCTCCTCTTTAGAAGAATCCTGCAGTTCGTCTACAAATGGAGCAAGGTCGCACCACATTTGCCGATCATAGCGTCCCAGAATCGCTAAAGCTTTGGCTGCTCTAACCAGGAGACTGGCCATAGCTGAAAATCTTTTGCCTACATTGTCTAGGCGCCTGCCCTCCTTATCCGGCGGTGTAGTCATCGGCGTAGAAGGATTCTTGGATTTGCTCTGGGCAGCCTGCGAAATGACCGAATCCGGTTTCGGTTGGCCAAGCAAACATGCCGGACTGCCATCAGGTGCCTTGTACTTCTTTTCCAGTCTCGGAAGCACCGGGAGGACTGTGGCCGGATTATGCATAGCCTTCAAGCCCTCAGACCAGACATGCTCAATGATCGGGATGGACCTCACTGACTTTCTGAATGGTTCTTTAAAGTCATATAAAAAGCAATCCGATTGAACCGTGGTCACTGGGAGACCAAATCTTTTGGATGCCCTGTCCATTAGGTTGTGAAACCCTCCAACGTCCGCTGGAGGCGAAGTAATGTTATCCGGATCGGTGTTGTCCGGATCTATAGGGTCAGTAGTATTCCATTGCGCCTGTTGATCCTGATCAGGGTCCGCTTGCTGGTCTGCATCTGAAGACGCAGCGTCATCATCAGTATCCTGCACCTGTACCACCTCTTGTGGGCGCACATCCGGCGCAGTGGCACGCTCTCTTGGAGGCAAAGAATGGTCTGCCACAGGTCGTAATGTCTGAGGCGGAGGTGTCGGGGGACGCACTTGTTGGGTTTCTGGAGGCGCAGGGAAACGTTGCCTGTAGTCCTGCAACATAAGTTGTAAATCCGCCACTAAAGTGGATGGTATTGCCACCATCCCTTCAGGTACCTGACGCATAGGCTGCTGTGGAGGCATGTGCCTGGTAATAGTGTGCTCCTCCTCATAATAATGCTCTGGGGCATAGTGCTGTCGTTCCATCTGCTCTTCCTCAGAGCTAACGTCCTGAACCTTAACCTGGAGGTCAGAAGGGCTATAGGCCTGCCCAAATTCACTGAAAGTCTCTTCACCAGAGTCGTCTTCCAATAGTAGGCTAGGTGGCAATTTCTGAACCTGGCGAGGAGACGTCATCTCTGGCGTTATTGGCCTCCTTTTCCGCGAAAAAACATGTTTTTCCGAAAATTCCGTCGTCGACGAGGCCGTCGTCGACGAGGCCGTCGTCGACGGGGAGCTCTTCTGGGTTTGTGTCGACAGTGGAAGTGCAGACGTAGATACTGTCTTCGCCGCCGAGGGTTGCGTCGTCGACGAGGTGAAACTCATCGTCGACGATGGTGGTATCGTCGACGAGACCGTCGACGAGCTCGTCGTCAGCAACATGGTAACCGGCGTCGTCGACATCGTCGTCGTCGAAGTCGTTCTCGTCGTCGACACCACCGTCGACGCCAGCTTTGCAGACATTGTCGTCGACGTGGAGATGGTCACTCTCGTCGACGACGAGCAGGATTCCGGAGCCTTGAAAACCGTCGACGGTGTAGACGTCGTCGACACAGCCGTCGTCGACGAGCCCGTCGACGAGGCAACCTTGGCAGAGCTGTCCTTTTTAACACTCGACGACGACGTACCTGGGAGTTTAGTCGTCGACGACCTCTGCCTCTTGTCTGAAGTGACCTCAGGAGCAGGGGTTGAAGGCTTTTTAACCCCTCGATCTTTCTCTGAGGGAGGTGAAGAGACTGTAGAAGTCTTTCTCACCTTTTTTGAGGGCTGTTGTTCCTCAGGCTTACCCTGCCTCTCCTTTTCACCTCGGTGAGGAGATTTTTGGGCAGCCGGCCTGTCAGACCTGTCAGAGGTCCCTGGTAAGGCCTTGTGACGGGACTCGTCTGAAGTAGAAAGGGGGGACCTACCCCTTTTCAGAGACTTTCTGGATGACACCATCGACGAGGAGCCCTCACTGTCTGAAGAGATAATGTCCTTCCGGTCCTTCATCTTCTGAAGCCATGTGAGGAGACGTCCTTCTCTGTCCCTCAAGGTCTTTGCTGAGAAGGATCTGCAAATCGGACAGCCTGTAGGTTTATGGTCCGGATACAGACAGTAGATACAATCCTCATGTTTGTCCTCGACAAACAACCTCTTTTTGGAGCAGGTGGCACAGGCTCTAAAAAGGGCTTTCCTCTCCGACATGATGAGAAAATATCCAAGTAGTTGAAGAAATAACAAGAGAAAACTGAAGAAAACTGAGCAGAGCTCAATGGAGACTCCCTTGCACAACGTGCGGTAGAAAATCTGAGGCTCTGAGCTTCTCTCAGGAAGGTTCTATGGGGTGAGGCTGCTCTGATTGGCTACTGCAGAATTTTGGTCTCTTTTACAAAAAGAGGTGGATAAGCTACAAAATGAGATGAGGCCTAGGCCTATTTTTTCACTTTGTGCTTACTACTATGGTTTTTTCTATTTACCGAGGCTCCCATTCCGACGACGGGGAATGATACAAAGCATGGGAATCTATGAAAGTTCCAATACTGGGGCAACCAGTATTTCCTGGGATTTATTATATATGCGGAAACAAGGCATATTACAAACTGCCAGATCATTGGTATGGGAGTTGCTATTTTGGAATAGTATTCCCAAAAGTATATCATGTAAACAAAATCACTGGAAGCAATGAAGAAACGAATGGACTAATACGTAGTACAAGAGCTAGTTTTTAGGTCTCGTGGCGCTGAACCACGCAAAGCGCGGTCTCGCCAGAGACCTATTGTTAGGGATTCTTCTTTCCAGGAGAGGGGACAGGAGCTGGCCGCGCGCTCGGAATTTAGCGGGACACGCGCACGTGAACGAGCTCGCTGTGGCCAGCTCCCGTCTCCTCTTCTGGAAAGCTGTACCACACATCCACACCTCCCCCTGCACGCATGCGCACAGAAAGAGACACACACACACGAGCGCACCTACACACACGCACGCACATACATGCAGAGACCCCCGCCTCCCCCCTGCTGCCGCACACACGCCGCCGCACACATACACACTCTCCCTCGGGCATGGGAGCCCCGCGTCACCAGCACTGCTTCTCTGGCCATCCGTGGGCGCGTGCGCGGGCTTCCAAATGCGGAAGTCCCGCCCTACGTAAGGTTTCGGTTTTGTGTTGTGGGAGCAGAGAAAAACTAATTGTAAGTACCTGCGTTTAATGCATGCCTAGGATGTATTCTGTCTTTGTGCCTCAAAATCTGGGCATGTGTGTTACTCATAAAGCAAATTCTTATTTATATTGTGTCAGCTCACTATTGCTCGAAGGCCAGGGGTTGACTATCAAATACATGTAATGCAGAAATGTTAAATACTCACATTTGGAATTTCTCTACACGCGCATACCAGAAAGTAACGCTTGGACCTCAACCTTCTTAATTCACGCTGTCCTGTTTTGCCGTCTTTTACAGCAGACTTTTAACTTCACCCCGGTACACCTTGGGAACTGTTCTGCACGCACATTCCAGAGAGCAATGCTCCTTGCCCCTCACCTTTTACTTCGCTCCTATAGTGATCACGCTCACTTAGGCTTAGCCCGGCCGGCACCAGCACCTCCTCTAATTACATTGCGGACTCTACCTCACAAACTCTCTCTACGGAAGCCCCTCAAGAGCCCACAGAGCTAACTCTTCACGTTCCTTACCAATCCGCAAGGTGCCCCCAGCCGCATGCGAGCTACGATATTGGTCACTAAAACCTGCAACTTCGATATCCTGTGCTACCCCCCTGCTCACACCACAATTATTCACACTGCTCACTATTATTGACTCCAATCCCGGGCTACACCCTCCCAATTAGTGTACGAGTTTACTTTCTTTTGTTGCCGAATTTTAAGATGTGATTTAATTTTGTAATGGGACTTCAATTACCACTTGTATTACTTGTAACGCTTGTTTTTTTTCTTCCGTGCTAGCTGGTTGCTGCGGTGGCTGCTGTCTCTTTTTTTATTTTTTTTATTCATTTATTGCGTTTTTATATAGCGCAGACTTTACCCAAAGGTGTCAAAGCGCTTGTTTAACTAGCCGCCTCTTCCCGGCTAGCCTCGGACTCCTCTGTGATCCTTGACAGAGAGCAGTCCTAGCACAGCCACAATAATGGAAAACAGGGTGTTCTGCTTTTCCGCCTTCTACGCGTCGGCCGTGGTGACCCCCTCTGACCTGTGTACGTGATCGAGCCTGATGGACCCTGCCCTCTTCCCCTAACCCCCGTATCACTGGCCTAACACCCCCTGCTGGCATATGTGAGTAAGTGTGATGGACCCTCACACCCCCTGTGGCATGTGTTCCTCTGTGTGATCGACACTGCCCCCGGCTTGTGCCCTTGCACCCCTCATCCTGCCCTACCCCCACCCCACCATTGACTGATTCTTACCAAACTTCGCAGAACTTCGTGGGGACCATTAAGAGGAGACAGTGCTAGCCGGCCACATTGGGTGTGAGGTATTGCGGGTGTCTGATGTGTGTTTGTCCGTGTGTTCGACTGTACATGCCTCTACGTGCGTTTGTGTATTTCTAGTTGTGTGCCTGTCTGCGGGAGTACATTCGGACTGTGTGTCCCCATTTGTTTATCTGTGTGTGTGTGTGTGCGTTTGTGTATATTCCCCATCGAGGATCCTAACCAGTCTTTCCTCAGCCTGCAGCCGATTGTTCCTTTCTCCTGTTTGTTGGTTGGCTCTCCACAGTGCTCCCTCTCACTTTTCAAGATTCTGTATATCCCAAAAAATTCACAAAATTGCTATAAAATGCACCTTTTTTGCCATCTTTTAATTTTTTTTAGGAGATCAACACCCCACAGCCCCAGTACCCATACACTCAAAATTTTTAATTTTCTGGCTATTACCTTGCTTGTTTATTTGTTTTCACTTTTATATAGCACAAACTTTACCCGCAGATATCAGAGCGCTTTAAATCAGCATGCTTATAACAAGCAAGACTAGCAATCTATATTACTGCCAATTTAGTTTAGCAAAAGCAACAGCTAACCATTCACAAACAATGTTTATATACCAATTGCAAATTAAAAAATTTTTTATGCTAAGCATTGTCATTTACAATGCCAGTAACTCAAACTTTAATGCTGCAAGACCTAATGCATTGCAAATGCTTGTTCTGAAATTGTAGGCGATATATTTAGTGCATGGATACCTTTAGTGGGAGTGGTTCTGAATACTCAAAGAATTTGCAAATTGTCAACAGTGGTGGATCGTTTATCGACTGACACTGCTGGAGGATTTTTAATGATCAATACCAAATTGGTTGCAATAAGATCAATGGTTTTACAAAATCGACTTGCTCTTGATACATTGTTGGCAAAAGAGGGCGGAGTCTGTAGAATGTTGAAGGTGCAACATTATTGCACTTACATACCTGACAAAAGTGTTGAAATTAAAGGGTATGAAAAGAATATTACACATTTGGAAGAGGAATTTAAATCACTGGAGGTTGACAGTGCATGGAAGAGACTTACAGATGGTCTCTCCTCTATAGGTAGTTGGTTTTCTAAAGTAGGAAAAAGTTTTGTAGTTAAAATACTGATGCCAATGGTGGGAGTAGCCTGCTGATTTTAGGGATAATAATTTGTAGCAAATGTCGTAAGCATGAAAAGACCTATAAAGTAAATAAGAAAGAAAAGACGAGAAATATTGATGAAATTGAGTTAGAAGAGTTGAATGGAAATTTGTACAAGAAAGTGAAAAACTTTCACATGAATAATGAAAAGAAACAAAACAAAGTTTGAAGAAATTGAGTTGGGAGAAATGTGAAAGTTGGCATCCGTTTCATTAATTAGTGATGATATAAAATATCATCAGAGAGGGGATTGATGGGGCAAGGTTGCGCACGTAAAGCGACTTGCTTGGATTAAGTCCTCTCAGAATAACACATAATATGCTAACCAATATGTTTCGTTTACTAATAACTGCATTACACAACATTTCTAGTATCTAGGGGAAGCTCGCCAATGTGCTTTTACTAACCGTAATCTAAATGCATTAAAATGCCCGCCGCAAACGCGAGAACTTTTCTGCGCATGCGTCTGTCATACTCATGTGACATGAGGTAGTTCTCTGCTTTGGTGGGAAACCTTTGCTTCTGTGCACTAAAACTAAGATGGCTTCTCTATGTTTTAATGTGCTAAAACTTGCATCACTGCTTTTGCTAAATTGTTCGTTCTGCTTAACTCCTAATGTTGTAGTTAAAATAAAATAATGGGAATAGAGTAGAGATAAGTGGTATACAGTGCGTTCATTTATTCTTTGTTCTAAAACTGTTTTTCTTTGACTTTGCTATTAGCTAGTGTTTGGACCAATCATGCACAATGTTGCTCCATCTTGGGTCCTGAATCTGAGCTTGCGCTGACTTCACCCAAATCCACAAGCCATGGCAATGAACCTATGCCAGCATCAGACTTGACTGTGAAAACTCTGGGAACGTAACCCTTCAACCCTACAAGAGGAAGCATACATTCACTGCTGGGTGGAATAAAAATGCATGGAAAAATAAATTTATGGGGGGAACGTTAATTTGAATACAGAATGTAAGTTACCTCATATTAATATGGTGTGATGATCTCTCCTCGTCTTTTTGTCCAATCAAATTGTGGGATTCACACATTTGCAACATTGGGGGGTGGTACACTGCCCTGGAAAATGGTATATCTAAGGTAGGCTTAGCTAGTTAGATTGTCTGACTTGTCCGAATAGCTGACCTGTCACTGACCCAACGCACTCAATAGGCGATCGAGAGCAGAGGTGCTGGCGGAGCACTTTGTCAGAAGATTCGTTAACCCAATCGAGGGTTCTGGGAAGGAGCTTGATAACCCAATCGGGGTCCGATTGTTAGCTGCAGAGAGGGGTGTGACGCTGGCGTTACACTTTAGCTGTGGGTGCCGATCCTCACCTACGGTGGTCCTGTCCTGATTTCAATATGGTCCGTACCTGTCCTGATTCTGGTCTGCACCTGTTCTATCCTGCTGGCACCTGCACTATCGGGGTTCTGTCCTTTATCTCAGCCCGTGGCCAGGGTTGGTCTTCACACCAATCTAGGTAACTATAAATAAGTGTGGGTTCGTCATTGTATTGTTTCCTTTTTCTACCCACCCTATGTTCAAATGCTTAATTACATTTCTTTCCAAAATCGCTGCATATTTGCTTCAATCATTGTCTTCCTTACTAAATGAGATTTTTAATTGAAATTGATAGTGGAGCCTAACATTTAAGAAATTTACATAGATATAGAGTTTAAACCTTTCGCAAGTCTGTGGTTATTTTATACAAGGAACATTACTTACTACCTATTTTCTTGCTAACTCCCTTGATCCCCTAGGACTCTAGGTACTGGTGAGTAGGATTTGGTAAGTCAAAGGTATAGGTCCTAAAACATTAAAATCTAGTTAAGCGTGAGTTACCTGTTCAAAGTGTATGTTTTATGGGCCCAGGTGAGTATGGTAAAATCCTGAGCAGGTAAATCCGTGCTCTATCAGGGGAGAAGCACATGAGTGAAACAGCATGAAAAAACATGCACTCAACAAAAAGAAAAAAGTAGTTCCAAAAGGGCGAGCAGTGAAAAGACGCAAATATTTGGGCCATACTCAAGGGGAGGGACAAAGAAAGAAGAATAAGCAAACCCAGCACACACTGACCAAAGAGAAGCAAGCACATGATAGTGACAATGAAGCCAACCAATGGTAAGAAAGGGGCATGATCTAAGGCAACTGTAACCTAACAAGATGAGATGCAAGAATAAAAAAAGCCCCTTCTTAATGGCATGAATAAATCTGATAAAGAGGATGTTCATAATCGGATTTTTTATTTTATTTTAAAAAATCGAAATAATTCAATTGTAAACTTTCACGGATTAGCTACATTTTTGTCTTGTGATTGGCATAATTGGGAAAGCCAAACTGAGAAATCATAATATTAGAATACTTTAAAGGCATGCCTTCATATACTTTAGCCAGTTTATTTAGGCAGTATGATCTTTGCAGCAAATGTTCGGGACGATGCCACATGCCAATGTACCCACTGCTTGCATCTTTCTCAAGATTTCTCATGTCCACTGGCTTGACAAAGACTCCGGATGCTTTGCCAGTGTGCTTTGCCACAATAAAGTTCATAGCAATATCATCACAGTTTTGTGTTTCATCTATTAGAGCATGTACTGCTGCGGGCTGCTTCTGGAAGCTCTCAAGGTACGACCGATGGAAGAAAGCTGCTCCAATCAAGACCATGGAGTACTGGTCACCATTGCCAGGTCCAGGAGCCTGCAGTTCAAAACCTCCATAACTGTATATTCCTGAGGAAGTTGGGATATGCTTTCTGGGCACAAAGCCGACAATCTGTTCAGGAAATTGCTGGAAAGCAAACAAACACACAACTGTTAAAATAATTGCTAATATGCGTTGAGCATTATATTAAATTCCAAATCACACTAGGTGCACAGTGATCAAATTGAAAGAACGCAATACAAAGGAATACAAGTTCACCACTCACAGTATGCAACCAAACTATGGCAGCTTTCCTTCACCCTGGCCACGAAAGCTTCTATTTCTTTAAAATGTCATTTCTTTTGCAGAGGCTTCTTTTGGTAGAGATAGGAAAAGACAAACGGGGATGATCTGCTATATATAAGTAAGGGGTGCATGTTTTCACTTCCTTCACCAAATTTACAATCATACCTAGGGTGCAAACCATCCAGGAAATCGGCCAACGTGTGGACAGTATGCTGTCTTTACCCCAGCAGTGTAATTTTGAGATACAACATTAGTTCACTTGCCACTGGCATGGATATCAATTTGGAGGTCTTTGAGAATAGAAATGATCACCCATTCTGCTCAGCGCACAGATCTAAACCCGGCCTACATTGGATGTAGAAAGTGGTTAGCTTCAAAGAAAGTTCCACAGCTCCAACAATTTAGCAGGTATACGGTAAATTCAAGAAGGTGATGAAATTCTCAAGTAATTTGCATAATCTTGAGGTTATTTCCAGCAAACAGATTTAAGGACACATTTCAACTTATCAGGCATCATTACTGTGCTTAGAGAAGAATTCAACATCTCTCTAATAAAGAAAGTCAGAGATGGGAAACCAAAGACACAAAGATTTTACCACAGCTGCTGGTCATGGACCATAGGGCAAATGGGATGATCAACTTTTCTTTACAAGTTCCGCAGATGACTGGCTTTATCTTTCTAGTCCTTAGTATAGTGAATTATGTCAACACACAATGGTTGATATCAAGTCACTGCCACTTGCATTGCTGGGAACGTCGAAATTCATATAGAATTTGAACAAATTTTATTTGGGGGGGTGAGCAAGTAGATTATTAGTAAAAGATGCGTGCACATGGTACCTTAATTTTTAGGTCGAGCCTAGCGGCAGCGCGCATTATCTTCTCGCTCTGCGAGACTGCTGTAGTAGAGTATGGGAGAGAAGCCAGCACCCACTCTCCGCACATATTTTTCATTGGCTTGTATTATTGTCTTTCGTAAATGCTGCCTTCGGATTTGTTAATAGGCTTCTTAGTCCCTCCTTAGTACGGATTTGTCTTCATTTGTAACCTCCCATGGCTACTGGCCCCTTTACTTCGCTTGTTACACAGGACCTGGTATTTAGTCTGTAAGCACCATTTACTTTATTGAGCTTCTCTTACTGTAGGCCGGACATGCGCTGACTCAGCTTAAACCTCTTATTAGGCAGCACGGCCACCCCATAACACGGGTGCCAGCTTTCAATCACTTTAACCCAGCATTATCTTGTGTCTGTTTAAAATCCCCACCCCTCCACTCCCCCAAGTAAAATGGATTTAGAAATGATTAGCAAATTTAGTCATGTGAATTCCAGGTAGCACATAATCGTGTGCAAATGAGCTGAAGCTGACAACAGCACATCTGTGTTACATGTCATCTGCATTAAAGCCACCTGACAGGGTTGTTTTCAAAAGCCTGTTTTATTAACACCACCACCGCCACCAACACCACCAACAATACCCATAGCACCACCAATACCAATATCACCACCACCATTATCACCACCTCCAATACCCCACCACCAGTACCCCCACCACCAATACAAATACCACCACCAATATCACCAGCACCACCCATACCACCACCATCACCAATAACAATACCACCATTGATACCACCACCAATATCACCACCAATACCACCACCATCAACACCACCAATACCACACCACTCCCACCAATACCATCACCAATGCCACCACCAATACCAGCACTACCACCACCACCAATACCACCATTGATACCACCACCAATATCACCACCATCAACACCACCAATACCACCACCAATACCACACCACTCCCACCAATAACATCACCACCACCAATGCCACCACCAATTCCAATACAACCACCACCAATACCACTAATACCAGCACCACCAATTCCAATACAACCACCACCAATACCACCATCTCAGTGCCTCCCACTCACTAGTAATAGCAGGGGCACGGTACAAGGCCGGAGCTGCAGCCGAGACCATCCCTCCCTCCATGCCTGCCATAAAGCACAGTCCGCCCTGCACCAGGGAGTGAAGCCAGGGCCCTACTACAGCTAGAGTGTTTTTATTAGAATCAAACACTAAGAGAGAAAAGGGTACAATAGAACTACTCAGTCCTCTTGGGTAATTCAATAAAGTCAACAAAAAAGGGAGGTATTCCACCTGATGCACAGGGTAGTGCATTGGATGAAAGGAGGAAAAGAAAGAAATGTAAACTTCTTTAAAAAGAACACTCACTCACCAACCTTGTTGGTGACATGCTTCATCATTGGGTCCCCACCCGAGTAGCCGAATGCCACTCGGGTGTGCGACAATGCTGGTTTTTAGTGCAACGTTAATGTTGGGCCAACTGAGACTTCTGAACCCACTGTAGAGCCCAAATATGCCACCTGCTGTGGTCGACCAGCAGGATGCAGAAGACCATCAGTGCAATCAGTCTCACTGAAATCCAAGACCCAGGTTGAAAGATCAGGATCATTGCCTGGACTCTTTTCCTGGGAAAAAGCCCCAAACCAAACCATAACCTGATCGGCTCCTATAAAGGGGGGCATCTGAGGAGGAGTATGGCATATTGATAGAAAAACTGTCACGCACACACTAATCAGCAGCAGACTGGACTACAGCAACGCTATCTGCGCCCGAATCAACAAGAAACTCCTTTGCAAACTCCAGACTGTTCAGAACGCTGCACCCAGACTGATCCTCGATATCCCCCGTTGCAGCCACATCACCCAACATCTCCGCGATCTCCACTGGCTTCCAGTCAAAAGAAGAATAACCTTCAAACACCTCACCGTTGCATACAAGGCCCTTAAATCCGGACCCGCATACCTAAACAGCTGCCTCTCCTTCCACGCACCCAAAAGACACCTCTGATCAGCCTAACTGTATCTGTCCACACTCCTGTGTAGCATCAAGACTAGAACGGAAGGAAAGTCCTACTCCTACCTCGCAGCCAAAGCCTGGAGCACCCTCCTGCTGATCATCCGTCAATCTCCCACACTGCCCCAGTTCAAGAAGGACCTCAAGACCTGGCTGTTTGGATGAACCCAGTACTCAACGGAGCTGCGAGCTGCCGTCTGCCCACCCCCTCCCCCCACCCGCCATGAGACCCTCCCAGGTGAGAATCTGCGATTTACCAACCCCGATTGATTGATTGATTGTTAAGCCACCAAAGAAGACAGGAGGTTTGCTGTAGTCTGAAGGTGGTTGACAAATACCTAGTGAGCTCGCCTTCAACAGCCAGTCATCGAGGTAGGGGAAGATTAGCAGCTCTGACCTCCAAAGATGTGCTGCCACCACTGTTGTCACTTTCGTGAACACTGGAGGGGCGCTGGTGATACTAAAGGGGAGCACAAAGAACTGAAAATCCTTTCGTCCCACCACAAACTGCAGGTAACGCCAAAGGGCCTACAGGATAGGAATACAGAAATAGGCTTCCTGCAGGTCCTACGTCATTATCAAGTCTCCAGGGTCGAGTGCAGACATGACCTGGGTCAGATTGCCCAGCATGCTCAATGATCTTGAATTTTTTCTTCTGGAAAAAGGCGTGGAGAGGGTCCAGATCTAAAATAGGACAAAGGCCTCCGTCCTTCTAGGGCACCAGAAAGTAGCAGGATTAGCAACCATGTCCTACTTCTGGTGCTGGCACCCACTCTACAACCTCTTTGGCTAAAAGGTGTTAAACTTACTGTAGCAAAATAGAGAGATGGTCTTTCTTCAGTCACTGTGGGGAAGGAAGAAGGTGTGGTGGAGAAGAGAGGAAGGGTAAAGTATATCCCCTGCGAAAGATATGCAGGACCCACCTGTTTGAAGTTATGGCTTAACAATCCAGAAAGAATAATTTGATCCTGCCTCCCACCGGGTGGCTTTGCTCCCCTAAGGGCTCGCTAAAGGAGTTTTGCAGATTGAGCTGCAGTAGGGTGTCCAGGCATCCCGGATTTGCCCGGACAGTCTCAGTTTCTCACCAGCTGTCCCGGCAGATTTCAGGAAATTAGGCTTATATCCCGTTTTTTTCAGAGGGTTAGCTGAAAAGGGTGGGAGGTATATTTTTATGTTTTGCAAAGCAGGGACAGTTACCAGATGTTATAAGAAAGCAAATTAATTAACAGGCATGCAACTGGCTTTAAAAATTGCCTTTTCTGTAATTCTCTGCTATGAAGCGCTGTCATTCTGTGCGCTGGGTTGAAGTAAAATTGTAGTCCTTCTTCTGTTTTTGGGAAATGTCCCAGTTTTTGGTTTTAAAAGTCTGGTTACCAAAAGGCTGCAGAGGAGTAGTGCACTTGGTGGGTGACTGACCTTGACCGCAGGACGGTGGGCTCTACAGCCTCGATCGCAAAACTGCTGGGTTTCTTGTCAAGGCTAGAGAGATTGGCGGTATGAGGGCAGCTCTACCAAAGCCACCAAAGGAACTGTAAGGTTGGTGCAGTTGGTGAGGGGGCCGGATAGGCCCAGAGAGCATGCAGTGTCCCTGTTCTCAAGAGGAACCAGCTTTGTTCCCAAACAGGGTAGTCCTGTCAAAAGGCATGTCCATAAGGGAGGACATCCCATCATTTGGGAATCCGAATGATCTTAGCCAAGCATGGAAATGACTGGAACACTGATGCTAACTGCTCACACAATGTATTCAGTGGTGTCAATGCCGCAATGAAATTGGACACCTCACGACAGCCCTGCAAGGCTTGAGCAAGGACAGGTTGGAGATCCTCAAGGACACCAGGGAAGACTGGAGTCACAGAGCCCAAAAGGGTGTTGGGGCAGTGTCCCAGGAGGCACCTGGCATTTACTGATCAGAGAGTCAGGCTGGTGATAAGAGACCATATGCTTCTTAAACATCTTCACTCATTTGGACTACTTATCTTGGAGAGTAGTCGGAAAAGTGTTGGGATTAAATCTGTTCATGGATGCCTGCACTACCAAACTTTCAGTTAAGGGGTGTTGAGACAGGAATCCCTCAGAGCAGGGAGATGGCATCTCTATATTATTCTACTGACTGGGGGACCAGAGCAAGGTTTGGCCTAAGCCCCCAACAAGGTATCAGTTAGTGCCTCCTTAAATCGTAGAAGGGGCTCAGAGGATACCCCGCCTGTAGGATTTTTTTCAACACATTTGTCTGGACCTCCAAGGTGGGGAGCTAGAGGTCAAGGACTTCAGCCGCATTACACATTAATATGCCATAGGAAGTTTATTTCTCTGTGCCTAGACAAGGGAGTGACTGAAGATCTATTTCAGGGATGTACCGAGAACACTAGCTTCCTTCAAATTTTCATACCAAATATCTTCTTGACAGGGCAGAGCAAATATCACTTGCATCATAACCACTGTCTGACTTTTCACCTAAGAGGGAATGCAGGGTGAGTGTTCTCTCTTATAAAGGTGGCAGATCAAGTGGAAGGAGTGGCTCGTCAACAGTGGTCTACCGTGGACTCGGTCAAAGTTGGACCAGTGCCTAGTAAAAAAGTACTATAGGTACTTCTTCATTTGGCATCAATGGATTCAGCACCAACATCAATGTTCCAGGAACCGGCATGGACTGTGGCACATGAGGTGGGGTCGGAAGTGGAGCTAGATGCACCATGACTGAGTTGGAGGACCCATCTGATGCCGAGAGGGAATCTGACAGCGGTATCCCACTACGAAGGCCTCTCAGCTCCTTGGGGCCTGAAGGTGCAAGAGGGATATGGCAAGGATCCGAAGAACTGGAGCATCTATTCCATCTGTAAAGTAGTGGCGGACAGCCTGAAAATTTGGGTTGTGCAGAAGTTACAAGATTGCCACTGAAGTCGAACGACTCCGGGAGAGAGGTCAGGAGCCATGATGCTGCCTCCATGACTTCTCAGGTGAATGCAAGTGGCAAGAGGGAACAGAGTCCTGCTTTGATTTTTTTTCAGTCTTTTCTTCAAATGACCCTACAATTTGGACCTTGAAGAAGACCGATATCAAGAATGGCGCTATCGACTGCTGTATCGGGAAAAGAACTTTCGACTTGGACCAGTCTTGTCGGAGTTTTCTTGCATTTGGTGAAGTAGAGTTTTCGCCTCATGGTTTCAGATGGCCTTCGGGCTCATTGACGCACAGACACTGCAGGCTTTAGAGTTGTGGATTGCCACTAGGCACTACAGGCCTACTTGATGTGAATCGGTCTCAGACATTTATTTGTGACAGCCCTTATACGGTTTAAAACCGGTTGTTTTGTGGGGGTGACATTCCCTTGCACAATGAAAGATGAGAAAGAGTGCCTGATCCAGGGCAGGTGGCACTTACAGAAAGGAACTGATGTCAGTGTGCAGGATTGGCGCCTACATATCCAGTGCACATCATTTGTAGAAAGGTGTCAGTGCAGAGTTGAATGGCTCTACCTACCAGCAAGCAGAGGTACTGTTTTTACTGATCCAGTCTGCCACAGGGAAATATATAAAAAGTAAGAAATCTGTTGCTAGAAGTCTCTGAGAAACATACGTCTGATATATATATATATACACACACATATACATTAATTGTTACCAGCCTGAAGCAAAAACCGCACACTCACGGAGGCTCTGCTAAAGTTCTATTGCCGCGCAAACGATAGACACGTTTCAGCATACTGCCGTTCTCAATGTCAGTGTTTCCGGTGACATTTTAACACTTATATACTATATCATTTCATTGGGCAGTAAGGCTGTACTGCAAAATAAAGGATGGACATCTCTTCACATATTTATGATAGGTGAAAATGTGGTGGCCATCTTAACATTGCAAAGAATTGGACAGATTAAATGAATTTAGTAATGAATCACAGTACAAGATGCATCAGATAATATTTATCCCTTTGTCTTCTCTGCACGCCCATGGAAATCTAAAAACATTTCACAGTACCCTCTTGCATATCATCATTGTAATAATTGCATTCATATTTTATGACGATAAATTTATAGTGTACAAGTAAAACATAAATTTGTGACCGCATCTGTGTAATCATTACTGTTGCACCATTGGTACTCAACATTCACTTTTCTCAGTATGAGTTAGAAAGAGCAATGCGCTGACAATCATGCCCTGAAAGGGCTTAAATCAAATATAATTCGAGATGCATCATAACGAAATGCCAAAATGCCACCAAAAAAAAACCAGTTGAGGGATAAAACACAATTCAATTGCACATCAAACATACAATTCTTGTCAAAGTATAGTGCTACTACAATTCGTCCCATTTTTTAAAGTCATAGAACATCATGGTGCTTAGCTTGTCATCATATATTGGTATAACATTACAATTACTTATATATAATCTAGCTCTGAATGGGCAAGTGCTATGTACTGCCATACCTCGCATATTACCAATATTAGTAGGGTCATCTCTGTCACACTTGTAAAAAAAAAAAAAGGGGGGGGGGGGGAAGACAAAATTATAAGCCTAACTGTCCAAACCAAAAACAACAGTTGTCCTCATCCTACATGGGTCCATAACTCCTCATCGCTGTTTAGCAGTGTTGCAAAATCATACTTTACCCTGGGCACCCCCAACGCTTTGCTTACTGGTACTGGTGGTAACTGACTGACTGACCCTGGGCTCTGCCTAACCAGGCCCAGGGCCAGTGCTATACTGAAAATAACTAGAATACAGTGAAAACACCTACAAACACTAGGGTACACTAAGGGTTGGGATACCCCTGTGATTGGCATGACCTACACTATAGGGCCCTAGCACATAATAGGGCAAAGGGATTGAAACTACCCATCAGTCTCTAGTTTATAATAGGGCATGGCAATTTAGAGTCCAGCCGCCCTTTCTGAACTTGCATGTGAGCACTACTGAAGCCTGAGGTCTTTTTCTAAAGTGGCTCTGTGCTACAGGACTGCTTTTCAAAATTGAATTGTGCCCAAATTCAACTTTTGTGTTTGGGGCACTTAAAAATGGTTAACCTACAATGTTTGGGCATATTAGATACCCCCTAGGGTCTCCCCTAGGTGTCCCAGGGGTGGGGGGCAGGTATCTATAAGGTGGACCCTTATAAAATGAGTTTTATATGCACTGGGTAAAGTGAAATTGCACATTCCACTGTGCACATTGTGATAAAGTGCTGCCCAAAATCGACTTTGGTGGTAGGAGCACTGTGGAGGGAAGATCTGCAATATTTTACATATTAAGAACCCCTAACGTCTCTCCTATGTGTTCCCGGAGTGGGGGTCTAGTAGATATATGTATCATACTTATAAAATATGTTTTATAAATGGTGTTGGAAAAATGACCCAAGCCACTTTTCCCATTGCAAATCCCATGCCATAAAACTAGGATTAAAGGATTCAGTAAAATGATAATGATACATCCAACTATATGGTATTGTTGAATTTATTGTAAAAATGTACAGACAGGAATTTATAGGACTTTTTCTTGTCTGTAAGCCAAAATTCAACCCTGTACAGCTCTGCCCTGATTGCTCAGAGATAAGTGGGCGAGCCTGGCTGCTTGAAGAGGTGATAAATGACCCCTGAGATTAGGAAGCCTCTCGTGGAGGAGAGGTTGATGGGCATAGGAATGCCAGAGCAGGGGGAGGAGTCGTAAACCACAGACTTCAAGAGTAAGGGGAGTACCCCAGTGTCATTTACAACTTACGCCCTGTTCACCTACAGCCAGATGCTAGGCTTAAGAAAGGAATGAGCAGATGCAAGGGGGGGAGAGACCATGGAGATTAGCCATCCTAGGGGTGTGTTTAGCCAGCTCTTCTCTCCCTGCTGAAAATTATGACATATTGAACTTTGGAAGAATAGTGGTTTCTGGGTCAGCATTTTGACACATTCCGCAGGAAGTGGTCAGACCTTTGGGTGGAACCCTGCAGTCCATTGGACAGGAGTGACCTGCTTAACCCAGAGAAGTTGGAATAAGTATCTGAGAAGGGCAGAGCCCCTCAGATCTGCTGCTTGAAACTTAGGAACACAAGACGGGCCATGCTGGAAGGTTGATGTGCATTTTTATAAGGCACTCAGAAGACTGCACCTTCTGCACCATCTGCAACTACAGCCTTTGGATTACTTAGCTGTAAAAGGACTAAAGAGTGGACTCCTGCTAGCTAGAGGTTAACAGAGCTCACCTGGAACACCACCACAAGAATCTCCAGCCTGGAGTACTACCAGTGGATTTGTAAGGGTTTTGTTCAAGTGGATTGTGGGAATTGAAGTCTCACACTTTCAAGGACCCTCTTGGAGATTCCAGAACCTAGGATTGTGTGTTGGATACTTTGGGACCCGCAAGGAGAACTTCCGGAAGGTGTTCTAACAGGTACCAGCCTTCTGGAGGGGGCTGCACAAGACCGGTGAGAGATCCTCCAGAATAACTGCTAAAGGTGATTGTGTCCCTGTCAGAGGCAACAAAATGACCAAAAGGGGCACTGTTGGTTTCTAAGCACTAGAAAGTAACTAATCTTAAACAATTCATATCTCTGGTTCCCTACAGTGGATTTTTTTGTTTTGGTATCATTTAAAAGATAAAAATATTTCCTATTTTTATAAATTGGTGTTGGATTTTAATGTTGTGTTGAGTCCTAATTATTTACTGAATTGGTGTTTTTAAACGCAGCCATGTTACCAAGGTTTGAGCATAGGAATATTTTTCTACGACCTATTCTGAGCCCTATACTGTGTTAGTGGCCTTATTGCCAGTGGCAGACCTACATTTGCCACTACCAATAACCCACTTTCTAACAAGCAGTGTTGGTGTTTTGGCCTGTAGCACAATGAAATATTTTGATTCTAGTTGCCTGAACTTGCGGGTCCTGTCTCCCCTTCTTTCTTCTCTCGGGTACTTGATCCAAGCAAAAGTACCTTAGTGGGTTCCGATGCATCAGATGCTTGGTTTCAAAATGCCTTGTACCAGGGAAAGACGCAAAAGTACAGAAAATGCAGCAACTGCTTATAAATACTGACACGAAACACAGGGACACGGAAAGTGAAAATCTGGTCAGGATACTTATCGATTTTTACACCAGCTCACCACAAGTGTATCATATACTCAAACAAAACTGGCGGGTTTTACAAACGGACCATCTAATTTGCTCGCGATTAGCCTCATCACCCAAGGTCACATACAGAATAAGTGCTTCACTCAAGAACTATCTAGACCAATACTTTTGTTAAGAAAAACTTGGTAACAGGTTTTTTTCCCTGAAAAAGATGTAAGACATGCAAACAGTAGCAAAACAAGGGATCATGAAATTGCAGGAATTAAAAAGAAAAAACTGTCACTTAATTGCAAATTCATAATATATGGTTTAATCTGCCCATGTGAGGAGTATATAGGGAGAATGCCACATCCAGAAACAAAGCGAGTGCTTAAGCACATGCAGGCTATTATCAATACAGACCTGTTCTACCCTTTTGCAAGGCATTTTGAAACCGAGCATTAGAGTAATCAGAACCTACTGAGGTTCTTTTGCTTGAAACAAGTCATGAGAGAAGAACGTGGGGGAGACAGAACCCACAAGCTCTTTTTTTTTTCTTTTTTTATTGATAAAAATGGTACATAAATGGACAAATTTCAACAATTATTACATACATGATAAGAATTTGATAAATATTTGATATATTTACATACATTTTTAATTACATCTTGTTAGCGGGAACGAGAAAAATAAATAGATAAATAGGGTTAGAAATCAGTTTCAATTAATTGGAGACAAACAAAATTTTTATCCATTTCTATCTGTTCTCCAATTAGTTACAGGAGCCCATAAGCGTATACCCTCCTTACGCTGCCTCATGCCTTTATATTCATAGAGACAGGATTCTATGTTATGAATTCCTAGAAATCTCGAGAGCCACATCTGAAAGGATGGGGGGTTCGTATCTTTCCACGCCGCAGAAATTAAGATTCTAAGTACAGCAACAGATAAAAATATTAGATCTCTTTCAGCCTCGCCTAAACCCAACTTAGAGTCTGTACCCAGTAAAATTAAGGTAGGGGATAGGTCGATGGACTGACCTAGCAGCCCCTCCATAAATTTCATTATTTCTTTTTTAACATTTTCCAACTGTTTACATGAAGAAAACATATGTACAATGTCTGCCTGGCTTTCATTACATCTGGGTCAATTATCATTTTCGCTTAGACCCCAGGCAAATATCTTCGCGGGTGTATGGTAAAGATTAAAAATAGTCTTGTAGTGTTGTGCGCGAAGGTTTGATGCCCGGAATTTTTTTTTATTCAATACGAGAGCAAGATCCAGATCAACATCAGAATCTCCTAATTTTGTCGCCCAGTTAGACTCAACCTTCTCAATATCATCCGGGATTTGGTCCAATAAGCAATTATATAAAATCTTAATCTTCCTACAACCTCTATTTAGTAACTCAATCAGTGGAAAATCTGCTGTATGTGAAATCTGTGGCTTGACTGCCTTAATTGCACTGGTAACTTGACCATAAACCAGCCATTGACTGTCTGGAATACCAAATCTTTCCTGCAGCATTTCAAACCCCAGCATTTCACCTTCTTCCATTAAATCTCCCAAGGTTCTAAGCCCCAGCCTTTTCCACATCAGCAAATTATTATAATTTTTTAGTTGAGGAAAGAGAGAGGAGTTACACAGTTGCAGATAGGAATAGATTTTTGGGATATTAAACATTTTCATAATTGCTTTCCAAACCTTCCATGCGCCAATCAGTGTCTTCAATCTTGTTTTTTTTATAAAAGCTTCTTTCCAATTCACACTGAAATACATTTATAGTCTTTTCACCCAACAGCATCCTATATATCTGGGGCGGACATTGTTGATCTACAAACCCAGGTGTTATATCAGGTACAGATGTAGATTGAAATAGAGTAGTCATTTGGGTTAGCAAGCAGGCCCAATGATATAACTTTAAATTCGGCAATCCCATCCCACCCCTTTCTCTAGGCAGTGCCATTAAGTTTGTAGATCGCCTTACCCTGCCATATTGCCATACAAATCTGATAAACATAGATTCAAGTTGTTTCATGATCCTGTCCTCTATTGCTAAAGGGATGGCCCGAAATAAGTAGAGAACTCTAGGGAACATAGACATTTTAACTGCATTTACCCTTCCTATTAATGAGAGGTGTAGCACATCTATTCTTTTTAATTCATTCTCAATATCCCTAATAAGTGGCAGATAATTCTCACTTACAATTTTCTCAACATTGGCATTGATTTTTACCCCTAAATATATGGCAGAGTCGACGAATCTATAGTCAGTTTTGGCTATATTTTTAGAACAAATAACCTGCGTTTTTGTTTCATTTAGAAGATAGCCTGACTCTTCCCCAAACAATTTAGCCATCTGAATTAGAATAGGAAGAGTTTGTTGTGGATTATTTGTTAACACTAGAAGATCGTCAGCGTAGGCCAGTATTTTACTTGAATAGCCATTGCATATCACTGGAGCTATCTCTGGGCAGTCAAGAATACACTGTATAAGGGGGTCAATATACAGCGCGAATAGGATAGGGGAACAGGGACAGCCTTGCCGAGTCCCTCTTTTTATATGTATAACCCCTGATTTCTCGCCCATTGCGGTTACCTTAGCTAATGGTTCTACATACATGGCTTTAAGGGCCCCTATAATATTGGGACCAAATCCCCTCGCCTCTAAAATAGCCCAGAGAAATCTCCAGTCCACACGATCAAACACCTTCTCTGCGTCGAGCAGGATCATAGCGACATCCCCCCCACGGCAACCTGGGCATCAAACAAAGATATTGCCCTACATGTATGATCCGTTGTACCCCGACCGGGGACAAACCCATGCTGCCATGGGGATACTAGACCGCCAATGACCCTGCCCAACCTCTTTGCCAACATTTTAGAATAAAGCTTAGTATCGGAATTTATTTGTGAAATGGGCCGGTAGGACCCCGCCTTTTCCGCTGGTTTCCCCTTTTTATGGAAGATTGCTATATTTGTTTCTTTCCAAGAGGAGGGTGTTGATCCTTTACACATAACCCCATTAAAAAAATCTACCAGAAGCGGAGTGATTTCGGTTTCTATTGTTTTATAGACTTCTAAAGGTATCCCATCGGGGCCTGAAGCTTTACCTGAGGCCAATTCCCGCAATGCAACTGTTACTTCTAGTAATGAAATTTCTTCTTCCAATTTTTTTTTAACTGAGTCTTCTAAAAGTGGGCCCCGATCTCAAATTCCTTCCCCTGGTTTCTTAGTAGGTTCTTCCTGCTCATACAACTGCTGATAAAATTTCTCGAATACTCTTAAAATGTCCTTACTTTCTGTATACCTGATCTCATCCTCTTTTATACATACAATAGTGTTTCTTGTTTTTTCCTGCCTTAACCTGAGGGCAAGTGCTCTCCCTGCCTGCTCACCGGTCTCATATCTTTTAACCCTATTCGATTGGTATTCTCCTGTGACTTTCATAGTTACTTCTTTCTGGAGTGCGGCTTTGATTGTAAGTAAAGCTTCCTGACTTGCAGTGGTAATAACCCCTTTGATTATATCAGTCATATGTTGCTCTTCTACTTTCACTAACTCTTTCATTAAGCCCTCAATCTTCTTTCTATCTTCCTTTCTTAATCTAGCTGAACAGCTAATAGTTTCACCCCTCAATGCTGCCTTCAAAGTTTCCCAGACTGTGTTTCTAGACGCACTGTACCTATTTGCTGCAAAAAATTGTGGGACCCAATTTTTCAGATGATCTATAAATCTTTTATCACTAAGGAGCTTTTTCTCAAAGGACCAGGAATTGCTTTTTCTTTCCCTCTGACCTATACTATATGAAAGAATTAATGGGTTATGGTCAGACACCACTTTAGGAAGTTTAAGTATGTCAACTTTCGATAACTCAGAGGACGAGATCAGGAAGTAATCTAATTTTGTGTATTTTTGGGCAGGATTAGAAAAGTATGTGTATCCAAAATTCAAGGGGTTTTTGGCCCCCCATACATCGATCATCCCATGAGAGCTCAGAAGAGATCGAATAGATTGAGAGACCTTGGGTTTTCGACCTGCATATGGTTCAGATCCGACCCAATCAGCCGAAATATTAAAATCCCCCGTTATTATCAACGGTGTAGCCCAACCCACAAGTTCAGTTTCTAAAAAGTGTACTGAACAGAACCCACAAGCTCAGGTAACTAGAATCAAAATATATCATAGTAGCTAAAGACCAAAACACCAATAATGCTCAACAGCAATGAGGAATTATGGACCCATATAGGATTAGGACCACTGCTTTTTCGGTTTGGGTAAAAAAAACAAGTGATTGAGAATGCTACTGAAATGGCTCATTTCAATCCAAAGCTTTAGACAGATGTTGTCAATGCTAGCCCAGTCAGGTTAGGCAGTTTCTATGCACAGCACAGAGGACACCCGAATGCAAGAAGGCATATTGTAGCAAATTTAAGTAGGCGTTTTCCCCAAACAGTACGTGCTCATTCACAACCTGAAAAATAAAGTTTTGCCATGGTATGGGCTTGTGAACATTTCTTCCTGTACGGAAACCTTTTACACTGGTAACTGATCAAGCTTTACTAACTGCATTTGGCAATCCAAAGGTCAAGATAACTCCTCACTTTGAACGATGGGGACGACGATTACAAGAGTGCAATTTTAACACTGTGCATCGTTCAGGGACGGATAAGAACCCTGCTGACTGCTTTTCCAGAGTGCCTATACAAGGTCATGATACTCCATCCAAAACAGCTGAAGCATATATTAATTTCAATGAAAAATCAAAAACACCAGATGCCATTTTTGTTAGCCCAGATTATCACTGTCACAAGCCAGGATAGTGACATGCTGAAGTTGAAAAATATAATAACACATCAGTCAAAGAACCAACACACTCAACCTCGCACCAGCTATTGTGAATATGAAAAATACAAAAATATCAAAGATGAACTGCCCATAACTCAGGAAGGAGTTAAACTGCGAGGGTCGAGAATCCAGCTTCCGGAGAGTCTGATGCAGAAAAAGATTGAAGTGGCCCACAAAGGACATTGTGGAATTATTGCCACAAAACGAGCTCTCCGAAACAGAGTTTGGTTTCCGAATCTCCATGAGCAGATTGAAAGGGAATTAAAGGCTTGTCATCTAAGCAAACAGCTTTCTACAAAAGTTACTCAGCACACCTTAAACAATTCAGAATTCCTGAAGCATGTCTGGGAGTGAGTAGCCATTTACTTTTTCGATCCACATGAAAATGGATATCATCATTGGGATTGTGGAAGAATTTCCATTAATTGAGGATCTTTCATCTAGCACTCAAAACCAAGTCATTGAGAGACTAGATGGTATCTTTGCGGCATGGGGTGTTCCATCCATATGGAAATTGGAACAATGGCCCACTTTTTAACAGTTGAGATTTAAACATTTCTTAGAGTATCCGATTATAAAGCATCAGTAGAGCATACCTCTGTTGGCGTTGGCCACATGACTTGTTCAGCGCTTTGTAAGTATGCTAAAGAAAGCAGTGCAGCATGCTACTCATGAGAAGCTCTATCTAAAAACGGTGTTCAATTCAAACCTAAGAGCTCATTGCTCAACACCTCACTTGGGCACAGGCGAAAGTCCTGTGACACTGATGTTTGAGAGAGCAATGAAAACCAAGATACCTCAGTGGGCAATGACAGAGAGAAAGACGAGAACGCAACTCGTGAGTTGGACTTGGTTCATAAACAAAAGATGAAAGCATATGCTGACAAAAGACGGCATGTGAAGAACATAGTCTTTAAGAAAGTAGATCGAGTGCTCACATGTCCGATGCAGAAAATAAAATCTGATGCTCCATTTAATGCAGAACCTTTTCAAGTGGCATCTAGCAAGGGACATAAGGCAACTGAGGTGCCCCTGCAAAGTCTATTACCAGAGTCTTATCTCACTTTTGGCGTTTAACTCATCGTTCATCAGATGTGAAGTGACCACTTCTGAAGCACCAGTGACTGCTGTTGCCTCTCCACCATCAACACAGATCCTGGACATTGATGGTGACAGTGCCCACTTTCAAATCACAAGATCAGTTCAAACAATTAAAGCGCCAAAAAGAATAATTGAAAATATATATATCTATACACACACACACACACACACACACACACACATTTCATAGAAGAAATCAATATTTTAATATGCCATCAATGAAAAACATGAAAAACACTCTGACAAACGCGATTTGGCGTTAAGAATTGGCCAGAGGTTTAGCGCCGAAACGCATTTGTCTGAGTGTTTTTCGTTGATGGCATATTAACATATTGATGGTTAAACGTTCCCGCAAGTGCACAATCTTTTCTTCTAAGAAACGTACATACGAGTGATAACCATCATCACCCTCGCAGCACCCACGGTGCTAGAGGCACGGCAGCAATCAGACGGAGAGGACTGAACAAATATATATATATATATATATATATATTTCTTAAAAATACATTTTTCATTTAACAGAGGGGGAGATGTGGGGTCTTGCTAGTTAGCAAATCTAACCGAACACTTTTGGCTCCTGATGAACTCCGTAGAGCTGTGACGTGAGAGAGCACAATCCAATGAAGGCCGAGTTACAATGCTGAGTTTGCAGTTATACACAGATGAAAGAAGACCTGTATTACGACGCTCTGTGTGTGGCACAGTCATTGACAGGTACCCAGGCTGCTACACTATATAAAATATAAATATTATTAAGGTAATGTTTCTGAGGTGAAGTTGGTGGATACTTGTTCATCTCTTCTTTGTTTTGTAATAGGGGCAGGGATTCGAACCCAGGAACAAATTCCTTACAACCCGCTATGTAATTCCCAATAATGAGATCACCTTCATTTTAGATACCATATAAGAACATTAAAGTTTTGTAATTTTAGTGTGGGAAATGAAAGTTATTATAACTTTATCACCCTAGAATTCCACACGTGCCACATTCTTTGCTTCTGAGACGTCATCCGTTTCTAGATGTTTCTACAGAGCAGCTAGTACATTTGGTCCGTGTCCTACAACACAGATGTGTTAATTTATATGTTGTAAATGAAGCCAGAGGACAGATATATGACTTAATAAGTATTTATTAAGCACCACAGAGAATAACTGGTGTTCCCATCAGAAAGCAGGGAGCTAACTGACAGGGCAGAACACAGGAGAAGATGACATCAGGGAAAATGGAATGTAGGACTTAAAGAGGTACAGAGAAACATAAGTGCAGAGAATACAACATATCCTCTTCCCTTCATATAGAAAAAAAACAAAGAAAAAAAAAACAAAGAAAAGTAAGTCTATATAAAACATACTAAGTACATGCTCTTCGTTAAAGAGAGAGACCTTACTTACAAACAAAGTCGCGTAAATAACCCGGAGGTCTTCTCACTCTCTGAGTTCTACTGGCACTGGTCCCATTGGTACTACTGGCACTAGACTCATTGGGAAACACATTACCTTCTCGCTCGGCTTTTTTATACAGTGCCACACGCCTCAAGTTCCAACTCTCACCGTTAAATAGAGTCACAAATCTTTTATGGACAGACTTGACCTTAAATGGTCCCCTGAACTTCGTCAATCCAACACCAACTCGACCCGGTTTGACTTTCACCCAATCATTCACAGCAAATTTACACACTCCATCTGATTCACCCACAGTGTCAGACTTACCAGGACCAACAGGAAGGTCAGCGTTCAGAAACTCTTTCATCCATGCAGCAACCAGCTTGGTGCCCGCTGAACGTCCCCTCATGACAGAAAACGGAATCAAACCGGTCACACCATTTTCAGTAGTCCTGTAGGCCCAAACCAGGTCATTAACCAAACTCCTCACATCCGTCCTAGAGGAAATCGCCATTTGAATGGCACCTTTAACCATGCGGTTTGCCCTCTCAACTATGCCATTCCCCTGGGGGTTGTAAAGTGAGGTCCTTGAGTGTGCAATACCGCACCTTCCCAAGAAATTAGCCATCTCCAGGGAGGTGAGTTGCGTCCCATTATCGGTAATGATCCTTGTGGGAAAACCTTCCTCTCTAAAGATCTCACTCAGCACAGCAATAGTGCTGTTCGTAGTGATCTCCTTCATGAATTTGACTACTAACCACTTGGAAGAGACATCAACCACTACTAACCCAAACCTCATATCTTGACTCAACTGGTAGAACGGGCCAATAAAATCAAGACATATGGTGTGCCATGGACACCCAGGATCTACTATTGAGCCACAACCGGTGTGGCTACCCACTTTAAGTCTCTTCTCGCTTTCCAAGCAATCGGTACATCTCTCCACCCACTGAGAAATTTCGGAGTCCATTCCGGGCCACCAAAAATTCTCCCTGACTCTCCTCTTGGTAAGGGACTGCCCTAGGTGACCCTCATGGGCTAACTTAAATAAAGTAAATCGCACTCCTTGTGGAGGAATGAATTTGTCATCCATTAAAATCATGAACCCATCTTTGTCCAAGACCGACAATTGTTCCAGAACCTTTAAATAAGGACGAAGTGCAGGAGATAAGCAACTCTCTCTCCTTGGACCCTTCGCAATCAGGTCTTTGACCTCACACAACACTACATCTTTAGCCATGGAGGTATTCCACAAACTCCTACTAATTGCCCCAGCACACATATCTACAACTTCATCCACAGCAGCCACAGAACCCTCTGAGTTGAGAGATTCCACTCCTAACTTGTCCACCCTCTCCCAAGGTAGTGGAAGTCTAGAGAGTCCATCCGCCTGGCAATTCCTCCAACCGGGAATATACTCCACAGTGTACAAATACTCCTGGATCCTGGCAGCGAGTCTAGCTAACCTGGCAGAACCCTTGCCAGCGCCGCCAGGTGAAAGTATTTTAACTAAGGGTTTGTGATCTGTCAATAACGTGAACTTGAACCCCCACAGGTACATCCTATAATACTCGCAACCCCATGCTGCAGCTAGGGCTTCACGCTCGATTATAGAGTAATTCCTCTCGGCCGTAGTGAGTGTCCTTGAGGCAAACGCTACAGTCTTAAGACCAGATTCGTGTACTTGAGCCAGAACCGCACCAACACCCACAGCACTTGCGTCCACTGTCAAAACTGACTTGCGGTTGGTGTCGAACGGTGTCAATATGCCTGCCTCACAAATTTCAACTTTGATTCTTTTAAAACACTCGTCTTGTTCCACACCCCACACAAACTTGCATCCATTCCTCAACAGCACCTTGATCTTTTCGGTTTTCTCTGCAAAATCTCTGACAAACTTAGCGTAGTATTCGATGAGGCCGAGGAAAGACCTCAACTGATCTTTATCGCATGGAGCTGGTGCATTTCTAATGGAGTCCAATAGGTCTCTCTTGGGTTTTACCCCGTCAACAGACAAGGTATATCCAAGATATTCAACCTCCTCCACTGCAAATTTACATTTCTCTTTCTTAAGAGTCAATCCTGCTTGTTCCATTCTCTCCAAAACGGTCTTCAAAATCACATTGTGTTCTTCAACGGTCGCTCCAAATATCAGAACATCGTCCTGAAAATACACTACGTTGTTCACACCCTTCAGTACAGCACCCATCATTCTCTGAAATACCCCGGCTGCAGAGGCGAGTCCAAAAGGCATTCGTGTAAATTGGTATATTCCCTCAGTTGTTATGAACGCGGTCAGTGCTTTTGAGTCTTGGTGTAGTTTTATTTGATGATAGGCGCTGCGAAGGTCCAACTTAGAAAAATACTTCCCACCTTTTAGTGATAGGACCAACTCGTTGATGTTTGGTAAGGGGAAATTGTCTACTACAATGTTTTGGTTCAGGGTGCGAAGGTCCACACAAAAACGAAATTTTCCATCGGATTTGGTCGTAATAACTACGGGGGAAATCCAGGGTGACGTTTCGATCTGCTCTATCACCCCCTGGTCTAGCATCTCCTTCAGCATCTTCTTCACTTCCTCACGTGCAATGAATGGAACCTTTCTCACCCTGTGTTGCATAGGTATGGCATCATCCCGCAGAACAATTTTATGCACATAACCCCTCAACTCTCCTATATGCTCGTCAAACAGACCATTCATCCCTTCAACTATTGAATCCGTGGTTATGCTATCTACCACCATCACTTGTTGTGCTGCCCTAGGATTTATTATAATTCCGAGGTCATACTGTTGCCCCCATCCTAAAATTGCAGGACCAGATTTAGCTACATACACCTTTCCTTCAGCTGAGCGATCCTTGAATGATATTACACATACCATAAACCCAATCACTTCTATACTTTCACCCTGATAACCACAGGCATTAATATCACTAGCAGATAGCTGCACGTCCTTCCAATTTGCTAAATACATATCCTTGGGGATAAAAGTCCACAAGGATCCGGGATCAACCATCAGCTGGACCTCAATTTTATCAATAAAGAACAAGGCTTTTGGTCTGAATCTTCTTCCAGGCTCACCTTCATTCACACCATCCCCACCTAAACACAATATTTTGTTGGCACCCTCAACACTGACGATGTCTCTTACTTCTTCCCTGTTTTCGACAACAGCTACTTTATCCGCGTTTGCACCCCTACACATCTTTGCAAAATGTCCTTTCCTCCCACACTTCCTACACATCTTATCAATTGCAAAACATCTCCTGAAGTCCGAACTGTGAAAAGTACTCCCACACCTACTGCACATTCTTCCCTGAAATCTATTCCTGTCATTGCCTGAGAACGCATTGTTAAATCTCCTCTGACTACTTCCTCCCTGATCCATACTTTTCTTGTTCACAACAGCAACTTCATCATGATCAGCACAAGAAACTCCATTCCCTTGAACATTTTCCTTTGTGTTATCTTTCCTTTCCATCTCTTTCATGCATGCGTTCGATTCCTCAACCACTTTTGCTATGTCAATGGCCATTTGTAGGGTAGGATTTTTTGCTGCCCACAGTTTTTCCTGCATCTTTTTGTTCCGGCATTGTACTATCAGCTGGTCTCTTATCATTTCGTCTCTTATCTCTCCAAAATTGCATTTAATTGACAGCTCGCGTAACCTAGCCACAAATTGGTCTACTGATTCCTCATTCCTTTGGGGTTGGGTGTAAAATTTGTGCCTCGCCATGACAATGTTTACTTCTTTTGCGTATTGTTTTTTCATCCGAGCTTTGGCTTCTGTGTATACATTGGTTATCGCCCTACCATCTTGGTTTACTGCTACCGGAAGATATTTGAAAGAATGTTGACCTTCTTTGCCTAATGCGCTTAACAAGAGGGCTTTTTTTCTAGTTGCACTGAAATCTTTCCCATCAAGTGCCTCAATGTAGTTCTCAAAAATGTCTATCCATTCATCCCACTCGATGGGTGGATCCCCAGTAGTTTGTAGGAACAATGGAGGTGCAATGACATTCAGATTTTCCATTTCAAAATTCTTTAAAGAAGCACTACTCCCTTTGACACAGAGATAGTCAAACTCAATTGAAATGTCTACTCTTCCTCATTAAACGTGCAATATGTGCTTCCCCAATCTTTCTCTACTTTCTTATGATAAGGAATTGTGTTAGTGGTAACTTTTCAATGTACACTGCTTTGAGTCTTATAAACAAATAATTTTGATTTTTTAAATTACTTTCTCACCCTTTAATTCTCTTGCAGACACTCGTTTCTGTTATCCAGTCACTCGATATGCCATCGGAAGCGTCTGTTTCCACTTGGAGCGATGTTTGTTACTTGCGATGTTTTATTGTTCGGAAGCGGTGTCGGTTGCTTAGATACCTATCAAGCTTCAAGATGGCCGCCACGTACGTTACGTTGCGTTGTCGCGTCACTGCCGGTACGTTACCTCTGTCTGTGACGCTTGTTTCTTCCTTGTCCTGAATGCTTCCTTCTTGACACTGGCGTCGATGGCTCCGTTGAAAAAAAAAACAATGGCAGTAGAATCGAACGGTGAGTCTGCTCGTGTGTCTCTCCGCTCGAGGAGTCTGCTCGTGTGTCTTTCCGCTCGAGGAGGCTTTTTTTTAAAAGATGCAGCTTGTAAATTGTCTCTGTTTGTACCGGTGATGCCGGTTCACTCGAGGGAAAAGCTAAATGTTTACAGGGATGCAGCAATATCACGGATATAACACAAATCGCTCCGTTTCTTTTCCACAAGCTGCGCTCTCGCTCTCTTTAATTTCTAAAACGTGCACAAATATTTTTTTAAATCGAGAACTTCCGAAATGTAGCACGGAACACAATTCCTTCAGCAGGGTGTGCCTCGTTTACAATCCCAACACGAACAAAGTCACAATTAGATGCAAGGTATAAACAGGCGAATGTTCTCCAAAACTCACCAGTTGTTCTGGGAACCTTGCAGGCTTCTGCTCAAAGCGTAAGATTACTTCTCTTCAAAGTTGCAAAGATATTTCTATCACAGTACTTTTGAGATGAAATAAAAGGTTCTTCTTTTCTTCAAAACTTGCGTGGTTCTTTGAAATGCGAGGGCTTTTTTTTTTTTTCCTTTTCCTCCTCAAAATCTGCGTGGTTCTTTTCACCAGTTGAGTTCTCCTCCCTCTGTGGTTGTTCAGCTACTTCTGCTCATCGTCGCCATGTGTTGTAAATGAAGCCAGAGGACAGATATATGACTTAATAAGTATTTATTAAGCACCACAGAGAATAACTGGTGTTCCCATCAGAAAGCAGGGAGCTAACTGACAGGGCAGAACACAGGAGAAGATGACATCAGGGAAAATGGAATGTAGGACTTAAAGAGGTACAGAGAAACATAAGTGCAGAGAATACAACATTATACTTGAATGTTCATATGGCTGCCGACTCAGACTTTCATGTTTCCGTTTGCAATCAAACATGTTGTGTGTGTGTGTGTGCGTGGGGGGGGGGGGAGGGGGTTAGTAGAGGAGACCGATTGTCCATTAGAAGTTGTAGTTTCTTTTGCACGTGCTGTAGCTGCAAATGAAAGGAAGCATTCAAACTCTGTTTCAAGGCATGTTCGGCCTGTCTATTCACCAAGTTATAACCGAGCATGCAAAGCAGAGTGAGGAAGGTTAGACTTTATATGAAGTTCTTTTTTGGTCTTTTATGCAGACAAATGACCAGTATGTTTCTTTAAGAAATGTGGAAACCCAGAAAAACTAGTGTCAAAGTGAGGACCCTTTGAATTTTCAATCACCCCCTCGATACTCATCCTCTCAAGTCTGGAATGTGTGAAAATTGTCAGTGGTGGGTCTCATCGGGGCTAACAGATTTTCCCTAAAGGAACTCACGGACAAAAGAAATGCTTGATTTTGCAGAGGACTTGGCCCTGCAGTAAACTTAAGGGTGTAGCATGGCAGCCCCTACCTTGGTTCTCCCGCCATCACCAGCACATTTACAATTTCTAGACTTCTACATTTGACAACGCTTTGAATGGCGTGCCTGAAATGGGGGGGGGGGGGGGAGGGGGGTACGAGGAGCATCAGGCATTATGGTGTCACAACTCAACTGTAATCACTTACTACAGATAGATATGTCACAATTAGACTTCAATAGGGAAGTTTGGGATGGGTTTTCATAGAAGGATTGCAGTCTCCCACGTATCATACATATAATTATAAATGGGTACCAGTGAATTATGGGGATGTTTTTCACTTTGGGGTTCTGAGGGGCATCAAATAGACAATAAGAGTGAAGCTTGAGTGGTCTGTGATGTAACTCAGAGCCCCCAGGTGAAAAACATCCTACAATTCTTTTATTACCTATCTATAAATTTATACTGTGTATAGCCCCGAAATTCTTTGCCCTTGCTTTCAATTGCTATGAATAACATGGTCTCCACCATGCATCCTTGTCCCCAAGGTAAAACAAGCCTTTGCAATGCAATAGGTCTCGCATTTACGCAAGTTTGAGCTATTGGCATTGTAAATGGTAATGCCTTTTGTTTATGTTTTGGTTTTTAAAACCTAAAGAAAAGGCATTGTCATTTACAATGCCAATAGCTTAAACTCACGTAAATGCATGACCTATAGCATTGCAAATGCCAGTTGAATTTAGTGTTCAGCCCAAAACAGGAACTAACAGGCACTTAGCTAGTCAGCCATTAGAGTTAGGGAGGGGGAAAAATGCGGCAACCGAGGGGGGCAGGGGAGACAGCATTGAAGTAAGGGGTTTTGTAGTACATTGAAAGCTTTTTAATATCAGAACATTCGCACCTGTTCAAACGCGCTTTTGATAAGCTTGTGGAAATGAAACCAAGATTAGCGAAAGATGCTTTATGTAGTAGCAAGTTTGGACATCAGGGTATGCGCTTTTCTATTATCACGCTTTTCAAACAGCGTGAGGACTTGAAATAAAAAATATGGTGTGTTATACATAGGAGTGTGCAGAGATGGATTCTCATTTCATATGAAAATTGTATGTAGAGCACACTTTCACTTCAAACAAGCATTGGTAAAGCTTGTAGATCTCACCCTTTGGATCTACCGGCTTTGTCAATGCAGTAGAGCATTGAAGAAAGAAATAAAAACACAAACACACACGCAATGATGTGCCCCAAATTTTTTGTTTACTATTCTAAGATGCCAGACACCACTTAGATCGGATTGGGTTTTTTTTTAAGTGCGAAAGCGCTTAGTTTTGGGAACTTCTCCAAAAATCGGGGAAGGGAGAATATAAGTTCCTGCAAAGGCTGAAGGTAGGGTGAGAGAGAAAAAAACTACCAGGTGTAGGATGGTGGGGGAAAGCTCCGCACAAGGGGGAGTGAAATATGGAGCAAGTGGGGTGGGTGTCAAATGTTGAGAAGGTGCAGAATATGAAGATGAAAGCTAGAAAACAAGTGCACTGTTATGGAGTGCAGAACAAAAGAAGTTCCATAAAAAAGTGAGCAGTGGAAGAATAAAAGTCAGTAAGCAAAAGCATGGTAAAGAGGCTATGCTCCTGGAGAAGGACATAAGCACTATTGACAAGACATGCCATCAAAGAACAAGCAAGCAAATGAGAAACTAGTCACTGACGTCTGTGGAAAGCCAAGTTGTGCTACCAACTCATAACCTTATGAAAACATTTTACCCTCATAAGTGGCAGTAGCCTTCTAACCAAGACCCTTCTGATATCTGGTAAAAAATAAATAAATGAAGGCAGCTATCACGTGAATTAGGGAATTTGACAACTAATGAACCTGGTCAATCTACCACCTGGGTATAGAAATACATTTTTAGACTAGACTTCTCTTTAACAGCCAGGCACACACCACCTCACACTATCACCAAAACGCTGGATAATTATCTGCCAAAATAGAGGACTATATGAGCTACTGGCCTTAGTCTTCAAATAAACACACTATCCACTAATTACCAAGCTGATATCCTTGAGGGTACTTGACTCACTCACACACCTACCAAGACGATCATTGCTCTGCAAACCAAAAGCGTATTGGACTTGCTTGAGGCTTGTCATGGGTACTCACTCCCCCAGCGAATTCCACACTCTCAGTCAAAGTAACATTGCCCTAAAATAAATACCTTCCTAATCAAGATGAAGATATAGTAAACATTATGATCTAGCACTTCATACTCATCCCTCCATGCCCACTGTATCCTCACCTAAGTACACGTATTGTAATATACTGTACTATAATACATCCATTGTACATCCATTGTATTGCATTGACACTTACCAACAGCACTTTAACATTAAACTTCTAACATTTGTCACCAAAAAATGCTTATTTTGAAGATGGCTCCGGCAACCCCTTTTACTATGTACAGCACTTCTCTCCCTAAATGTATTGTTAACAAAAAAGAAATTTGGAAAGGGGTGGTATCTCAACTGTCTCCCATGGGTAACAACACGTCTGCTAAATAAGGGTTTCACACATTCTGACTAAAGCAACATCATCCTCCCAGGTTAAATTGTGAAGGAGTGGAAGGTATCAACTGTCTACAACTTTACCACACTGGTGAGCAGTCGAGTTATACCCTACTTCAGTGAGGTCATGTGCAAACTTGTCTGGAAACCTACTCAGACATCTAAACTTGTAGGAGCGGGTTAAAACCCGATTACACAGTATCCGTCTATCAAACATTCAAGTGCTTAAGGGGCGGTTAATAACTAAAACATATCCTCCCAGTTGGCTCTCACTCACTCTCCAGCCCTGACTTTTCCTCCCAGGGGCACCCACTTACTGTCTAGCTCCTAAAACCAGCCTGGTTATCTACCGGTGACCAATCTGCCTCTATGCAAAGGTAGGCCATGATAAACTTGCGGTACCAAAAGGCAGCATTTCCACAAGGCCTGTGAACTGCTTAAGCTTTGGTAACTCTCCCCCATCCCTCACCTCCACGGGGGATGGGCTCCCTCGCCCGGGTGCCGCCTCCTCCGCACGTTAAAAGAATCGGTGCTCGTTGCTTCTCTCTCACTCACTAACACGGACTGTGCCACACATGCAGGTCTACGTAACGCAACGCTTACTTTACACACTCTCTACCATCGGAAGGCACCCGTTCTGTGACATCTGTGTGCCACGACGCCGTACACAATATAAACAACCTTTCTCCGTGGAGCCGACGGGGGGGTGGGCGGTGTTGGGGGACGGAGGGGGGAGTGAAAGCGCGCAATGCTCGCGTGCATATCTCCTGTCCTGCGTGCGCGTAGACAGGGAGGGGGAGAGAGGGAGAGAGCTGAGCCCTAGATGTTCACGTGCGCGTCCACATTTCCAGTCCGTCTTTTGCGCGTGCCCATCTCTTGTCTCGCATGAGAGGCAACTCAGTGACAATACTTCTCGCTGGCGGCTGCGCTTCGCCAGGCTCGACCTAAAAATAAAACCATACCATACCTGCCAAACCTGACCAACGCCCAACACCTTGCCAGCTTTCCCTTCCCCTTCTGCAGCTGGTCAGAGAGCCCTGTCAACCTAGCCTGGAAGGCATTTAAGATGTAGCAGCAATGGGTAACAAGTTGAGTTGCTATGTCACAGCAGAGAGTTATCAGATTCAGAAACTAAAATATACGATAGACGCTCTCGCTGAGAGCCATGCATACGTATATATTGTTGCCCCAAATTGATTTACATTGCAGAGATAAATCATGAATCCAGTACAATAACACATTCCCTATTTTTCAAAGTAAGAATACAAACGCTTTACACACAAATTATGGTCATGTAGCACCTGTTGGTCAAGCAAGAAATTGGATCTGTGGCGCTCCGTTCAAATTGCCATTTTCACCCATGCTATGGCTGCTAAAAAAGACCCAACACGTGTACACAATAAAATAATCTTATGCCATTTATATGAAAACTTTGTAATATGGTCAAAATTAGCTAGAGAGAAAAAAAAGAATTACCTTCCAAACAGAAAAAGCAAACGTGACATCATGTGCACTGACCAATGTGTCATCATCCATCATTAAAATAGCTGGAACGATAAAGAATATATTAAGTATCACATTTAGAAATAAAGAACAACTAGCCTGGGTCTGATTTAAGGGTTTATTCTCCACATACAGAAGGTATAAATTCAGTCTGAAAGCAGGTTGTTCCAAGTATCAGCTGTGCAGAACTGTAAATTCAGGCCAAGCTTTAAAACAACATTTAGTTAAAATTACTTATTCAGTAGACTTTACAACTCCTTGGACTGTCAAAGATGCCTATAGCAACACAAGGATGGAACGTTCTCCAATAATTTACAGAAATGTTACCCTCATAAAAACGTACAGAGTTTGAAAACCTTATAAGTCAGTGGTGTCTAACATAGGCCCAGGCGGTATGATTCATGCCAGATTTGATGTATAACCACTGACTATGTAAATGAGTTTCATTTAGATAATCTACATGTAATGGTGGTTTTTTTTTTTCTCCCATTTCAGTAATTTTTTATTGAAAAATAAAGCGTATTTACATGGTACAGGGTGAAACACATGGGGTTTATGTTAAGACTATCTCAATGTGTTCCCTTTAGATGCATCGTATGTAAAAAATAATTCCACAGATACTCTGAAAATCTGGCATGGATCTGGCCATCCGGCATATGGGGTGGGAACCTCTTTTATAAGTACACTAAATGCAACATACCCTTTTTCAATCACAGCGTTGACTGCCTATCCATCACAAGGCCAAACTAAGTTGAAAAATAAACTATTAATTCTTTGAAACTGCATAATAATATACAGAATGCAATTTGAAATAAAAATGAACAAACACTATGATTTAAATGATTTACTCCATCTCATAAATTCAATGTACAAAGGTTTTGAGCAATGCTGGACATCCATGGTCTTAGCTATCCAGATCCCACTCCCCTAGTTTCTTGACTAAGGGTTTAAAAAAAACTCTTTAGTCAAAAGATATATGCTGGTAGGGAAATAGCCACGTGTTGGATAGCTCCAAGCCTTCTACCAATTTGGAAGATGGAGGAGAGACCTAACTCTATTTCTAACACTATAGCCTGGTGCAATTATACAATATTATTTGGCATACACGATTGCTTACATTTTTGAATAGCTATCCTGATAGATGTGTTTTGCTGGGGTATCTGAGAGATCTGCCAGTTGAGATAGAAAAAAAAGCAAATCTAATCATTTTTGGTTCCTTGATTGCTTGCACACAAATGGCACTACACAGAAGTTCTCTCTCTATCTGCAAAAAAGGCTAAAGTATAAATATTGTACCAAAAACCGGTACCAGCACTACGATTGTGATCTTTCTTTTTGGGTTATTATGAAACAATGTCTGTAAATCTTGATGTTGCTTTTCACATTTAAAACGCAACTGAAACTTACTAATTGATGGAAATACCTGACCATGCTCCAAGAAAAAAAAAACAGACAATGTTGCCTGGCAACACCGCTGGAGATCAAGGTCTAGCATTATCTGAGGGCGATGACATAGCAAGGATGTTGAGAGGTCATCCTCGATTAAATGTATTTTCTAGTATTGTTCCTCCTGTTTCCTTCTTGTATGGAAAAAGTATTTTAGATTTCAGCAGAAGAAATTGAATCAATTTCCTTTGAAGAATAAAGATTACCAATACATTGTTATACCTATAATCGTATATATGCACACGAATATCTAATAAAATAAAATAAAGGTGTTCTGGCTTTCACCTGCATCATAAAGGATGCATGAGCTCAGGTTTCACTATACTACAAACCAGAAGCTACTTGTAGAATGGGAGCTCTCAGCCTCTACATGCTAAGCTTTCATACCTCTCCACCCATAAGATATGATAAAACCTTATGTGCTCACTAATCATGCAAGAAGGTATTCTGCGGATACCACAGCAATGATGCCGGCTCATGCACACTGATTTGGGACTCCGTTGGATCAGAGGGTTGTAGAGCTCCTTCTGACAACTGATATGCTCTTCACTGTTTATACCTTGTACAAGGCAATGAAGGTGCACAGATTTCGGGGTTTGACCGTCTTCAACCATCGGCTCAGTCTTGTGGACTGGAGACTTTATGGGTACTGAAAAGATGAGCGTCTATGCTACATTTAAGATTTCAAATGCGGTACTACAGTGGTTCTTCTAAGTTGAGGGAATGAAAGAATTTAATTTTCAAAAGACAACTTACCATCAGTTTCCAGTGCAGAAAAAGGCTGCAGTCTATTCCTCATTCGATTCATAGTCTGCTCCTCAAAGACGACAGGTACTGGGTGTGGTCCGAGCGAGACCCACAGCTCCTCTGGGGTCTTTTCCCCAATGTTGTTCCACACTACAATCACTTTATGTAGATTTGGAACGGCTTGGTAGTGATTCAAAAGTTTCAACAGCACGTCGGTTCGGTTAAATGTCTGCATGATCAGTGTGAACGAATCGAGAGGCAAAAGGCTCTTGGAGGTCTCTTTCCTTTTGAGGGCATTGATCGCATCATCTTTGTTATTGGGAAGAAAAGCGGACAAGCTTCCTATCACAAGAAGCAAAAGGACACATACGAGGAAGAACACGTGGCGCATCCTGGTTCTGAGCACTCTTCCGGGTAGCTTAAAAATATGGTGAAGGCACCTTTGAAATAATTGGAAAATCAAAGACGGGTTATTAGTCAATACAACATTGATGAAACATGAACGAAAGCCCATCTTGGACATGGTTTCTGTGTAGTATACCCGATGTCAAGAGAGCACTTATGTATTCAACCAGCTAACAAATATAAGAACACATTAAATGATAAGCCTAACAGGAAATGTCTGAGATAAAATTTTAATTTTGATTCTACCAAAGGCCCATGTCATCTCTGTAACAACAGTATGTCAGTTTTAATTCATGACCGCTACTAGGCTGCAGCCCACACTGTGAGCCAACACTGTATATGAGCTTATATGTGCTTCTGAATCGAATATGTATCTTCACATCACATGCAAATACATTGCATGCCATTACAACGCGGTCGTTACAACGACTGTGTTGTAACAACACGAACCAGTACATCACAAGTCGCTACAACGACTTGCTGTAGGGGGCACGCTGGACTTAGGAATAGTATTATTTACTGTTCCTACTCCAGTTTGTGCAACAGCAGGGAAGGTCTTGGATTGTAAATCCAACACCAGCGCGCCCCCTACAGCAAGTCATTGAAACGACTTGCGATGTAATGGTACGCATGGCAACAACGCGTCGTTGTAACGATCACGTTGTAAAGGTACCGCGTTGGCGGGGACAGCATTGTAAATGCTGTTTCCCTTCTAAATCCAATGCGAGTCCGTTATCTCTTTATTACCTTATAGTCCTAGCCTTTAACATTGTGAAAACTGCCAAGAAGGTAATCAGACTGTATTGCCTGGGGCATGGCATTCTACCCTTCAACAGCCCATGCAGTGTGCCTGGTCCATAAGAAACTGTAATTTGTCTTGCTCATGCTACAGTAATGGAAAGCACTATAGAAAGGATAGCCTCTTTAACAAATGCTTTGCTCGATAAATCCAGATAAAATACCTAACACTTTAACCTCGCCGTTGTGTTACAGTTAATATCAGTGTGGCTGAGAGGACCTGCTGCAGGCCATGGGCTGGCAGACCTAAATGTTAAAAAGGTTTACAGGCCTACCACTAGGTAAAGGGTTCATAGATTTTGCGCCCAGTACTGGCATAGGATGGAGTATTACATTTGGAGTACACATTCAGGTTTATTTATAATCTCTGCAGTATGCATGCTTATGCACAACACTCCGCACACCGAACCAGGTCATCAAACCTTACACCCCTCAACGTATTTCATACAGGCTAAACCACCAACAACACACTTTCAACAATGCACCACAAAGGATGCGCAGGAAACGGATGCCAGTCAGAGTGCTTCATGCCCTGGCCAGGGATATGAAGTGCTACATAGATAATGTAACAAGACCACCAAGGAAAGTGCTTCAGGCCTCTAAAAGGATATAGAAAGCGCTATATAAATACTAATACAATACATGCAATGTTTTAAACTCTGGTGAGGTAGATTACTCATCGGAGAATCTAGACCTCCTTATGTGAACTTCTCTTCAGAAGAGAGAACATTTAGTAGGAACATATTAGCACATTTCTATGTGAATGCAAGACTATGAATAGTGCTTAGTTCTAGTAAGCATGCGAGGAGCTTTTAAAAGGAGCTTTTGCAAACAGTGTATAATAAGAAAATAAAAAGTAATTATATGGCACAGATATCATATATGATAATCAAGGTCTGTTGCGTGTTTATCTAGGTTCCTGATCGATACTGTGACCTTATGCCCCTATTCGGCTATAAATCCATTTATTCCCTATATTGGCATAACCGTTCAAGTGCGATTTTCTGAAAAGTCATCTCTGGCCTCACACGAACAGAGCCACATTCCAGCATAGTTCCCTCTGCCACTTCCTTTGCGACCAATTAGTGCAATGACAGAGCAGTAGTCACTATCTGATATTCCTAGATAACACTCCGAGTTCTTCAACAAGATAAAAACTTAGCAAACCTGGAAATCCCCGCTTGCTATGTTTTGATTAGTAATGGAACTCTAATGAGCAACTGATAACTATCACTTCCTAGTGACATCTTTAATTGACGTCTTATGTCCAGCAAACTTGCGTCAAACCCGGCACCTGTCAGGTATAAATATTACCAACGTTGCCTTAAGCAATGTGAGCTGTGAGCTGCAAGCTACTGTTGCTGATGCTGGCTGCCTGCATGACCCTGTGTTGGTAAATCTAGCACTCTGTCGCTGCAGCCTGCTATCCTGTGGTGGTGAAGCTGCTGATACCATTATCGCCGCTAAAGCGCGAACTATGGTGCAGTACGCTTAAGGAGCTGAACAGCCGTCCCTCTGCGAAGACATCCAGCAGATTCCAGCTGCCCGCGGACGCTGTCCCCCCTCCTTCCTCGACGAGCTGAAGAAAAGCCGCTGCCTTTCTCGTGCAGAGAAATCCAGTCCCGGCGCTTCCGGTTTACCCTCGCGGGTGACTGGGATATCGAGAGAGACCCCTGAAGGAGATACCAATCCTCCATCATTCTATTCAGAGGTATGGTGTTGACTAAACCCTTAGACGAGAATTCTTGAAACAAACCTTGGCAAAACCAACTTAACTTAAAGCTACTTACTTACTCCCCTTTTCACGTGTTAGGCTTAGGTCAGGCACACTGGGGTAGGCTTAGTTAGAAGCACCAGTTGAGTATGTTAGCCTAATGTATATATGACTGTATATATGTTTTATTACTTTTAAACCATTGTATGGCTAAGAAACCATATCAATGCTTTTACAGTTCTATTTCGCAATACTTATCTTACTGTACGTACTTTTTATAATAACCATTATTGCAATTGTGGCAATACATTTCTCTTGTACGAGAAGAAAGACTGTTCAATAAATGTTAACCCGTTATTGATAAACGCCCGTCTCTCTATTCTCTACATCTCGTGAAAGTAAACTGCACTAGACTGACTGAGTGAAATACATGTCTATTGTTTCACACGACCCTAGAGATCGACTCTTGATCTGAGGAGCAAAGTTGTCATGTTGCACGGTTGTTGGAAAACTGAATCCCTTCTTGTCTGTGCCAAGGAAGCTGATCACTTCCTATGCAGAGAAGAAAGTTTCCAGTGACCTCTGAGCTAGTTGGTAACACAACCCAATTAAGTTTAGCATAGTCAGTGGAGGCCTGGAATATCCGCAGTTCCACGTCGATACTACTGTTTATGTTATTCCAATGCGCAGGGCCTAGTGGGAAACTAGGAACTACACTACAGGTCAACATAGTCACATATGTAAATTTGATATACATATTACATGACTAAGAAGCGATACTTGAGACTATAGGGAACCAATTGGGAAAAGAGAGATGGTGAAAAAGTGTACTGTTTATTACCTACCTCATCCCAGTCCTTCGATATAAAGATATGCCTCTCGCGTACAGAAATAAACTGTTGAAGACTAGGACTTCGAAATACAAGTGTATACCACTCAAATTACTTTGATATTTCACTATACTAATTCAACACTAATCCTTTAATGGGCCCCGGAGTAGCGAGCTACTCACCAAATACAAAAGTGCTTCAACAGCCCATCAGGGGTAACAAGCGCTATATAAATGCAAACCTTTTGCTCTTATCTTTCTCAATCCAAATAACTGATTAATATCCATCACTCAAATTACTTTCATATTTTACAATACTAATTCACCACTAATCCTTTATGGGTTCTGGAGTAGAGTGCTATTCGCCGAATATAGCGCTTTAACACCCCATCAAGGGTAACAAGCGCTATATAAATGTAAACCTTTTTCCCTCTTCTATCCCTACACTATCCTTCTGAATCCAAATAACTGACTAACCTATCCACCACTCAAATAACTTTCATATTTCACTATACCAACTCAACACTAATCCTTTAGGGGTTCCGGAGTACCGTGCTACTCGCTGAAAAAGCGCTTCGGCGCTAGGTCAGGGGTAATAAGCGCTATATAAAATTACAATACAATACACTGTTGGTAGCAATATTGCATGATCACACAAGTGTACAATGAGAATATGCTAGGGTCTATAAACACGCAGGGTCTATAATGAGAATCATCTTGTAAGAAATAATTTCTGCAGATATAAATAAATTAAAGAAAATTATACTATAGAAAAGTTACTATTTATTTGATGGATTTAAACACACATGTTCATCCTTATTCTAGGACACTAATAGGATGTTTGTGCAGACCGAGGTCTCGGTAAAAAGGGGAGAATCTGCATTTTCAAGCTCCGTTCAAGTAAAACACTTATTTCGAAAAATGGCAGGAACGGCAGTGAATGGATATTCGTAATAATTTAGACCGCTTTCTGTTCATCTCATTACTATACCTCATGTCACAAAAGGTGGGTAGAGATTTCCTTCCAGAATTATGGATTATGAAAGGTCTGTGCGAGATGTTTGAATCAGGAAGAGATCACTGTGAAATCTGAAAAGACAAGACACACATTTTACTCACAGGAACAGTGTGAGTTCATTTACACTCTGGACTCTGTGTGTAATGCAAAACTTTTTGCCTTATAACAATAAAGAATGCAGTCTTGAATATAGTTCGTTGCCATCTGTTACCCTTCCATTTCGTTAATTTTTTTTTAATGTCTACTATATATTTCAGTTTCTATTGTACGTTTTATATACCTTATAACAAGGATGCATACCATTTTGTCTTGCAGGAATTCAACTTGCACTTCTAATGTTTTATAAGCATTAACTCCTTATGCAGCTCGATTAAGCTTATTGTCAATTTCAATAAAGCTTTCAAACTTAAAAAAGTGACAAGATTAATAGTTGCGCTATGCAAACAGACTTTCCCCTTCCCGAACACCTACACCTACATAGACAGTCCTAAAGGAATTTGAGTGCAGGCGGAGACATGTGAGAGCAGGTGTATCCTCTGATGCCCTCTGTACTCTTAAGTCTGTCTACCACCATTATATTCGTGCACATGATTTCGCTCATTCTACCTCTCTGAGAGCTTGGTTTGATCTCTCAAGGCAAGGTTGCTATCCCGTCTCTCCCTTTGTTCTATCTCGGTTTTCTGTCTCTCTGGATCCGAGATCTGCAGGCCTGCATCACTGTTCTTTCTCGCTCACCGACTTTTGTTTCAAACATCTCTCACCTCCGTCCAGTGGCGTCACTAGGGGGGTGCGGGGGGTGCGGTCCGCACCGGGTGACACCCTCACATGGGGGTGACACCATCTGGTTATGGTTACGCTGTGCAGGGGCGTAACAAACTCCCCTGCAGCCCCCTAGTCTTCAGCACTTGAAGGGGGCCCCCTTTGAGAAATTAATCCTTCCTGCCTGCGCTGGGCTTGGAGGACTCGTTCTGATTGCCAGGTACCAGCCACGGATCTATTGTGTATTTTCCTGCTGCTCCCTCTGTCAGACTGTCAGCCCCGTCAGCCTGCCTGGAACAAACATAGTTGCGAATCTTCGGCGCGGGCGGGGCTGCTCAGAAAGTCATTGAAAGAGGCTGTGCTTCCTGCTCTGTCTGGTCTCGTATTTCCGTGGAGCAGAAAGCCATTGAGCGCGAAACAAGGAATTACGAGGTTAAGTGTGCCTGCTGTTCACACTTAAAATATTCAGATACAGTTCGTGGCGCTGCCGCCTGCCCTTCCAGCGTTATACCCACCTGGAGGAGAACTGAATGCGACTCTGCACCCACTCGAAAAAAACATTGAAATGCTCCTCTGCTGCAATCCTGACCAGCTTGGTCATAAAACTTCCAAAGCTGGGAACGTCGCTGCTCAAGGGAAAGGAGCAGATAAACCGTAAGCATGAGGATTATTAGGCAACAACTCCGATCTTTCTTTGTTACTTAATGGTGTGCATTATAGTCATTGCATGCCAGGTTATCAAATCCGTGGCTTATTTTGGGAGCAGAGCAGAACACGAGTTAGCAGGTCACATTATCGTCCCGTTTTAGATTCCTAAGCACACCGGAAGTGCTCCAGTGACTGTGATTAGAAAGCCAGCACTTGATGGGGTCATGATAAACTTTCCACACAGCACCTGCTCGGGCCTCTACATGCCCCCCACCCCTCCACAATGGGAGGGTCGACGGCTGCGTCAGAGGCCTACACATGTTTGTTGAGTAGGCTGGGGCGCGACATGTACAGAGCTCCGCAAGGCAAGAGTTTGGCATGCACAGAATAAGGTAAGGTGAGTCCTTATTATCATAGTCTGTTCTACGTGCTGTAGCTGCTTGATGGCTGGCACTGTACCACCTGTATTTCTGCAACCAGTACCTTAAATTGAGAATTATCACCCTCACCCTGAGAAGTTGCTGTTGGGAGCTGGATAGCAAGCCTCCAGCCTAAGGATGAGCTTGCAGGAATAGCAAAATGCAAAGTAAAGGACAAAGTATTGGTAACAAAACCATGCATGTCTTTAGTTTTTCCTGTTCAAACCATCAAATATAAACCATGCAGTTGCAGATATGAGTGTCTAAGCGCATTAAATCAAATAGCAAATCAGGAATAGACTAATGTAACTACAGGGCTGTTTTTGAAAGGTCTATTGGTTGAGAGGGGAGATGGTGCAGACAGAGGTGAGATGGTGCAGGATGAGATGGTGCAGGCAGAGGGGAGATGGTGCAGGCGGAGGGGAGATGGTGCAGGTTGAGGGGGAGATGGTGCAGGCAGAGTGGGAGATGGTGCAGGCAGAGGGGAAATGGTGTAGGCAGAGGGGAGATGGTGCAGGTTGAGGGGGAGAAGGTGCAGGCAGAGGTGAGATGGTGCAGGCTGAGGGGGAGATGGTGTAGGCAGAGGGAGAGATGGAGCAGGCGGAGAGAGAGATGGTGGATGCAGAGGGAGAGATGGTGCAGGCAGAGGTAGAGATGGTTCAGGCGGAGGGGAGATGGTGTGGACAAAGGGAGAGATGGTGCAGGCAGAGGGGAGATGGTGCAGGCAGAGGGTGAGATGGTGCAGGCGGAGGGTGAGATGGTGCAGGCGAGGGGAGATGGTGCAGGCAGAGGGGAGATGGTGCGGACAAAGGGATCGATGGTGCAGGCAGAGGGTGAGATGGTGCAGACGAGGGAGATGGTGCAGGCAGAGGGGAGATGGTGCAGGCAGAGAGGAGATGGTGCAGGCAGAGGGGAGATGGTGCAGACAAAGGGAGAGATGGTGCAGGCAGAGGGGAGATGGTGCGGACAGAGGGTGAGATGGTGCAGGCAGAGGGTGAAATGGTGCAGGCAGAGGGTGAGATGGTGCAGGCAGAGGGTGAGATGGTGCAGGCAGAAGGTGAGATGGTGCAGGCAGAGGGTGAGATGGTGCAGGCAGAGGTTGAGATGGTGCTGCCAGAGGTTGAGATGGTCCATCCGGTAAGTTGTGAGGGGGTGACACCATGAGTTACCCGCACCGGGTGACACCAGCCCTAGTGACGCCACTGCCTCCGTCTATCTGGAACTATCCCTCTGCTGTCACAGGGAGGCAAGAGGACGTCGGGGTGGATATTTCTAATGTTTGCAGCCTCGTGTTTTGCACTATCTTACTTACTTCCATGAGTCAGAAAAATCTCACTCAAACAATTGTGTTTCTGGAGTATCTGCTGCTCACCAGTATGAATGTACTATACTCAAGCTTACTAATCTCTAAGAACCCTGAGTGGCAACTGTCCCTACAGGCTCTGTTGCTCACCTCTGTCTCTGAAGGTTTATTCTTTCACCTTTGTGTCCGTCGTCTCTTTCCATTACCTTTGAATCGGAGGTCTTACTTTCGCACCTGTTTCTGAGTATCTCTATCTTACCTCGGCCACTTTAGGCCTTCTTCGTCACATCTGTGCTTTATAGGTGGGTGTCTCTACAGTCTCTTGCTCTCTCTTTGTAAGGTGGTCTGAATAGAGTTCAAAACCAAAATCCACCCTCCGAACTCTCACGAGAGAGCTCACAGTTCTCTTCTATCCTCTCTCCCGCACTTCCTGCAAAGGTAGGACTTCAAACTTCAATACCTCTAACAGCACACCTGATTATGGGCAGCGGTGGACTGGCATTTTGGGCACTCTGGCATGTCCAGATGGGCGAGTTTGAAAGGGCCAGTTGGTGTGACTTTTTTTTGTTTTTTTATGGTGCCGTACGTGGGCCCGGACATGGTCAAAAACAAAACGAAAGCCAATACACTGACCCTTTCAAGTCGGCCTATCTGGCAGTGCACGGGTCCCTGACCGGTACGCCCAAAACTGATTAAGGAATATAAATGATTTAACCCGCTTTAACTGCCTGCCTTTCGACCATGGAGGGGTGCTTATATTTCTCTTATGGGCCAACTTAAAAGAAAAAAATAACCCTGCAGCCTCTATCCTCACATTTTGAAAATGCACAAATGTGACAAATTGGTATTTATTTTGTGATAATCTCAGGGACTCTTATAGACCCGATGTTATGTGTGTGTGTCACTAACTCTCAGCCTACGTACTACGCCTACTAGCCTACGCCTAACTACTCATAAATGTTGGGTACGTCTCTGAAGTATGAAAAGTCCTTTATTTATAGCATTCGTGTTAAAAATTCAGACATACTCGGCCAACAAGTGCTTCACGATTAGTAATCGCTCACACATCTATAATGTACAAAGCTTTCCTAGGTCAGTGAAAAGGCATAGTGCTTTTTCTTTTTTAAGTGTCAGCAAAATTCTTTAGAAAGCATTCTTGATATTTAAGCAAGAACAATGCTACTCCTCCCTAGCCCGAAAATAATACATGCAAACCCCTCTTCAGTAACACAGAAAAGCTTTGTACATGCATATTTGTGGCCATGAAGAAGCGGTTGCTAACTTCGAAAAACATGTGTTCGCTAAGTAGGTGTCTGAATTACCACCAACTTCAAGTTGGTGGTAATTAGCAATTTCTTTGAAAAATGCACTATTGCATTTTTCAAAGTGCCACGTGGCGCACCTACATGCCCTTAGGGCATGTAGGTGCGCCACATGTGCACGCATACATAGTTCAGGGGTGCTACAGGGTGTCCTTTTGAAACCCTTGACTTTGCATTCGCAATTTGCGAGTACCTGATGGATACTCGCAAATTGCGAATGTCTTCCAATTCATTCCTATGGGCCTCTAGGCCCATAGGAATGAATGCGATGGTATTCCTTAATTGCGAATCCCAATTTTGCGATACGCAATTAAGGAATAGTAAGGAATCGCAATTATTATTGTGATTCCTACATACATAGCATTTTGCGAGTCCTTAATAGCGATTTGCTAAAAATCGTTTATTAGGGACTCACAAACTGCTAGGATGATACTTTTGCCCCTTTGAGCCATACTTCTGAGACCTGCCCCTCATTTATAAACCAGTATGTCTTAGTAAAGTAAGTAGGGCTTCCCAGTATAGGCTAGAGGGGGCATTGTGATGTCTATGTTTTGTGATAGCCCTTTATTGGTTTAATATGGACTAGGGGCAAACTAGCTTGTTCAACATGATGGTAATGGTCATTTTCATTTGGTGCAATAGGACAGCTCAGTAAGGTAGCTGATTCTGGGTGGATGAAACAACTGAATCTGTGTGGAGGCCAAAAGGGTAAATCTTACATTTTGAGTAATGCCTTTTCAAAGCCAGTTGACTGATAAAGCAACCTATGATACCAGATACTGTTCAAATAAAACCATATTTTATGATTGAAAACAAGTTCACAAAGGGGCAGGATATATATATATATATATATATATATATATATATATATATATATATATATATATATATATATATATATATATATATAGTCCACACAATTCCCCAAAACCACAAAATTCATATTCTCGCTCCCCGAGCTATGATTTTCCTCCTAAAGACATAACTAGCAGGGGAGGAGATTACAATGGGGAGGAGGCCAAGCGTTAACCATCATCAATCAATCAGGATTTATAAAGCACGCCATATCACCCAGGAGGGTCTCAAGGCGCAGGAGTTTGCTAGCTGCTTCTCTGAGAAAGCAGTGAAAATGGAGACAAAAGCAGACAGAGCATTCAGAAAAACGGGGAGAAAGGAATGAGAAAGGAGTAAAAATTAAGCAAAAACAGGAAAACCACTCAGAAAAACGGAGGTGGGGGAGGAAGGAGAAAGAAGTAAAAAAAAAAAAAAAAAAAAAAGAGGCAAAAGCAGGAGAGAGACCTCAGAAAATCAGGGAGGATAGCAGAGCGGCACAGCATTACGGGAGAGCTGGGTCTGCGGCCTGCTTAATAATGTCGTGCTGTGGCCCCCATTCAGTAAGTCCTGCAAGGAGGGAGAGGCGCTGTGAGGTGGTGGGGGCTCGGCAGGAGGTGGGAAAATGGACAGGAGCTGGGAGCGGAAATGAGAGGAAAAAAACAAGAAGCGGTAAAAGATTAGGCAAAAGCAGGAGAAAGCACTCAGAAAAATAAGGGAGGAAAGAAAAAGCAGTAAAAACGAGACAAAAGCAGTGAAAGCACTCAGAAAAATGGAGAAAAGAAAGGAGAAAGCAGTAAAAATAAATGAGGCAAAAGTTGGAAAAGTACATGGAACAACGGGGGAAAGAATGGAGAAAGCAGTGAACAACGAGGCAAAAGCAGGAAAAACTCAGAAAAACCACACAAAAAAATTATTAAAACCTATTAAAAAAAAACTATTTCAATTAATTCAAAACATGGCCTAACATTTCTCAAATATTAAATAAAAATGTTAGAGTGTGAAATAAAATAAAAAATACGTATTAAAATTATTTATAGATCCAATTTTATATATTTAAATAATTACTGAATACACATTTAACTTGATAAGTTAACCTAATGCAACATTAAACTGAATTAGTTGTATGTCGATATTAAATATTTTATATTATCTTCATTATGTTATACATTAGAATATTTTTAATTATTTGTTTAATGAATAAGACATTTTCATAAACGCTTATGATCTCCACCTATGTGTACAAAGTTACTAGTAGTAAACCCTGATGCCCTGATGTAGGAGGCTCCAGCCCCTGATTTGAGGGGGTGGAGACATGCAAGTCTAAATCTAGGTGTACATCTACATCCAGAAATTATAAATAGAAAAACACTGTAGTAGCGAAGTAAATATACACATGCATGTATATTTCCCTTTGTAAATACCTATAATAATTGTTGAATAGGTTACTACAGCACAGTCCGAGTTTATTAAAACACGAGTTGAAGAGAATTATTTGTTGAAAAAAATGTGATCTTTGATACCCCAATACTGCCAACGCTGTTCAGTGCTAGTTATGAGGGGATACAAAGTACACTGCAATATACAACTGCCATCATCCAGTAGGGAGCACAATGACCAAGCATGCTTAAGCAAATGCTTTCAACAGAATTAGGGTTGGCAGGATGTGCATGCCAAAAATAATCAAAACCCTCTGAACAGGACGCTTAGACGTAGCATGATTAACGCAGACTATTTACCAATCAAAATCCAGAAACATGCCGACATCTCTGAAACATTTAACCCAAACCACAAAAACACATCACGGATCAAACAGAAGCTACGCATAACTAACACACAATTAATTTCCTGTTTGCAGCTGATGAGGTTATGAGGCCATCTAAGTACTACTTTTAGCAACACCAGTGTCTGTGGGCAGTGTATTCAGCATGAGCACAATGTTGCTGGTGTCACGTCAGAGAGACGAGGCTTTCAACAGTTGCATCTGTTTCAGTGTATGTGCTGCCGAAGCGAGCACAGTTGTATCGGTTTTAAGATTCATCTCTTTCCCTATGACATGGCATTTCAAGTACTCCGCTCCTACTCACTGTCCTTCACACATCATTGCAACAGAGGTATAAATCAGCAAAACCTTTGCCCTTTTTAGGTCAAGCCTAGAGCCAGCACGCATGTGCTGCGAGACTTGTTGTAGTGGAGTATGAAATAGAAGCCCTGCCCACTCTCTGCCATATTTACATTGGCTTGTGTCATTGTCCTTCCTAAAAGCAGGATTCCGATTCGGAAATAAACTTGTTAGTCCCTCCTTAGTACCGCCTTGTCTTTATTTGTAACCTCCCATTACGACTGGCCCTTTTTCCTTGGTTGTGACATGTACCTGTTATTTAGTCTGTAAGCACTACTTTCTTTAATGAGTTTCTCTTACTGCAGGCAGCACATGGGTGCCCGCTTTCAATACTGTAACATGGCTTGCGCTTAAACACGGGCGCCCGGTATAATATCAATCCCCCACCCAGCCCGCCCCTGATTAATCTCGCTCCGTCGCCCTCGTGTCTGTTTCTCCCACCAACCAGACCTAAAGCCCGCCTCCTCCACGAGATAGTCTACACTGCCCATATCCTAGCTTGTTACAACTGTTTCTTATCAGCGCCAAGGCTTGACTGTCATTATAATGTTAAAAATGCACAAAGGACAGCAGTTGTGCTCGGATCATGATAAACGGAGGTAAACAAGCCATTAAACGTGCCCTCTTTCTTACTGCCTGAACAGCAACAGTTGGAAAACACAGCAAAGGACAAGCAGCCAAGCTCCCGTCTGCCATACTAAGGTGTCGGGCCCTTGCCAACGAGTGCTCCCATCAAGATAGATGTGGAGAAAATCCTAGTCGGTCAGCCTTAAAGTTTCAAAACTGTCGGAAAGCGATCAATTCTGTGTTTGCGAAGATACAGAGAAGCAGAAATATCTGGACGGACTGAAGCTGAAGAGCACAAGGTTAGCTACCAATCACAGATCAGCTCATCATCCGGCAGGAAGATCCTGGGGTTGGACCAACAGCTCTCAACTTGACCTCTCTGGCTTAGAGTGAACCCATGCACGAACCCCTCAACACAACTATTATTTTGAGATATCATACTCCAAATCATTTCACTATTTGGAATTTGGAGTTACACCTCAAGAGGAAAGGCAAGATACTTCTTTTCCAGAAGCATATCTGAGCTGCAGCATAAAGCTGATTAGCTTTAAAATTAAACACCTTATTTTCAGTCTGGAGAATGTTTAGAGCACTTATACTCAAACATCAAGATACAGTCAAGTGGCCTATGGAATAAGTCAAAGGAGAGCTCTGTCAATCAGTCGGGTCTCCATCGTTTTTCACGCTATAAAGCAAAGTTAAGTGGATATTGCAAAGGAGCTGGGAAGGTGCCTTTGGCCCACTAGAACACAAGTTTTCATCGTAATAACAAACATGACAAAACAGAAAGCAAAGTCTTTCAATCTGACCTGGTGAAGTGTTGCTTTGTTACATCACTGAAACTTCACATTAATTCTTCCCCGTTTTCCGAGTTACTCATGTCAAACATCATCCATTGTACAGGAATTCTGGATTATTCAGGTTCATTTAGTGCTATTGTGGTAACCAATCAACAATATTTCAATTAATGCAGGTCCATAAAGATGTCCTGATTCCCTAAGTCAGGGCACAAATCCTAAACAAGTAGATGCATAGCATTAGGTCTCACATTACTGAAAGGTTGAGCTATTGGTGTTGCAAATAATAATGCAACACCAGAGCTTTAAGTAATGCGAGCACTTTTGCATTGCAAATGCTTGTTTTGCTTGTAGGATGCATAAAAAAAGAAGTGAAGAAATCTATGTAAGGGTCTGTCTAAAGGGGTGTGCTTCAGTGGGGGGCACTCCAAATAGAAAAGTGTCCCCAAGGAACAGGCTGCCATATATGATTAACTGGTAAATTTGTCCTTTACCTACACCCACAATCTTAAATCTGCCCGCATCATCTGGCACAAATATCCTAGGCTGAGAGCAAGTGTGCAGGCTACTGCACGCCTTTAAAGACCTTAAAATATTCTACTTTCGAATACCTCCGAGCTGAACTTTCAGCTAAAGGCACTTTCCCCATCAAACACCACAACATCTACCATCCTCAGGGTGATAGCACCCTCTTCTCAGAGGAACTTATCTAGTAACACAGTTCTCCATAACTGACTCTGATGACGTTTTCTTGGGAGACTTCAATATTCAAAGGAATAACCTAGAAGACACCTCGTCCGTTTTCTTACTAACCTTCTTGATATAAATGACCTCAAACAATTCTGCAATGAACCAACCCATTGCAAATGCTCCACCCTAGATGCTATAATCAGCGAAAATTAGCTGATCTTCCTTCAATCCATCACACCTATCGACTGGTCTGACCACCACGTCATACTGTTTAAGATCAAGACCCACCTCAGATCTCTCACAGCTCCATCCAACAAACCTACACATTGGGCCAGGAATATCAAACAAATCCCGATAACTCAAGTGGAATCCAGGGTCTGGACCCAGTTACAGTATCAACCTCTCACTCGCACCGCTGAGGAACTCACCACCCACTACAATACAGCGATGATGGACATTCTTGACCAAGTGGCACTACTTAAACTGAAACAATCTAGAAAATTACCATTGAATTCCTGGTTCAGCACCGACCTCAACAATGAGAGGAGACACCTCAGACAGTCAGAATATGGAGACAGCACCCCTCTGCAACACACCTCTGACTCCTAAGATCGCCACGGCTTTCTTATGAGAAAGACATCTTTAGAGAAAAAGCCACCTTCTAAGCACTGACCTAGCGAGCTCTTCAACATGATCAAACGACAAACTACCCCTACCTCCCCACACAAATCAATAGCCACTAATGAACGCTGTGAAGAAATTGCCAAATTCCTTTCTGACAAAGTAGCAAATGTTGAGCATTCCATCATCAAGTCGAAAATCTGTCTTCATACCAACCCTTCCCACGGACTCAATTGCTTCAATGGTTGCTCCCTCCACAGACTTTACTATTGACTAAATAGCCCCAAGAAACACCAGTATCTACTCTGATTTCCTCCAACTGAAAAATAATGCTAATTGGTCGGACTTCAAACCCATGACTGAGAGTGAAGTCTACCGTATAATTGCAAACCTGAAGCCCACTCCAATGATCCCATCCACATTAGTACAAAACCTCAACCATGTCATCGCCCCAATCTGGACAAAAATCATCAACACCTCTTTCTCCTCAGGACTTGTGCCTGACTCCCTCCAACTAGGCCCAATCACTCCCATACTTAAAAAAAAAAAAAAAACAGGAGCTGACCCCAATGACTTTAATAACCTCCGACCTAACTATAACCTCCCTGTTCCTAGCCAAAACAATGGAGAAATGCATCCTTCTACAACTCAATCATCATATAGAGCAATTCCATCTCCTTGACACCTTCCAGTCAGGGTTCAGAAAAGGCTGTAGCACAGAAACTGCCATGCTCAATATTGTGGATGACATTCGCAGATCCTTGGATGAAGTTGACACATGCCTCCTAATCCTACTTGACCTATCTGCTGCTTTTGATACTGTTAACCACACAGATTGAGACACTCAGGAACCGCAGTGGTATCAATGGCACAGTCCTCAGTTTGTTTACCTTGTACCTACAACATCGCTCGCAACAAATACAAATCAACAACTGTCTATCTAAACCAAAACGAGTTTCCCATGCTGCACCCCAAGGCTCAATTCTCTCCCCTTCTCGTTTTAATATCTTCATGGAACCCCTTCCTCTCATTCTGAACCAAGCAGGGGTAAAATACAACCTTTATTCCGATGACACCCAACTTTACTACAATATTAAGTCATCAAGTGACAGCATTAATCTGAATGATACACTAATCAAGGTACAAACTTGGGTTAACACCAACCACTTAAAGTTGAACCTCAACCAAACTGAATTACTACTTTTCTCCCTGAATAACAACACTCTACTAATCCAAGGTTGGCTCACTTACTTGGACGCCCTTAACAGCTCTCTTACACTATCCAACTCTGTAAAGTCCTTGGGCATCACTCAAGACAACAATCTGTCAATAAAATACCACATCAACAACTCAGCCAAAGGAGCACTGTTCACTCTTAAAAAATATCAAGAAAATCTAAACTTTTATTCCGCCTGATGATTTTAAAATGGAAGTGCAGTCTCTTGTACTCTCAAAACTGGAGTATGGACATGCCATCCTCACAGGACTTCCGAAAACCAGATCTTGCCCCCTCTAAACAGCTCTCAACATGGCTGCACAGCTACTAACAGGTGTTAAACGATTTGAGAACATTTCACCTGCCCTCAAGAACCTCAATTGGCTTCCCATTGAAGGAAGATGTATATACAAGACGGCTTGCATCACCCACAAAGCCCTTCACACCGATAAGCCAACCTTCCTAGGTTCCAAACTTTCGAAAGCAGGAAGAGCCAGGGCTCTGAGAAGCTCCAACTCACTTCTTCTCATCCCTCCCAAACTGAAAAAGAAATCCTTTCAATCAATCAGGGGCATCGTAAGCGTGCTACTCACTCATTCCAGGTCTTGGCCGCGATGTAGGAGAAGGCCCTTCTACCTGTTCTGGCTTTGTGGATTCTTGGGGTTTTGGCAAAGGCCAGGACCGCTAATCGGAGGATTTTCTTGGGTAGGAGGAAGGAGATTCTATCAATGAGGTATTGGGGTCCGGTGTTGTGGAGGCATTTGTAGGCATGGGTTAATATCTTGAAAGTGATTCTCTTCTCGACGGGGAGCCAGTGGTGGTTGCGCAGGTGCTGGGTGATGTGTTCGTGTCGGGGGATGCCGAGGACGAGTCCGGCTGCGGTGTTTTGTATGGTCTGGCGTTTGTGGAACAGGGACTTGTTGATTCTGGTGTAGAGGGCGTTACCGTAGTCCAGTCTGCTGGTTATGAGGGTGTGGGTGACGTTTTTTCTTGATTCAGGGGGTGGGGTACATTTGAAGGTCTTTCGGAGGATGCGGAGATACGGAGTGTGTTGAAACAGCTGGCGGCCATGGCATTGACCTGTTGGGTCATAGAGAGGGAGAAGTCGAGAACAATGCTGAGGTTTCAGGCGTGGACCGTGGGGGTGGGGGGCTGCCGAGGGCTGTGGGCCACCAGGTGTTGTCCCATGCGGAGGGGGAGGGTCGGAGGAGGAGGACCTCGGTCTTCTCCTAGTTGAGCTTTAGGCAGCTGCTGCTCATCCAAAATGCAACATCCTTCATTCCTTCCTGGAAGTTGAGTTTGGTGGTGCTGGGATCCTTGGTAAGGGAGGATGAGCTGGGTGTCGTCTGCGTAGGATACTATGCTGAGTCCTTGGTGTCTGAAGATGGGGGTGAGGGGGGCTATGTAAATGTTGAAGAGCGTGGGGCTGAGTGATGATCCTTGGGGTACTCCATAGTTGATTTCTGTGGGTGCGGAGAGGAAAGGTGGCAGTCGGATTCTTTTGGTTCTGCCGGTGAGGAAGGAGCGGAACCAGTCAAGGGCCCTTCCCTGTATGCTGGCGTCTTTGAGTGTGCGGTGGGAGACGGTGTCGAAAGCTGCAAAGAGGTCGAGCAGGATCAGGGCTGAGCGGTGTCCTTGGTCAAGGAGGGAGTGGATGTTGTCTATGGAGGAGAGTAGAGCGGTCTCAGTGCTGTGGTTGCTGCGGAAGCCACATTGGGAGGTGTTGAGGATGGAGTTTTCCTCGATTAATTTTGCTAGCTGGGCATGGACGATCTTGGTGACTTTGGCCGTGAAAGGGAGGAAGGAGATTGGTCGGTAGTTCTTGAGGTCTGTGGGGTCAGCTGTGGGTTTCTTTAGCAGGGGTCTGACTTCTGCGTGTTTCCAGTCGCTGGGGAAGGTGCCCATCTTGAAGGTGGTTTTAATGGTGCGTCGTAGTTCTGGGGTGATGGCGGCTCTGTGGTAGATGTGCAGCTGGAAAGGGTCCGTGGGGGCTCCCGAGTGGATGCTCTTCATGGTCGAGGTGGTGTCTTCAGTGGTGACTGGGATCCAGGAGAATATGGTAGGCTGGCTGGCGTCGCGGGGGGTGTGGGGGGAGAGGGTGTGTGATGGCATTGAGAGTTTGGTCTATGAACTGGTTGTAGAGGTCTTTGATTTTCAGGTGGAAGTAGGATCCAAGCTTGCCGCAGAGGTCCTGGAAGTGGGTGATGTCCGTGGTTTCGCTGGGGGGTCTTGGTGAATCCCTGGATGTCGTTGAAGAGTTCTTTGGAGTTGCTGGAGTAGGTGAGGATCTCGTTTTGGATGACGGTCCTTTTGGTCGATCTGATGAGTTGGTAGTATTCAGTCATGGAGTTCTTGTAGGTGATGCGGTCTTCTCAGACTCGCTCATTCTCTGGAAATGCGCCTAGGATCTGGAACGCACACCCTAGAGATCTCAGATGTAACCCATCCTTGACAAGCTTCAAACAGGACCTTAAATACCTTCTGTTCAACAAATACTTTAATACTCAAACTAAATCATGCTCACACTGAGTCACACAACCGATTCAGACCCTTAAGGCGGGCATTTGATTGGACTGTTTCAGCTTACTCCTTGCCACGCACGCCAGAATCTTGTTCTGTTACAATGTCCTGAACCTACCTTGACTGCTTAATGATCTCCTAGATTTTTATCTAGATGCACCTCTATGTTTGATCTGTATACTTATATGTACTTCTATGGAACGACAATGCATTATATGTAAAGCACTCTGATACCTTTGGGTCGTCTAGCTAGAGTTATAGAAAACCTATAAAATACAAAATACAAAAATACAAAATAAAACAAATGGCTATTCCTGTGATGTCATGGGTAGTGAGTGACATGGAATCATATGTGCGGAAGTAATGGCCAAAATACTACTAGCGCAAAAACTAACAGGTGCACTTTTACTCTGGAGTTCAGGATCCAAGTTCTGTGTACAGCTTCACCAGGATTCTGGTCTCTGGAAAGGATGCGTCAGTTGACATCTCTGAGACAACCAAAAAAAATGCCTCTGGCATAATATGAAATTTTGATTTGAAATATGGGTCTCCAAGCAAATGGTAGAGGGAAAGCACCATCGCTGCAATCGGAAAAGGGGAGAGCAGTCTACTCACCTGCAGCCCGGTGAAGGGTACAAATACTGTGAATTGATAATCCTATTAGACGGGGTGTTTAATTTCGTGCTTCCGTCTGTTGCACAAAGGGCGGGTGATCCAGGCTCTTGAAGAGAGGGCGTGTGTGCTTCTGCCTCCTGCCACCCCTCAAGGATAGCCCGCTGTGTGCCATCCGCCAAAGGGATACGCGTGTTCTGTGCCACTAGGTAGAGGGGATGGGTGCTGTATGCTGTGCGTCGGATGAAAGGCGTTCCTAAACCTCTGCTTCTAAATTGCAGTGGACAAAGGCCGTGTTCCTAGGCAGGTTGTCTGTGTTACTCTACTTGTGAGGCCAGAATAACCTGCAGTGCCTTATCTGTTCCTGGGGTTTTTATGTTGATGCATCATTCTGGAAGGCACTTCCTCAGCCTCCATTTCTATCAGGAAACAGGCTGTATTCTCAGATCCATCGGGGTAAAAGGCTGTATTCTTAAACCAGTCAGGGCAGAGGCGTTGCCTCCCTATCCGCCCGGATTGAGACTGTCCCGCATCCATTAGAGCAGAGGCTTTGCCCCCTCGTCCGTCCAGGCAGAGGCTGGGGTCCCCAAGGCCATCTCTGAAGAAGAGGTACCACCGCATCCACATGGCAAGGGCAGTGGTCGAAGTGGGGAAAGAAAAGTAGGGGAACTGTGGGCGGAGAATCAGGGGGCGGGAATAACCAAAGATTGAATCAGTGGGCGGGGTCAGGGGCGTGGCTAGAAATAGCAAAACATACCAATTTTTAGTACGTTTAGCATTTCACTGACCAGTTACAGCTTAGAACGTTATTTAATTAAAACAATGGATAAACATGTTTGAGGTTTAATTCAGGAAAAAGCAAACAGTCATAGGGAATACAGGTTTATGTAAAGCGTGTGAAATATAAGCAGAAACAACATGTTACCTTAATGCTTTTACTCAATGTTCAGAAATCCATGATTATTTTTTGTCTCAAACATTGAGGTCATGAATACAGGGCTCCTCCTGTACGCATGTGTTAAGCAGGACTCAGAAGAGAAAGGGACTCTTCAGGAGAATCCAGACTCACGGAAACCCACAAAGGCTCCTTCATATTCATGTCGCCAGCTAGCTGCTCAATCATAATATACCAAAAAGAACAACTGAATGCAGAACAATATCATACATTCACCCCAGTACAGAGATCTCTTTGCTCACCATGACATTCCAGTTTGGACCCAGCCATATGCAAATCAGTCTATATTCTGCGCCCAATTGGAACAGTCCTGCCCCCTCCCTTCTCCTGCTCCCTCCCTTCTCCTGCCCCCTCCCTTCTCCTGCCCCCATCACCGCTCCTGCCCCGTCACTTCTCCTGCCCCCGTCACTTCTCCTGCCCCCGTCACTTCTCCTGTCCCCGTCACTTCTCCTGTCCCCCTCCCTTCTCCTGCCCCCATCACCGCTCCGGCCCCTCACTTCTCCTGTCCCCGTCACTTCTCCTGTCCCTGTCACTTCTCCTGTCCCCGTTACTTCTCCTGTCCCCGTCACTTCTCCTGTCCCCTTCACTTCTCCTGTCCCTTCACTTCTCCTTCTCCTGTCCCGTCACTTCTCCTTCTCCTGTCCCGTCACTTCTCCTTCTCCTGTCCCGTCACTTCTCCTCCTGTCCCGTCACTTCTCCTTCTCCTGTCCCGTCACTTCTCCTGCCCCGTCACTTCTCCTGCCCCGTCACTTTTCCTGCCCCTGTCACTTCTCCTGTCCCGTCACTTCTCCTGTCCCGTCACTTCTCCTGTCCCGTCACTTCTCCATCTCCTGTCCCGTCACTTCTCCATCTCCTGTCCCGTCACTTCTCCTGTCCCGTCACTTCTCCTTCTCCTGTCCCGTCACTTCTCCTTCTCCTGTCCCGTCACTTCTCCTTCTCCTGTCCCGTCACTTCTCCTTCTCCTGTCCCTTCACTTTTACTGTCCCTTCACTTTTACTGTCCCTTCACTTTTACTGTCCCTTCACTTTTACTGTCCCTTCACTTTTACTGTCCCTTCACTTCTCCTGTCCCTTCACTTCTCCTGTCCCTTCACTTCTGCCCCGTTCACTGTTCCTGCCCCCGTCACTTCTCCTTCTCCTGTCCCCGTCACTTCTCCTTCCCCTGTCCTGTCCCTTCACTTCACTTCTCCTTCTCCTGTCCCGTCACTTCTCCTGTCCCCGTCACTTCTTCGAGTGGAAGATGGGCACATTTACTTATTTTGCTTGGTGTGCATCAGAGGTTTACTGAAAATGAGGGGCATTCTAATTTTCTGACTACTCCCTTGGCTGGATGGAGCAGTGGAGGCCTCTCTTTTAGGGAGTGCAAAGCACACTCACATCACGTGCTGCTTGCCATTATAAGTGTAGTTCAAAGTTTGGGGCATTTTGATTTTCTGGCTTCTCCTCTGAGCAGAGCCTCACACCTTAAAGGCCACAGGATCGCAGAGGAGGGCTTAAGATCACGTTGTCCTCCAGTTAAAGGGGTCTGGTAGTTTAAAGGAAAACCCCGTTCTCTTTATCAAGACCTGTATTTCGAACAATCCCCGACAATAGGCATCCCACGATGTTCCCTTGTTCAATTACGTCTGCTGGGTGTTGAGACTAATGTAATATTCACCGGATTTCCCCTTTAATACATCACGTACCGAGCAGCAAAACACACTTATAAAAACACAGCTTAGAGCACTAAGCAAAATATATATTCCATAAAACGCATTGGAAGAAGCAAGCACCTTCGGGCACGCCTTTGACAGCCACATGTGGTTTTGCAAGTATAGTGTCGATAAAAAATAGCTTGATTGGATGTAATGCTTTTCCTCGCCTCCTCCGCGTCGTGGACGTCAGGGTTGTGTTTTCCAAACGGCAGATTACACTGCCCACAGTGCACCTCTCACGCCCCAGCGGGATTGTTTTGAAGTTTTGATTACCCATTGCGGACCCATCTCCTATATTTTTTGCATTACGAGCCATGGCCTGTACCCAGATACCAGAGACACCTCATGCAGATCTCGCTGGCATATGCTAAAGGCAGGCAGCGGGCGGGCGCATTGTCATTCCAAAGGGGATAATCAGCCTCAATCGGAATGACAATGGGCCTGCCCTCGGTCTGTGCGAGGTCAGGGAGGGGCTGCTGCAGCCTCTGGAGGTCAACAGAGAAGTGCGAGCAGCCCCTGGAAGCTGAAAATGTTTTTTTCGTTTTGAGTAGGACTATTCTCTCCGACCCGGGATGCTTAGTTCATAGAAAGAAGTAGGGGAACGGTCTGAAATTATTTTCAGTCAGAGAACGTCTAACACACTTGGCGCCAGAGAAAGGCACAACATACCAGAAGTGTGAGCCCCACCAAGCCAGTCCCAGAGGGGCAGAGGGTAGTGTCAGCGAGGTATCCCAGACAAACGCCTCGAGGCACTGTTGTATCATCAGTCTGCTGACGTCATACAGGCAGCTCTGGCATCTCCTATTGCTATTGTGGTCTTTCAGCCTGCCTCACTTTGGTAGCCGAGTGGATGCCAAAAAATCTGAATGTTTTTCGGTCCAGGGCAAGAATTTATCAGAGACAAGATTGACTTGAATTCTTCACAAACAGTAACGAAAATCAAACGTTTTCTGTGAAAAAGTTTACTTTCCCAGAAACCTTTCAACTACTTCATTATCTACTGACACCAACCGCATCATGCTACTAAGGTAACGTAGAAGATATTTGCTAAAAACAAAGTATGCAGTGCTGTGTGAAGAGGTCACTGTGTATTTAATCTAGTATCAGAGAGTGTGGGCTTTGACAGCTAGTTTAGTCACTGACATTATCTCATAAGGTGTATTTTTTTAAGTGTCAGAATTAAAAGACTTCCTCTAACAGGAATAATTATTTAAACAGTAACTAAACTAAAGATGAGCCAGAATGTGGTCTGCACTTTGGCTAAGAAGATTACGTTTTACTGACTGCCTACTAACATTTTTCAGATGGGCTAATTGAGGGAGAATACTGTCGAGTTTCAGACCTGGATCAGTGAATTGTTTCTCAATACATCTGTTGTAAATAAGTAATCTTCAGTAGCCAGATGGTGTATAGATATATATTGTAGATTTATTCATAAGTAGACAGCATCAGAAAGTTACAGGTAGATGTTAAGTCCATGTGATGCCCCACCAGGAGCAGCCTCTGTCCTGCTCAGCTTGCACACTCCAACTGACACTCACCACCTCACCAGACACCCATCATTCCACGACATCATCAATCATCCAGCATTCCAGACATCTCCAGGCACACCAACACTCATTCTGGCTGAGCAGTAGAGAAGAGATACATAGGCAAGGGGAAAGGCAAAAGTAGATCATAACGCATCCCCCTTCCTAAGGAAACCAAAATACAATAAAAGCAATTGAAAGACAAGCAATCCAATTAGGAAATACAATAAATTATAAAAACATGCATGAAAATACATTGAGCAATTGAATCAAGGACACATAGCATAAATGAAATGCATGACAATTCATAATGCCAATGAAAGAGTTCCAAGGAAAGCATTAGACTTAGGCCGTACTAGAATAATCAAATCAAACATTACATAAGCAAAACCAGAAAAGCTTCAAAAGACTCATATCAAGGTAAAACACAGAGAAGCTTCAAGTTAAACATTCCTAAGGTAAAAACAACAGAAGCTTCGCAAGAAGGTGTCTTCCCCAACACAGTCTGTTCAGGAAAACCTTTCACCACGCAGGTGACAACCGCACAACTAAATACACGCAAAGAAGCTTCAAAAGAAGTAGTCTTCTACGCAGTCCAAACAGGAAAAACCATTCACCCACACAATCCAAACAGTGAGGGTGCACACAGAGAAGCTTCATGAGCAGGTGTCTTCTCCTACGCAGTCCAAACAGGAAAAACCATATACCCACACAATCCAAACAGTGAGGGTGCACGCAGAGAAACTTCATGGGAAGGTGTCTTCTAGGCAGTCCAAAAAGGAAAAACTATATACCCACACAATCCAAACAGTGAGAGTGCACGCAGAGAAACTTCATGGGAAGGTGTCTTCTCCTACGCAGTCCAAACAGCAAAACCATTCATCCACACAATGCAACAGTGAGGAAAACCGACATACTAATGTCAACCAGGTGACACACTAATGTGAATCAAGAACCACAAATAAGTGGTTGATAAACCAAAGGTTACAGGAAAACTAGGAATGAGTACTCTACCTCTAAACGCAGGGTATTACCCAAGTCAAAACACAACAACGCACACTAGGTGCAGAGAGATCAAAAACACAACACACTCACCTCCTCTATTCCATGCAGAAACAATATGCAGACAGATAGAACCAAAGAATGACCAGATGCACTACAACCCGTAAAGGAAAACCACACCATGCTATGTATACAAACAAGTATTTCACACACTCTCCTCCTCTCGTTCCATCACCACCTCGCCAGGCACCCATCATTCCACAACATTATCAATCATCCAACATTCCAGACATCTCCAGGCACACCAACACTCATTCTGGCTGAGCAGTAGAGAAGAGATACATAGCCAAAGGGAAAGGCAACAGTAGATCATAACCACATCTTATTAACTTGGTGCCTCCTGGTGTCAGTCAGTCAGTCAAAATACTTTATTCGATTTTAGATAAAATCATAAAAAGACATACATTCCATACATATTAAAATTTTAAAATACATTTACAAAGATTGTTTCAACACAATATATTCAGTAAAAAAACTGTTAAAAAGGGAATTTGTGCAAAAAGGCAAAGTACCACATACTAAATAACAATATGGGCTGCAGGGGGTGGGCGGTCATTAGGGACTGTCTAATGTTGTATTACTTGATTTAATGCGCGATGCTGCTGCCAAATAATTTCCCATACAAAATATAGTGCGAATGTTACTCATGGACTGGAGGTAAAGAAGAGCTGGTCTGGCTTGTATGAAACCAGCCTCCCTCAAAATTGGTAACAAATGTTTTTTTGCGAGGAACTGAAAATAGAGAGCAAAACATGACAAAATGCATGGTGCCTGGGTTGAAAAATTGTCACAAGAGCAGGGAGGGGCTGACTCTGGTCTGGCCCAAGACTGATAATTGCCCAAATAATAGCAGATCAGGTTAAATCTAAACTTAATTAACAGGAATCTGTGGAAAGGCCTAGTAACAATGCTGAGGTAGGGTTCCAGTGAGGTCGAGCTTTTTGATATGTAATGAGACCTCACAGAGGGCTTCTGCAGTTCCCTTTCCTCGCGGGCTAATCTTGCCAAAGTCATAAACTCCCTCTTAACTGAGACTACATCCACGTTCCTGATACAAGAAGGGTATTCAAAAAGTTCTGGTCTCCCCACTTGAGCAAAAGACTTCCTTAGATATTCCAACCAGGGGATCTTTTTGGAGTGATCTAGCGACATGACGTCCTCCATGATTGAATGGTTCAGAGTTAACTCCTTATTGAGCCATGTCCTTAACCAAAAGATCAGCGGTGCCAAGTTGAGCCTGTCTGTAACATAATCCATGCCCACCCCCACGTGGATTGAGTATGTTTTGAGTAGATATTGGGACTGACAATAGGGAACGCAAAAACCTATTTTCTGCCCTCTGTATAGGCTCAAGCCATACATATCCCTAAATTGGAGCACCATACATGGCAATTGGAATACATTTGCTACTATATACCTTCAATAAGGCCTCCAACGGCCTAGCCCCCAGTCTTTTTGAGAAGCCCATGAGAGCCGCCGATGACCTGGCCACTGATAGGCTTTTTGCCCTAACCTGTGGGCCCCCGATCCCCTCTCATCTAAGAGCACCCCCAGGTAGGGGAAGGTCGCCGTTCTTGAGACTACTTCGCCCTTACACCTAAAGATTTTTGCGGCTATGGGCTCCGACCACCATCGTGTAAGATTTGCCTGCATTGACCTTCATGTCCAATTCGTCCATAAAGGCACAAAATGCGTGCAACAAGCGCTGGAGGCTAATGCCAGTGCGGGCTATGAGGACTGCGTCATCCGAGTATAGGAGAGCAGGAATCTTAGCTTCTCCTACACGCGGGACGTCTCCCCCCACCTCCTCCAGGTGACTACCCAGGCCGTTAATATATATGGTGAACAGTAGAGGGGCTAATATACAGCCCTGCCTTACCCCACGCATGGACTTAAAATGGGGGCTACATCTTCCCTCCCTGGTGACCCTAACCATAGCAAACAAATCCTGATGAAGGGAAGCCATGAACCTAACTAAAGCCCCGTCTATTCCAATCCTCAACAATGTGGCCCACAACTTGGACCTATTCACCAAGTCGAAGGCTGAGGAGAGGTCCATAAACGCCAGGAATAAAGACCCCTCCTTAGCCACCCTGTACTTGGCGATCAGAAAGTGCAAATTTGAACACTGCTCCATTGTTCCCCTCTTCTCCCTAAACCCATATTGGATGTTGGCCAACTCACCGCAGTTCTCAATGCTCTCCCTCAACTTAACTAAGATCTTAATGGCAGAGTCCAGGAGAGATATGAGCCTATAACACCCTGGGTCGTCCCGTTGGCCCTTCTTAAAGAATGGGAGGATGATGGAAGTTGCCCAGGTGGTTGGGAAAGAGTTACCATTAGCGGCATTGAATACATTGGTCAGGACTCCTGCCCAGAGGCTTGGTGAATGTTTATAAAAATCTGCCGGCACCCCATCGGGGCCCGGCGCTTTGTTCTTTGTGGTGTCATGAATAGCTTTTTCCACCTCGCTCTTGTTAAAACTCACAGGGGGCGCCTCAGGGACTGCGGATGAACTCAAAGTGCAGTCCGAGGGTACACCTCCATATACTACACTAAAGTGGGTAATCCATTTGTCATCCGAAATGACGCAATCCATATCTGAATTGGTAGATTCGGAGAAAAAGGGCTGGTTGAATATGGCCCAAAATTGTCTACTGTCCCTCAAGACGTCCAAACTGAGTAAATTCTCCCAGGCTGTTTTCTTAATTTCCTCTTTCCTGGTTTTAAGGCAGGACTTATATTGCTTCCTTAGGGAGGCTATGTTCTTCTTATCCCTCAGTTTATGCTTGAGAGCCAGCATCAAGGATCTTTGTGCTTTGGAGCAATTTGAGTCAAACCAGCAGCGGTGATTATTAACTCTCCGCCTCGTACTGGCCGTTAGGTCGGACGAGATTTGGCTACATATTGCTTCAAAAGCCCCCGTTATTTCATGGTCCGGTGCCGTATTTTTTTGACAGACCTCTATGTATCCATCAATTTTAGGTAACATTTCCACATAAAAAGTGTCAGGCACCACATTCGACCACTTAAGCCTTCTCCCTTGATCCACTGGACATAATGTGGGCCTTCCCTCCAGGGGGCGTGGCTTAGGCCCCATATACTGCCCCCAGGCCTCCTCAAGTACTACGGGGTTAAAGTCGCTATGTATAGAGACCATTGTTCTGTACAAAATTACCCTATTCAGGATCCCTGGAGTCATAAATATATAATCAATGACGGACCCCGGGGTGGAGCTTTTGTAAGTAATAGTTCTGGGTTTTCCTTCAGGGGAGTTTGGTTCATAAAAATTGTAATTGGCCAGCAGATCTTCTAGCTCTTCTCCAGATGTGGAGTGCTCAAAGTGTGGGCCTTCTAATCCTGCACACCCCTCATGGTTGCCTATACCACAAAGATCTTTACATGAGTGGATATTAAAGTCCCCCATGAGGATAATTTCATGATTAAAACATTTGTTTTGACTGACAGACGATAAAAAGGATTCTAAAATGGCTATACTATTGTTGCCAGTATCCTTGTTCCGTGAATTATAAAAATTAATATAGAAAGTGCTCCCGGTAGTGGAAACTGACCTTTCCACTATTAAAATATTTGGGGAAGGGTTATTAACCAGTCTCAAGGACCCCTTAAGGTTTAAGGAAAATAGGAATATGAGGCCTCCCATGGCTCTACCCGCTCTGCTTGGGGAGGCGGCAGTGACAAAACTAGTAAAGCCATCCATCCAGAAACTGTCCGCGGTATCCCATGTCTCTTGGAGGGCTATGACTTCGTACCTTGAAACAAGGCCCACCCAATCCTCATCCGTTTTTTTAGTTCTAATACCGGCCACATTCCAACTAAGGAGTTTACACACCGTATCCTCCTCTCGGTCGAGGGGTCCTTCCGGAGTAGGCCGCGCATGGACTAATGGTCAATCAATACCCTCCATGCCTGACAGGGGGGCAAAGCGGTTGCTGGTAACTAACCCACTACCCGCTGCTGCACCATTAGCCGCCTCGTTGTGGGATGAAAGTGAAGCAACTTCTGCCCTTTGGGCTCGAATTTGAGGGTAAACCCCAATGCTGCCCCCCCTCAGGGTTTGTTTCAAAGTTGGACCCTTGGCAGGATGGCGGTGTCTAACAGTGTCTCTCTCGGGGGGGGGGGGGATTAGGGGGGATAGAAAAAAAACTAAGGGGACAGGTCTCACATGGTCCATTGCTGATATGTCTGAACCATCCCAAAAGAGTTTGTCTGCCAGGTCGGCCATGATGAAGTTTATAACCATGCAGTCCTCCTGAATGGTCTTTGGTTGTTTTCCAACCCATCCCACCCTCCTTGCAAAAATAAGGGAGCCTGAAGTATCCTACCCGCTGCATGCATCAGCACACCAGATCTTAGCTTTAGATAAAAGGTCAGTAGTGGATTCCCGCTCGCCCTCTTTAAGCAGTGGTACCCTTATGAACACTGCAACCAATGGGGCAGCCGCCGGTTAAAATTGCACGGTAGTGATTTCCTGTTCGAAGATGTGGTTGGTTGCGTCAGTGGGGGAGAAAGTTCCACGTCTGCAAAGTTAGATATATTTCCTTCCAAACTTACCGGGGGGGCTCCGCAAGGAAACTGCCCGCCAGGAACTGTACCAACACCCCTCTGTGGCTGAGCTGTAGGGCAAATGCTTGCCCCTTCTATATTGACAGAACCCTGAGTCACTATGCCCCTCTTAGACAACTCTGCAGGCAGAGGAAAGGTGTTTCACAATTTTGTCCAGCAATGAGCATTTCTTGAGAAGGCCGACAAGCATGTATTCAACGTGTCGACGATATCTTTAGCAATCCCAATTAGCAGTGGCTTGATTCTAGCAGCAAAAAGGGCATCCAGTTGATCGCCAAGTGGGTCAGGGGATGTGGTAGGTGAACATACAACGTTAGTTTTTTTAGCCCTTTTCCGCTTCGATAGTTGAGTGGCCGGCTGAAAACACTGCACAGGGTCAACAGTTGGAGTGTTGGCGTTGATCAATGTAGCCGGGGGGGGGATAGGGTTGGTAATAATAGTCACCACAGGATCCAGGGGTATGGGGGGGGACTTCGCCCGGTATGCCCTGCATCTTAGTGCGTAGTGCCTCGATTGTGGGTGCAGAAGATAAGTAAGACATGATTGATTTTGAATGTCTAGGCACTTTAGCGTTTTCCCCCTCCTCCTCTCAATTAGGAGCTTTCTTGCGCTTACCCATTTGTGGTAGTTGGTAGGGGGGTGGCCCACCCCGCCTCCTTCTGCCTCGGACTGCCAAAGACTGCCCCGCCCTTCTCCCGGGCGGCTCCCGCGCGCGACTCACGGGGCGAGTGGAGTTTGTATCCTTTGTAGCGCCTCCGGGCGCGCTGGTGATGTGGGAGGAGTGCGCCGGCCCCAGGGCTGGTGGGAAATGTAGTTCCCGGCTGGGAACTACCGCCGTTGCCCTCACGGCACTCCCGGTCGGCCAGCCGTTCCCCACACGGCGCTCGTGGCTGTGCGCTTGTGCCTGTGCCCCAGCAAGAGCCAAGCAGGTAAGTTTTTTCTCCCCCAGGGGCCTCATCGATTTCGTGTCCTTTGTAGCGCCTCCGGGTGCGCTGGTGATGTGGGAGGTGTGTGCTAGCACGGGGCTTGTGGGAAATGTAGTTCCTGGCTGGGAACTACCGCCGTTGCCCTCACGGCACTTCCGGTCGGCCAGCCGTTCCCCTCACGGCGCTCGTGGCTGTGCGCTTGTGCCTGTGCCCCAGCAAGAGCCAAGCAGGTAAGTTTTTCCCCCCTCCTGGTGCATTCTATGTATGTATAGAGTATTTCTAATGAGCCAACATAGCCAAAAAGCAGTGGAGTGCTGTACAGGCTCACAGACTAGCACTAAGTCCACAAGTGATAGATAGGAGAGGTAGCTGGGGTGTCGACGGTTAATGCATTGTGGTGTAGTGTTCTTTTAAGAGGGGACTCTTCAACTCTTTCCTGAATTGGAGCAGCGTTGAGGCAGACCTAATGGATATGGGGATATAGTTCTGAATGCATAGAGGAAAAAGGCCTGCTGCGTTATTTTTTCTTGGTTTTACACTTCTCAATCTTCAGTCTGATGGTGTCCTGGCTGTGGGTGTGTTGAGAACCGCCAGAGATGGTGAGCTTTCCTGACAGATAAGCGGAGATGCTGGTTATATTGGCTTTGTAAAAGATGCCACTGCTTTTGGAGATGGTGCGGGCTGGCAAGGGAAGACACTAGAGTTCCATCAAAATGGAGGGGATGTGAAGATGCTGCGGCGTGTAGGATGTCCATAAGTGGTGCACTCATAGGCACTGGAAGTAGGAATGCTGCAGCACCCCTAAAAATAACCATGTTGGAATTCTGAAAGTGAATGAGCAATAAAGCTACCTTTTGAAAACTTTTTTTAGGCGAGAGAGCTGGTACCAGGCTGTTTTTGGCAGTGGCTTCCTTGAGGGGAGGTTGGTCAATTTCAGTAATTCTGTTTTGGATGGGTTGAGCTTCTGGTAGACGCTGGACATCCAGGTCTGGATGATCTGCAGGTAGTGTTTGCGGTGTTAGAGGTCTTAAACAGAGTAGACTTTCAAGTGGAGTTGTGTATCATCAACTTATTGGTGAATTTTGATGCAGTTACTGGTTTGTACAGACCCGAGTGGCTCCATGTGGAGGTTGAAGATGACCGGGGATAGAATGGAACCCTGTGGTACTCTGCAAGTGATAGTGATATTTTGGGAACTGGAGGTGCCCATTTGCAAAGGCTATTGTCAGTTGGAACAATAGGAGGAAACTCAGTAAATGTATTGCAGTTGAATCCCATTCGAGACTCCATGGTGCATAAGATGGTGGGATGGTTGACTGTGCATTCTGTGAGAAGGGCGTTTTATTCCTGATTTTACCTTTCTCCTCTTGTGCTACTACATTTGGATGCAGTGAAAAATACCCAGAATGGAGTTGATATTCTGTATTCATAAAACAATTCTCCATACTTCAGCGCCAAGAAACCCTTCCGTGTGACAGTGCACTCTACAAATTTCTGCAGAACAAAACAGCTTCCATAATTGTCTGGCCGCACTCTTAAATTATCCCAATGTTACTTTTGCTTCCAGCTTTTTGAGAATGTAATGTTTGCAACTACTTTTGCTGTCTACGCTTTCTCCCTGTGGATCAGGGATATTTTTCTTCCGAGAAGCACCATTCCTCACAGTGACGGTAGACCTGCCCTTAAAAGGGTGGGACAGCTGTGACCTTGTGGACCAGAGCCCGATGTGAAGTGTTCCATCGTCTGTACCAACTGAGGCTTTGCCAACAGAAACTCAGCTGTTTTGACACATCCTAATGGTCATGGGGAACTGCAGAGTTGCTGAGTCAGGACACCACCACTTCATGGCAGTAGTCATGCTCCCCAAACTGTAAATTACCCCCCAAGTTCCTTTCTGGGGTGGGGAAGGGAAACCCCAGCATTTGATTTCATTTCCTCAAGTTTTAAACGTGCAGATGTTCAACCTGATGGATAATACGTCAAAATACAATTTGCAAAGTAGGAAAACTCCTGGAAATCTGAGACTGGCATGGATATTATATTCCTCATTATTTCTAGGACTCTTTGCAAGATGTCTAATAGTTATAAATATATCCCAAACCTAGTGGGAAACATAAAGGAGTACATTTGTAAGCTTTGTCAATGAGCCTAGGTCAGCCTGACTACCTTGTTCAGCACCTGCATGTGGTGCAAAACGCTGCAGCTATGGCGATCCTGAGACCATAACCCAGATCCCATATGACTCCCATTCTGAAGTCCTTGCATTGGCTGCAGATGAAGGAAAGGATCAAATTCAAAGCTGTAGTGATCCTTCTCAAAGCACTCCACGGCATAGGCGCTAACTAACTTACTAAGCGTGTTAATCGCTACAACCCAAAAAGGACCTTAAGATCCTCCAATGCGGATCTCGTCAGCACCCCCAAAATTCGCCTGGCTCGCATGGGGGGCAGATCTTTTGGGTTCCTGGGTGCACAAACATGGAACAGTCTGCCGCCTACGCTGAAAGCCACTGCGGACCTTCCAACTTTTAGGAAACACCTCAAAACCTGGCTCTTTAAGAATTAAGACTGGCTTCAGTGATCTGCCAACTGTCTTCTTTCAGCGCCAGGACACTCTAGTCTAAGTAGCTGTGCGCTATATTAAATCTGCTCATTCACTCAATAAGGATTAGTGAATCAGGTCCTTAATAAAAAATTGACCTCTATGTAAGAACATCCATTCAAAGATGGCTTCTGCACAGGTGAGCGCATAGTGACCAACTTTGAATGAATTTTCTTAAAATAAAAAAATAAAAAATCAAAGATAGTCACCATGCATGTGTTTGCATGCACAGTGACTGGTTTGGAATTATTTTTATTTTGTCTTAAGAAACATTATTCCAAAATGGTTGCCATGCATAGGGGCCATCTGGGTGGAAAACAAGGCCAACGGATTTCATGACTGAGACCTGGTAAGGATGAGACTTGGTATAACTTAGCAATGACAGTGGTGGCCGCCACAATGAAGAGGTGGTGAGGCGGGTGGCGAGGATGCAGAGGTGGTGGGTTAATAATAAAAAAAAATAAACACTTACCTGGAGCTGCTTCCCACCTCCTGCGTCAAGCCTGATCCTTCCTGGTCTAAGCAAGCGTTGGGGCAGCGTCATGCACTCCCTGTGCAATCCTCACGTTGCTCTCATAAGAGCAGCGCGAGGATTGGCCTGAGCGGGCTGGAAAGACACTCTGCTCAGACCAGGGAGTCTGTGAGGTTTTCTCCAGCCCGGCTGTTTAATGCAGCTGGGCTGGAGAAACTTAAGTGTGCATGTGTGTTTTGGTGTGCCTGAGACAAACACATATGTGCACATAGGGAGTGAACATAGCAGTCTTCCTCTCCATGCCCCACCCTGCACAAGCTGGCTCAGAGCCGGCAAATGAAAAATATGGTTTTATTTTTCTTTTGCTGGCTCTGAGCCAGGCAGTGGGGCAACGCTCCTCTGCCATTGCTTGGTATATTCTTTAGCTACGATGATACTCAATCAGACATCTAAAGCTCAAGCTCATTAATAAAGGGTATATTTCGTTTTTGGTTGGACTGACCCTTTTGAGGGAGAGCCATGTGTTTTTAGCAAAACACAGAAAGAGTATTTAAGATTAAATGTTAAACTGACACAGTTTTATTTGAGGTGTTTTACAAAAATAACCTCAATACTGGTTATAATTAAATGTACAATGCAAGCTTCTCTGAGGCACTTTGGAACACTGCCTACTTTCCCTGAAGGAAGCTTCTCCCCTGTACTCAACATCGCTGCCTTTTTTAAGCTAGGGTGTGGTGCAGTAAAAGAGACCCCCCCAACGAGGTGTGACTGTAATATGAAACTAGAACAACACCATTCATGCAAAGGACAAGACCACTCTGGTGGAAGGCACAAACGCTCCTCTGACATGAATGGAGTGCTAGTTTACCCAGACTGTCTTGCCAGTACAGGAATACTTAAGGTGAACGGACATGGCTTATCTAGTCTTACTCCAGGAGAAAGGGTTCTCCTTTCTCTGCTACTGAGCCTTGGATCCGAAGGTGGCTGAAGAAGTAGGCGTGACACCAATTCAACTAGCAAGGCATGGGTGGAGACATTCTTTCAGGCAATAGAAAAGAAAACCAGAGTCCTCCAACCCTTAGCAACCAAGGAGCATGGATCAAATGACTTGTGTTCCATTTTCAGGTGATGTGAATATACTGCTATTATTAATGTTCAAACAAGATTCGTTAAGTTTAAGGATGCTAGGAGACGGCCCAGTGTTAGATTGCTAGGGTAGGGAGCACATGCTGGGGATACAAACCTGAAAGTAAGTCCCCTTTGAGCATTTCCTGTGAAAGGAGATGTACAGCAATCCCAACCCACACCATGTGATTGCAAAACATGGAACGCACATACCCACAAGAGCTAAAACTGGGAAAGCCTAAGGCTGAGGCACTGCGTTGCTGTGATCTTTGGTTAGGAGTCACATAGGAACTTGGTATTGCAACAGGCTGCAAAGCGGGGAAGCAAAGACAACTTGTTGTTCTCCGAAGTCAGCCCCTCCCCACCACTATTGGTGGGATAGATGTTCAAAACATAAGGAAATAAGTCATTTTAAAATGGGCCCAAGCAGAATTTGCCAAACCCTACTGTTAGAAATGGCATTTCTTGTTAGAAATGGGATTTCTGGTTGGCTAAAGCTTGCGCCAAAGCCAGGCAGAAACCGCCATGGCTTGGGAGTTACACGCCAAAGATAACACCGGCTCACCCCCTTGGTAGCTTGGCACGAGCAGTCAGGCTTATCCCGGAGGCAATGTGTAAAGCATTTGCGCACGCACACAGCAACAGAAGTACCAACTTCTAAAAGTGTTACAAAAGGTGGTGGTGATGGACGGAGCATCTGAATCAATCAAACACTCACACCCAGTCAAAAGATCTGGGTTTAATCCATCACTGTTTTTTAGCCCACTCTGCCACCCCAGTTCAGACATGGCTATATGCAAATCAGTCTGACCCTGTGCCTCATGGGAACAGTCAAGCCCAAACTGCCAAGCCATGTCTTCCCTGGACCGGAAACAAGCTTTCGAGGACCGGTTTCTGGCATTCCTGCCGGTGATGGATTAAACCCAGATCTTTTGACTGGGTGTGAGTGTTTGATTGATTCAGATGCTCCGTCCATCACCACCCCCTTTTGTACCGCTTTTGGCCGCCATAAGTGTGGCAGGGTATGCTCAGACGTGAGTCCCTTGCTCACTTTGCCACTGGATTCAAGCAAGCCGGGCTGAAGACGGCTGGAATGCCAGAAACCAGTCCTCAGAAGCTTGTTTCCGGTCCAGGGAAGACATGGCTTGGCAGTTCGGGCTGGACTGTTCCCATGAGGCACAGGGTCAGACTGATTTGCATATAGCCATGTCTGAACTGGGGTGGCAGAGTGGGCTAAAGAACGGTGATGGATTAAACCCAATTCTTTTGACTGGGTGTGAGTGTTTGATTGATTCAGATGCTCCGTCCATCACCACCCCCTTTTGTACAACTTCTAAAAGTAGCACTTCTTCACCAGTCACAATAAATCTGCGCACACCATTGCGCAGCATTTACTCTTACGAGTTCGCACATACCAAATTCGCCCATGCACTCCTCTCACACCAGGAATTACCGTGGACACACATATCCTCCATGCATTCCTATGGGAGGGCAGGCCAATTTCACCACACATACACAGAGAGCGCACGCACTTTACACAGGACCACAGTGCTAAAGTGCGCAGAGGCCTAAAATCACCAACACTATGTCACAGAAAAAGGCTAGGAGAACGCAAACATTTTGGGGGTGAACCTGCCAAAATGGCCAAGTCCAACACAACCCCCTTCCAGCCAAAATGCAGGGCAGACAAATCACTCCCTTGATGGGCTTCCCTACTTTGGGTGATAGAACACGGACGCGCGCCCGCAACGGCAGGGACACCCTCCGGTTCTACGCCAGTCTGAACCCGCTTGATTCCCTCTAAACAAGAACTCTCCATTCCAACTAGGATACCCCACTGGTATTCCCCTAGACGCCACGGCCAGGACCAGGCCCTAGGCCATCCAGATGTCACAGGTCCTGGCCAATCCACAGAGTTGGGGGCAGTAACCCCTGGCACACAATAGCCATTCTCCACTCTCCTTCTCGGTGTAGCTCCAACTACCTCTGATCCTTCAACCTAGGGTCCGCACCCTCAGGCTGACCAGAGGTCATGGGCAAGAGTGCCCCACCCTACCTCTACTTCTGGGGTTCCACACCCTCCCAGGGAAGCACCCTCCAGAACACAACTCTCCCACTAGTTCAGGACCTCTCTACATCACTGGTCTACCGCCTGGGATCTACATTCACTGGATGCACCGGGGTCAGAGGCGAGGACTCCCTCCCTCTGCACCCCCTTCCAGAGTTCGGCACCCTCCCACTGTAGAGCAGGGTCCCTCTGCTTTAAGATGGGCCACACCTGCTCTCAGGGTAGTACTACCATACTCAGCCAGGGACCCTAAAGATCCCGGCGAGGCCTGCACAACCCCTGCACACAGGGTCTCTTCACTTTAAGATGAGCCCCACCTGTATCCACAGGGATACCCCTAGAAGGCAACCCGGCCAGGACACTGATTACAGATGCCCTGCACTCCAGGTCAGGCTACAACCCGAACCTGGCTTTCCTCTCCTCGGGGAACGACCTCCAGAGGCCCCACAAATGGGCAGCACTCTGGGTGGTCAGAAGCCCAGCGAACCAGGACTTCACGGGGAGCACGCATGCCCCCCCCTTGAGGGTGACACAACTAATGTGTTGTGTGACAGTCTGCCTGGCTCTAATCTTGCGACCTCCTGTCCACCTGACAGGGCGCAGAGATCCCCCCGGACATGAGTGGCATCCCCATGGTCACTCACTGGTGGCTCAGCACTTCTGGCTGGCCCCTGACCCACTGGTTCTTCCACTGGGGACTCTTTCCCCCTCTCACCCCTCAACCAGGACTTCTGCACCCTCAACTTAGGAGCGGTACTGCCCAACACCAGGACCGCTGGAGCTCTGGTTACAGACACTCCACATCCTCTAGACACAGGAAGAGCTCCTCAAATGACCTGCCAGTATAGCCTAGGCCCACGACCTGGCGCTGCCTTGGGGAACCCTCCAGGCCCGGAGACGGGGTTTCGGGCCACCGTGGGCCTCCTCGTCCCACACTCACTCAGTCTCCACTGAGACAAGATGTGAGACCCTACACCCTTCCCATTCTACTGGGGCCTAGCTGGGCTACACTGAACCTCATCCCCCACACAGGACCAGAAGATACACAAGCCATTCCTTTTGGAATCACTCCCCAATGCCTCTGCAGGACCTCCAGCACACCACCAGAGGACCACCTCCTGTGCAAGCTCGTTATCACCAAAAGAACTCACACCCACGCCTCCAGTGCAACACACCACTCATCCACACATGCCCCCTCCAGACTGGTCAGACAGTTCCTCACTGCCCCCGACTCTCAACCTGTACCCCTCTTACTGAGCACCATGTACCATATTCTAGGAACTGGAGTCCCACTCTGCAACTCTGGGCAATAGCTTGCTTAATCTCCACAACGGCCCCCACAATGCTAAGGATGCCTGGCCTCCACCTTGGGGGTGCCCAGGAGTGGACGCCTCACAGGGAAAGCCAGGATGGGTTCCACAGCAGTATTCGTACAAGCGCATTGAGACCCTTGCGGGTGAGTAGTGCGCTATACAAGTATCAATTTACTTTTACATTTACTTCTAAAAGTGGCACTTCTCCACCAGTCACAATAAATCTGTGCACACTATTGCGCAGCATTTACTCTCACAAGTTCGCACATACCAAACTCGCCCCAGCACTCCTCTCACACCAGGAATTACCATGGACACACATATCCCCCATGCATTCCTATGGGAGGGCAGGCGAATCTCACCACACATACACAGAGAACGCACACATTTTACACTGGACCACAGTGCTAAAGTGCGTAGAGGCCTAAAATCACCAACACTATGTCACAGAAAAAAGCTAGGAGAACGCAAAACGTTTAGGGGTGAACCTGCCAAAAGGGCCAAGTCCAACACCTACCTACACTTTTTTAAAGCAGGGGATACTGCTTCAGCGTGAGAATGTTATTAAGCCTGGTTTCTTTTCCTCCTTTCATCTTTTTTGTACAGGGGACGCCAACAAGTGTGCTGTGTTAAGCCTGATGGCAGCGATTTGTAGAATAAGTCTTGCTTTTTGGTGAAGCAGAACCGGATAGAGCCTACCTAGAATATCTTTTAGTAGCGACTGTTTCTTCTACATGTCCGGTTTCTTTTTCTCATTTTTAGGTCTCGCTGAGCCAGCGCATGCGCTACTCTGTGAGACATTTAGTTAGTGGCTTTTTAAAGTGCTACCACAATCTTTTCCTGGCCTAAAGCTTGCGGCCACGCGCACAGCCACCATGTGGCTTTAATGGCTCATTAAGCCTTGCTCTCCCAAGCGCCTCGCTCTGCCTCTCCCCCATCACAGAGTGCATCCCTGCCATCACTTTTGCTTTCACCACAGCGCGGCCAATGCTGGTCTCTCACTGACAGAGAGTGCGCGGGCTCCTGAAGGAATACAGATCACATCTGGAATTGGCGCATGCAAAACCTCAAGAATCGCGTTAGTAAATACTAACTGCGAAAAAGTACTATAACCCAAGAACGAAGATCGTTTAAAAAATATTTTCTACAAATACCTCGGAAATTTTGCTCTAAATAATTAAATACTGTAGTGGACTAGTGCTGTACCTAAGGTATCTGTTAAAATTCAAACAATAAAGGTGCATGACTTCTAGATCGACACATATAATATTAACATATAATATTAAATGGAAACCTCACAGCATAGCCCACTCTTATTCATGATCAGTGCATTCCGTGCATTCCCCCTGTTACTTTGTTTAAAGAAAGCACATGCCCTGCTGTCCAATTTCCGCCTTCATATCTATAAATAAGAACAGGGGCATGACGTAGCATTCCAACACAGAAAGTGACGTAGCCTCCAGTTACAGACAGTGACGCAGCAATAGATCAGAGAAAGTGATGCAGCATTCCATTACAGGAAGTGACACAGCATTCCATTGAATATACTCTATACCAAAACATGCATCAGAAACCCGTCCATGCTCAAACACACAGATATAGTAATGGTGAACCTCTTCTATGCTGTACATTTCTAGTACTGAGAGTTATTGCATGGGGGCAGGAGAAACTGTCTCTACCTGAAAACAAAGGTTGGCAACATTTCTTCACATGTAATTGTGCTAGAAAAACTTTTCGAATGAGGAAGTTGGCTATAACTGTCACCACGCTTAACTCATAGGGACTGTGAAAAATCCAGGTGCTGCTTGAAGCACACCCATTCAGAAGAGGGATTGGAAGGAACCATCTGGGAGGGGTCTGAATTAGTATATTTTTACAACATAACACTAACGGTGGTGTTCGAGGGTATTGCCTACCATATAGAGCTAAATCACCACAGAAATCAATCATTAGCGCAAATAATAAAAATAAAACACTTAACAGAAGTTTTATTTGAGAAAACAAAGGTCTTAATGGATTTCCACAACATGCAATGGTCTGATTTAAATGCCATTTTGAGACTCTGGTTTCACAATAAGGATTGTAATGGTGTGAGCCTACTTTAATCCCCTCTCCCGTAAGAGAAATTATATTTGTCGAAACTTTCAGGAAGGAACTGATAACTCTTCAATCCAGAGTCCAATTCTCAAATGCCTCCTGACCCCCCCTACATTTTGTTGCTCCTGTATAAAACGTAGACTTTCATATACATATGCCCTCTCTCCAGCATATGTGAAATGTTCCTTTCCTCTGACTACAAAGTATAGCAGAAATGGAAGGCGGGAGGGGTCACTTGGTATTGGTCCAATGATTGTGGAGAAACATTTGCACAATCCTTCGAGGGAGGTGTAAAAGTTCCAAGTTCCGAAATGAGAACACTTCTAGAATTGCCCTCAAGAAATCAGTTAATGCTGCACATTTTCCAACAGTAACGAAGGTAATTTTACGTTCTCTGCAGCTCCGAAACTTTTGAATTCTAATGAAAAACTTTTTGTATCAACTTTTTCTTTTTTTTTTTTTTAATTTTTGAAAACCTTTATTCAAAGCAGAACACACAGCTATTCAGCCTGACATCCCGGAGGCAAGGCAGCAGGGGTAACAGGGGAGAAATAGTGTCAAACAATTTAGACATAATCGTCGAAGGTTAATTTGTATATTAAGATGAAATTCAACAAAAGGGCGCCCGAGGGCGCGAAAGTGGCAATAGGGGCAGTGTAAAGCTGGGCGTCAGGGATGGGTAGGGGAGGAGAGGCAGGGAAATGTTCATCAAGGATAAGTTACCAGAATGGGAAGGGGGGGGGGGGGGGGGGGAGTAACAGGAGAATATAGTACAGTAGAGCTCAGTTGGCGTCACAGGTCAGGGAGACACATTATCATGCAGGCTGACTGATTCAGGCGGTAAGCACACATCTCCCCTATACTCATTCCATGCCCCCCAAACTTTAGTCCAAGTTTGAGGTCTCCCTCTGGCCACATAGACTGTCTTCTCCCGGAACATGCACCAGTCCATGTTGGCTTTCCACTGTACCAGCAGGGGGGCCGCGGACGCGCCCCATTTCTGGGCTATGTCCCTCTTGGCCACCATGTTCCCAAGGGTAACCCATCTAGTCTGCGCAGCGCTGTGGTCGGAAGGCTCCCATACGTTCAGAAGGCATCTACGAGCTTCCGCGTGGGCAGCCACGCCAGTAACCTCCTCCATAACTCGGTGCACTCTCCTCCAGTAGGAGGCTATTACCGGGCATTCCCAAAGGATGTGCAAGAAAGTGGCGAGAGCTCCGCAGCCTCTACGACAGAGACCGTCAGGCGAGAATCCCATACTTTGTATCAACTTTGTATAATTTCAGAAGTTGTTTCTTTATGAAACAATCAGAAAGAGCATAAATAATGTTTACCCCAACGATGAAGCCAAGAAAAGCAATGGCCATGAAGAATAGTCCCTGTAAAATAAAATGTACAAGGCCTATTTCCCACATACATGCTACCATCATACATGCTATGGATCTAAAAGTAATTACACACAGGGCTGCTCTGAAATGAAAGCATACCAGTCAATAATGTACCTTCAAACTGTGCTTCTCAGAATATTGGTCCAAGGAAGAACATCAAACTATTACGCCAGAGGCCAGTTTCAAGGCAACAGAGTTTAATGACCTAACGTCACGCATGCTCTCTAGTGAGAGGGCTTTAACACTTCATGGTGACATGGCGGGAGGGGGAATGCCAAATATAATGTCATCTTGTGAAAAGACTATTGACTGGATGCAAGCAGCAGCCCCTTGGGTTGCCACCTGCTTCATGTCCTACTATGCGATTTAAAGTTTTTAATTTCAAAGCGAAAACATTACAACTGTAGATCACATTGATAAACATGGGTTCAAGTTTTGAATTCTTTACTTTTGCGAACAATTTGTACAATTGTTTTTATTAGTGAAGCAAACTGAATGCAGTTATTTTAGATGAAAGCCAACGACTTAACTTATAGTTGTCTGTCTATATTCGCAACCCTGACATTTCCAAATATGTGCAAAGCAGTAGCTGCTCAGAGGCTCTGAAGTACACTGCCTATGCTAAGCAGTACAACTGCCCAATTGCACCGACTGCAATTTAATCATAGTTGGTACCTGAATATGTCAGGGTGAGCGTATTGTCTGCTCAAGCCACTTGTTCTAAGTGTAATAGCAAATAGGTTTGGGACATCAGATTGGTTGGCAATTGTCTACATATGTGGACTGCCTGCAAAACGGACCCAGTACATACAAAAAATGATATAGGCCATTAGTGCTATTCAAAAAATATATGATGAAAGACTGTATAACTCCCTGTAATAGCTAAACATTTTCTGTACATCTAAATGTGATGAATCATGTACTAGTTGAATTTTTGAGAATGTGTTAGAGGTAGACACTATTTTATAACAAAAAATAAAATGCAAGCAAAAAACAGATCTGCAGCTATCTTGATTAGTTTTTAACATAACATTTTGAAGTCACAGGCGAAGTTTTGTTTGGATTCCAATAGTAATTAGGAAACTGTTGTTGATTACTCTTGAACCCCCTTTGTTGCATATAGTATGAGATTTTACTTTTGTAAAGGCAGTCATTAGCCAATCTCATAAGGCCTTTTCAGCGCTATGTACCGTGGCACATCCATGAAATACTGTGAACAATCATGAAAGTACTGCCACAACAGATACTAAGTTAAAAAGCCTTTTAACTTAAGAAATACCTGTAGTACCTTAAAAGATCATCTTCACACCATAATGCATAATTGTGAAAAGTTTGATGAAAATCTGACTAGGCATTTGGCTACTACACATGAGTACACAAAGTTCATATAAAAATTCATTGGTGACCAAATGCGTTTTAGGACCTCCCTTTTATCTGTGCTCCACCTTGGCCAATCACTGCAAAACTTTTATTCTCCCGCCAATGTAGAACAAGCATTGGCATAGCCAATAGGTCTCGCCTTTGGGACCATATAAGTGTTTAGCCATGCAAAAGTTAATGTTGTTGCACCAAGGACTAAACACTTACAAGGTCCCAAAGGCGAGACCAATTGGCTATGCCAATGCTTTTTCATCTTGTTATGTCCTTTAAACCAGCTCACTGTACTCTATACAATCACAATTGTGGTTGTGCTCCAAGAGGATCCAACATGCATGTGTTCGCTTTCATTTATTTGAGGAAAGGTCTGCTATCATGATGTACAGGTGGTTATGTTACAAATCCACTGACCTTTTTCTGTGTACCTCAGTTGAGTTTTCTTTTTGCAGTATTGCGATCATTGGGCCTTGCCCTCTCTGCAGGGTCACCAAACATTTTGTTTTACTCCTCCGGTATTCTTAACTAGTTTTTGTTGGCCTTAGGACTCTGAGCACTTTACCACTGCTAACCAGTGCTAAAGTGCGTGTGCTCACTCCCTAAAACATGGTAGAATTGTCTTGAATCTGATTGGCATATTTAATGTACTTACAAGTCATCATCATCAGCATTTGTAGAGTGCCTGGTTACACCAACGGTGTATCCTTGCGCTGAGCAGAAACTCAGAAATGACACGAGATAGGTAGGAGAGCCCTAGCTGTAATGTTTCAAGGTCTATTAAGGTCTATAGGTGGGGAAAAAACAAGTTTTCAGCCTTTTCCTAAAGGCATCTTCGCATGACTCAAGTTCCTAATAAAGTTGCACATATAACCAGGGCCTGTAAATGTAATGCTACTACTGAGCCTGCAAGCATTTATTACGCCACCCATTTAAGAAGCCTTTTTAAGCATGTCTCAGTTATGCTGTTGCAGCCAGTTGGCAGTTTTAAACTGCCAATTCGACCTGGCAAACTAAACCCCTTGCCAGGTCTTAAATTCCCTTTTTAATATGTCACCCTCAAGGAAGGCCCAAGATAGCCCATTGGTTAGGGTGCATTGTAATAAAAAATGTGGACATGTACTTTTAAGGTTTATTCGTCCAGGTAGATAAGAATTCTCACAATTTGCAAAGTCTACCTCCCTTATAGGATAACATTGGGTTATCTTATTGCCTTAAATAAGTGATCACTTTTGATTGGGAGCAGGTATAAAAGTCAAGTTTTGTGTGTGAGGAGTTGTAATTTAAACCCCTTTTTAATTATAAAGTTGATTTTTAAGTCACAATCCTGAAAATGCCACTTTTAGAATGTTGGTACCTTCTTGTCCTAACAATTTGGTGCCTGCAGCATGTTTCTATGTGCAGTTGGCCTTTGTGTATTCCTCCCAGACAGTATCACAATAGATGGTCTGGATGTTGGTAGGATGGACCATAATGGCTTATGGACATAAGGTACAATTCTCAGTAAGCCAAACTTTGTCCTGTGGCTGACCTGCGCTCCATCGCGGTCAGCCTAAATTTGTGACTGTTTCGGTCCAGCACAACCAGATACCCTCAGATGGAGCTTTGTGCTTTTTGAAGTTACATTTACCTAAAATCTTTCTAATTGAATATCTCCAATTCTACTGGTTGGATTTTTATCACTGTGAAGTCATTTTATGTATTACATTTTGTGTTTTTACTTTGCTAGGGTTTGAGTGCTGCATAAATACTTTACACATTGCCTCTAAATTTGGCCTGACTGCTTTGAAAGTGTCACACTATCAGAGGGTTAAGCACAGGTTAATTTAGTGACTTTTGTGGTTCACTCTGGCAATGATTGTGGCTGTTGTTTGAGAAGGGCTCACCCCTCTCAACTAACAACCCAACTTCTCACAATGATTATAAACATCATTCATTTGTGGAGGCTTCTGTTTTCTTTTTCAGTGTTGTACATATTGTTGACATGTGTTACCCTCAAACTGCAAAGGTAAAAGTTCTTTGTTTCCCATTCATATGATGCTATCTATCCACTGTACCTTATAAAACTAATTATATGAGCTAAACTCCCTCACGACCTCTATTTCTTTAACTTTTTAGAAAACATCTAGTATGGCTAAACATTATTGTAAGTAAACAAAAAAAGAGAGGTCAAATCAGTCTCAGAACTGCCACAGAGATGGAGCGAGATAGATAAGGATCACACACTCACTTTGGGTGGCTAGGAAGGCCCTCACACACCGACCTAGTCAGTGTCATGCTTCATCACTGGGCCCCACCAAAGAGGCAGAGTGCCTCTTTGGTGTGCTGCGACGCCAGAAAGACTGCGGAGCTGGTTGTGTGAAGAGGGGCGTGTTGTGAGGGTAATTAATATTAAAAGTGCCTAAGAGGGTACCAGTAAAAAGAAGTTTAATGAGTCATCCCTAAGACACGGATAAAGAGTATTATGTGTCTGAATTTAGTTGCCAAGGTTTAGGATTGGTTAAATTCAGAGAAAATACATTAAGTCAGTCAACATGTTTCTGCCATATGGGTGGTTTCAATTTACCAAGGCATTCATCAGGACTAAACCCCGGCGGTATGGACTCTCTAATCGTCCACCCTAACCTGGGGGCGTGAAAGTGAAAATTATAAAAAGGTGAAAAAAGTGCTTTAGAAAAAATGGAAGTGCGGGTCGCTCATTCCAAAAATGCTCCAAAATCAGGAGTATCTCAGCACCTGTGAAGTGAAGTACACAAACAAACACAGACAGACATCAACATAATTAATATATGCCATTGCGTTTGGTCGTAGTGCTCCTTAGTTTGTGGCATAAGTTGTGTTCCCAAAGTAGACACTAGTTTTAACACCATCCACGTAACCCTATGGGAATGATATCGGTAACTCTGGGAAGTGAAGTGATAAGGGTGTCTTTAAAAACTCAATTGGTGGAAGGAAAGGTTAAAAACACAATATATGTACTCCTTATGAAGGGATCAATGGACCAAAGGTCTGTGACCCCCTAAGATGGTAACTTAGATTAATATCTCACTTTAAAAACGGGCGCTACTTGCACCATGGGTCTCGGGAGTGGGGTTGGAGCGTGCCTGGCACATCCTGTAAAAGAAAGAGGTTAGCTTTAGATCCCCGTTGCACGGGTAGCACTTAGCTCGGTTTTGTAGAATATCAGCGATCTTGTAGTCCGGGTGCACTCACGCCCTCAATGCTCTCAGCCCGCTAGAAACCTGTGTTCAGCCTCAGAACCGGACCCCGGCGATGGAGAGCGGGGCCGGTGTCTGAGTATTAAAGCGATCGGGCTGCATGTCGCGTTCTTCCGGGTGGGCGTGTCTAGCCAGAACGAGGCTTGGGACGCGCCCACCCAGTGTGGAAGGGGCGCGGCCAGGATCCAAGTCGAGGCTTGGAAGCGTAACCCAATAAAGAGCCTGACCGGCCTCTATGCCGATTCTAAGGCTTAGTTCATGGATCGTTTCTGACAACAATCAAGTCAAATTGGGTATTTCTTTGATTGCAGAAAAGAGAGCATCTGTGATAGTTTGCAGACAGTGCATAGAAGTTGTAGAATGCACTATGGTGGTTGGAATGGTATACATAAACACTGATGTATTGACGGTGTGGGGTGCAGAAACAAGTCAGCCTGTTGCCTAATGGAATTCAGTTAAGGGCAGCAGGTTACCTTATGGGTTTATACTGAAAGTAGCAGGGTGCCTAGAAGAGGATATTACTGATAAGGGGCACAAAGAGGTACCAATCCAAATAGCATACATCCGAATGGCCTTGACCTTACAGAGATAGGTTAATCATGTTGTTTTATGGGTTCAAAGATCTCCTGCTCAAGATAGCACAGTGTTCCACGGGATGTCATCGTTGAGGCCGTTGGTATTAGTGCCTAGCCGATACACCCAGCGCTGCTCTTTTTCAAAGAGTCTGCTTGTAATATTCGTTGTGCCATTGATTGCTTCGATTACAGTCCACTTCATTGAGTTGAATGTGGTGTATCTGATTACCTGCCCCTGCCAGCTTCGCTATGTTGGCATGACCACACGCAGGGTCAAACAGCGCATCTGCGAACATCGGAGCAACGTCAGGTGCAAAAAAGTAACAACCAAGCTGAGCCGCCATTTTTTGGACAGGAACCATACACCCAATGATATGAAGTGGACTGTAATCGAAGCAATCAATGGCACAACGAATATTACAAGCAGACTCTTTGTAAAAGAGCAGCGCTGGGTGTCTCGTCTAGGCACTAATACCAACGGCCTCAACGATGACATCCCGTGGAACACTGTGCTATCTTGAGCAGGAGATCTTTGAACCCATAAAACAACATGATTAACCTATCTCTGTAAGGTCAAGGCCATTCGGATGTATGCTATTTGGATTGGTACCTCTCTGTGCCCCTTATCAGTAATATCCTCTTCTAGGCACCCTGCTACTTTCAGTATAAACCCATAAGGTAACCTGCTGCCCTTAACTGAATTCCATTAGGCAACAGGCTGACTTGTTTCTGCACCCCTCACCGTCAATACATCAGTGTTTATGTATACCATTCCAACCACCATAGTGCATTCTACAACTTCTATGCACTGTCTGCAAACTATCACAGATGCTCTCTTTTCTCCAATCAAAGAAATACCCAATTTGACTTGAGTGTTGTCAGAAACGATCCATGAACTAAGCCTTAGAATCGGCATAGAGGCCGGTCAGGCTCTCTATTGGGTTACGCTTCCAAGCCTCGACTTGGATCCTGGCCGTGCTCCTTCCACACTGGGTGGGCGCGTCCCAAGCCTCGTTCTGGCAAGACACGCCCACCCGGAAGAACGCGACATGCAGCCCGATCGCTTTAATACTCAGACACCGGCCCCGCTCTCCATCGTCGGGGTCCGGTTCTGAGGCTGAACACAGGTTTCTAGCAGGCTGAGAGCGTTGAGGGCGTGAGTGCACCCGGACTACAAGATCGCTGATATTCTACAAAACCGAGCTAAGTGCTACCCGTGCAACGGGGATCTAAAGCTAACCTCTTTCTTTTACAGGATGTGCCAGGCACGCACCAACCCCCCTCCCGAGACCCATGGTGCAAGTAGCGCCCGTTTTTAAAGTGAGATATTAATCTAAGTTACCATCTTAGGGGGTCACAGACCTTTGGTCCATTGATCCCTTCATAAGGAGTACATATATTGTGTTTTTAACCTTTCCTTCCACCAATTGAGTTTTTAAAGACACCCTTATCACTTCACTTCCCAGAGTTACCGATATCATTCCCATAGGGTTACGTGGATGGTGTTAAAACTAGTGTCTACTTTGGGAACACAACTTATGCCACAAACTAAGGAGCACTACGACCAAACGCAATGGCATATATTAATTATGTTGATGTCTGTCTGTGTTTGTTTGTGTACTTCACTTCACAGGTGCTGAGATACTCCTGATTTTGGAGCATTTTTGGAATGAGCGACCCGCTCTTCCATTTTTTCTAAAGCACTTTTTTCACCTTTTTATAATTTTCACTTTCACGCCCCCAGGTTAGGGTGGACGATTAGAGAGTCCATACCGCCGGGGTTTAGTCCTGATGAATACCTTGGTAAATTGAAACCACCCATATGGCAGAAACATGTTGACTGACTTAATGTATTTTCTCTGAATTTAACCATCCTAAACCTTGGCAACTAAATTCAGACACATAATACTCTTTATCCGTGTCTTAGGGATGACTCATTAAACTTCTTTTTACTGATACCCTCTTAGGCACTTTTAATATTAATTACCCTCACAACACGCCCCTCTTCACACAACCAGCTCCGCAGTCTTTCTGGCGTCGCAGCACACCAAAGAGGCACTCAGCCTCTTTGGTGGGGCCCAGTGATGAAGCATGACACTGACTAGGTCGGTGTGTGAGGGCCTTCCTATCCACCCAAAGTGAGTGTGTGATCCTTATCTATCTCGCTCCATCTCTGTGGCAGTTCTGAGACTGATTTGACCTCTCTTTTTTTGTTTACTTGCATATAACCGGGGACTGAGAGAGTGTCCTTGAATCTCCCTACCTCTCCCATTGTTGTTTTGTAAACATTATTGTATACACAATTTGACACTTATAATTTGTTTATCATAGTTGTATTATTCAAAAATAGTTATATCAAAGTACATTTAGTTTTGTTATAAGACAATAAAGACATACATTTTCATTTATATTTAGTTTTTTTTATACATAGTTACACACTACCAACACATGGCAGACTAAATATACCATGTAGCTCCGGACCCCTAAAAAAATGGTACAAACCAGTTTTCTTTATGTCAATTCACAACCTCACTCAATAACAATCACACACATTCATTCATCACCCAAAAAACCAACATTCATATCTGGATCATGGGAAGACTTAGAACTGATTAGTCTCCACAGCCCTGTTGTATAAGCTGGTTTAACAGGGCTTGGCCAGAAGATCGACGCACGTTTTGGTGGGTTAAAAACCAATGGAAAGCCACCTTCTGGGTTTGAGGTCCATGTGAGAGCAAATCGATTCTATCAAACTGGGCCTGATAATTAAAATAATAATGTATAATCTGCACCAGTTGGTTAACTTCTACATTTGGGCGTTGACTATGTTTCCAAGAGTATTCTAGGAAACCTGTGATAATTACAAGTTACCGAAATCTAAATAACATCGTTGTACAGTATACAAGTGTGCACGCGAAAATACGTTCTCATAAGTGCACCCTTCTATTTTTATGGGGTGAGAAATTTTTTTCAGCCATGGAGAAATACATTGCCCTACACCCACTGCCATAGCAATGATGCCCTGGGCCATAAGGCAAGCAAGGAAATGAGCCTTAAGCTCCCTGGTTGAGTAGCATGAAACATCAATTCAGAGTTCAGAAGGTCCCGGACAGCCTTCCGGCCAATTGCCACTGCACCTTCTGCACTATTTATAGCTATGCCCCTGCATATAACTCCACCTATTTTGGGGTGCTTCTTCCCATTCCTTCAGTGGAAAAGGGATTTACCTCTGCCATTGACAGCAGTAAATCTATCTCCATGTCCAGTTTTGAAATAGGTTTTGAAGATCTCTGTGAATGCCTGCAGAATTGTGTATTTATGGGTATACACAAACCTTCTAGGGTATGTCCATAATTGAATTTCCACTGTCCACCCCTTCGGTCATTCTTAATTTAACGCCATTTTGGGGTAATAGTAGAGTGTATATATTTTTTATAAGAACGCAAATTCATGTTTGTATGACTTTCGAAAGTAAATTCCATGCCATTGCGGGTGTAAATTGAAATTACAGCCGCAGGTGAATTTGTGAATCAAGCTTTGTCTATTTCGGAACTGCGTAACTAATGCAGTTGAAACATTAATGCCTTTCTGATTTGGCATACTGCCCTGCAATTGTACATGAAACTTGCTGTGAGGATTGGTGGAAAAACAAGGAATTGGGTAAAATCTCATCTGCATGAGTATGGAAGCTGGTTATTTCAGTTTTGTGTGTTACTATAGACTGAACATTCTTTAATCGTTTTCTTTATTCAAGAAATTAATTAAATGGCAATGAGACCAGCCGTAATGGGCCTAGCAGGACATTATGGTCTTATTTATTTTAGCTTTACCTGCTTTATTTATTGTTATGCATTCGGTATTTGTATTTTAATGTTTCATTATGGGAAGGGTCTAATATTTGTCTTCTGGATGCTCCTTAGGTGTCTTGAGGCTTTTCATAAGAAGGTATGTGGCGCTAACAAAGAACCAAATAAAATGAAGTTAAAAAAATAAGTATTGGCAAAGCCAATATTTCTCGCCTATGAGAGCTATTGGCTTTACCAATGTTTTGTAGCCATGCTGTACAGCAGTACGGATGCTTTGCAGTGTGGCTTAAAGTAATTAAAAAACATGCTATGACGCATTCAGGGCAAATATGGTTTTTTTTTCAAAGCACATTAGAGCTGGATGCATCATAGTCCTTTTTAGGTCACAGCCTACCTTGCAGCGTACTGTCTGGTTTGCTAAAGACATCTTAGGGACATTCAGAAACTTTACCTAGAAATGCATTCTGCCCGTTGCTTAATAATGTCTTTGTTGTTTGTAACTCACATTTTCTGGCTTACTATTTGCTAGCTTTATTTGCTTTAGGCTGTCCAGCTCAAGGTCGTCCCTCCAGTTGCCCAAACCTTGTTTACTGTATACTTCCATGAATTTGCTTTCTGTAAACAGGCCTTTATATTTTGTCAAATTTTTCGAACCATTCATAGACCGAGGTTAAATGTTGTGCTGTGTCTTCCAGGGAGCTAGGTGTTTATTTTTCGTTCTCTGACTTCAAAGGGAGATGATTTACGTGACAATCATGCTCGCTCCAGGGAGTGCTTGAGGAAGGCTGTACCATGTTATTTTTTCAGGTCGAGCCTGGACAGCACATGTGCTGCTATGCGAGGCATGCTGTATTGAGGTATGGCATACAATCTCTGCCCAGTTCCCGCTCATCTTTTCAACTGCCTCCTGTTACTGCCCTTGCATAACCGTTAGTTTTCATTTGTGAATAGGCTTAGTGGTAACGCCTTGTCTGCATTTGTAACCACCCATAACGACTGGAATTTTTACTTGTGTTGTTACACGGTCTACTTTATATGTCGGTGAGTACTATTTTCTTTAATGAATAATGCAGGACAATGGAGGCCGCTTCTTGTATATGCAGCATGCTATGCCTGCTTTAGCTTTAATAGTGGCTCCCTCCACCACCCACACAGCACTTGCGGGACAATGGTGGGCGCTTTCTTATTTTTTAAACTTTCAAGCTGAGCGTGGCGCCTGCTTCAGGGACACCGCGCTTTCTGTTTTAGTTTTTTTTGTTGTTGTTTTTTTTTTTTTTACTTGAATGCTCAGCATGATGCCCACTTCAGGGACATTGCTCTTTCTGTTTTAGGTTTTTATTTAACTTTAAAGCTGATCGAGGCACCCACTTCAGGGACACCGCGCTTTCTGTTTCAGCTTTCCCTAACGTGCTACAAGGACACAGAAAGGAAAAGCCTTTTATTATTGCAGGTTTCTTAAACTCATAAATATAAGGCATTGTCATTTAGAATGCCAATAGCTCAAAATCTCGCCATTGCGAGACATATTGCATTGCAGATGCTTGTTTTTTCTAGTATACAACAAAATGTATTGGTCTGTAAATGAACTATGCTGACGATCAAATCACTACATTGGGTGATAACATTTCCATACATTATCGTTTGTGCGCTGTATACTTTTATCAGTAAAACTGTATGTGAGTGCAAATGTAATGGTCATTTCAATTGAGGATGTGTTGTCCGTAATGGCAGTACGATACCATACCATGCATACTCCACATTACCTCACTCCACTCTACTCTACTCTGCACCACCCCACACCACTGCACTCTACTCTGCTCCACTCCATACCATGCCCCTCCACTCCACGTCACTGCACTCTTATCTGCACTTCTCTACTCTACACCTCTCCACTCCACTCTCTCCAAATGCACTCTACCCCACTACACTACTATGCACCACTGCCCTCTTCGCCACTCCACTCTATGCCACTGCATTCTACGCCAAAGCACTATACTCTGTACCAATCCACTGTATGACAGTGCACTCTATGCCAATCCCCTCTACGCTACTCTAATCTACTCAGTATACCACTTTACTTAAAACCAATACACTCTATGCCAATCTACTCTGCACCACTGCACTGTACGCCACTATACTCTACACCATTACACTCTTCGTTACATTACTCTCCACTACTCTAAGCCACTGCACTCTACACCAATGCGCTCTACTCTCTACCACTGTATGCCAATGCACTCTACTCCACTCTGATCTACTGTGCACCACTGCACTTTATGCCACTTCACGCTAAGCCCCTCTACTCCACTATGCACAACACTCCAATCTAGGTCACTCCACTCTACAACATTGCACTCTGCAACACTGCACTCTATGCCAATTCAATCTACGCCAATCCACTCCACTCTGAAACAATTTACTCGATGCCACTGCACTCTACTTCATTCTAGGCACACTGAACTCTATGCCACTCTAGCCACTGCCCTCTATGCTTCGCCACTCTACTTTAAACTACTGCACTCAACGCCACTTCACCTTACACCATTTTACTCCCAACCAAAGCATCCTAAGCCACTGTTACTATACCAACTACTTTGCACCACTGCAATTGATACCACTATACTCTACAACATTCTACTCTAAGCCACTGCACGCTACGTCACTGCTCTACACCACTCTACTCTGCACCACTATGGTCTAAGCCAGTGAACTCTATGCCAATGCACTCTACAACAGTGCACTCTAAGACACTGCACTTTGTGCCACTGCAATCTACTCCATTGCACAACACTACTCTTCATAACACTACACTCTGACTCTCTACTGTGCGTGACTGCACTCTATGCCACTGCACACTACTCTGCACCACTCTACTCTACGACCCATTTTGAACCGAGTGCTGGGAAAAGTTGCAGGAGTCATCATACTACGTGAGAAGCTTAATTCGAGAAGGGTTTACAAAGCAGCAACTAAAGCGTCTGAGAAGATGAGGTGCTTCGTATTTGCTATACAAGACCCATACTACGAAGGGCAAGAGCAGACAGTCTTGAAAAAAAATAATTTCCCGTATTTCAAAAAGACGTAACATTGTGTTATTATTTTATCGGTACTAAATCATTGATGTGCCAGAAACTCTGGTAACTAATTGTAACAGCACCCCATATGAAGGGGGAGCTTTCAGGAGAACACCCTAGAGGTGGTGGTGAAATATCCTTTCTGGTGAGGATAGCCACACTAAAAATATCTAGCTTTGGAGAAATATTAGTATTTTCCATTCTACAAAACAGGATCTTGTACATAACAATTTGTGAATATTACATTGAGAGAATATAAGAGGGTCTTGATCTAGCTGGATCAATTTTCCATCAAAACACGTTGACGCAACTTTTGACAGGATTCTGTAGTTGACTGGTTCGACAGACACTGTAAGACGAATGTGTATCGGGCTCCAGTCAACATCTCGTTTGTCTAGCAAATGTTTTACAGTTTATGACAAATTTAACTGTCTGTTGTCTTTCTCTCGGTGTGGGGGGTAGTTAGTATTGTTACTAGAATTTTTTTTCTACTATTCGGGAATACAAGTATATGAACGTGTGTTTTGATTTTATTTCATGAACATCGACTTAATGTTAAATGTATCAATGTTATGGATTTTATGAGATTTTTAATTTTGTAATTGTATACTTTTAATATATTTTGTATTAACTTCTATAATGAATATTTTTCTTTCAGCTTACTGTTTGGGCTTTACCATTTGCTTATTTTTCATATCTGTTGTTTGAATGATATGACATGACATGTGATTATGTGTGCTAAGAAATCCAAAGAAAAACCTAGTTTTTGACCCACTCTACTCTACGCCAGTGCCCTCTACTCCACTCTACTCTCCATCACTCCGCTCTATGCCACTTCACATCACTTTACTCTGCAACACTTCTCTCTCAGCCACTGAACTCTACGCCACTCTAATCTGCTTTGCTCCACTCTACGTCCTGTGCTCTACGCCAACCCACTAATTTACTCTGCAGCACTGTCTCTATGACACTCTACATCACTGCACTCTGTTACATCACTCTACCCTGAAACAATCTACTCTATACCACTGCAGTCTACGCCACTATTCCACTCTGCACCACTCCACGCCACTCTATTCCACACCGCTACACTCTGAGCCAGTGCACTCTACATCAATGCTCTTGACACCATTTTTCTCAAAACCATTACACTCTGTGCCACTGCACTCTATGCCAATCTACTCTGCACTATTGCATTGCATGTCACTTTACTCAACACCATTGCCCGCTGTCACTTTACTCTGCACCACTCTAAACCAATGCGCTCTATGCCACTGAACTCTATGCCACTCTATGCCACTGCCCACTAAGCCAATGCACTGTACACCTCTACCTTCAACGCCACACTAATATACTTTGCACCACTGCACTTTATGACAATGTACGCCACTTCACTCTACTCTTCTCTACTCTATTGCACTCTATTATGCACCACTTTACTCAAAACCAGTGCACCCTACGCCACTGCACCTACGGCAACTACTTTGACCACTGCACTTTACTCCACAACATTCTACTCTAAGCCAAATCAAATCAAATCAAATAAGCTTTATTCGACATCGGGGTGGACTCAACTATTCTCACATTTATTAAAGAACTATACAGAGATGCTGGGGCTAGAGTAAGATTTGGGACCCAGGGGCAATGTTCTCAAAAATTCGCCATAAACAGAGGAGTTAGGCAAGGCTGCATACTTGCGCCCTTGCTTTTTACATTTTACATAAATTCTATCGCTGAGAGCTTAATAACTCTGACAAGCGATTACCCGGCTGTCAATGGTAGGCCTGTACCCATTCTTTTATATGCCGATGACGCGGCAATCATGTCTAGGACAAAAGTAGGCTTGCAGAGAGCAGTAAATGAATTTTCATCCTACATGGGTAAAAGAAACTTGAAGGTGAACATTTCTAAAACTTTCTCTATGTCCTGCTCCCAAAAGAACAACAGACCACCATGCTCAATATATCTGGAGCAGCAAAAGATTGCCATTACAGACACTTTTTGCTACTTGGGCATTGTGTTTGACAGGTGGGGAAGGTGGAAACATGCAGTGTCAGCTAGGAAACTCGCCTTCAGCCGTGCCATAGGTGCTCTACGAACCTTTGCAGGCAAAATTGGGGGTAAACCCATTAGATAAATGTTACAGATCTACCGGGCAAAGTGTATAGCCACGGCCACATATGGCGCAGGTCTTTGGGGTTTCGAGAATGTGTCCTCATTACAAACTTGCGAGAACATTTTCATTTGTTACTTACTAGGTGTGTCCAAAACCACGTCGACTTTTATGACTCACATGGAGACCGGCGTTAAATACCTTAGTGACATTATAAAAATATCACCCTGTTTGCTTTGGCATAAGATTTGGACCACAGAAGAGTGCAAACTGAATAGAAACCTCATTAAAGACTGCATGGCTTTGGATGGTGCAGCAAAAGTCAAGTGGCTGCGATATGTACAAACGATGTTCTCTAACATTGGATTCCCTGAATTTTATGATGAACCAGAGACTCTACAAACCTTGACTAGGCCGGCCCTTAAAAAACTATTAATTACACACCTAGAAAGTGCAAGATGGGACATAGAGAAACTTAAAGGCACAACCCTCAGCTATCAGCAAATTACCCCTACTGAAGGCCTACAATTTTACCTCGGGATTGAAATAGCACCCTACCCTCGCATGCTTTTGACTAGGCTGCGCCTAGGGATTTTCTTCCGCATGGTCACTTTGCCGAAACAGAATGACTGGGCCTCATTGAAACTAATATGTCCATGCGATGACCATTCAACACAAAGTAACATTCATATCATGTTCTTTTGTAACCTGTATACCAGCCCGAGGAAACTTTTCCTTCTACCCTTACTTAAACGCTGGGGGATAAGAACATGTAAACCTGCATATTCGAAATTATTGCTTTTAGAAGATGAGGATGTTATCTTTGCTGTTTCTCGCTTTTTAATGTCAGTGATGAAATTTAGAAACTCAATGAGTTAAGTAACACATGTCAATATCGACTGATCAGTGTAACACGAGGCCCTTCGCCCAAATGACTGCTGTAGATTTTAATCTTTGGAGAAATGTTTTACCTATTTTTGTAACTTTGTTTATGTGAAAACTGTTCTTAAATTTCCTGTATAAATTGTACTTGCACGCTTTTATGATTTTCTGATAAATCGAATAAAGCTTATTTGATTTGATTTGATTACTCTAAGCCTCTGCACGCTACTCCACACTATTGCACTCTATGTCACTCTATTCTACTCTGCCCCACTGTACTCTTTCACTGCTCTCTATACCAATCTATGCCCCTGCACTCTATGCACCTGCACTATACGCCACTCTACTCTGCACTGTATGTCACTTCATTCTACGCCACTCAATTCTACTCTGTGCCACGCCATTGCACTCTATGCCACTGCAATCTTCTGCACCGCTCTACTCTATGCCACTGCACTATACGCCAAGCTACACTGTACTTTACACCACTTGATGATGCTTTACACCAATGGCACTCTACAGCACCCTACTCCATTCTACAACACTACTCCACTCTATGATGCTCTATGCACCTCCTTCCATGCCACGTCATGCCACATTACTCCACTCTATTCTATGACACACGACTCCTAGCCACTCCACTCTACCTGTGTATGCCATACGCTCTATGCCACTCAACTCTACAATACTCCATTCCACTCTATGCCACTCCAATCTACTCTGCTGTATGCCACTCTACTCTACAACACTACTAGACTCTACCCAACACCTTCCACTCTGCTCTGCACCTCTCCATGACACTATAACACTCTTCTCAACTCTGACACTGCACTCCACTCTATGATGTTCAAGTCTACAACACTCTGCTCCCTCCATGGCACTCCAGAACACTTACTCCTCTCTATGCCATTCAACTCTACAGTACACCACTCTAAGCCCCACTGCACTTAACGACACTCCACTCTCCTTTACCCTACTAACTTTTAGCCATGCTGAACAGCAGCCACTGTGGTGTGCAACATTGTTAAAACATTATGGCAAAACCAATAGTTTGTGCATAGGCGCGACCTATTGACTTTCCCAATGCTTGTTTATTATCTTTAGCCATGCTGCTATATAGGATACTTACAAATCATTGCCAAAGTCGACAATACCCATGCCTTAGCGAAAATAAATTTGGAAGCAGATGAAAAGATAGAATAAAAGTAGTGCCTTGACCACAGCGTGATCATTGGAAGGATAGCAATCAAACTGAGGCAATCAAACAGAGGAAGTGGGGCCGGTACACACTGGCCAATTAAAAAGCAGTATATTAGATTGACAATAAAGACACAGAATATTAATTAATCAGGCGGGGGTTGGGGGGGGGGGCGGACTGCAAGCCCCTTGTTGTAGCCAATATCTCTCGCAAGCGAGTGCACATGTAGCGCCTGCACTGTAGCAGGCGAGACCTAAAAAGTAGTATAAAAATGTAAACTGCTATTAGTGTCTTATGCCCTGTGGCTAATTATTTCTAAACTACACTAACAATCCAAATGTTCTGTATCTCCCCTGATATTCATTACATATGTTAAAAAAATGTACAAATGAACAAACCAGTTCTCTTTTAATGTTGCAGACAAAGTTATCTCAGAAGTCCGCTGCTCTGTCTCCTTGCTTGTGTTGGCAGTTCGCTACAAAAGTGAGTTTTTAGCACGATTACCATATATCTATACCATTGTCTAAATCTACATCTGCAGTGTTTGTAGCTATACAACTATTTCAACACTAAGATGTTATAACCCAGGCCCCGTTTCTGTATTTTTTCACTGCACAATCTGAGATTGGGGGGGCGGGGAGGGGGTCTTTCCCCTTACACCTCAACTATTTAAGTTTCATTATGTTTTAGGCTTCTTAAAATGTACTTCAGTGTCTTTTTTAGTGGTAGTGTGTACCGTGTAGAGGAAATGCTCTTTTTAGCCACGGAGCCTAACACTGCCCTCAAAACAGACTTCAAGAAAACATTTTAGGGCAGAGTTGTAGATGCCTATTACACTTTACAGCAGGAGAACTACTATTGCAATGCCTAGGGAAATGTTTTGCACAGACTAATTGTAGACTTTCAGATATTGAGCCATCACTGAGCAAGATGTAGCAAATACCAGAGCTGATTGTTAAGGCTACAACTATTATCTAATAGATTTCCCCTTCTCAGTTTTCAAGAGTTGCTGAATAACATAACAGTCTCCTAATGCAAAGTCAGTAATTATATTATATTATATATATATATATATATATATATATATATATATATATATATATATATATATATATATATAACAAGGGAACTTGTTTCCCGAAACGCGTCGAGTGCGTTTGTGAATTAAAACACTTTTGAACTGAACCGTGGCCTGGATATCGTTCTTGTGGGAAAGGTTGAAGAACGACTGTCGAGTGGATATGGGGGAGTGGCGATCCCGTCCCGCCGCTGCTAGCGGCCATCAGAGCTTTTTCGCCGAAGTAAGGTGGATATATATATATATATATATATATATATATATATATATATATATATATATATATATATATATATATATATATATATATATATATATACACACACACACACACACTAGGTTACCCGTCGCACACGCTGCGATCTCAGAAGAAATGAAATTCAAGGAAACTCGTTATGATAACATTAAATTTACATTGTGTCATTGTTATTGAAACTTATTCATTTTATTTTTGAAAACATTTCTAAGTGTGGCTTGAGCAGCGCGTCCTCGATTAGCTTCCAATCTTGATTCTGGTTGCTCTCCTGTTTCATTCGAGCGGGCTTGAGCAGTGCGTAATTGATCGTTTTCAAATCTTGATTCTCATTGCTCTCCTGTTTCATTTGAGCGGGCTTGAGCAGTGCGTAATCGATCTGCTTCCAATCTTGATTCTCGTTGCTTGTTCGTTTGAGAAGAACGGGCTTGAGCAGTGCGTACTCGATCGGCTTTCAATCTTGATTCTAGTTGCTCGTTCGTTTGAGAATTACGGGCTTGAGCAATTTGCTTGAGCTTCTAATCTTGCTTCCCGTTGCTCGTCTGTTTCTGAAGCTCCGAATGCCTTTTTCTTTCGTGCTTCTGATGTAGATTGACCAATAGATTTCCGTTTGGGGGTCATAACTGTTGACAATGCTCGCAAATTCGCTGTTTATTTCAGTATTGGAAAGATTATGAGGGCCCTGGGGGCCGATTTAAAAACTAATTTTGACAGAAACCTTCGCGGGAGTGTGCTCAACAACTTCCCAACGTTTCATGGCGATCGGATGAATGGTGTAGTAATGAATAAAGGACTAACAGACAGACAGACTGTACAGGGGTGGCCGGGGCCGAAGAGACTGAGTCAGAGACTTTCAATAAAGATCTTAACGAGGGCTTTATTTTTATATACGATCTTCGTTGCCTGCTGGTTATGCGCTCTCGAGCAAACACTGCCGGGTCTGTTATGGGCTTCCGTAGGGAATCCAGGATGTCTCTGGGTGGGTGGACAATTCTCCGTCTGGCACGGCAATCGGGAAAGAAGGAGAGAAATAGGATCAGGTTAGGGAAGGGTTTTCACTAGGAAGAGTTCAGGGCCGGGTGTGAGGAAAAACCACGTGTAAAAGTGCCAGTAACCCTCGGTCGTTGTGATTTAGTAGTGCTCGTGAGGAGGCAGGGATGTTACCAAGACTATACACAAACTGGGCTTTACACTATTTACACGTTACTCAAAAGGTCGGGCACGCCGTCCCACACAGCCCGCTACTTTGCCCCGTACCTGTTGGAGCCACGCCCCTCCCGTGGGAGCGTGGCGGGACGACTCGTGAAGTCGGTGGCCTCCTGGCTTCTCCTGTGCTTCCTCAGCGGTCTCCTCTTCCTTGGGCTTCTCCACGTCCTCGCTCGTCCTTCTCCTTCCTTTCCACTCTCGTTCTCGCTCCTCCTGGGAAACGCCGACCGTCGCTTCCTGGGTTCCTCCTCTTTTTGACGTGGGTCGGGACGTGACGTGGGTTAGGGGTGGGTTCTCGCCATATGTGTCCTCCCCCTTAAAGGTATCCTGTTCGAAATCCTCTGGGTTCCAACGATTTATGTCCTCTTCTTCCGGCCAGTCCTCGTGGATATAGGGTTCAGGCTGCTGCAGAGAAGGGACAGAAGTGGGTAAAAGAGACTGTCCACCAGTTCGAGTCCAGGGTTTGTCCCTCGGTCGTTTGGCCTGCCCCCTCACATAGACATACTTTCGTTTTTATATATATAGATATTCCAACCAAAGACCGATCCTTAACCTCCATGTGGCGATAAGGATTACACAAACTCCTTGTTGCTTGTGCGAATAGTCTTTCTTTGTTTTACTCTCAGTTATGTCATGAAGCGTTTCGGCCTTGATCACATAAGGACTGCTTTGCGGTGAGGATTTTTTATATTTATATTTTTTTCTCTCTTTCCCCACTGTGTCAAGTGTCCCCAAACATAGAGAAAAGACTATTAACAAACTTATACGCGACATGTTTCTAAAAAACAATACTTCATCTTCGACACTTAAATAATGTTTTCACAAATACCATAATTTTACATACTTTGGATCATGACTTGACAAACTCAAAAATAATAATAATAAAGGCCGTAAAGTGCATTTTATCCTCATTATTAACAAGTTCAATAACTCTATGCTATATATGATTAAATAGACAAAATGCATTCCCAGATTTATTACAATACTCATTTATTATATATACACCCCCCCAATAACACGTTATTTAAAATAAGATATCTACCAAACACAGATACACACATTTATTACTAGAGTGCAAATGTCAAATTCCATGTTGCTACCGCAGAACAGCTTAATTGCCACTGCTTAAAGCATCACGTATTGCACTATAGAATCACTTAACAAGAAAACAACTGGGGTCATACATGCAAGGCCACCTTCTAGTGATTTAATCACACAGTGTGCAAATCTAACCCTTTGTGCTCTGTTTAGGGTTAAATAATTTCATTTATATTGACACATAAGAAAAACAAGCATTTGCAATGAAATAGGTCTCGCATTAATTACGTCTGAGCTATTGGCATTGCTAAATATTGCAACACCAATTGCAACAAAAGTCTATAAATTGTAGGCCAAAAAAATGTGTGTTTATTTTTGTAGCAATGGTGGCATGCTGCGCTTTAGATGAATATGTTTAAAAGTAAAGTGCGCCATACTGCGATTGCTACAATAGTTAATTGTGTAAGCATTAATAATTGATGTGTGCACTGATGGCTGGTGGTGTGTGTGCCTTTAGAAATTGTGCACTGATGGCTGGTGGTGTGTGTGCCTGGTGAAAGCGTGCACTGACGGCTGCTAGTGTGTGTCTTGTGAAAGCGTGCACTGACGGCTGCTGGTGTGTGTGTGTGCCTGTAGAAATTGTGCACTGATGGCTGGTGGTGTGTGTGCCTGGTGGAAGCGTGCACTGAGGGCTGGTGGTGTGTGTGCCTGGTGGAAGCGTGCACTGAGGGCTGGTGGTGTGTGTGCCTGGTGAAAGCGTGCACTGACGGCTGCTGGTGTGTGTGCCTGGTGAAAGCGTGCACTGACGGCTGGTGGTGTGTGTGTGTGCCTGTAGAAATTGTGCACTGACGGCTGGTGGTGTGTGTGTGTGCCTGGTGAAAGCGTGCACTGATGGCTGGTGGTGTGTATGCCTGGTGAAAGCGTGCACTGACGGCTGCTGGTGTGTGTGCGCCTGAGTGGAAGTGTGCACTGACGGCTGGTGGTGTTTGTGCACGGTGAAAGCGTGCACTGACCGTTGGTGGTGTTTGTGCCCGGTGAAAGCGTGCACTGACGACTGATGGCGTCTGTGTCTGGTGAAAGTGTGCACCGAAGGTGTGGTTGTGTGTGTGTGTGGTTGCGTGTGTGGTTGTCTGTGTGTGGTTGCGTGTGTGGTTGTCTGTGTGTGGTTGTGTTTTTGTGTGTGTTTGTGTGTGGTTGTGTGTGGTTGTGTGGGTGTGTGTGTGTATGTGGTTGTGTGGTTGTGTGTGTGTGGTTGTGTGTGTGGTTGTGTGTGTGGTTGTGTGTGTGGTTGTGTGTGTGGTTGTGCTTGTGTGTGTGTGTGTGTGGTTGTGTGTGTGTGTGGTAGTGTGTGTGTGGTAGTGTGTGTGTGGTAGTGTGTGTGTGGTTGTGTGTGTGACAGTAATACTACAAGTATCTCAAAATAAAGGAACACAAACATTGAGTTTGAGGAAAGAGAAAGCACGTTGTAAGTCAAATGAGCAGCAGCAAAGCATTGAAACTTCTTCAGTTCAGATGGGTTGGTTCAGTGTTTTGCCCTAAAATAGCTGGGATTTTAGTTTCAGTGCATGCACGTTTTAGAGAAGTGAACGTGAAGGCTTGCCCCGTGACGAAACAGCTGTGGCATCAGCAGCTGCCTTTCGACCAGGTTTGTTTGCGATATACAGAACTGCTTCAATAGCAATACAACGCAAGCAATGTGGCAGACACTGTCGGGGTTAGTTTATGAAAAACCCAGCTACACGATGGAGGCTGTAAATAGGCATGTTCATCGTGAGTGGAGTGGGGGAAAGCCTCGCAGTCCATTTGGCTCTGCTGAAGCTACTCTGTGCCTGGGGCGGTGACCGTTCCTGGATAGCTTGGGTTCAGGTCAGGAGGCCCAGCGATGCGATAAAGAGGACAGCCTTCTGTACTCAACTCTTCAAAGATGAGCTAGATTTGGTTAAGACTCCACCAGGGCAAAGAGAGACGGAGATGAGAGAGATAGTGAGGCTGGGAGTCGATTTATTGGGAGGCTGAATCCAGGGCACAAAGCATGCCTTAAAAAAAGAAGCACGTGTGAAAAAGGCTAGACCCCAATAAAGAGAACTGTATAGATCTTTCGTCTGTATGCGCACAAAGTCAGTACATCACCTACATCGCCTTACAGTTACTCTGCAATGTTGAAATTTCTTAGCAGAGACCTTCATTACATCAACTCGAGACTTTTTTGTTCCAGTTCTTACCTTTGAATGAATGTGGTAACTCAAAGGCTGGCTTATTAAGCTGCTTCTAGAAAGTTCATATTTCATACCACTTATCCCAGTTTTCAAACCACTCACTCTTCTTGTAGTACCCTGCATCCACGGAAGGTAAAGCCTAAGTAGAGTCAAGGACTGGGACGAGTAAGTGTAGAAATGATGTAATGAACATCACCAGTAAGTAATTGCAACATTACCATCTCCGCTGCCTTGCTCATGCCAGTCATTACGTTTGAGAATTCCCAAGCTACAACAAATAACATCACAAGCTGTGGTGGGGGCAGGAGCGCGCTACCCGGTACGAGACTCCTGGCTCGGTATTGCGGAGTGTGCAGTACCGGCAGCAGCGTTGGGTGAACTCACGGTCCGCGATAAGAGCAGCGGTGATCGGAGACACCGTGCTCGGTGTGTGGCCAGGGAGCGGGCAGCGGCGTGGGACCCTCACTGGCCAAGGATTGAGAGGCGTGAAGTGAAGCTGCAGAGCACAAGACGCGGCAGCAGCGGAGGGCGAGCTAGCTGTCTAGTGAAGTGGTGAGCAACCAGCACCTACCGGATCACCCGCTGAGGGCCCCGGCTGAAGGAAACACGACTGAGCGTCCCGCGCTTGCAACGCGCATGCGCATTCAAAAAAAGAAAGTGAAAATAACCTCGAGCCTAATTAACGCGCCGCGCCACGCCGCCAACCATCTGTACACACTTTAGAAGCAAGCGCGCCTTTAGAAGCAAGAGTGCGTCTTCACTAGCGCGTCCACAGACCCCAATCGCCAAAAGCCCTGCGCATGCCCCGGTCTGCCCCACTTCCGAGGCAAGTTGCTGACAATAGTCTCGCTGGCGATAGCGCTTTCGCGCTGCGTCGCCAGGCAAGATCTAAAAAACAGCATGACATTAAGCATACATTCAGATTTGCCGAGTGTCATACTCTATATATCAACTGGATCAGAGTGGCATCATGAACCACACTCAAAATTGGACTCGGACATTTATTACTTCACTGCAAAAAGTAAAATCCCATGTTCTTGCCACCACTAAAAAAACTTACTACATCAGTTTCCAGTCTGGATTTGCTTTACATCAGAAACTAGCTGGGACCATACTCATGGGCTAATTATTTAACTACGATTGTCCTCATCTGTGGGCAATAATGGTTGTTAATTACCTTCCCTGGAGTTACGAGTCCAAGCCACTAGCGAGGGCGCGAAGACGGCTTGAAAATAGTGTCTCCTTTCTCCTCCAGCACTTTCTGCCTCTTCATAACAGCTGTTCCGTCTCCTCTCGTTTGCTTAAGTTTTTCAATATTTTGGGGGCTGACTGGGCTTCTCTATAAGCGAAACCAAAGAGGGGAGCCAGATAGCCAACGGTAAACCGGGTGCTTCTTATAAGCCTAAGAGTGTGCTGCCGGAGAATGGAGACATTTTTAGGTCGAGTCGGGGCAGCGCATGCGCTGCTCTGTGATGCATGCCGTATTTGAGTATAGACTTGAAGCCCCGCTCACTCTCCGTCCATATTGGTCATTGTCTTGTGTCATTGTCCTTCATAAATGCGGACTTCTGATTCGTTAATAGACATGTTTGTCCTTCCTTAGTAGCGCCTGGTCTTCATTTGTAAACTCTCATGAGGACTGGCCCTTTTACTTCTGTTACACAGTATGTCTTAAGCACTATTTTCTTAAATGAGTTTCTCCTACTGCAGGGACGACATGCTTTCCTGCAACATTCGTATTCAAGCAAGCCTGGCTGAAGACAGCTGTAATGCCAGAAACCGGTCCTAGGAAGCTTGTTTCCGGTCCAGGGAAGTTATGGCTTGGCAGTTCGGGCTGGACTGTTCCCATGAGGCACAGGGTCAGACTGATTTGCATATGGCCATGTCTGAACTGGGGTGGCAGAGTGGGCTAAAGAACGGTGATGGATTAAACCCAAATCTGTTGACTGGGTGTGAGTGTTTGATTGGTTCAGATGCTCCGTCCATCAACAGCCCCTTTTCTACCGCTTACTGCAACATTCAGCGCGTCATGTGTACTTTCATTTTCCAAGCAGCCCAGGACATAGGCGGCCACTTCTTTTATATGATATAGGTCTCGCATTTATAAGAGTTTGAGCTATTGGCATTGCAAATAACAATGCCTTTTATTTATGTGTTAATTTTCAAAACAAAGGCATTGTCATTTACAATGCTAATACGTAAAACTCTCGCAAATGCGAGACCTATTGCATTGCAAATGCTGGTTTACCCATCTCTGCATTTAAGAGACAGCTCCAGCTCCCATGACCATTGACAAATTAAGGGACATCAGGAGCTGGCAGAATGCTTTTACTGCTGGCCTGCAACAAAGCTATAGCCCGCAAATGAGCATTCTAATTGGCTTGCAGGCTCCCAGCATTTCATCAATGGTGCTAATGTGATTTTAACTTGTAGCACATATTTAACCGCTTATGCTCTGGTTATGGTTGAACACATTTGATTACAATTACTCCACATGAAGACAGCATGGCATAAACCATATAAGCATGCTCCGATGAGCGTAGTATGCTATTTATTACGATTGTTGAGGGATATTTATTGTGAATCGCAGTACCTGAGCACACTTAACAATGGTCACACGTCACTCAATAGTTTTGCACTATGGGTCAGATGTACTAAATGACTGCTAAAAAAAAGGGATCATAAATTGTGCGAGTCTATAATTTTATGATGCGACCTATGTGGTAATAGAATTAATTGCAAAACATTCTGTTGCGGTGAGTCATAGCACAACATGCCAAATAATATTTATGCAGGTCGCTTTTGTGACCCGCCCTGTGATTAGCTACAAACCCAGCGACTGTTGCCCTTAAGAAACAGTATACCAACATCCCTGAAAATGCAAACCAAATTGAAAGCACCCCCCCCCCCCCCTGCCCCCTCCAAGGCGGCCAACATTATTCACACAGGGGAGGAGCCATAAAGGAACACCTCCCTCTTCACAAATGAGTTACCACCTCCCTGAAGGTGTCCATAACGGATCAACTGTTTGCAGCTACATTTCCGGTAGAGCACCATTGATACATACCTGAAAAAATAGCAATTAGGAAAGAACACCCTTCGCACACCGCTTCTGGTACAGCTCCGTAAACTCATTTTACGAGGATAAAATGCTTTTCTGACTTACAAAAGGTGTTCACCTGGTGGATCACCATCAGCGTGTCCATGGACAGCTCTTTTACGCTTGCATTGATGCTATGGCATTAGAGAGCAAGCATTTACAATGCAAAACGGAGCTTATGCTCTTGGGCCCGGCCGACCCGACCCTCTTCAAGTCATTATGGCCCACCTGTCTAGGCTCCCCCCCGGTTCCGAAAGATAACATCAAAAGCCTGGGGGTATGGCTGGACCGGAACCTGTCTCTTAACACTCAGGCCACAAAGCTTTCTGCCACCTGCTTTGGACTTCTCCGGACACTGAAGAAGGTTCTTCCCTTGCTCCCAATGGAGGCAAAACAAACAGCCATACAGGGCATGATACAGTCACGCCTGGACTCGAATAACGCCCTTTATCTGGGAGCCCCAGAGTACACATTGAATAAACTACAACTGGTACAGAACTGTGCGGCCCGTACCTTACTGCAAATTCCCCGCAGATCCCCAGTCAGGGAGGCACTGACCAGCCTTCATTGGCTGCCAGTACGAAAAAGAGTCACCTTCAAAGCAATGTGTATTGCCCACCAGGCCTTTTGGGATTCGGGCCCCAAAATCATGCGTAGCCTAGTTAGCCAATATCATCCAGGCAGAGACCTACGCTCTAGTCAGGCTTTCATGGCAACAGTCCCCAGAATTAAAAGGACTAGAGCAGGCGGAAGAATGTTCACCTTCAACGCCTCAAAAATCTGGAACTCCCTTCCCCTTCACCTGAGATCTAACCCTAACCTCGCCTCCTTCCGCAAGCAACTTAAAACACATCTGTTTAAATCCCCGTAATCAATTCAGCCCCCTTCCCCTCCTCCCAGCTCTGTCATCCTCACTACACCTCCTTCTGGTTCCGTTAGCGCTTGGACGCCCCAGGGCAGCAATCGCGCTGTACAAATTCATTTTCATTCATTCATTTTCAATGGTGTAGCTATTGGCATTGCTCATGACATTATTTTTACTTATGTTTTTAAAACATATAAATAAATGGAATTGTCATTTACAATGCCAATAGCTTAATCTCTCGCAAATGCAAGACCTATTGCATTTGCACCCACACACAGAGCCACACACACAAAGCCACCCACACACACATACAGAGCCACCCACACAGAGCCACCTACACACACACAGACAGAGCCACCCACACATAAAGCCACCTACAAAAAAAGCTACCCACACAGAGCCACACACACACACAGAGCCACCCGAGAGCCCCACACACAGACACACACACAGTGCCACACACACACACACAGAGCCACACACACAGAGCCCCACACACAGAGCCCCACACACAGAGCTCCGCACAGAGCCCCACACACAGAGCCCCACACACAGTGCCCAACACACACACACAGAGCCCAACACACACACACAGAGCCACACACACACAGACATCCCTCAGTCTAGGTCAGCCACACGCCCATCTCTGCCCAGTAATGCCCCAGAGAACAGAGGCAAAAAAAAAAACGATGACAAGCAGGGAACAGAAGCAGGGAACAGAGGCAAGAAAAAAACGATCAGAAGCAGGGAACGATCAGAAGCAGCGAACGATCAGAAGCAGGGAACAGAGGCAAGAAAAAAAAACGATCAGAAGCAGGGAACAGAAGCAAGAAAATCGAGCAAAAGCAGGGAACAGAGGCAAGAAAATCAAGCACAAGCAGGGAACAGAGGCCACAGAGCCACACACACAGAGCCCCACACACACACACAAAGAGCCCCCCACACACACAAAGGGTCCCACACACACACAAAGAGCCCAACACACACACAGAGCCCAACACACACACAGAGCCCAACACACACACAGAGCCCAACACACACACAGAGCCCAACACACACACAGAGCCCAACACACACACAGAGCCCAACACACACACAGAGCCCAACACACACACACACAGAGCCCAACACACACACACACAGAGCACACACACACACACACACAGAGCCCCCCCACACACACAGAGCCCCCCCACACACACACACACACACAGCCCCCCCCCACACACAGAGCCCCCCCACACACACACAGAGCCCCCCCACACACACACAGAGCCCCTCCACACACACACAGAGCCCCCACACACACACAGAGCCCCCCCACACACACAGAGCCCCCCCCCACACACAGAGCCCCCCCCCACACACAGAGCCCCACACACACAGAGCCCCACACACACACACAGCCCCACACACAGAGCCCCACACAAACACACAGAGCCCCACAAACACACACAGAGCCCCACACACACACACGTGCCCCCCACACACACCAGAGCCCAACACACCCACAGAGCCCAACACACACAAAGAGACCAACACACACACAGAGCCCAACACACACACAGAGCCCCACACACACAGAGCCCCACACACACACAGAGCCCCACACACACAGAGCCCCACACGCACAGAGCCCCACACGCACAGAGCCCCACACGCACAGAGCCCCACACACACACACAGAGCCCCACACACACACACAGAGCCCCACACACACACACAGAGCCCCCCCACACACACACAGTGCCCCACACACACACCAGAGTCCAACACACCCACAGAGCCCAACACACACAAAGAGCCCAACACACACACAGAGCCCAACACACACACAAAGCCCAACACACACACAGAGCCCAACACACACACACACACAGAGCCCAACACACACACACACAGCCCAACACACACACACACAGAGCCACACACACAAACACACAGCCCAACACACACACACACAGAGCCACACACACAAACACACACCGAGCCACACACACAGAGCCACACACACACACAGACATCCCTCAGTCTAGGTCAGCCACACACCCGTCTCAGCGCAGTAACGCCCCAGGGAACTGTCAGGATCCCTAACGCTGTAGATTTAAAACCTATAAATGTCTGTGACCTAAAAGACTCTTGTGGTACTAAAAGACTTCAGACTGGGCACCAGTGGTCGAAGTTGTGGCATTTGCGCAACTGCAAGATGGCCGCTAAGGTGCTAAGGTCGGTGGTCTAATGTTTCTGTAGATTCCGAGTGAGCCTGATGTGACGCGCAAACACCTGAGGTATTGCGCACTTAACTGAGGCTTTTCCCTGGTGAGGAAGTGTCCGTAGTGCGTCCGTAGTTTGAAGGTTAATTATCAGTGTTGAAAGTTATTTCGGAGCAATTCCTGAGAAGAGTAGAGGCTTCGATAAACGTTTCCAGTGACTGAGGAGAAAATAAAGAAGAGAGGCGAATTTGACAAGTTAACGGAGCTGCGCTCGTTTCCTGAGTAAGAGACCGGCAGAGTTCATTTCTTCCACAGCTGTTCCAAGCTGAGAGCTAAGTGACAGAAGAGAGAGGGTTTCCTTTTTTGAGAATTAAAATAGAAAAACGTTACTATTTAAAAACGAATTGACAGAGCTGTCAAGAGACTTTGAAATTATCAAGAGTTACACACAGAGCCCCCCACACACACAGAGCCCCACACACACACACACAGATGCGGTCCCGTTGGGTAATGGCTGCAAGGATGCAGGCAGGGAAGGGGCGCTTTGGGGGAAATGAGTGAGTCGTTTTGAGGCGCAGCCCGGAAACAGAAGCGCTGTGCCCCTCAGCGCAGCAGAAAGTACCTCTAAAGCTGTGGTGTCGGAGTCCGTTCACCTTCCAGCGGGTTACGGGCTCTTCCGGCTGCTTCTGGAAGGCCGTCGGCACACTGACGGGGCCAGAGTCCCGGGACCTGCCCCCTGCACGAAGGCGGACATTTACCGGCGCTAGATGATCAATTGGCTGGGGCCAGGGTCCTCTAATACCAGCCTTTGCCCCCAGGCTGGTCTTACCGAGTTTATGGATTTTAAGTTATCTTTGATATATTGTGTCCGCACTCACCGTCTGCAGGGTCTCGGCACACTTCATGGACTTCATCTCACTTAGTAAATATTCTTGTTCCCTCTTGCTCTTCTAAAGCAGCAGGACAGGGATCTCCCGCCTCTGATTCGAACAGAAAGCACCTGGTGAACTCTCCAAAGCTGGCAGAAAGAACTGGAGAGGGACGGGGGAGAGGTGAGGTGAGCTCGCATGTAGTGCTGTCGCTGCAGTAGGGAGGGTAATACCGGGACCGGTGCAGGTCTCTTCTGCGTTTCGCTCCGCCTCACTTTGTGTAGGGTGTTGCTGCTGGACCTGGTTTATTACATCAGGAGCTCCGTATGTGTTCCGCCATTTTCCGATTACGGCGGCCAGCTCCTCCCGCTCCGAGGTCCCTCTCTGATTTTATCACACCCTGGCGGCGCAATCCCCCGAATTCGTCCCGCTCACCACGCCGACCACTTCAGTCACCTTATCCTGTCTTTGTTTCTGAGAATCACTTGCTGCATGCTGTACTCATAATTGAGATAAACTACAAGTCCCCGAAGAAATCGTATGTCTCTGACGCCTCTCCAAAGCCCCCCTCGCCAGCCGGGTGCCCGTCCCCGGGGCCCGCCACCTCCTGAGCACTTCTTCAAAGCCGTCGCAAGCTGGCAGGATGCTGGAGTGGCCAGGGTCAGAGTGCTCTGGACAGGGGTCAGGGCCAGGGTGGAAAGCGAAACCGCAACTGCACGGGCCACCATTTAAAAAAAAAAAAGACGCTGCGAGCCAGGGCGACAACAGGCACACACACACAACAGTGCTTTGGCGGGCGTGCGAGGTACCCCCAGCAGAGCAGAAGGGGGGGGGGGTGACCGCCTAACTCAAAGTCTTGGTCCATCATGTCCTGTAATATTGGTTTCTGTTTAAAAGACATTGGCAGGCACAAGCATGGAACGGAGGCAAGAAAAAAACTATCAGAAGCAGGGAACAGAGGAAAGAAAATCGAGCACAAGCAGGGAACAGAGGCAAGAAACAGGGAACAGAGGCAAGAAAATCTAGCACAAGCACTTACCCTCGGTAGCTCCGGCAGGAAAGCGGACCACGCCATAACACCAACTATCTTTCTCCAAGGTCAAGAAGAAATACCTCGAAGAAACCCCCGTCATTTTCGGATTCGGGGCGTGTTTTTCTTTCTCTCCTCTTCCCATTGGCTGGAATGTAAAATTACAGCCAATGGGAAGAGGAGAGAAAGAAACTAAAAAAACACTCCTCCGAATCCCAAAAAGACGGGGCTTAAACGGACAGACGCCCCTCTCCTCCAATGGCTGGCCTCCGTTTAGGAGGCCAGCCAATGGAGAAGAGGGGCGGGTTCAAGCCCTACTACTGAAAAACATAAAATCTCGGCAGCGAGACTGCGCAAGCGCAGCCTACGGAGGCCGAGACCTAAAAAGCAATGTGTTGCTTAATTTGCATGGGATCATGCCAGCGTCTGTAGACCGTTGTGTAACACCAAAGTGTCATGGGGGAGGGTCAATAGAAAGCAGATGTGTACGCCCGCTACGCGCTTGGACACTTTCGATAATATAGCCCAGACATCCTGTGAGCTGTAGGTGTAGTAGAAGGACTGCTTAGCCCATTGCTAATTGTAATGGGGTGAATAAAATTTCTGCTGGATAAAATAAAAAATCATGAGTCGATAGAAGTCTGAATTTTGGTGTTGTAGCAGATTTATAGTTTGTAAAACTTGCACTAGAAGAGCAGACGGTGAAACACGCCAGGATAACATTACAATAATATTTAAACTGTCTCAAACACAAGGAACCTGAAAACTTTGAGGTGCTAAAACATGGAGTTTGTGTTAGGGGGCCAGAAAGGAGACCAGGTCTGCAAGTATAAGCCAAAGGAGGCAAGGTGAGTGTATGAAGGAAATACAGGAAAACGTAATGTGCAAGTAGTGTTCGTTGAGAAAGTGTGCGAGTAGCAAAGGCAAGCCCAGCTGCAATAAATATGGATCTGGTCCAGTGCTCACAACCAGTCTTTGCCTAAAGGGCAACCAAGTTCAGTGTTAAAGTAAACGAACTACTGGGGTGAAATACAGTGCAGGGTGCCAATGCAAACTGCATGTTTTCAGTGTACGCAAGAAAGAGGAAAAGTGGTAATTTTCACGCTGGTGCACAGCCTGGTAGAGGCTGCTCAGCACTAGGGGCTAGAAGGCCATCATTAAAAGGAAATACGTGTTACAATGTAAAGGCGCTGGGCGGAAGAATTTCTGGCATTAAATCTTTAACTTTCAACTGCAACATGCAATTCAAGGACCTCAATTGCCTAGCACAGGCCCACCTTGAAAGACAGTCATCTGAAGGGACTGGTGCGGGACAGTGATGGTTAAACTTATTAGATAACTTGAAGTTTTGGGAACCCAAATAAAGACCTCTATCATAGTCCGAACGTGAGAGAAGGCGTCCGCATCACTATGATCTTCCCAAGATTAAAGCCACTATTTGAAGTGTGTACATGTTGATCAGAAATCTTAAGGCTAGTCTCCCCATGTGCTCCACCTTAGCTAAAACAGCCCTGCACCTAGATACCTCCAAAAGTGCATGCGGAATAAGCACTGTGGATGACGTCAGTATCTGCATCAATAACAAAAGAAGTAGCAAGGCCTGTGGTACCAAAATAGGGAATATTGGAGTGGATATGGCATCAGAAGCACCAACGGGGTTGACAAGTGCCAGGGTAGAGGAAGCCTATGGAGGCTGAAACATAGCCAGCACATCCTATGCAAAAGCTGGCACTTGAGAGGGGGCTCCACCAGGACGGGAAAAGCCGGAAGTTGGTCTGACAACAGAACCAGAAGGAGCTAGACACCAGTGCATATGCTTCAGGCCATAGTCATACCTATAGGGGTGGGAGATGCACTGCCTATTCTAAAGGATTCTTCCTTATTAATCTCAATAATCAAAAGGGTGCTGACCCACTGCCTATATTGACCCAGTAGGCTAAATGAATTTGGTATGAACAGGAAAAGATTCCTGTATGCGAGTCGCTCTGTTCCTAAACAAAAAATTGTTTAATATTTTTTGGTTAAATTAAATATACAGTATCAAATAATACAACATTCATTGGTTTCTATATTCTTTATGTACTGTTTAAAGAATACACATTTCAATATGATAATTAATGAACAATTCACAATCGTTGTGTCACGATAGTGTACAGTTTAACAAACAATTTCCAAATGAATAGCTCTCAAATACATGAAATTATAATATTTATATTAGACTTGTGAATCCGTTCCAGTTGTTGACAATCATTTATAAGTAAGCCCTATGCATTTCGGGACTTTTAATGTCCCTTCCTCAGGGGAAAACTAGTGAACAAAAAATATATATAGAAACCGTCATTTATTTGTATGTATACATGGGGGACTATTGGAGTGGATATGGCATCGGAAGCTCCAACGGGGTTGACAAGTGCCAGGGTAGAGGAAGCCTATGGAGGCTGAAACAAAGCCAGCAAATCATATGCAAAAGCTGGCACTTGAGAGGGGGCATCACCAGGATCTGGAAAAACCGGAAGTTGGTCTGACAACAGAACCAAAAGGAGCTAGACACCAGTGCATATGCTTCAGGCCATAGTCAACCAGATTATCTGCCCTGTGACCTAACGCGGTGTTGGTAAGTAGGATTCCCTCCTTTGTAATTCCAAAACTTGGTGAGGGTGGACTTCTCTGTTGACAAAGCCTTCCTTCTGTACTGGTCTCAACAACGGGATCTAAGTGGAGATAACGCAGATGCTCGCCGCAACCCAGGTATTTCCTGGTTCTCATTAGCCATCCAACGCATGGAGGCATGACCCGTAGCAGAGGTGCACGCTAGATGCATACTCCAAGGGGTCCAAAAAGGATGCCAGAGAGATAAAGGAATGACATCAACAGGATCCCGACCTTTTCAGAGAAGATATATTCCTAAATGTACTGAAAACAAAATTGTGAAATTCTACTGAGAACAGCAACAGATTGTGGCAAAGGGTGCAGAAAAAAGCAACAATGTCAGCTTTCAAGGGTGGCACCATTTACAGTTCCATGACATCACATCATGACACATCATTGAAACTTATGTTTCTGGCTAATACAGGGGACGCCCTAGAGGGAGCGATGATGCTGCTTTGTGGTTTTGGTGGGCTCTCCGGGCTCAAAGTAAATTGGAAGAAGACTTGCTTGTTCCCAGTGGCTCCAACGGAAGTTGACTCATCCCATGTGGCGGGTATTCGATGGGAGTCCCGCTGGTTGCCCTACCTTGGGACAACCATATATCACTCCTCGGATGATTTGCTGGAGGGGAACATAGGCAGGGCCGTGCAAGGGCTAAAGGGTAGTTTCGAGTTTTGGGGCACACTGCCGCTCTCAGTGGCAGGACGGGTGGCCTTATTAAAGATGGTGGCACTCCCTCGGTTGCTGTATTATTTAAGAACCCTACCGATATGGATCCGGGGCTCTGTTTCGGCAGCTTCCTACAATGGTTGGTGGGTTCCTGTGGGGGACGGGTTGGAGGCTGGTGGCATTGACTACGATGATGTGCCTCAGGATCGAGGGGGGTTTGGCAGTGCCGGACTTTGAGCTTTATTACCTGGCATCCCAACTGCAGTGGCTCACTCAGCGGTTGCGTTGGAATTTAGGGGCCCTGCTGGAATTGAAGGGCGGTGGATACTGCGCCATATGTTGTCCTTTATAGTACGTCAGCAGAAGCTTCACCTAGGGACACTTACCAACGAGGAGCAGACATTAAGGCAATGCTGGAATCAGACCAGGCGCAGAACGGGAGCAGTTTGCCCTTATGCCCCAGAAATACCCCTGGGCATGTGTAGGGCCCTCCCCCACGGGGGTGGGGGGGGATTGGTCGGTGCTGGCCGAGTGGGAGGCCCTGGGAGTACAAGTATTGGGGGATTTGTACGAGGATGGAGCACTGTTGTCCTATCAGGCCCTACGGGACAGGTATGATTTACCTCGTGGAGACTACTTATTACACTCTGCCCTGGTCACGGCAATACAGAGACATTGGAAGGAGGGGCTTTCTGAACCACTGACAGCCATGGTATGTCAGTATGTGGTGATGGCAGCGAGGACCTTCAAGGCGGTTACATGCCTGTACATACGCATGATGGGGGAGGCGACGGAACCGCTTGGAGACCTGCAACGGAAATGGGAAGCGGACCTTGTCAAAGAGATTCCTGAGACAGCATGGGCACACAGTCAGGAGAGCATGGAAAAGTACCAGAAACACCAGATTTCAGCCGGTATCCTTTTATATCGTACATAGGGCGTATCTTACTCCTGCTAAAATTCAGAAATATTTTGATGTAGATACAGCCCAGTGCCCACGTTGTACATTGGTGGGGGCGGACTTCACCACATGATGTGGAGCTGCCCGCAACTAGGCATATTCCTGGAAGGGGTTGTGGACCTGCTTTGCGCAATCACGGATCGGCAAATATATGCCGATATAGGCACATGCTTAATGCACTGGTTCCCATACACTCCTAAAACGAAGGTGACGAGCAAGTTTCTGGACCTACGGTTGCTGCTGGCAAAGAGAGATATTACAGCTCACTGGAAGTCAAGGGGCAGGCCCAGCCTTGTGAGGTGGAGGGTGGATCTAGTTAAGTGGGCGACGAGCGAAAGTATGGTTCGGTTTCAGCAGGCTCAGAGGGCTAATAATGAGAAGGCGCTGGAGACTGCAAGGATATGGTTCAGTCCCTGAGGGAGCAGGGGGAGGAGGCGGAGCCCGTGCAGCCCTGAGGGTGTAACTGGAGCCACCCTGGAGTATACTGGTAATGGAAAAAAAAACGGTGCGGACGTGTTGTGTAGTGACCACACCGAAACAGGGCAGACATGGGCCAGACAAAATACACCAATGTTACTGCGAGTAGTTTTACTACGCAAGAGGCTATTTTAGACTAGATTGGCACCAGATGGTTGAGACGCACCGGTGGCAGAGGGTGGAACGGGAGGGGGCGGGTATTTAGTTAATTTTTATTTTATTTGGCTCTCAGGAGATGCCCGGATTTGATGCTCAATGATGGCTAAGTTCCTGATTTTCCGTAGCATGTAGTAATGCAGTAGATTTGTGGAGAGACAATTTGAAGAATGACGGAGCATAATGTATGGAATAGTACTGATAAAAAGCTACGGGACTCCCGATTTATGGAGCAACTGTGTTAAAGATCAGTGGGTATAAGTAAAGATGTGGTATATGTTTATAGGTGTGTCTAAAAGACCATAAAAAAAAAAAATGACGTCACATCATTGAAAGAATCAGAGTCAAAACTGTTGCCATGGCACAGCCTACTAGCACAGGAGGGAATATTTCAATTTTCCAAATCCAGTCTGGTGCCCCGGGAGAATCCTGCAGTGAAGATTCTGCAGGCAGAAGTAGCAATCAAAATGTTATAAATGCAATGCAATCAGGATAAAATAGTATTTATTCATTCAGTGCTCGAAAAATCATTAAAATGTTACTAGAACTGCAGGTCTAGTAACTTGAATAATCTACTAGACCTAAGTGTAATGTACGTGACCCGCTAAGTGGTCGCAACGCGATTGTCACAGTTCACTTTACAAAATCTTCTAACTTCAGTCACAGAAAAAATGTAGGAAGACTAACTAACTTTTGACCTCGGTCTCTGAAAGCCGAACAAATGTGATAAGATAACAAGATTTAAAGGCATCTTTATTGCTAATTCACTTTGTGAGCAAGCAGAACACCTGCTTTCAGCTCGCCAGAAAGGGTGAGTAGGCCCTAAAAATAGCTGGTCCTGATTAAATCTGGCACGCCATAGCAAGTGAATTTATCGAGCCCTGTTCTTATTACCTGAGTGACTGAACAGTGTAACCAAAAGTGAAGCCTTAAATCTGAGCCAGAAACACTTCTTTGTATAAGGCAAAAAGAGCTGTTGACAGTAAGCATACTGTTGAGTAAAATGATGCACTGAAAAAGATGTAGATTGAACCACATTAATGCATAATGATGAAACCGGCCAGATTTTCTCTGTGATAAAGCAGTTGGAGAAACTACAAAAATCGGACATTTTCATAAGAGAGATCACAAAAAGTCCCTGTCCATCCTACTGGACGCTTTCTCTGGGTCTAGAAAAATAGGACCTATTCGGGCATCATAAGTAAGGGCAATGTCAACTATAGTAATGGTCTAGTTGGTATGATTAGTAGTAGATTATCCCCTTCAATGCTATTGACGGAACGGTTCCGTCATGAGCGTCGGTTGGCCTGTGCTCATGACGGAACCGTTCCGTCATGAGCCCGTTGGCTCATTAGAACGTTCAGCACAGCGCAGGAATCTGCGCCACACTGAAGGTGTTAACTGACTGTAATACATGCTTCTCTAGTGCCACCATCTCAGTTAAGAGAGGATTCACCCAGTCGACAAATATCTTGTCAAATATTTTCTGATTTGAATTTTGCAGTAATATTGACTCGTGAGAACTGCAGAGTTTCTGTATTATATTCAGTGGGGATATATGGCAATAAATATATTCATCTAGGTTTCAGGATAAACCATAACTTTATGGTGTGGCATACCCCTTGCAAAGAAGTGGCACATACATCTCCTGGCGCTTTATGTGAAATTAGTTAGGTAGCTAATGCCCCCCCCCATAGCCTCAATGAACTCTAAGAGGCTGAAAGGTTGTGGTAACTTCCCCTGTACCTCTTCTGATTGGGAACATTACAAAAAGAGAACAATAGTTCCATTTACTATGTGATCTCAGTTGTTGTCAAGTGCTCTCCTCCATGATAAACTACTGAGAAAAGCATGAGAAAGCAGGATGGAAGCGTCTACCTCTGTAAACTGCTTTATTTCTTATAATACGCTTGCACTCACTGTCCAACCTATACACAATCTTGAGGAATCCCTCAAATAAGAACGCTAGAAGTCCTACATGATTCATAAAAAGTTGATTTAACGGATTGCTCGACTCACAGGAATATTAGTGTACAAAGTTTAACGTTAAAATTGGCATGGATTTTGATTGTTGTCATTATGTCCCATGCAAAAGTTCATGTGAGGGGAATCTAAAAGGAGGAGGACATTAGCCTAAAGGAATACTCTCACCCAAAGTGTTTCGTTTTTACAGGGGGCACCAAAACCTGGGAACCCCACTTCACATGTAACTATGCATTTACAAACACCCACAAAACAATTATGATCTACCACACAGATTTTCTAGAGCGATCCAAGCGTCAATACCTCGCGTAAGGTTCAAGTAAAATCGCTGTATCCCATCACTGCAATAAGATGTCCGCAGACTTTAGCCGTACCTTGGGCTGAGAGCTGGTACCCATGCACAAAAGGTACTACTCTGGGCGAACTCCAAAATAAAATAGAGTGTAGTACAGTCTCGGTCACGCAGCGCACTAATTCAGATACAAGTGGCATGGATTTCCTATTCCAGAAAACATACAATCCCTGCCCAAGCAAAACAAGCATTGGCAACCCCAATAGTTCTCACCTTTTGGATTTGCAAGTGCAGACCTATTGCCTTTGCTAATGCTGTTCAGAAAACGAAATAATTAAAGACTAATGCTGATCAGCAACGAGAAAAGAATACAAACACAAAAAAGCCAAAATAATACATTTGCCAAACATGTGCATTAGGTGTCATGATGCTACACTGGCACAGCACCATAATACATTTATGTATGGGTATATGTGCACATACACATCATTAAGGTGGGCCACAGTAGTGTCATGCTACATAAGTGTGCATGCACGCATATACATCATATGTCATAGCGTGGCTGCTATTTCTTTTATTTTACCAATACCAGATGGCGTACACATTTCAGTGTAGTAAATTAAAAAGTGGCAAAACAAATAAGTCTGGCTTATTTTAGGAGGACACGTTTTTTGTTGTAAAGGACAATATGTCCTTGAGTGATAGATATTAATGTACCCAGTATATGCATTTAAAAACTCTGCATAATGCAGTATCATATCCAAAACATAAGGTTAAGGTCCACAGGAATCTAGGAGCAATGAAAGGATTCACTTTGCCTGCGAAAGTCAAATTCACATAATTAGATGTAAATACATACTAGTTAAAGATTGTGTACGTGACATTTTAAGGTGTAGTATTATAGTCTTAATGAAAAAACATCGAGATGAAAAGCCACTGTCACTTGAATTTATCTGTCTAGTGTCCACTCCAGAAAGAATATGTTTTGTGCCTCAAAATGCAATACAAGGGCATTCATATGAAATCATATATCCTGATAAACCTCAATCTAACAGCATTCACATACCCCAGGCCCTCAATGGACAGCAGACATACAGGAACGCCTTACAAAAAGAACAGGTGCATGCCAGTGGCAGCAACACAAACACCACACAACATGTAGCAACAGTGAATCAATAATTATGATACCACATACGCTACAGGAGTTAAGAAATCGGAAGACCAGAAAGAACTGACACAACGAAAACTAATGGTATGCTGTGGGAGGGTTATAAGCCCACTGAATTGCAAGCGGTACTTGTCACAGCACAGTGCATGTGGATTGTAGGCAAGACCACATGGCCATAGGGGGGTGGAAAGTGTAATTGATACTGTAGAGAGAAAAGGCATGCATTTGCCAGTATAAGCCCTGCTAAAATGATCCACTGCTTCAGCACCCTCTTACTATCCCTCCCACTGCAAATCATAGTATTAGACTACTTATTATTCTGTCTTCTCAAACCTGAAGTGGGGAAGTTTTAATCAAAATAACTTCTGTGTGTTAAAGAGGGAGACCAATGGAACAGCAAGAAAAGATGTGTTAGTCACTGAAAGTTCGAGCCTTGAGGCTGGTTCTGGCTCAGCTCAAGGTCCTGTTGGAACCTCGAGCCCAAAAAGAGCCAAGCTTTCCTGTGGCTTCTACCTGCATCCCTCACTCTACCCAACAGGGGGCATCACAGCTAGAGTCTCTGACTTTGTACCTAGGGAACCAAGGTTCAAGTCTTGATATCAGCTCAACATACAGTGATTCTGGGCAAATCATTTTAATCTGTCTATAAATAATACATGTTACCTTATGTAAGGTAACTGGTGCTCACGTAAAACGCTTTAAGTTTCCACTATATAAAACTGTATGAAAATGCACATAAGTAAAAGCAAAAGCCTTAACATAAGGACAAACAAATAAATAGACACCCATTTACAGGATTATCTGCACAAAGTGAAAACCTAGATAAATCGCGGCTTACCCACTTAAATTGTGTGATCTTAAGCAAATATTTTATTTCACCAAAACTTTTGTCTTCATTAATGTCAAAGCGTCCAAAGAAATACACTTTTTTGAATGTATTAGAGACTATATTTTACATTATGTCTGTTTGATTTACACGGCGAACATTTTCAGGGCTCGGCTCCTGCAAAGGCTCCAAGATCCGAACCAGGCCGTTGGTTGGGCTCTGGCTCGCCTCACCCTGTTAATTTGTTGGCTCGCATACCTACCGGCGAGTAGGAACAGGCAGCTGCGTTACCAAAGAGCTTGGCCAGTAAACAACACAATCATCACTTCAAACTGTGTACCCATGTGGTCACATCTGACGGGAAAAGCCACTAGCTCCACGCTGAAATCAAGAGGTTGGTGGGAGGCGGGGGAGTTGATAAATAATGGAGCTTCTTTGTTTGTGAATCTATTTAGTAACCTTTCCATTTTAAGTTGCTAATATAAGGTATGAAAACGAGAGAATAGCAGAACAAAACCGGAATATGGGCTCAATATGAATAAAGACAGTCATTAAATAACATCCTCAAATAATACGGCGTGCTGATAAATGAAAGTGCTTACCGTCCCGTGCAAAAACTAGAATGCCCAGTTTTATAACATTGTGTAGAATTTGCGAGTTTAACCGTTCTCGAAAATGAAGTCACAACATGTAGTTACTTTTCGCTGAAGGACAAAACGGCCTAACTTTGCTCAGCAAAGGCATTTGACCATTAGTGCCGTTGCACTAACAAGAATCCACTAACAAGAGAAAAGTGCTGCTGCTCCAGCAAACTTTCCACTTGCCGTGGAATACGAATCACGGTACTTCCTGTCAGACACTGTTTTCCCAGAATGCTCCATTTTGTAGTTTTTGAATACTGTTTTGCTGAGGCGCAGCGCCCGGCAAAACATCCCTTGATATATTCTCAACACTGTTTTTGGTCAAGGTGTTACCGGAACTTTTGCAACGTATAGCTTTGGTTCTCAATGAAGGAATTATTTATTCGCTTTGATAGTCGCTAAATTCACACGTTGTATTTTAAAACTGCATTATAAAGATGAATAAGGCTGTGCATACGAGGAAGTAATGTAATGTACCACATGTGAGTAGCTAGCATACATGCAACACTCCCGATTTAGCTGTGAGTCAAAAATTAGCTAGCATTCGCGCCAAGAATTTTCAATTCTATTAAGGACACAGAGGCGAGGATTATGCTTCTATTTCTTATATTTGCCACTCACAGCAGCCAATGAAAAACGTTTTGTATGCAAATAAAACTACATTTCCCATGATGCTTGTACATACATCACATCCTGTATAGCCCCATAAGAGCTGCTGTATCCTGTGTCTCCTCCTCTTTCTTTGCTCGAACATATACAGTCCACACATTAATAAATCTAGTCCATTTCACGGAATATGAGTCTCAATAAACATCCTTCAACATGGAGAACCAACATTAATAAATCCAGTCCTTCTCACGGAATATGAGTCTCAATAAACATCCTTCAACATGGAGAACCATCGTCAACTGGAAAGATCACGTCTTCTAAGCCAGAAGAACACCTGTTCCTTCTTTACTCGAAGCTGAAAGGAATGAGAGGAAAAACCCGTAACTTCTGCTGATACAGAATATCAAGTACATGCGGGTGGGTAATTATTACCAATACTGTAATAAACCGGGTGGGATAATCCTCGCCTCCGTGTCCTTAATAGAATTGAAAATTCTTGGCGCGAATGCTAGCTAATTTTTGATTCTATTACAGGACCGGAGGCTTCGGATTATGCTAGTTCAACGCTTATTAAACACAACTACAGTCTTAAATCTCCCACCGGTACATAATACACTGTTTAAACAGAGTCAGAGAAAACTCCATCAGAAGAATTAAAACTTTCATAACAATGGTAATTATCAAAATAAGAATGATAAGTATGGTACTTGAGCAAACTGCATCTCACAATTGGTTCTAACACCCATTCCGGCCAAAGGCCCTCAACCATCGGCTGTAATAGCCTCGTACTCACATATAAATGTCACTAATCATCAACAATCATATGAACATATATGCGAAAACCTCAGATAGTAAATCCGAGAATCATCGTTGTAAGCCATGAGGCATGTGAAGAAACCCATAAAGTGCATTATCTCGAATTCGTGTGACCAGGCCCTGACCACATGCATTTCAGACCTCGCTGACAGAGCAACTTCCTAAAGTATATACTGTACCTGTAAAAGGCGGACTTGCCTCGCCATAGGAACACCCGAAGGTGGAATGCTTCGTAACACAGCCTGTATGTATGTATGTATGTATAGGCATTTATATAGCGCACTACTTACCCGTAGGGTCCCAAGGCGCTTCGACCGCTGCGAAACCCTTCCTGGCTTCCCTGAGAGATGGTCCCTTAATGGGTATCTCCAGGGTGAGACCAGGCATCCCCAGCGGTCTGGTGGGGCCGTTAGTGAAGATGAGGCAAGCTAATGCCCAGAGTTGCCGAGTGTGATCGCTGATCAGAGTGGGCACCGAGGCGAGAGAATTATCGAGTCCGCTGACCCTGGTCCAGAAACCTGCCGCGCCGGGAATCGAACCCTGGTCCCGGGCCGTCCTCTGCTCTCGGGTCTGCCGCCTCTAACCAGTGAGCCACACTACTGACAATATTTAATGTCCAGTCGACCTACTATTATATGTCTAATAATAAAAGGAAATCACGAGAATTAGTCCGGTTTGGAATATTTACGCCACCAAAAAGAATTCGAAAGAAAACCGGACGCAAGTTCAGCAACCTGCCCTGAACCGAGAATGAGCCGCAGACAAACGGCCAAAACGGATGCTATAAGATGAACGTTACTGAAGACCCCGTACATTATTTGGTAAATAATTCACAAGTAGAGAAATCAGTCCTCACAAAGCCGCCAATGGCGTACATACCAACAAAGCGACCCTCTATCGCCGAAACGTATGTCGGTAATGGAAGGACCCAGAAAACGAAATGAACGCCCTCAGCGCGTTCGAAAACCAGGAAGTATTGTAGAATACCAGAACTTGATCGTAAATAAATCAAAGTCGGAATACATACACCTAGTGAAAACTGTACTTACCACATTGCCATGTGTCAGACCAGACCCGTGCTTACTAAACGGCAACAAAGAATCTGCGGGTCGTAGCTCCCTGGTGAGCCATAAAGGCATCTGCCTTGAACCACATGAGTTCTACTGCATGAGGAAAGGGAAAATAGTAAGGTAAGGCAGGAAACCGAGCCGGCCTCCGCCGACCCAAGGGGCATTGGAATTTCAAAAATGGAGTCCACCCTGCACGAAAGTTGCGACCCAGTCGCCAGAAATGCAAGGAGACCGGATGGAACAAACCTTTACTGCCAAGTAGGCTAAGGAGGTATACCGCAACAACCTAAATATGAACGTTTCGGCAGAATGGCCTGAGTCCTGGAAGAAGTCCACTAAGAAGATGACCTATATGCCCATATCCGCTGATCGTTCACGCCGTCGAGATATTGCGCATGGTGAACCATAAGCCTCCAGAGGCGTGCACGATAAGGAGCCCGAATGACCGAAGGCTCGTAAAAACTGTTTGAATGACGGTGCCCAACACACCGCTACCGTGGCCCTCCCATGAAGGGAAACTCTTGTACTGATACCATCGGAAAGTCATCCTCGCATTGTAGATTGGGTCGTACAACCACTGAGTCGCGTAGGATTTGAGATAAACCTGGAAACTTAAACTAAGCCACCAATGTATGAAGGTTATAACCGGTCCATTCCAGCACATCAATCCGATGTCTGGAAATGTGAGGCCAAGGCCTGTTAAGATAGACCTATCCATACATAAATGTATTCAATTAACTTGAAAGGTAAAATAACTCTGTACTCGGAGGGTACTAGAGAGCTGAGAGCTTAGGGATAACCTATACCTCTTATCAACCATTAGAACCGCCACAACTGCCATTGTAGGGGAGGAGAGCACCAGAAGCTGCGGAAAAACGATGGAAAAAGAACCGACCAACTAGTATCAATGTGATCACAAGCAAAAAACGTCTACCCTTTATACACTCAACGATAATAAAACTGTCCCATAGGGGCCTGTCGCAAAAGGCCTACCTGGATCTGGCGTCCAACCTTATGAAGGCTTTGCGCCTGTCGGACGATCTGGCGCAAATGGCAAATGGCGTCATGCCGACGCCTATCGCCGCTGACTACGACATTGATTTGCAGCCTGTCAAATCTGGGAATCCCTTTCTGAGACAACTAGAAAAGAAGAAGCCTGGCGACGCCGTCGGGCAATTCCTCAGCTATACCCCAAAAAGGGGGTCGCAAAGCCTTAGGCTAAATCCCGTCACACGCGCGCGGCTGCCTTACGTGTTGGCGAAAAGGAAAAACGAAATCAAAATAATAAATGAAAATAATAAATAAAATAATAAATAAAAATAATAAAGGTAATAAGTACACAGAAAACAAAATCATGCTCAAGGATTTGTGGTAGCAGAACGAAATGGGCGTCAATCAAGCCCTGTCACCCTGAGTTAGGTAACGTCATACTAGAGGCCCTGTTGACCACACAAGAACGGGAAGAACCTGGGTGTCAACATAATTAGGTCAGGAGGCTCTTGCGCTCCTATCAGTTAGTTGTCATCCTCCAATATATATATATCCCATCATCACCCTCACGGGATATCGGTATTCAATATATCTGGTAGTGCAAAGCACAGTGCAATGGAGGAGTAGAGGGGGAGCCAACCCTATGCACACTAAAACAGAGAATGAATAATGTATCGGCTCCTCAGCAAAGCTGTAGTCATTATACCAGCCCAAAGGGCGTCGGAGTCATTGTAAAATACAAGGAGCGTGTGCGCACTCCGAGGGCCAGCCTATTGTTAAACCTGGAGGCTACCAGGCAATCTGCTCAGGTAAAGCAGGAGGCACTGAGACCTCGAAACAAAACAAAACAGGGGACGCATGCGACGTGCGTAGGCCAAAGTGCCCAAAATTAAGCCCAAAATTGTGCCCAAGTGGGTTACGCACACCGGAGCGTTATGACTCCATAACCGCACTCGGCTACTAGGGAAAGCCTTTGGCGGAGAAAGCGCGAGACCGCGCAATAATTCAACCAACCCTATGGAAGCGACAGGAAAATCCATTGCAATGTGGAAACAGCAACGTTGGAACCTAATCTAGGAGCAAAAAATCTAGACACAACCATTGTTCATCATGGCGCCATGCCAGCGCCGCATTTCAGCTCCGGAGGGAGCGATTGATTCAGTTTGTGGCCGAGTCCGGGCCTCCCATGAGGTTTAATGTCACCAGCAAGAGCAGAGCGACCTCACCACTCCTGCAGGAGCGATCTGAAAGTGTATCGGTGTGTGAAAGAAAAAACGCTACCAAGCACACTACTGCTTTCCAGTATAAATAATGAAAACATGCACCAGGAGAATATGAAACCTAAATTGTAGTAAAGTACGAAAATAGAAATTATTAACATTTCATATCATTTTACAAATGGAAAGAAACATGACTCGGGGCTCCTGGGCTCGAACCCTGCACCCTGGATATGAGAGGCAACAGCCTTCCCCCTAGGCCACGTGTAAACCAATCATGGCGAAGCTGATGAGGCCTGAAGACCCCGGCAGGGAAGCGTGGCATTTGAGAATCAGCGGGAGTACAGAACGCCTGATAAGGCCACCCGCGTAGCGGCTACACCGCCGCAACCACAGTGTTCAGCGGCCAACAGGGACTGAAGCCGCGCCCGAACGGGCCAACAGAGCAATCCACAGCCCGTACGCCGCTCCCCGCGATAAAACACTGCCATGCCCGCAGGCCATCGGGGGGCGGAAAACTCGACCGGAGAGGCCGAACCGTCAAATAATCTAAAGCGTGCACGGAGTACGCCGCTCCCAGCGGGAGCTGCTCCGCTCTAACCCTAACACCAAAGGCGTGATTCAATTTGTTAAAAAACACACGTGTAGTAACAAAAACACCTTCGTGCCACAAGCAGTAAATACAGCGCGATAAAAGCGCAGAGCATTTTACATAGAGCGATATAAGCGCAAAGCATTCAAAATAGCGCGATGTGAGCGCAAAGCATTCAAAATAGCGCGATATAAGCGCAAGGCATTCAAAATAGCGCGATATGAGCGCAAACCTACAGGCAATAACATCTAACAGTCAATTAAGTAATAACATCAAAGGTAATCTAACAGTCAATTAAGACATGAATCATGGCACAATGTTGTGAGCACTTAACTGTCTGCGTGAGCAGCAAAGAAAGAGGAGGAGACACAGGATACAGCAGCTCTTATGGGGCTATACAGGATGTGATATATGTACAAGCATCATGGGAAATGTAGTTTTATTTGCATACAAAACGTTTTTCATTGGCTGCTGTGAGTGGCAAATATAAGAAAGAGAAGCATAATCCGAAGCCTCCGGTCCTGTAATAGAATCTTCTGGTCATTTTCAAAGCTAAAATTATCTTATTTTAGATTTCTCTCTCTTAAAATTACCTTTATCTCAATGCACATCGATTCCTCCCTCTTAGCTGGTCCCTTCTGCCGGCATGTGGGAATGCAACAAACCGCGTGTCCTATCTCCCCTTCCTGCCCATTTTTCTGCGTCCCTTTTAGCTTTAAATTACACCACTGACCACATGATTTGGTGCCTTAAAAGGTTGTAGTTTATTCGAACATAATATGGTTTTACATTTGCAACTTTATTGGTCATTCAAACATCCATGTTATTGTACACTTTCATTGTCTTTGTACATTCCTTGTCGTTATACGTTCCTAGAGAGTATAGTTTTGCGGTTCCAGGCTTCAACTTGCTACCGAATTTGGTGGGTGTCCATCCGGACCTGCCTGGGCTGCAAGTGCCGTTCCACTTGCCTTGGACCCTTTGTTGGACCCTCGCTTGCTCTTTAGGGCCCCTGCCATGTGGTCTCCCAAGGACCCTGTGCGAGCATTTCATCTACTCTGCCTGTGGCTGTGTCCTTGTCATTTAGTTGAAATGGAGGTTGAAGACTAAATTTGCAGGACTGCCCCGGGCCTATGAAGGGGGACCTCCTGAGAGGGCGGCCCCCCCTTAGAGCCACAGAATGGCACACAAGGCAGCCGCCCAGTGTTTTGAGACCCTTGAGAGTCCCCATGCCTGCGTCACTTCCGGGCAGGATGGGGGCGGGGCGAGATACTTATACCTCTCCCACCCACTGGTTGCCCTCTTTGTTCTGCTGCCCTGATGCCGTTTGGTATTTCGATGAAGATGGGATACACCTGTCCAGAGTGGGAATGGACCTGCTCTTGCTTGATCTGGGGGAGACCTTGGAATCAGCAGGGTTTAGGTAACTAGGCCTATCGTGGTGGGGGGTCCTGGGGTGACGATGGCCACACGCAGTGCTGTGGCGGAGTTACAGGGCGATCCAGAGGCTGTAAGGTACAGAGGGGTACCCTCTGCACGAGCACCACAAGAGTGCAAAGGCCAAATATACCCAGGGAGGTCCTCGCGTTTTACTCTGGAGGACCGACAGCGCCCCGTTAGTCCTACGGGCGGTTGTGGACCTGAGCAACCAGGGGTTGCCTGTAACGCTCTGCCCCCTTTCTGGGGGGCGTGAGTAAGGGGGTGGACTGGCGGTCCACTGGTGGGAGGGGCTATCCCCTCCCCCAAATCTGATAAACACCGGTTGCCTAGTGCAATAGTGTAATTTGGCTCATCAGGTGGGCAGGCGGCGAGGGGCTGCCTGCCCTGGGATCGCCCGTAAGATAATCCACCATGTTGGCATATGTGTTATGCAAATAAACCTACAGCAATTTTCTCCACAAAGAATATGTCTTGCCTGATTATTTCTCCAGGATATTGCTGTGGGAGGGAAGGGGAGTGTTGCCGATATTGGCACTATAAATAATACGCGTGATTTTTTTTCATTGAGTTTATTGATGAAGCCTGCAATGCAATGCTGGGAAAAGACTTTTTCAGAAGTGGATTTAATCATCTTTAACTTAGAACTCATTAATGCAAAATGTTTTGTTTTGTTAATGTATATTTTAAGGTGCTTTGACATAGGTCCACACAAAGACACTGCATGGAAAAATATGTGCCCGATTACAAAAGCTACGAGAAATACATTCTAACTTTAGTATTCGTTCCTGAACTGAAAAAAGTTGATACCTTTATTTCACGGGCAAATTCAACCAGGGGCACAGTGAAAGCCAAACATGTGGGGAGTAAGAGAGGGCACTTTGAAACGTGGGCGCTGAGCAAACCTCAGAATCTGTCTTCACTGCTGTGGAACAATGTTTGACTATGGGAGGTGAGACATTTTTCTGGGCCACATGCGGTCAATGGTACATTTTAAAGCACGCTCGGCCAGTAACATTCGCCTCGGTTTATATACTTTACAGCGGGATAAGGGTTCTCCCACAAGAAAGTTTAGCAGAATGAACATCAGATGCTATATTTTATTACACATTTGGCCAGTAGCCCAACAATGATGTGGAATTTCTGTTTCTGATATTAGTGGTACATGGTACTTTACAAACAACACTGGGTCACTTTCATCGGTCACAACCTCTTGGGACTTAAAAAAAGTACTTTTACAAGTTATTTAGTCATTCTTCTCCAAAGTAAGTTTTCGGAAATTAGCAACAAATGATGCAGTAAAAACTCAATCCTTTAGCTATGGTTCTGTTCATAATGTAATCCCCAGTACACAGTACAATGACTCTGGGACAGGAAGGACGAACTCTCAATGGCCCTGCCATAAATGAGGCATTGCACGGGTTGAAGGGCTGATGGGCAGGTTGAGAAATGTCTGGCGTGCACTGCATGAGGATCTCAGGTGATTTTTGGGAGTTGGGCGCCATGCACTTTCTGAGAGTCTCATTGGACCTGTTGAGGAAGAGCACCATGCACTGTCTGAGGTTCTCTGGTGACTGCTGGAAAAAGATTTCGTCCAGGGGCGTATTGAGAAAAAGACACTCTGCACATATGAGCTCTATTGAGATGGTGTCATTAAGAGTGGTGGCTGGTAGGGAGCTGGGGTGGCGAGGTGACAAATACAAAATATACCAAAACAAGCATTTGCAATGCAATAGGTCTCGCATTATGAAAGTTTGAGCTATTGGTCTTGTAAATGACACATTTTTTATTTATGTGTTGGTTTTGAAAATAGCTAAATTAATAGCTTTGTCATTTACAATGCCAATAGTTATAACTTTCGCAAATGTGACACCTATAGCATTTGTAATGCAACATGTTTTGTATTTACGTGACTTAGATGTATTGATATTACAAATAGCAATGGCTTTTAATTTTTTTAAATAATTAATACTTAAATAAAAGTGATTGTAATTTATAATGGCAATAGCTTAAACTTTTGTAATTAACTTTTGTGAAGATTATGTTCAGTTTATTTTATTGTGATGAAAATCCAAGAACAGAAGTGAAATATTAACATCTTTTTGTGACATTTGTAATAAAGCTTGAAACATTGAGAGAACATATTTGAACCAGTTGTTGTTGAATGGTTGCACAGATTGATGCTGTGATGGCGCGTAGTGATGTTGTGGTGGCGCTGAGTGATGCTGCTGAGTGATGCTGGGGTTGCGCTGAGTGATGCTGTGGTGGTGCTGATTGGTGCTGTGGTGGTGCTGATTGGTGCTGTGGTGGTGCTGAGTGATGCTGTGGTGGTGCTGAGTGATGCTGTGGTGGTGCTGAGTGATGCTGTGGTGGTGCTGAGTGATGCTGTGGTGGTGCTGAGTGATGCTGTGGTGGTGCTGAGTGGTGCTTTGGTGGTGCTGAGTGGTGCTGTGGTGGTGCTGAGTGATGCTGTGGTGGTGCTTAGAGATGCTGTGGTTGTGCTGAGTGGTGCTGTGATGTTGCTGAGTGATGCTGTGGTGGTGCTGAGTGATGCTGTGGTGGTGCTGAGTGGTGCTGTGGTGGTGCTGATTCATAATGTGGTGGTGCTGATTCATAATGTGGTGGTGCTGAGTGGTGTTGGGGTGGGGCTGAGTGATGCTGTGGTGGTGCTGTGGTGGTGCTGTGGTGTGCTGTGGTGTTGCTGAGTGATGCTGTGGTGGTGCTGAGTGATGCTGTGGTGGTGCTGTGTGGTGCTGTGGTGGTGCTGAGTGGTGCTGTGGTGGTGCTGAGTGGTGCTGGGGTGGTGCTGAGTGATAATGTGGTGGTGCTGAGTGATAATGTGGTGGTGCTGAGTGGTGCTGTGGTGGTGCTGAGTGATGCTGGGGTGGCGCTGAGTGATGCTGTGGTGCTGAGTGATGCTGTGGTGGTTCTGAGTGATGCTGTGGTGGTGCTGAGTGGTGCTGTGTTGGTGCTAAGTGATGCTGTGGTGGTGCTGAGTGGTGCTGTGGTGGCGCTGAGTGATGCTGTGGTGGCGCTGAGTGATGCTGCGGTGGCGCTGAGTGATGCTGCGGTGGTGCTGAGTGGTGCTGCTGAGTGATGCTGTGGTGGTGCTGAGTGGTGCTGTGGTAGTGCTGAGTGGTGCTGTGGTGGTGCTGAGTGATGCTGTGGTGGTGCTGAGTGATGCTGTGGTGGCGCTGAGTGATGCTGGGGTGGCGTTGAGTGATGCTGTGGTGGTGCTGTGGTGGTGCTGTGTGATGCTGTGGTGGCGCTGAGTGATGCTGAGGTGGCGCTGAGTGATGCTGTGGTGGTGCTGAGTGATGCTGTGGTGGTGCTTAGTGATGCTGGTGGCGCTGAGTGATGCTGGGGTGGCGCTGAGTGATGCTGGGGTGGTGCTGAATGATGCTGTGGTGGTCACATCATGTTCACATTTAGACAAGTGTTTCAGAGGGTTGAAGTAAGATGAGCAACCTGCCAGAAACAAATGGGGAAGAAAGGAACTGGCGGGGAAAAAGCTGCGGCAGCAATTTAGGGCATTACATCAAGAGTGAAACAAGCGGAAAGAGGAGAAAATACTATTAAAAGGAAGCACTCCTATAATATAAGTAGAGCTGTAACAGGCGAAGCGGGCCATGAAACCTCGCAGCTTCCTATTTGATGTCACACTGGCTTGTGAAGTTTCGGCCACGGGGAGAGAATGTGACATCACGGCCTGGGCGGGGACTTCTGAGTGTGGGAAACCAGGTCCTAATCCCGGCGTCGGCTTGCCTTGACACCCTGTGATTCTGGGCAAATCCCGTTATCTTCCAGTGCGTACGAAAAAGCGAATGTGTCCTTGTGTAATGTAACTGGTGCCATGTTAAGCATTCCAATCGCTTCGAGTTCAATTTGCTCTATATCAAAACTGCTAAAACACAAAACAAACTGCAAAAAAACAAGTATTGGGCAGGCTGGTAGAGCTGTAACAGGCGGTGAATGAGCGCGTTTTTTAGAAAGCCAAAGCGGGCCATGAAACCTCGCAGCTTCCTCTTTGATGTCACACGGAAAGAGGAGAATATACTATTAAAAGGAAACACTCCTATAATATAAGTAGAGCTGTAACAGGCGGTGAATGAGCGCATTTTTTTTTTTAGAAAGCCAAAGCGGGCCATGAAACCCAAGTATTGGGCAATCTGGTGGCCTGAGAAGCGTCCGTGAAGCAGGGGGCGTGGCAGCGGAACCCTTTGAAGTAGAAAGTGAAAGCAATTAGGGGGGAGGTGAAGTGAGGCCAGTGCGCACTGCGCACGCTGGGGAAGCCTCTGGGAGGGAGGCTGATGGCTTTGATGTGGGGTAATGCGGGTGATTGTGTTCACATGATTTCACGTGAACTGTCTTAAATCCGCCCAATGGTTTGAGAACCTATTTTGCACACTAAAATTCTCCCCTATCCATTCCTACGGAATGGGATAGGCTCGACCTAAAAAACACTTACCTCTTCTGCAGTCTCCCCTTGTCATCTCTGTGCTTCTCTTCCTGACTCCGAGTCCAGAAGCAGCAGGAAGCACACAGGCTCCCCTAAGCCAATAACAACTCTGCTGCTAGCAGCGCTGTGATTGGTCTGAGCGCCGTGGTTCGGTGGTCAGAAGAGGACTGACAGCCTGTGCATGTTCTCCACCCAGGCTGTGTATTAAAGCCCGGTAGAGAACATGCAAAGTGTGCACAACTGACGCTACTCTGCGTTTGCGGAGGAGCTGCCCCTGGTCTTTACAGTGATATACTGTCTTTACGGGGATGCCCTAAACTGATTGAGGGGCACTGGGCCTCAGGCAGAATGGTTCATAGTCGAAGGTGCAGCCTACACACTCTGAGGGTCGCAGCATAGGTAGTTTCAAACAGCACAAAGCTGTATTGCTGCTGGTGAGTCTCACAAATGCTGTTGGTGCACATTGACTATCTCATCAAGGATAGCTGCCAGCCCTGGCAAACTGCTTAGAATATGCTGGATGGAAGGGTGGGGCCACTCTGGGCGTAATCGGTGTCTTAGCGAAAAAGTATACAATAGGAAAAGGGATCACTGCACACTTGACCAGTTTGGAGAGGTTGTACTACACCCCAGCATTTGTGCATAGAGAACACCTGGGAGGAGCACGAGGTAAACATGTATTTACAAGCGTGCACAGGTGCACAATGAGGACAGCAGCATTTTCAAGTGAACGACCTCGGGGTGAAGGTATGGTCAGTTGTAAGACACTGGCTCTTTATATGATATATCAAAATTAGATATATCATGTAAAGAGTCCAGGGGGCTTGCTATGGCAATCCTGAGGTGCTCTATAAGGGGGCAGTGTGGTAGGGCAGCCTTAGGCTTAACACAGAGGAGTGCAAGACATCTGAAAATACACACAGTGGTTAATAAATGAGACACATGACTCAAAAAGGAGATCAGCATAAATGAAGAGAGAGCGAGGAAAAAAAGGGGGGTAGGTCCTCTTCCCCAGAAACCACTACAAAACAACACTAGGGACAGACCCTGAGGGGTAATCCAAATTCACTGCATCAAAAGACCTGGGAATAGGGGAAACCCATTGGTTTTTAAAAGAACCCTCACCAACCAACCTAGTTGGTGGCATGCTTCATTATCGGGTTCCCACCTAGGGTGGTAAGTGGATACCAGGTGTGCTTCGACGCCTGATTTCAGCTGAGCAGGTGGTTTTTTGTGATAGACGTGAGTCCAGTGTGATGGTTTGAAATTGTCTCTAGGATTCTCCTTCAAACCTGAAGTATTTTATTTTTGAGGACCTGGGACAAGATTAAAAAGAGAAAAGAGGCGGATATTATTAGGACTGAATTGATCTACAATATCCTTGTGATGTTCTACATGTTTTAGCCTTTGCACCGTAAGTTGATAAGCTTTCTACAGGACCAGGAAGTGGTTTGAGGTCAAATAAGGTCTTGTGAGATATCAGTACACACACTAAGGTGTACTGTGAATGTGATGGTAATCCCGTATTTACGGTTTTCACCAAAGCGCTATGAAATGTTAATGTGACTTTGGTAGGCACAGAGTGACTCTTATGTTGCACCTGTAATACAAAAAATAAATAATTGCAACAATTCTCGACATCACTGTGTTCCAATTTTATCTAGTCACATACTCCTTAACTAGCAGCTAAAGGACTAGAGTTAACGTTTAACTTGGAGCTTTTTTTCTTCATTATTTGTCCAATCCGCCCCTATTGTTGTTTTGTATTGTTTTCTGGGGAAGAGGACGTACCCCCCATTTTTCCTCACTCTCTCTTTGATTATCCTAGTATCTGCAGCGCACAGCTGCAAGAGCTCACTCTTATAGGGATCCCCTTCCTTAATGAACTCACAGGATCACACTGGTCTCTTTTCCTGGGAGACCATAATGGCAGAGAACCAGGGGCTCACATTCACAGAGGAGGATGTAAATCAAATTCTTTCTGGTCCTCCTTTAATGGCAGATCTTAACGTAGCTCAAGCAATAGTGTAAACCACAGACTGGGAAAACCTAACAGAACAAAAAAAGAACAGAATAAGAACCATTTTACATGGTGTAATACTCACAGAATATCTGAGAAACAATACAGCCCTAAAGGGTCTGATAGTCACAAATGCACCATAGATCTTTCTAGAAGATGCCTCCTGCAGAAAAGACTGGGCGCAGATAGCTTGGCACTGTACCCGGGACTGGATAATCTTAATTATAAAAACAGCAAAAAGGCTATCAGAAGCCATGCTAATTGAAATACAATCTACTGAAATCCACTTTAAAACAACAATACCTGCTTATAAGAAAAAACTGGACAAGGTAAACAAAGAAATGACAGAGTACAAAGAAAATCTGATGCAATCCAAGATACAAAATTTCCAGAAGGATTCAAAAAAGTTTTCATATATGAAAACATACTTATATGCGGTTCCGGATTATACCCCCACCAAAAGTACAGAATGATTTTCAGACACCTCAGATGAGAATTCATCTGTAAGCAGTGGATGCAGTGGAAGGAGCTATAGAAATAGACAAAGAGGGAGAGAAAGAATTGGAGATTGGCCACAACAATGGCAGCAGTTTCCACCAGCAGGCCCAATGAATTTCCCAACAAAATCCACATGCAATGTTTGGCCATTCCTACAGGCCCCCACCCCTTTCTTTACCCACAACCCTAGATTTCCTTTTTTTAGGAAGGGGCAGGAGGGGACAAGGCAGAAGAAGAAGGTCAAACCATGTGCACTAGGAGGAAGTACAGAACACTGGTGCCAACATTCGGAGCAAACCGAGGGCCCATCAAGTGGGAAAAAGCTCACACAGAGTCTAGTGACTAACCTAACATCTCATACTTTGACACCAGTTATAGAAAATGTACTGAACAAAGGTCTGGGCTTCGTGCCCACAGCTCGCCTAGACAAATGTAAGCTTCTTTGCGAGCTGGGTGAGTTCTTCAGAAATTTAAAGGTGAAGGCATTTACAAAAATCACACCCCTGGGGAAGATTTAGAAAATAAAGGTGACACAAACATAAGATTAAGTCAACATTCTGTATGTGGGTAGGTATCACTGTGTCAGTTCTGGGTGTCTCTTCTAAGAGGTCATCCCTATTCTGAACACGTTTCTGGGAGGTCTTTAAAATCCTCTATGGAAAGCCATGTTCTCTCAGTTTAGTGTTTAGTGGAGAGGGCTGATGCTTTTTCTTTGAAGTCTTTTACATCACTGCAGGTTCTACGTATTCTGAGGTACTGGACAAAGGGTAGGTTTTCCCTTAGTGCCCTGGGGTGGAAGCTGTCAAATTTAAGTAGTGAATTTCTGGCTGTAGGTTTGTGATAGGTTTTTGTTCTCAGTTTCCTATTTTCGGCGATGATCTCAATATCCAGAAAAAAAATCCTAGATTTGTTCATGCTGTGGGTGAACTTCACATTTTTGTCACAGCAGTTAATCCAGTTCAAAAAAGGAGCAAGGGTCTCTTAATGCCCTTCCCAGATCAGTAGTACATCTTCTATCTATCGCTTGTAGAATGTGATGTTGTCTTTAAAAGGAGTATTGGGGTTTAGGATATACATTTTTTCGAATTCAAAAACATACAGGCCCGCTACACCCGGAGTGAATGTGCTGCCCATGGAAGTGTTGTAGGTCTGTAAAAACAGATCTCCTTTAAATTCAAAGAAATTCTCTTTTAACGTGAGTTCAGTGCATTCTAGGATGAAAAATTTTGAAGTGCTTTATTCCCAAGTTGTTCCTTCTAGGGCTGTTTTTAAGACCTTAATCATGTCATCCTGAGGGAGACTTGTATAAAGTCTTTCGATGTCTAAGTGGACCAACAGGGAGGTATCAGGGTTAAAATTGATTTTGTTCAATTGTCTCAACGAATCCTTTGTGTCTTTTAGGTAGATGGAGGTAGTTTGTACTAAAGGTTTTTAGAAAACAATCACAAAAGCGTGACAGAGGATCAAATGGGGAGCCAATTCCAGATACAATTGGGCGACCCGGGGGAGGGTAACGATTTTTATGTATTTTGGGCAGAGTATAAAAGTATGGGATTATGGCGTCCTCTCCTCGTAAAAACTCTGCCTCTCTTTTGGAAATCTCTCCCCGGGTTTCCGCTCCCTCGACAAGGAGTTTGCTCTGTCCTTTAAGAGTTTCTGTGGGATCATATTGTAGCAAATTGTAGTTTTTTTTGATCACCCAGTAGGTGTCTGCATTCAGCTTGGTAATCTTCTTTGTTTTGCAGAACTACTCCACACCCTTTGTTGGCTTATTTAATGACAATTTTGTTGTTGTTGCGAAGGGTCTCTAATGCTGTAAATTCCACTTTACTCATGTTTTTGAATCTCTCATTCTCTTTGGCCTTTTCTACCTCATTGAATTCTGCTTGTTCAAAGGTTATAAGCTCAAATGGTGCTTGGCAGCGGTCGTTTTGGCGGTGCCGGAGTCTTCTTGGTCTTTTTTTGGCTGTCAGCAGGATGCAGAGGTCAGTTCTGCTGTCCCTCTGGAGGTCTTGGTTCCTGGGCGAAGGCTGGCAGTTCTCAGGGGCTTTGGGGACTCAGCAGCCGCAGGACAAATGGACTTTTGGTGCAGTAGGCGAATTTAGCAGGCAGGCCGGCAGGATAGGCGCCAAGTCAGTTGCTGGGTCTTCTGTTCTTGCTGTGCAACTCTTCTCATCCGTCTTCTTTCTTCATGCCATCAGGATTTGCTTCTCTGATGCCAGCGACTTCCCTAGATACTAGATTTAGAGGTATTAGCGGAGTCGAAGGTGTTTGCCAATGAGCTATTGACCCTTGACGTCACAATGCCCCCTATATTACAAATTCCTGTGGGAAATGGGCATAACCCTGTACCAGTATTCCTACGTATGCCATCACAGAGATGGTTACTTCTGAAATATCGTGCCCACCTCAGTTTAGCCCACCTTAGGAGTGGTACTAGCCTGGGGGTGGCACGCCTACCTGACTAGCTAATTTTCAAGCATGACCAGGGGCCCAAGGGGCAATGAACAAGGGCGTTGGCTTCCTCTCCTGTGAGGGGGAGCCAGAATCGCATTTCAAAGGTAGCAGCCTGCAACTCACTTGATGATTTCCACCACTCTAGACCCGAAATAGTAATCTACTAGACATATCCTGTCAACTTTTCAATTTAAATCTGTTTCCCATGACCCACGTCAGCGAAAGTGCGGCCTCTCTTTTCTCTTCTTGCCAATCAAAACCTTTAGACAATACTTTCATTAAAGACTGAAGTAAGCTCCACATTTTAGTGAGGTACATGGAATGTGGAAATTAGAAAAAGATCATTTATATTTGACCCAAGCTTCAAATGCATCCACTATCTTATCCTGCAGACACAGTTTGAGGTAGTTCTCCTTTTAAATATAATTTCCAGGCTGCTCTCCAGACACAGCCAGTGTTCAGTGATAGTCCTCACTGCAGGGCAGTCTCTGGTCTGGAACACTCCAAACAAAAGCACAAAGAGGAGTGAGGTTTCTGTGCCTGGCTGTCATCAGTTCAATTGAAAATATAATCAGGGAAGAGAAAACACTACCTAAAGGGTCCTCTTTGCCTTGAAAATAGAACCTACAGTCCCACCCCTCACCCCTATCATCTACAAGAGGGCAGTGCTTCAGGAAATCTCATCAGCAGGCATCGATAATAAGTCTTTCTAAAGGAGCCATGTCATTATCTGTCACCTGTCATCACCCTCTTTATCTCAGTGTCTGGATCTTCCTCATCCTCCAGCCACAGAAATGCAAATCATACACTTCAGCTGTCTGGTTAAACTGTATGCCTCCTCCATCATCCTGCGCCAGGCTAAACTGGGGGCATCAAAAAAGATTCCACTTTGGTTTATAATTAATACTGGGACAAACTTAAAGATGAATATTGGAAGACATCCGTGCCAGCACTCCTTCTCAATGTTTGCATTATTCCCCATATTTTCTCACATTGCTATAATCTGGAGATTAATGTTTCCTTTAGGCCGAGCCTGAAACTCTCGATATTTCCATCTATATGAACCCAGCCATTCCTTTTTTTAATGTAATTTTCTATTTGTTTTTATTCATTTTTAGTAACACAATGTGTGTCACATTTGAGAAATACATCATACCGAGAATCACCAGCATCCGCAGTACCTGTATTATCTGGAAAAAGATCGTAATCATAACATTTTAATTGGTGCACAAACAGTAAAGATATACTATACTTGATGTACGTGTAATTCGTTTGTCTCCCATCTGCACCACCTCCAAAGGTTCTTCCGAATTCGACAACAGGTATGTCGTTTAGAGGACCAGATATATCCTTAGGCCTCGAGGGTCTCTTCAATTCTTCAGCATAAAGTTTCAATAGGGACCTTCAGTAGGCCATATCTGATAGCCAGTTCGCCTTGATGGGTTTAACCCTGTTCCCCCGTGAAGAGCCACCCTTCTATTTGCCAACAAGAGACCCACTGACACAAATTTACGGTTGGCCGGTAGGAGCTCTTTGACCAGTCCCAGTAGACACATTGCAGGCTCACAGTCTATTTTTTTTTAAACCTTATTTGTTAGAGCCCCAGTGAGTTGAGTCCAATATTGTAGTATGGAGGCACATTACCCGGCCAGATGTAAGAAATCCGCCTCCTTTGCCCCACATTGTACACAGTTACATCCAACCATAACACAGATTTGCATAATTTAAGAGGAGTATAATACATTTGATGTAAACATTTGAAATTTGTTTGCTAGTTGCAATTAGAAGTGCATGTACTTGTGCACAACAGAATTTCCAATTTGTCCCCTCTAGTGGATGGGCAAGTATTGCATTCCAGCCCTCAGGGGTCTTTGGCCTATCCATCTGTGCTACATCCTATAGTGTAGTGATTAAGTGTTTACGCGTTGTGCTAGTGAGGAGTATCTGTAATGCAGTGAGAGTAAGAGGTGGCCTCTGGGTCAGTGGCGGCTGACATTTGAAAGAGGTGGGGCGTAATGTGGCTAGGAAGCGAACTCGACTCTATTGTGTGTGGTTTGGGAAAATTTTGAAAAAAGAGCCGGCCAATGGTGCATTTTCAAGTACATTTCAAAAAAGCAAAAACGTTTTTCATCTTCTCCCTCATTATCTTTCATTCTTTCCGTCATCACTCGTACTCCTACCCAAAACCTTGCACTTAATCCTACTTACGCTTAATCATATTTCACATCTCTATTTACTCTTAGTCCTACAGTTACTTCTACTTACTCATACTTACACAAATTTGCACCTACTCAGTCCTATTTACACCAAACCATACTTCTAATTAGTCCTACACTTCTTACTCCTTTTCTTGCTTATTTCTCTTCTTACTACTATGCTGACACTTCACCGCAAATACAAAATATAATAGCAGTGAAGGTTCGCAAATGATACCAAATGTAAACTGTTCAACTAGAAAAGTACTGACTAGCTGTAACCTGACTGAGGCAGAATCCAACTTATGCGTATCATATTACTAAGAAAACAATTTTGGTGAACATAATAAACGGTTTTAAAAGAAGTACGCCACTCTTTCTTCTAAAAAGGAATGCAAATTAATTACATCCCGTTTTGGAAACAAGAGTGATTGTCCTTCTTTTAAAACAGTTTACAACACTTGTTTTTCTAGTAATAGGAGGCAATGGGGTATGAAAAATACTTTAAACCACTCATAGTACAACTATTAAACACTCCCTTTTGCTATCAAAATTGCGCAAACTTGTTCTCCCTGACCCAGATGACCTAAAATAGTTCGCTTTATTGTAAATGATGTCAATATTAGTTTGTTTCATGCTCCACATGTGAAAATATTTCTTCAACTCCAATTTTTTTTTAAACACATTTTATTGACAGATTGCACACAGTTCGCAGTGCTCTGCATACCAGAGATAACTGCAGCTCAAATATACATAATCAATTGGTTGAAAATCTACTTTTCTATTAGATTATATATAAGTATCAAACATAACAATTCTAGGCCCCCCCTAACCCCAAACTCCCCCTCCCAGGATCCCACCCACCCCAGTCGCACGATTCCGTCACTTGTCTCAAATACATTATATGCTGAACTGACATGTATGCACTCTCCACCCTTGACCCTTTATGCCACCTCAGAGTAATCCTCCCGTTCCGCTGGGGGCTCCAGCCACAGGCCCTGAAATTCAGCCCAAAGTTTTCAAATCGTATAGTGCTTGCGTGGGCATCCTTGGGCCACAAAGATCGGTTGCTCCATTCCCATACAAAAATCTAGCCCACTCTTCCACGCAATCACTGAGGGGGGCTGTTTATCCTTCCATGCATTGGCCACGTCTCTCTTGGCCAGTGTGAGACCCATCAACAATAAATGTCTCTTATAAATATTACCCCCCACCCCTTCCATCACATGTAGTAAACCCAGTTGCGGTGTACGGGGGAATTCCCACCCCAGGACCTCGGACATACAATCCCACACCTCCTTCCAGAACCTATCCAGAGAGCTACAACTCCATACCGTGTGTAAAAAAAGTCCCCACTTCCTGGCCACATCGGAGACAGTCTGGGGATGCAATCAGACCCGCCCGCCACAATCTCTCCCTGGTAAAGTACACACTATGCAGGTACTTGAACTGGATGAGCCGCAGGCGCATCGCTATTGCAGTGCCTCTGGGGGCTGCCAACGCCTCCCTCCAATCTTCCTCCTCCAATTCTCCTACGTCCCTTTCCCAAGATTCACATAATTTCTGCAGCGATGAGGAACAGTGTGTAATTAAAGACTGGTAAATGTGAGATATTGTTTTTGTCTCCAGGTCTCCCATAAACACCTTCGCCTCCAGCGGGCTGAACTCAGGAAGTGAGTCGAGGCCCTCCAAGCTCGGGGCAAGGGCATGGCGGAACTGGAGATATCTAAAAAATTGTGACCGAGGCATACCATATTCCCGGCTCAGATCCTGAAAAGACCTAAGTGTCACTCCTGACAGCACGTTTCCAAGCATCGAGATTCCGATGTTATCCCATCCCTGGAAGCCCTGCAGTGTCGCCAGTCCAGGCAAACGTCCATTACGCCACAGGGGGGCGCCACAGGAGCGCCACAGGGGCGCCGCATGGGATGGTGTTCCACCATCCCATGCGGCGCAGGGCTGGTCTCCAAATCTGGAATACCACAGGTGTTAGCAACTTCCTCAACTGCGCAGAGTATAAAATAGTGTGCAGAGTGTTGGACCCCATAAGGCAGCACTCCTGGGTGTATGCCGGGTCCCCCCTGTCTCATACAACCACTCATTCAAGACCAGAAGAAGGAAGGCTTGGTAATATGAAATAATTTCAGACGTCGCCAAACCACCACAGTACGTTGATAACGAGCAAGTGCGCCGCGCCACCCGCACAGCACCTCCCGCCCAGAGGAATTGTTCTAGCACGAAGTCTACCTGTCGGAACCAGTGAGGCGAGACAGGGTAAGGGTGGTTCTGTAGTTGGTATGGCAGCCTAGGGAGGGCCCCCATTTTAAAAATGGCCAACCTACCATACATAGTGAGTGGCATGCGGGACGATAACTCTAATGTCAGCCTGAGCTCGGTCCCAAACCGGCACAAGATTCCGCTCCCAGGAGACCTCGGGAACCTGAGCAAGAACACCCCCAGATACTTAATGCCCCCCACCACTACCTGAAGTGTTGACGCCAGCCTCCTACACCTGAGCGCTCCCCCAGCACCCATTGAGTCGACTTGCAAGGGTTCATATATAGCCCTGAGGTTTCTCCAAAGATTTGCATGATCCGCAATAAGCGATGCCCCGACCTATTAAGATTTGTGAGGAAAAACAGGACATCGTCTGAGTATAGTGTGATCCTATCAGATAGACCTCGCTCCCATTCGAATCCTCGCAGCTGCGCATCAATGCGCACCCACGCCTCCAGCGGCTCCATGGCCAGGGCAAACAAGTACGGTGAGAGGGGGCAACCCTGCGGGGTGCCACGTCAGATGGAAAATTTAGAGGATATGGCCTCCGCGACCCAAATCTGTATACAATAGTCGCAGATATGGCAGGAAGCGGAGTCCTAAGTTAAGCTGGGGCAGGAGTGCAAATAAGTAAACCCAACTCAGTGAGTCAAAGGCTCTGTCCATGTCCGCTAAGAGAAGCGCCGCCTGCTCCCCCCTGTCCCGAACCGCAGCTACTACTACATGTGCGCGCCGAATATTATGCCTAGTCGCCTTCTGGGGCATGAAGCCCGCCTGGTCCGGATGGACTAGCTCCGCAATGTAAGGCAAGAGCTGAATAGCTAGCGCTTTGGCCAAGATCTTGGCCTCCACATTCAGGAGGGAGATAGGTCGGTAAAATGCGTGTTGTTCCGGAGGCCGGCCAGGCTTGTGACATACCACCACCTCGGCGTGCCTCCAATCAGGTGGCGAGGCTGCCATTTTCCCTGGCCTCTTCCAAAGCCGCTCTATAATGCGCACACAGCTGTAAGTGGTATGTCTTGTAATATTCGCTAGGGAACCCATTAGGGCCTGGAGCCTTTCCTGTATTGAGTTCACCCAGGGCTAAACCCAGCTCTTCTTCCATCAGCGGGAGTTCAAGGCGCTCTCGTACCTCATCTGATACCGCACGTGGCGGTAAATCCGCGATAAATTTGTCCACCATTTCTGCTGAAAGGCATTCTTCTGGGGCATATTGATCTGCATAGTATGCCGCAAAACTCTCCGCTAGCTCTCTTTAGTTCGTGACTAGGGCACCCGCAGCATCTAGCATCTAGTATCCCCGGTAAGGACATCCACAACAGCTTCAACTCCGACACCCCCGCACCCACCACCGAGTCCACCACCCCTGCAATCACCACCCGCACCAGCCGCCTGACCTCCTGGTCCCACGTCAGCGACAAAGACACCATCAGAACCATGAACTCCATCCACTCCAGATCCCCATCCGACCCCTGCCCTCAACACGTCTTCAACAAAGCCAGCACAACCATCGCACTGCACCTCCGGAAAACAATCAACAGTTCCTTCGAGACAGCAACCTTCCTGGAAAGCTGGAAGCACGCCGAGATCAACCCCCTTCTGAAGAAGCCCAAGGCGGACCCCAAGGACCTCAAGAACTTCCGGCCCATCTCCCTGCTCCCGTTCCCGGCAAAAGTGACAGAGAAGATTGTCAACAAACAGCTAACCCGCTACCTCGAAGACAACAACATCCTGGACCCTTCCCGATCCGGATTCTGCAGCAACCACAGCACCAAGACCGCCCTCATCGCCGCCACTGACGACATCAGGATCCTGATGGACAAAGGAGAAACAGCCGCTCTCATCCTCCTGGACCTATCAGCAGCATTTGACACAGTCTGCCACCGAACCCTATCAGCACGCCTCCATGATGCTGGAATTCAAGAGAAGGCCGTGGCCTGGACCACATCCTTCCTCTTCGGCAGAACCCTTCCGCTCAAAAACCACCGAGATCATCTACGGCGTACCACAGGGATCCTCCCTCAGCCCGACACTGTTCGATATCTACATGGCACCGCTCGCCCACGTCGCACGACAACATAACCTCAACATCATCTCCTACGCCGACGACACCCAGCTGATCATATCCCTCACCGAAGACTCTCACACCACCAAAGCCAACCTCCACAGAGGAATGAAGGCCGTAGCCGACTGGATGACGGACAGCAGACTGAAGCTGAATTCAGACAAGACGGAGGTCCTCATCCTCGGACCCACCCCATCAGCCTGGGATGACTCCTGGTGGCCCACATCGCTAGGCACAGCCCCGGAACCCACAGACCACGCAAGCAACCTGGGGGTGATCCTCGACTCCACCCTCTCCATGACCAGGCAAGTCAACGCCGTCTCCGCGTCCTGCTTCAATACTCTCCGAATGCTCCGCAGGATCTTCAAATGGATCCCCCCGACACAAGAAAAACCGTCACCCAGGCCCTCATCACCAGCAGAATAGACTACGGGAACACCCTCTACTCAGGAACAACCACCAAGCTCCTGAGAGGACTACAGCGAATCCAGAACGCCTCAGTACAACTGATCCTCAACGTCCCCCGAAGCAGCCACATCACACCCCACCTGAGAGGCCTGCACTGGCTCCCTGTCAACCAGAGGATCACCTTTAAACTCCTCATCCACGCACACAAAGCACTACACAACACCGGACCCACATACCTCAACAACCGACTCAGCTTCTACACCCCCACCCGAAGCCTCCGCTCAGCAAACCTCGCCCTCGCCACAATTCCTCGTATCCGGAAAGCCACTGCCGGTGGCAGATCCTTCTCCTACCTCGCCGCCAAGACCTGGAACGCTCTCCCTACAAGCCTACAACAGACTCAGGCCCTACTGGCCTTCATGAAATTTCTCAAGACCTGGCTTTTCGGTCAGTAGCAGCCCCCCAGCGCCTTGAGACCCTAACGGGTATGTAGCACGCTTTAGAAATGCAGTGATTGATTGATTGCTTGGAACGTGCCCTGGCATAACCTGAGTAGCATTGTTCCCGATTTATTCCCCCACTGATATATCCTACTGCGCGTCTCAAGCCATACCTGTTGCGCCTCGTCTATTAGTAGGGATGCATAGAACTGCTGCGCCAGAAGAAGTTGCCCCACTGCCTGGCCCTCGCCTTTGATGCTACTCTGGCGCTCCAACACCTCAATCTCAGCCGCCGCTCGGACTAATTCCGCCCTGCGCCTCCTTCGGGCATCCGCGCACCAGAAAATATCAACTCCCGACAGCGTCGGTTTCAGGGAATCCCACACTGTCCAAGCGCCCGCCACTGACCCTACATTCTCAACCAGGAAGTGAGCTATAGCCTTACCCATGTGTTTCTGGTATTCTTCTACCTGAAGATGAAATGCCATGTGGAGAGGCGCCATCGAAAAACAAAGATCAATGGTGATGGGGAAATGATCCGAGAGCCCACGCCGTAGTATATCAGCCGACTCCACCCTACCAATCACCGCTCTGGGAACAAAAATATAATCTAACCTAGAGAAGGATTTGTGGACCGCTGAAAGAAACGTGTACTCCCTCTTGTTACCCTGCAGGTGTAGCCAAGTGTCTACCCAGTCCAAGACCCTTACCATGTCACTCAAATTGGTGGAACGGTCTGCCACTTGACCTCCCCCCGGCCGATACCGATCTCTGAGGCCATCCATGGTGTCGTTCCAATCCCCCCCTACCACCGCTAAAGCATCAGGAATATCAGCCCACACCGCAAGTAATTTCTCCACCATCGACCACTGCAGCGGGGGCGGGGCATATACACTCCCCAGCACCAGGGGTTCCTCCCCAACCATGCCTTTAACAAAAATATATTGGCCCTGTGGATCAACCCATTGAGCTGAGTGGACATAGGGAATTCTGCGATGCACTAAGATGGCCCCCCCCCCCCCTAAATCCTAGATCCCCTAGTAAAGCCCGTGTGAAAGACCTGCTGGTAGCCATAGCAATGTAGACATAGTGCCTTAGTGCCTAGTAAATGGGTTTCTTGTAACATCAAGACATCAGCTCCAACCCTTTTTGCTTGCCGTATCAGTGCCCCCCTCTTAATCTTATCCAACACTCCCCGTACATTCCAGCTAAGGACACAGAGAGATCCTCTGGGTCCTAGAGCCCTATCCAAGGGAACCGCCATCAGGGAACGATCAGAGCAAACGCCCTACTGCTGGGCCATGTGGGTGCACACACAATAACCTTTAAGACCCCCTTACAACTGTGCGACTCATGCCCAACCAGAACTAACCCCTCCCTAGAACACATAAACACTTTTACTGTACACATATCTACCCATCAGTTCCCACTCATCCATAGGCAGGTAAGCCAATGACGCATAGCAACACAGATCAGTGTAAAGCTGCGTGAAAGCCCAAGTTCCATTTGCCCGCCAGCTGGAAAATCAGAGATCTACTGTTTGATGTTCAGGAGCCTCCTTCCCCCCCTCTGAGGCCCCGCCAGATGTAGATCGCCGCCTGGATCTGGACCGCCAGTTTCCCCTCCTTCGTTACCCCCGAGAGGACTGCGATTGTGACCGCGCTCAAAGATGAGTCCGAGTCTATGCCCGGCGGAGTATGCACCCTCACTTTCACAGTCTCATCTGTCCATTTGAACACTTCCTCTGGTGTGTCAAAGAAGTGGGTGCGGGACTGGAAGATCACCCATAGGCGGGCCGGGTAGAGTAAGGCATAAGGAAGCTTAAGGTCTCTAAGACGTGCTTTCGCCGCCGTAAATGATTGCCGCTGTTGTTGCACCAATCGCGTGTAGTCTGGAAAAATCAGGATACGTTGGTTTTCGTAAAGTAAGGGTTCCTTCGCCCTGGCCTGCTGCAGGACAGTGTCACGATCATGATAGTTCAGTAGTTTAGCTATGACAGGCCGGGACGAGCCCCAACCGGCGGCTTTTGAGTGAGAGCCCTGTGTGCCCGCTCTATCACAAAGCACCTTGATAAGGAGTCAGGGGGGAGCCAGCCCTCCAGCCACCGCGTTAAGAAGTCCTCCATATTACCCTTCTTGCAGCCCTCTGGGAGCCCAACGAAGCGCAGGTTGTTCTGTCGGGCCCGCCCTTCCGCATCCTCAGCTCGGAGCGCCAGGCCCTCATGTATGCTCTCCATGCTGGCTACCTTTCGCTTTAGGGCCGCGACGTCGCCCTCCACTCCTGAGATTCTGGTTTCCGCCTCTGTGATGCGGGACACAGCGTTTTGCAGATCCTGGCGCAAAAGTGTGACATCCAACCCCACGGCGCCTATTTTCTCGTCCAACACATCCCGGGACTGGGTAATGGCCGCCATCAACGCTGCGTTATCTGGTCCTGAGTCTTGATGGCCACTCACCGCTCCTGCTCTTCCACCTGGTCCCGTGAACTTGTCGATGGACCCGTGTTTCGTGGCCCCTCCACCACCTTTATCTCTCATCATGGCTGCTAAATATAGGGGTTCAACGACGGGGGGCCCAGTCGTCGTGTCCACAGACTATCCCGCTCAGGCACTACTGGTACTACTAGCAAATGTTCAGACCACTCTCGGCTGCCAATCGGGCACCCCCACACCAGGATCCACTGCCCCGTCGCGTGTCCCACGTCCTCCTCACCGGATCATAGGCTGGAAGGGTGGCCGTATCCACTGCTGGCTGATCGCTGCAAAATAAGGTGCTGGCTTCTGATCCACGTGTCCACTAGCAATGCCACGGGTCTGCTCCTCTCCATAAGCGTCTGAATCTACTCCCCAGGTCCGAGGCCCAATATGGCGATGCACTCCTAGTCAGTTTGGGCACACCCCCAGGTCCACGGCCCACAGTGAAGACAAAACCAGCAATGGGAGGTTCCACTCCAGTCAGGTCTCACCTCCCTCACTCTCCGATTGTCGCTCCCGAGGGCCGAGTTGCCCCCCGATAACTCTCCACTGGCACCACTGCTTTATATGCACCCCAGGGTGGCTCCAAACTAGAGACCCGGGCTCCACCACGCGACCCCCGGCCTCGCTGCGTGGGAGCCCGGTGTGGCAGAAGGAAGAGAAAGGGGCCCGCCTCCAGGGTCCACCACCGGGAGGAATCTCCGAGGAGGGTATCTGCCCCCGGGTGCCGTCCGCAGGTGCCTCCGGTCCTGGGCCTCGTTCAGTCCGCGGCAGCCACCATCAGTGTGCTGGTTCCCGGGATGCGCAAAACTCGAGGCCCCCGGCTTCACCTCGCCGTCCTAGGCCGCACACCACCGAGCTCCACACCACGATCTCCGGGCACCTTGGAAGTCTTCAACCGCACCCGGAGGCCTGCCACCGGCTTCCAGCATCAGCGTCACCCCTCCGGCCGTGGGATATTCGGAAGGGACAGGATAAATAAGCGGATTAATGTCGGGCGGGATGGAGCTTCACTAGGCTGCGTCCACCATTCTTGCCTGCGTAGCCACGCCCCCTTCAACTCAATTTTTGATGTGTAAAGGCCACCACCGTTTTTAGAAATGAACATGCTCAAAAGTGCAATGCTTACATGCAGGAATATTCTCTTTCCAGTGAGGAAAGAGACCCCGCTCCCCGCACTGATACTGAATTAGTGCACTATGTTCAGGACAGGATAAAAAGAGGAGCATGCACACCCCCAAACCACTAACCTTTGCTGTGGTCGACAAAGAGGTCCCTTTGAAAATGTGTATGACAAACTGCCGAAACGCACCGATCACAGTAACACTCGTACCCATATTGTCCCTTTCTTAGGATGGTGCTATTCCAAACATCCTAGAGGAGTCTACCTACTAAGCATAATATTTGTGGGCAAGGAAATGAGCGCGGAGCAGTTTTCACTTTTTTGCATGCACTCAATGTTATGTTATTTACAGTGCGAATTCAGTACTCGTATATTAACACCCTTCACTATGGCTAGACGCATTTTTTATTACATGATATATATATATATATATATATATATATATATATATATATATATATATATATATATATATATGTGTATATATATATATATATATATATATATATATATATATATATATATATATATATATATATATATATATATATATATATATATTCCATTTATACCATCTTAATAATTCATGAGCATTCAAGTAAAGGGTAAACTAGCTGAAATCTTAATAGCCCCTGAATAAATATCTGATCGCAGAGGTGATATTGTGCAAAACGGCCAGGGAGTGGGGATAGGGTGGGCCCGGGGGTGAGAAAATCACCTTGACGCCAAGTGCCTCGGCCTCTCTTTTGCCTCTCAAAAATAGTTATTTGGAACCTGATTAACACCAGGATTATATTCGATTTAAAAAGTGATAGTTTACAGTTGCTCTCCTTGTCTAAGCCTGCAAAGCACAGAGGCCTCCAGCAGGTAGGACAGGGAGTTGTAGAAGACGTTTCTTTATTTTTGAAAGTCGAATTCAGAGCTCTTCTCATCGGTTTTCTAAAGGCCAGTACTTCGGCATCGCTGCTGGTACTGGGCCGCTGCTGGTACATGCAGCGCAGGTCCTTTGTATTGTAAGAATTGGTCGCCAGAAACGCGTGGGGGGTTTGCCATGATTCAACTTTTGTCATGGTTACATGCATCTTCGCATTTTAGTGAAACCATTTCAGGATATTAAATATGCGTGAAATGCCGTACCCTTGCAAATGTTTAAGGTGGGGTTTAACCTCTCGCTGAGCGCAGGGGGAGTTTTTATATTGCTGTTTTCTTCGGCATTTCACGCATATTTAATATCTTGTAATGGTTTCACTAAAATGCGAAGATGCACGTAACCATGACAAAAGTTTAACATCAATGATACCTGCTCTCACTCCAGTGACCCACACTATCACACTCCAGTGACTCTCTACCATTCCTATGTGACTCTTAGAGTATATCCATTACCTCATCGTCCCTCCCTCGCTTCCCTTCCTTACAGAATGAGGCATCCCTGCCTCACCAGACACCCGTACCCACGTGATTTGTCACGTGGGGACTATATATAGCCCCCAGCCCCCTCATACCTCCTGTTTTTTTCTGTCTCACCACTGTGAGACGCGCGTCCCACGCGCTGGCCGTTCTGCGGAGCTGCGGTCTTTTCACTTTCTTGAGGGCTTCTCCCTCTCTTGCAATTGCCGTCCTGGGTCTGGCGGCGCCGACCTGGTGTATGCAAGCCTTCCCCACCGCGTTGGTGTTGTTGCGGTGCACTTCTCGGCGGCTGGGCGATCGGGTTCCGGGTGACGGGGTCACCGGCCCTGAGTGGCTGGGGCTGTAGTTCCGGTTCAGATGGCCGGAATGGAGGTGGCGGCTGGCGGATGTGCTGTGGCTTCTCGGCTGGCTGTTCCCGTGGCTCCTATGCGGTAGGGGCCTCGTTTTGAGGTCGTTTTTATACATTTTTGTGTTTTTGGTGATTGGATTCAGTGTCTGCGAGGCTTCTTTATTGGTGGCCTCGTGTGTCTTTGTTTCTATTGGTTTACCCGGCTGGGGCTGGGTTGCACATTATTTAAGGGCTTACCTCGGCTTTCTGCCCTGTCAGTTTCACTATGGCTAAACGGACATCGAAGCGCTTGAGGGTTTTGTCCTCCTCTGATGAGGATGGTGAGGTGCCTGTCCCGGCTCGTAGGACCAGGTCCCAGGGTCCGGTGGATTCTTCTGCCCTTCTGTCTGCTTCTGAGGTGCAGTCCATGATTGAGGCTGCTGTGTCTCGTGCTTTGGAGGCGAGAGGTGCTAAGCCACGGCGCAGGTCTTCTCGTGTTGCGGGGGGTCCGGTGGACTCTCCCTCTGAGGACTCTTCTTCTTCTTCTTCGGACTCTGCCATGCCTTCTACATCTTCGGGGAAGTTTGTGCGTAGGGAGGAGGTGCCTGCTATTCTCCAGCACATCAGGGAGAACTTGGGGTTTTCTCCTTTTGCTGCTCCCATGGGGTCCGAGGACATTTTTCCCCAATATGTTAAGCCTCCTGTACTCTCTATGCCCTTTCATGGTCGCATCAAAGACTTGATTTCGGGGGAATGGCGAGACCTTGAGCGCTCCTCTGTTCCTCGCTTTTTGCAGAAGCTTTATTCCCTGGAGGAAGGGGAGGTCTCTCTTCCTCACTCTGTGAAGGTGGATGCCATGTTGGCCACTCTTATTGGGCGCACTTCTATTAATCCTGAGGATTGTTCGCCTTCGGATGCCACGGATAAAAAGGTGGATGGTGCGCTGAAGAGGGCCTTTTCCGCTGGGAATTTGTCTTTACGTGCTGGTATCTACTCAGCGTATGCGGCGCAATCTTTGGTGTCTGACTTTGGCAAGCTGGCCACGGCTGTTCAGGAGGAGTCGGACTGCTCTGGCTTGCTTGTCCATATGGAGCAGCAGGCTAAGCTCTTGGCTGACGTCTCTTCAGATGTTCTTCGCTCTGCGGCCATGACCTCTGGCTCCTTGGTTTTGGCTCGTCGGAACTTGTGGATGCGTGACTGGAAGGCTGATTCTTCGGAGAAGTCCTCGCTCCTTAAGATTCCCTTTGATGGCAAGTTGCTCTTTGGTGACCAGCTGGATAGTATGGTCACTAAGGCGTTCAAGGACCGTAAGCATGCTCTGCCTTACAAGGGCAAGGCGTCTTCCTCTGGTTCTCGCCGTTTTTGGAATCCTGCTCCTTCCTCCTCTGCGTCTTTTCAGTCTTCCCGCCAGTCCTCCAGGAACTTTTCTGCTCGTCAACGCCAATTCAGGCCCAGGAAATCTTCGGCCTTGCCTGGTCCCAAGCTTCCGGCGGATACCTTCAAGAGGAAGTCCTGACGTCGACTGTGTTTCGCCCTCGGGTCCTGTGGGCGGAAGGCTGTTGTCTTTCCTGGACGCTTGGCAGCTGGATGTAAGGGATCGCTGGGCATTGACTATTGTCAGGAGAGGCTATATTATCGACTTTGTCGCCGTTCCGCCCGGCTGGGGCACCATCCTTACTCCTATCCCCAGGTCTCCATCCAAGAGGGAGGCTCTACTGGAGGGGGTTCGGGATCTTCTGTCAAAGAAGGCGATTGTTCCGGTCCCGCTGGCGCAGCGAGGTCTGGGATGTTATTCCATTTTGTTTCTGGTCCAGAAGGTGTCAGGGGGATTCCGGCCGGTTCTGGACCTGAAGAGGGTGAATGGTTGGGTTCGGACCGTTCACTTCAAGATGGTGACTTTGCAGTCCATCATTCCGTTGGTGGGGGTCCGGGACTTCATGACGTCTATCGATTTACAGGACGCCTACCTTCACGTTCCTGTGGCTCGGACTCATCAGCGGTTTCTTCGCTTTGCAGTTGGCGGCTTCCACTTCCAGTTTGCGGTTTTGCCATTCGGGCTGAAGTCCGCCCCTCGGGTCTTCACCAAGCTCTTGGCCCCCTTGGTGGCCCTGGTCCACTGTCAGGGGATATTTTTACATCCTTATCTGGACGACTGGCTGGTTCATGCTCCCTCTTTCCAGTTGACTGTCGCTCACACAGACTTGGTGCTGGCCGTTTTGAGGGGGCACGGCTTTCTTGTCAATCTGGGCAAGTCGTTTCTTGTTCCTTCCCAGGATCGTCTCTTCATTGGGGCCAGGTTTCGGACAGATTTGGGAGTGGTCACTCTGCCCGAGGCTCGGGTGGTCAAGATTCAGTCTCACATCCTGTCTCTGCTGTCCGGTCCGGTGCAGGTGGCGGCACGTTGGCTGCAGGTCCAGGGGGATATGGCTGCCACGGTGTTTCTGGTTCCTTGGGCCAGATTTCATTTACACACTCTGTTGGCTCATGTTCTGGCGCATTGGTCTCCCCATTGCCTTCCCCTCTCTTCTCCGATCCCGGTTTCCCCTCAGATCAGGTCTTCTCTGGGTTGGTGGCTGGTTCGGGATCATTTGCTGAAGGGTGTCTCTCTCTCTCCTCCGGCTCCGGTTGTGGTGACCACCGATTCCAGCCTCTCGGGTTGGGGGGCCTGGCTGGGGGTTCATCAGTCCAGGGGCTTCTGCTCTCCCGCTCAGAGCAGGATGTCATCGAACTGGAGGGAGTTGGAGGCTGTCCGTCTGGCTCTGTTGGCCTTCTCCCAGTTTCTGCTGGGTTCCGTGGTCCTGGTCAGAACGGACAACGTCACGGCCATGGCTTACGTCAACAGGCAGGGGGGGACGAGGTCCTCTTCTCTGTCCCTTGTGGCGAGGCGGTTGTTTGTTTGGGCGGGGTCTCATCTGTTGGCTCTCTCGGCGATCCATATTCGGGGGGTGTCCAATTCCCGGGCGGATGCCCTCAGCAGGGCCATTCCGTCGTCTGTGGATTTCTGCCTTCGTCGGGAGTTGTTTGTGGCTCTGACGTTGCGTTGGGGGGTTCCGGTGGTGGACCTCTTTGCGGATGTGGGAAATGCCTTGGTGTCCCGGTTTGTCTCCCGCTGTCGGGAGGGGTCGGCCTGGGCGGTGGATGCTCTCTCTTGCCCTTGGCCCCGCGGGCTTCTGTATGCGTTTCCTCCTTTCCCCCTTCTTCTCCGCTTCCTGCTGAGGGTCCGGTCCTCGGGGGCTTCTGTGATTCTGGTGGCTCCGGCGTGGCCTCGTGCCTCCTGGTTTCCTCTCCTGGTGGAGTTGAGGTCGGAGGTGGAGTGGTTGCTGCCTCTGTCTCCTCCCCCTTTGGTCTTCCCGGCGTTTCAACAGGATGTTCTGGGCCGGATGCGCTTGGCGGCTTGGAGGTTGAACGCCTAGGTCTTCTGCGACGTGGGGTTCCGGCTGGTTTGACCTCTACTCTGCAGGCGGCTAGACACGCTTCGACCAACAAGTCTTACCTACGGCACTGGCGTTCTTTCAGTCGGTGGTGTCTTGTCAAAGGTTTGGACCCCTCTTCCTCTTCTTTGTTTGAGGTGATGCTGTTTCTTCAGGAGGGTGCTTCCTTGGGCTTGAAGGTGTCTTCCCTTCGTTTACAGTGGGCTGCGATTAGGGCGTTTAGGAGCTCTTGGGGCAATCTCTCGGATTCTGAGGGGTTGGTCAGTCGCCTTTTTAAGGGTTTGAGTAACGTTCTTCCTACCCCTCGGCGGCATTTTCCGACCTGGGATCTTTCTCTGGTCTTGGACGCCTTGATGTCATCTCCCTTTGAGCCGTTGGTTTCTGTGGATCTGCGCCTGTTGTCCTTCAAGACTTTCTTTTTGGTGGCCATTTCATCTGCTCGCCGCCTGAGTGAACTGGGTGCTCTTTCTTCCAAACACCCTTTTTTTCGGGTTTTTGATGACAGGATCGTGTTGCGACCTATTCTTTCCTTTCGTCCTAAGGTGGACTCTCAATTCCACAGGGATCAGGAGTTGGTTCTTCCTTCCTTTTTTGGTTCCCCATCCTCGGAGTCTGAGGTGCGGCTTCACTCTTTAGATGTTAGGAGGGCTCTCCTGGTCTATTTGGAGCGGGTCGCTCCTTTCCGTCTCTCGGATTCCCTTTTTGTTAATTTTGGTCCTGTGAATAGGGGTTTGCGTCCTTCTACTCCTTCCTTGAGTCGTTGGGTTCGTTCTCTGATTTCTTTGGCATACAAAGAGGGGGGACACCTTTCTCCTTTGGGGGTTCAGGGTTGTTCCACTCGCTCCATGGCTGCTTCCTGTGCGGAGGTCCAAGGAGCTTTCATTTGGGAAATCTGCCGGGCTGCCACCTGGGCTTCCCCGCTGACCTTTGCCTCTCATTACAGGATTGGCCAGGAGGTTGACTGTGCTGATGTGTTTGGACACAGGGTTCTTTCCACTATGATTCCTGAATAGTGGTTTTTCCCCTGGTCTTCTGTGTTTTTTTAATAAACCTGTTTTTTGCATACCTTCTTTGGTTGCCCTGTTTGGCTTTGTACATCTCATTCTGTAAGGAAGGGAAGCGAGGGAGGGACGATGAGGTAATGCTTCAATTACTTACCGGTAATTGCATTACTCTGAGTCCTACTCCCTCGCTTCCCTTACTTACATCCCTCCCTCCCTCCCTGATGGTCCAGGCCAACCTTTTGGTATGGTTTCGATCTGTGTGGTATTACAGGAGGTATGAGGGGGCTGGGGGCTATATATAGTCCCCACGTGACAAATCACGTGGGTACGGGTGTCTGGTGAGGCAGGGATGCCTCATTCTGTAAGTAAGGGAAGCGAGGGAGTAGGACTCAGAGTAATGCAATTACCGGTAAGTAATTGAAGCATTTGTATCCCTTCCCTATGTATATAGAGATAACTCTAATCACTAGTATATGCAGTAGACCTTTGTATTCTCTACCATTCCTATGTGACTCTTAGAGTATATCCATTCGTATCTCTTCCTTGAGTGACTTTACTATTTGTACATTTGCAATTTTTCTTTCAGTGTGTATCTCTTCCTTGTGTGACTTTACATCTTGTACATTTGCATTTTTTTCTGTTTGTATCTCTTATGTAGCGCATGTAATCCTTAGTCCTTATATTTTGCAACTGGTTCTTATGTAAAGCTCTCTGACACCTTCTGGTAAAGTTTGCGCTATTTAAAATCGCATAAAATAAAATAAAATAAAAAATGACCAGGCTCTCTGACGCCAGTGACGTGTGCTCTCACACTCCAATGAGTCATGTTCTTACACTTCAATGACCCGTGCTCTCTCACTGCAGTTACCCGGGCTCTTACATTTCAGTAACCTACGGTCTCATACTCCAATGAGTAATGCTCTTACACTCCAGTGACCCGTGCTCTCGCAGTCAAGTGACCCATGCTCTCACATTCCTGTGACCCATACTTTTACACTCCAATGAGATGTGCTGTCACACTCCTGTGAGCCGTGCTCTCACACTCCAATGAGACCTACTCTCACATTCTAATGACCCGTGCTCTCTCACTCCAGGCAGTGACTTGGGCTCACAATCTCCAGGGACATGGGCTTGCACACTCCAGTGGCCTGCCTTTTCCTACTCCAATGATCCATGGTCTCTCACTGCAGTTACCCATGCTTTTTCATTACAGTGACCTGGGCTCGCACAGTCCAGTGACCCAGTCTCCCAGCTTCCAAGTAACCTGCCTTTCACACTCCAATGGCCCGTGCTATCTCATTGCAGTAACTCGAGCTCTCACATTCCAGTGACCCACACTCTCACACTCCAATGAGACATTCTCACACACTCAAGTGACCTAAAAGATAGATGCCTGAGTGACATGCACTGGAGGAGTGAGATCTCTTTTTTAAGATGCGGCAGTAGTGGCTTGCAATACTCGGGGGGGGGGGGTCACGCAGGGGAGTTTAAATAAAAAAACACAACTTACCTGGTCCGCGCTGGCTCTGTTGAATCCTAGTCCGGGGTCACACGTTGGGGGCTGCTTGGCACCTTCTGTTCTGCTCTGTCCTGGGCCAGTCCCGCGCCTTCTGAACAAAAGCCCTCAGGCTGCGCTGTGTCTCAGGATTGGCTAGGGCATGGAGACGCCCCGCCCATTAGAGACCGGGGTTGCTGCATGAAGCAACCCTCGGCCTCTCGGGCCCCGCCTCCCCCCTCGCTCTCTCCTGGTCCTTAGGAGGTGGCTGTAGTGCGCATGTTCGGGCTGGTCATAAAAATGACAAGCCCAAAATCAAGCATGCGCACTATTGCAGCTGCCCTTTAGTAAGCGCTGTTGTCAGTCACCCTCCTTGCTGCTGCAGCCAGCCCTGCCCCACACCCCCTTCACCACTGATCGAATGCCTGTCTAAGCGGAGCACCTCGCGACACGCGAGTACTTGAAACTTTGCTAGTATTTTGCTTGCGTGCGGTGCGACTTGGCCAAGTGGGGCAATGCCCCAGCGCCCCAATGGACGCACCGCCCCTGTAGCCCACTGGGCAACATGTGGTGCACGTAAATATAGGCACTATGGGTGATGCTCGGGAATGTACATACAAACTAACCAGTACCCCCCTCACACTTCAGCATTCAAAACCTGCCAAAGAAATTCCCAGGCCATTAGGTTCAATCGCGTATTGTGGTACCCTATTTATTGTTAAAACCCTATCTTCCCCTAGGGCTGCTTTATTCTTAACCCGACAGGCTGCCTATACGAGGCACACGTCCGGCTCAACCTGAGCCCTCCGAGGAATCCATCCTCGGTAAGCACCATTCTTACGCGCTAGTCGCGCCTTGCTCTAATTACTCCGTCTGCATGTTATTTTAAACCACATTTTCCACTAATGCGCCGTTTTTGACTTAGCTTTCACTGTGTCGTCCGCACTGTTTTCACTTCTTTAAAGAATCCCGACACATTGTGTAATATTCACTTAATCATCCCGACACATCTTGTATTAGTCACTTAATCATCCCTGCTATACAGACTCTGCCTTATGAGCCTCAGCTTTCATTACGCGTACACACTGTTTACTCTTAAACGCTGTCATGCACTTTCGGGCTCTCTCCTCATCATTCATCCCACTGGACACATCTCCTTGTGGCTACACGACGTTCTGGGATTACGGGCATTTTCGAATGGTTTAATCTATTTTAGTCACAACGTAGTCTCACCTTGTGATGTTAACATGGGGTCACTACAGTGTACTTCATACTGTGTGCACAACCTACCTTTTAGACCATTCCTACACAGTCACTTGATTAATTTGAGCTTCCTTAGTGCTTTCTATTTCATGTACCAATGTTTTCCTTCTTTCTTCCTCCCCCATAGGCAATAGAGGCTTTCTATTTTTAGGCATTTATATAATGTCCTGATGATGGTCCCCATGATCTAAAAAGTGGGACCGAAACGCCGTCGACCCTTTAAGCACTTTATGCATAAAAATGTTATGTATTGTGAATATGTGAAAGTGCCTGTTTGAGATTTCTGTGTATTTGTAAAATTACAGAAAATTGCTGCTTTTGCCTAAAAGCCCTGTTTAGTTCTTTGCTCCACTCACTGTACTGATCTGTATGTGCTTGGGTACAGGCTTGTGCCCCACTACGGTGAACTGCTGAAGGAATCCTTTTTCCATGTATCTTTTAATATGTAAAGATTGAGACCTCTGTCCGGCTGGACATGTCGAATTGAATATAGAACCAACTGTGGCTATATTTATTGTGCTTGAGTATTTCGCATGCATGGGACCACTGTTGTTTTTGAAATAATTTGTTCCCCGAGGTCCTGTGCTGACTTGCTTGGGGTCCCCTTGTTGGTTGTTATATAATTAGCGCAATCGCATGATTGCAAGGGCTTGTTTTTTGCCTTCCACTTCTCCAAGTGGGCTCATTTCTCCCCACCCTCACGCCTGCTAGATATGACTCACGTGCACGTTTTATGTCTGTTTTCCCTCCTTATTTTGCACACTGTTATGTCTGACCTAGCTCTCCTATACCCGGATGGGTATGTTGTAATTTGACAGCGATTAAGTTGAGCGTTAGCGAAAGACATCTGAGTTTTGCCGTTATCTTAGCATTTGATGGCATCCATTTTGAGTTTGTGGCAGCCATTTTGTCTGCCACGTGTTACCTCGTGTTGACCATGTGTGTTGTCCTACCTTTCTGCTCATGGCCTTTGAATCTGCCCGGCAACAAGCTATTAATAGCATCTCTGTCCTTGCACTGACCGTTAGGGTCCACATCTGTTATTTGTTAGCCATAGATTGCAATGCGTTAGCCGAGACCCTTAAGCTTTGTACTGCCTTCTTTTGAGCACCTGTGTGGGTATAAATAAGCCTTGTGTCCGGTAGCCTTTTGTGCTACTTCTCACAGTGCCGAAGGGTACTGTCCGAACTTTAGCACCACCTCATGAGGTGTAATAAACTCTATGTTTTGTATTTCCAGTTTCCGTGCCAATTTTTCTTTTGGGTCTAAGAACTCTGTGCGCAGAAGGGCGAACCCCTTGCACTAGCGGGTCTGGCTGAGGCCTGCACGACAAATTGGCGCCCGGCACGTGAGGCTCATCGGCGACTCGGATGCCCGAAGGATTGGTCGTGACGAAGGTTCGGAACGTCGCTGAGGACGCGATCGCTGCCAGAGGAGACCCGAGTCTCGGCACCCGAGGTGGTTCTTCCTTACTTTCCGATCCGACTATCCAGGCGGCGCCGGTCCTCGACTGAGATCTCTTCTGCTGGTCTGCCGTGCAGTGACCGTTTCGTCGAATTTAGAACTTGGCAGTTGGAATCTGGACAGCCTATGATTGGTAAGAGCCCTGTTGTAGGTTTTAGAATTTGGATGCCCTTGAGTGGTAAGGTAGTTTTAGGAACGCTTACCATGGCATATTTGTATTTGGGAAAGACTTGTCTACTTTGGCTCTTGTTTGATATGATATGATATGATTTGATATGATTTGATACATGGATATATGAGTTGCAACCCATATAGGCAGGCAATGTGAGGACTTTTCCTCCACTTTTGATATGTATAGCGCAACGTGCTAAGAAAGTACCTTAAGAGCTCTTTCCCTATAGTAGTGTATATTTTGCACTATTTTTGAGCATGCCTGTTCTTCGCGCACATCGAAAGATGTGCTGCTTGTTTGGTGTTACCAGTTTACGACTTGAGGAATCGCAGCCGGCTCCCCCCAAGGGGACACCTAATAGAGAGATGTACATAAAATTTGGTCTTTCTGCCATAATGTACAGCACGTTGTGGCACCGGTATACCAAAAAGGACCCTGAGTTACGGTGGCCACTGTATGGGTCATTTGATGCGCGTAAGGTGGAGTATGTGGAACGATGTTTGTTTGAGCGAAAGTCTAGGCGTAATATGTTTGAGAGTTTGCGAATGTGGGAGAAAGAAGTACGGCAGCAAGAGAAGCGTGAGCAAGCGTTGATTGAGAAAGAGCAGCGGAAGAGTGTGTATGAGAAAGTGCTAGAATTGAAAAAGAAGGAAGCGAAAGAACTGCAGGAGCGAGAGGAGAAAGAACGTAGGTTACAGATATCTGGCCAATATCCTGTCCGTCAGCCTCTCTAGCCTGTCCTTAATAAACCGCAAGATGATTTTTTGTTATTAGATCGACCTCCACCTCCGTATGCCATTCTGTCCGCTCTGGCAGGGGATGATGAGGATTCCGATTCGGGACAACAGAAAGCGCGGGACACTCGATCCATGTTGTCTGCTGAACGAGCGGCCCACATCAGACAGACTGCTCGTAAAGCATTACGTAGCACTAATCCTGCTTCTGATCTTTTTGCTATGATAAAGGATTGGACAGAAAAGGAGCAGATATATTTCACTGCGTCATTTACTGATGAAGTTGTAGAAATGTTCCGAAAACACTCTTCAGTATCAGAACCTGCTGATATCGCAACTAATCGTAAACAGTTACATGACGGTACTTTTGTTTTTTCTCAGGTAGAAGACGCGATTAGACGACTGGTTAAAATACGAGATGAGGCGACCCATCTGAAGGAGCAGAAAAAGATTGCGCACAACGTTCCACAGTCCAATCCGCCCGGAGAAGCGCAGTCTTCTATCTTCGTGACAGATAAGATGATACCAGTTGTCATGAGGCCTATGCGGGAAGCCGCGCCTTTGTATGTTCCTCCTAAAGGAGCGGGTGATAATGATGATAAAAATTCTGTTGATGCCAAGGGATATTTTATTTATAATTGGGTATACACCCCTTGGAATAGAGCAGATGTAATGGCGCTTAAAAATGCGTTGCCTGACCCGCGTAAAATCCCAGCCGCCTTTTACGAAGAAGTTGAGGGCGCTCTAAATTCCTGTACTATGACTTTAAGCGATATAGATCTGTTTTTCGGTCTCATTTTGCCCCAGATAATTGGAGGACCGTTCGTAAAATTGATGATCGGGGGGTTTTAGGTGCCGAATGGAGGGACTTAGAGCGCGTATATGCAGACAGAGAGCCCGCACAAAAACCACATCGGTTAATATTAGATCTTCCTGCAGCCATTTTGACTAAACTTAAAACGATCATCCCCCTAAAAAGATTGATTGGACTGTCTTAGCATCGTGTAAACAAAAGACAGATGAATCTGTTTCTGATTTTTTTCACACGTTTTGAAGAAGCATTTCATGATTTTAGTGGTCAGTCTTTAACAGATGATACCGGCAGGCATTTGTTTGTCGATAAATATGTTACGAATCTGTTACCAGGGATAGCCAGTCGCCTAAAAGCTAGCGAAAGCTCTTGGACTACTTCCTCTCCGGCCTCTGTCTTAACGATGGCTCAATATTACGAGCGCCAGGAAGCGGAGGCGAAGGGGAACGAGGACAAGAAATCAAAAGAGTTAAAAATTAAAGTTATGTTGGCCCAGGTATATGGTCCGCCTTCTAGAAGTTACGATAGGGGCCCGAGAGAAATTATGATACAGGTGGACGAGCACCCCCTAATACTCCTTATGGTCGTACGGATTTATCTTTAAATCAATACGCATATTGTAAACAGTTGGGTCATTGAATGCGTAATTGTCCGGCACTTCGTCCCCAGAAGGATGCCAGGGGACGTGGCCAAGGGAGAACTGGTTCAGGTTTCTCGGAGCCTCGAGGAAACACGAACGATCGTGCCCGATCTGACATGAATGCACGCTCACAGAATAGACAAAACACTTTTGATAGGCGAAATCAATATCAAATGTCTGATTATGTTCAGCCCGATTTGTATGATTCTGACTATGCATAGGGTTGCCTAGGATGGGGTAAGGAATCAGTTGAAGTTCCAGTAGATCAGACGGGTCCCTATGTTACAGCACATGTTTTGGGCTCTACTGATCGGTTTCTGGTTGATACAGGAGCCACACGTTGCGCTTTGTCTAAACAATTGGTTCCGAGGGCTCCCCTGTCTGGCACAACTATTACTTCGATAGGTTTCGATGGAACACCTTCCCTTAGCCCATTGTCACAGCCACTTTTATTCCACGTGGATAAATTTGATGCTCCATGCCCGTTTTTGCTTTCCCCTAACACACCAGATAATATTTTGGGTCTTGATATGTTGAAATATTTTAGAGCCACGATACGATGTTTTCCTGAAGGGGTACGAGTCATTTTGAATGATAACTACATTGAACCTGCTAGAATTTATCTTGTTATAGAAGATATTGCTTTAGCCTCACTTCCTGAATCTTTGTGGGCTACTTCAGACACTGACGAGGGTCACATGGTCATTCCTCCGGTTCAGATTAGCGTCAAGGAGGGAGCTGTGTTACCCCGATTGCCACAATACCGCATCTCACAGGAGGGAGAAGATGCACTCATACGAATTGTACCGGATTTGATACGAGTTGGGGTTGTTGAGGAAGTCCCATACAATGTCTGCAATAGCCCGATTCTTCCGATTTTGAAGAGAGATACTGACACACGAGTTTACAGATTCATTATTGATTTAAGGGAGGTAAACAAAATCATAATACCGCAGTATCCTGTGGTCTCTGATATCACAACACTCCTTACTTTGGTTCCCCCAACTGCCACTACATTTACTGTGATAGACTTGAAGAATGCTTTCTTTTCGATCCCTATTCATCCTGATAGCCGATATCTGTTCGGTTTCACTTTGGATAATAGATCGTATCGATTTTGTAGAGTTCCTCAAGGCTATACTGAGAGCCCAAGTATTTACAGTCAAGCATTAAAAAGAGAACTTGATTCTTTCGTATTGATCAGGGGTGTGGCTCTCATACAATATGTCGATGACATCTTGCTGGCAGCCGACACTCCTGAGCAATGTGAAACATGTACTTTATCTTTACTTTCTTTTCTTGCTTCACATCATCACAAAGTCTCTCGGAAAAAGCTGCAATACTGTAGACCAAAGGTAACCTACTTAGGTAACCTTTTGTCTAAGGAGGGACGTGCATTGACATCAGATCGCATACAAGCAATTTTAGATACACCAGTTCCTACCACACAGAAAGGAGTACGTGCATTTTTGGGTCTCACCTCCTTTTGTAGACAGAGGATTTTGGAATTTTCACACATTGTTAAGCCCTTGTTAGCACTTTTGACGAAAGATACCCCAGTACCCCTCCCATGGACAAAAGAATGTGAAAGTGCTTTTCGACAGTTGCGACAAGCTCTTTGTTCAGCACGTGTTAGGCACACCTGATTATACAAAGCTTTTTACACTTTATGTACATGAGAAAGATGGATGTGTATTGTCAGTGTTGGTTCAGTTACACGGCGACAAGCAACGTCCGTGTGCATACTTCTCAGCAGTTCTTGATCCTGTTGCTAGAGCATTACCTGGATGCTTTCGTTCAGTTGCAGCAACAGCGGTGTCAATTCGACAGAGTGAGGGAATTGTGTTGTCACACAAATTGTTAGTGTTAGTGCCATATGCTGTCGACGATCTTTTGAATCAGACAAAGACGCAGCACTTAACTAGCGCTCGTCTCACAGGATATGAACTGACATTGTTAGCTCCCCACATTACATTGAAGAGATGCGCAACTTTGAATCCAGCCACTTTGTTGCCATATCCGGTGAATCAGCCTCAGTCACAAGAAACGCACAATTGTATTTTTCTGACTAAAGAACAGACAAAGGGTTGTATTGATTTGCAGTATACGCCCCTTCCAGATGTAGATGGTGAATTGTGGGTTGATGGGCCCTGCCTGAAGCTACCAGATGGTACGACTTCAGCAGCATATGCAATTACCACGCTTGAGACAATAGTGGAGACAGCTCGCATACCACAGAAATCGGCTCAAGCAGCTGAGCTGATGGCTTTGACACAAGCGTGTGAGCTTAGCGCTGGTTTGTGTGTGAACATTTACACAGATAGCCGCTATGCTTTCGGAGTAGCGCATGATTTTGGCCTACTCTGGAAGGAAAGAGGCTTTCTTACATTGCACGGAATACAAATAATGCATGGAGATTTGGTGCATAATCTTTTGACTGCATTGACATATCCGAAGAAAATTGCCATAGTGCAGTGCACATAAGAAAGTAACAGATAAGATTGGACAAGGAAATGCTTTTGTAGATCGCGTAGCACGTGAAACTGCGATGCAGAGAAGTACCACTTCTATGTACGTAGTAAAGTCACAAGCTTAAAGATGGCAAGATGCTAGGCAGGAAGTGCGAGAGATACAGAAGACAGCTTCTGATAAAGAACGTGAGCAATGGTGAAAAGAAGGAGAATTAGATGATGAAGGTTGTTGGAGAAACAAGCAGATGGATCGATGGAAGCTGCCTATAGCTTTTGTACAACCTATGGTTCAGATGGCACATGGGCTAGCACATGTTGGAGCTTCTGCAATAACGAGAATGCTTACGCAAGTTTGGGAGCATCCAGAGATTGCTAGCACAGCTAAGAGAGTAGTACAGTCCTGCTTAATTTGTTTACAATACAATCCGGGAAAAGGGACAAAAGTTACGCCTGGAGGTTTTGCTACACCGACTGCACCTTTTGAAGTCCTGTAAATGGACTACATCCATCTTGAGCGGTGTAATAATTTGAAGTATGTCCTAGTAGTGGTTTGTGCCTTCAGTAAATGGATTGAGGCATACCCCACGAAAGATAATACTGCTATTACTACTGCTAAGGTGCTACTGAAGGAGTTCTTCCCGAGGTTCGGTGCTTGCAGGCTTTTATGGAATGATAACGGACCTCATTTTGGCGGGGAAGTTATCAAGTATGTCCTGAACGGATTAGGAATCAAGCAGAAATTTCATGCTGTATTCCATCCACAATCTGCAGGATTGGTGGAAAGGTATAATGTTACTCTCAAGCTGAAAATCGTGAAGATTCAAGCCTCCATGAATCTGACTTGGCCAGTCGCATTGCCATTGGCATTGTTGTCCATTAGATCAGTACCACATTCTAGGACGGGCCTCACCCCGTACGAGGTGGTATTTGGAAGGCCTATGAATATATGGGGACTTTCGAAACCAAGTTCTGTGTATGATGTACCTTGTGTTTTAATGAATGACTATTTGGCACAATTAACTGACAGCTTGGTTTCTATTAATCAACAGGTTCGAGAAGCGCTCCCCGATAAATCCCAAGGTGAGGGCCATGAACTCCGTCCCGGTGACGTTGTGATGACCAAGGTATTTGAGAGAGCTTCGAGCCGAGGTGGCATGGACCAGAGCAAGTGCTTCTCGCTACGAGAACAGCAGTTCGAGTGACCAACAAGAAGAACTGGATACATAGCACCCATTGCCGGAAGGTCTTGCCGACCTTGGTGGAACCTGCTGTGCTGACCGATCATCGGGATATCTTGATTACGGAGAAAGGCCCTGCTGTATCATCTGACGGATCTGCAGAGTTCTTCCCGGACCAGACGACTCCTGGAGCAACGCAATACAATTTGAGATCAAGAAAGTGATTTGCCGTTTTTTTTTGTTGTAAGACTGGTTGAGCAACCGCCCTGGGTAGTGGAAACGGAGAGCCAATATGACAAAGGAGGGGGATCAGCCCTGCTTAGTGTAGCGACCCCTGTCTTGGTCTGTGGTGAAGAAATCAACGTCTGCCCACGGGTAAAGAGCTCATTGACTATTTTTTTGTTTTTAGTTTGTAGAAGACTCTGTGACTATGAATACTACTAAGAGACGGATTTTAGGACTATTAGTGGTTTTTGCTGTTCTGACAATTATAGCAGTGATCACTTGGTTTGTTGAAATGATAATTCCTGCTCGTGATTTTGTTGTGGTTCCTACTACTCCCATTCCGGAAGAGCACCATCATTTCACTCTTCCATACCATGAGTATAAGCACCGAGAGTCTTATTTAAATAATACGTTTGTTCAGATGCTCCACCATAGTCACGATGCCACAAACACTACAAATTGTTGGATATGCGGTATGCTTCTAGCTCATCAGAAGAAAGGTGGAACACCATTTATTCCACTTCCCTTTTCGCATAATGGTTCTTGTCGAGCCTGGTACACACTTCTCTTTTCGAACAGGAAACCTGCAGTAGGTGGACTTCTCTTCCGTTTGAATAAAGAGTGCTACCAAGATGAACATGGGTATCCCCAAGCAAATGGAACTATATGGGAATGGGAAGAATATCGACCAGATAATGCTTCTACGCCTTATGTTTTCACACACACAAGAGACTTTACCACGAGCAATGAATCTGTAATTACTGTAACACGGACTAAAGCAGACCTATGTGTGCAAAGTACTGGACGAATTCCAGTAGGAGATAGCGATTGTGTTGTTATATTGAATATGGATGGAATAAATGAAAGTACCTTTCTAGCTTCACATAACACATATCTAGTATGTGAAAGCCATGGATATCACAGAGTACCTGTAGGGTGGTCTGGCACATGTTATGTTTCTTTTTTATTACCCCCTGTTTTTCTAGCACCTGCTTCATATCACCGAGATTTTAAACTATTTAGGAACATTTCAATGAATCGTTACAAACGTACGATACGAATTGATGAGATAGATCAGACAGACACTAGTCTGCAGCAATATGTTGATTTTAATTTGGGTTTGTTTCCTTTCGTGGGTGCCGCATTAAACTGTAGGAAAATACAGCGATTGACTAGAGTAGTGGAAGCCGTCACTAATGAGACTGCTGTAGCTCTAGGAAATATTACAGAGGAGCTGCAAGTTGCCAGAATTGTGACCCTTCAAAATAGAATGGTTTTAGATGTAATGTTAGCAGATAGAGGGGGAGCATTTAAAGTCATCGGAAGTAGTTGTTGCGTTTTTATCCTTGATAATTCGCCTTCTGTGTATGAAGAAATTCTTAAACTACATAAAATAGCCTCCGACATTCATGAGAAGAATGGCACCTGGACATTTGGTGGATGGTTTTGGGCTCTGGTTTCCGCCTGGGGTTGGAAATTATTGACTATTCTATGTATTGCAGTTGCAGTGATTTTCACCTGTTGTATGTGTATCCATTGTGGCCCAATGCTATGTACCATGTGTATAAATGCTTGTATACCATCCAAACGAAATGCCGTAAAAGCGCAACAATCGTTGGATAAGGAGGTAGCGAAAATAATGTGCATAGATATACGATATGAATGCACAGATTACCCAAAAAGAGCATATGTCTTTAGCTAACGCTAAAAGGGTCGTCTGTTGTAATTTGACAGCGATTAAGTTGAGCGTTAGCAAAAGACATCTGAGTTTTGCCGTTATCTTAGCATTTGATGGCATCCATTTTGAGTTCGTGGCAGCCATTTTGTCTGCCACGTGTTACCTCGTGTTGACCATGTGTGTTGTCCTACCTTTCTGCTCATGGCCTTTGAATCTGCCCGGAAACAAGCTATTAATAGCATCTCTGTCCTTGCTGCTGACCGTTAGGGTCCACATCTGTTATTTGTTAGCCATAGATTGGAATGTGTTAGCTGAGACCCCAAGACTATTAACACCTCCCACTGATTGATTGTGCTTCTCGATATTACCTTGTATGGACATAAAATGTGCTCATAAGCTTTGTACTGCCTTCTTTTGAGCCCCTTTGTGGGTATAAATAAGCCTTGTGTCTGGTAACCTTATGTGCTACTTCTCACAGTGCCGAAGGGTACTATCCGAACTTTAGCACCACCTCATGAGGTGTAATAAACTCTATGTTTTGTATTTCCAGTTTCCATGCCAATTTTTCTTTTGGGTCTGAGAACTCTGTGCGCAGAAGGGTGAAACCCTTGCACTAGCGGGTCTGGCTGAGGCCTGCACGACAGGTATATCAAGAAAATTTGTGAAGGCCCTTCCTTATTTACTGACCAAGAAGAACATGCCACAACTGGCAGTTTGAAGGTTTCTGAGGATTTAGAGAAACAAAAGAAAAAGTATGTCCGTCTGGAACTGATGACTCTAATGCTTACTGAATATTTAAGATCTAATACCATTCCGTTGGGATTACAGGTAAGGAACATCCCAGGGGTTTTCACCAATAATCCCAAATATATCACCAACTTCAGCCATATAGGGACTACATGCTCGAGACATTGGCTGGTCCTAGGTATCGAAACAGTTGCAGAAGAGCTTAAAAAACTGGCCGATCTAATTAAAGATTTGGAGAAACAGATAAATGAAAGTAGTACTGTCCCAGACGCAAAGAAAGTTCTAGAAAAGGTTGAAAAAACGGTTCTTGAATTCCACCGTATTGAATATAATGAGAAATCTAAAAAAGTTAAGAAAGACATTAAGTCATTCACACCGGAACGTACCTATCCCTATCTTAACAAGGATTTCTATATTAATCGTAATTTCAACCACGACCCACAAAATCCAAGACCTTGGGGTAGATTCAATAGAATGAACACTGTGGTAGGCTTTACGGACTCCTCAGCTGAATCATCAGATAATTCAGATTCTGGCAAAGGCCCTAGTGCCCCCATACGAAATCAAAGTACTCATTTTTTATCGAGAGGCAACTCAGAACCTCCCAAAAGAGGTCGAGTGAAAGAACAACAAAGGTGGTACCATCCCCCGGGAGAGAGACAAACCAGACAGAAATTCTAGCAGTGGTAACTGAAACTGATAATTCAGACATGACCATTCCCCTGTTTAATTTGTCCAACCATAACCTCTCTAGTCAAGAAATCTCTATCTTAAGCAAAGGCTTATCCTTTGTCTCTACCACATACCTGAATTTTCTGAATCTTCAATCAGAACTACTGAGTTTCCTCCGTAAAATTAGACTCCGTGCATTTTTAAAATTAAACCCTTCTGAACCCAAAACAGTCATTACACCCTTCAGACCCTCCTCTACCTTTTCCCCTACAGCAACTATGATTCCAAAAGAAATCATCACCTTTGAAAAGGTTATCTTGAAGGATACCACTGATATGGCTAAATCACACCTGTTTATCCCTTATAATATTTCTTTGGAAGAAAAGTTATCCATCTCCTCACTTAGGAACAACAATAGCCTTGTCATCAAGCCTGCTGACAAAGGCGGTGGTATTGTGCTACAAAATATGGACGCTTATAAAACAGAGGTTATAAGACAAGTCTCTAATACAGATCACTACTGCAGACTCCCGACTAATCCCACTCGAGGCCTGCAGACTCTCATTAAACAAATCACCACTGAGGCATTTGATACCGGGTTCCTGAGCAAACATGAACTTAACTTCCTAAATGTGACCAATCCAAGGACCCCGGTAATCTATACCCTCCCAAAGATTCATAAAAGACTGGATAGTCCCCCAGGTCGACCGATCGTGTCGGGCTGTGGGTCAGTCCTCGAACCACTGGGACATTATGTTAACTTCTTTTTAAGAGACTTTGGGCCCGATGTAGGTAGGGCTTTACCGATCGGTATCGGCCGAAAATACCGATTTTTGGCCCTTACCGATCGGTAAACAGCCATCGAGATGTAGGGAACCAACAACAGAACGAATCGGATAGAAAACCGATTCGGAATGAGTACCGAATGGGAAAGAATCCGATACGTACATACCGAAAATCGGATATGTAACGAATCGGAAAAACACCGAATCGGTTACAAGGACCGAATCGGTCCTTGTACCGAATCGTTAGTGACACCGAATCGGAAAATCACCGATTCGGTCCATGTACCGAATCGTTAGTGACACCGAATCGGAAAATCACCGAATCGGTCCATGTACCGAATCGTTAGTGACACCGAATCGGAAAATCACCGATTCGGTCCATGTACCGATTCGTTAGTGACACCGAATCGGAAAATCACCGATTCGGTCCATGTACCAAATCGGAAAAAATACCGATTCGGACATGATCCGAATCGGAAAACATGCCGATTCGTATGAATCTCCGATCGGGAAATTCCCCGATTCCGACAGTTGGGGAGATGTAGGGAGGCACAGAAACACCGAAATCGGCTCAAAATCGGTAGAATTCACTCGGTATTTACCATGGATTGCAATCAGGTGGTAACCAACTCCAACCCATATAAACAGTCCCAAAATGCATTGCAACTTGCAGGATGGCAGCTTTCTATGTCATTGCGAGGCGGCTACGGCTACAGCAGGAAGGACAGAGGGAATGGCTAAGAAATGAACAGGTCTACAGACAGAGGATAACCCTGTTCATGCTCACTGAGGCTGAGATCCTACAGATATACAGGCTGGACTCTGACACCATACTTGAGCTCATCAGGGACCTTAAGCCATACTTGGACCACCACACCCCAAGGGCACACGCCATCCCTGCGCACGTCCAGGTGCTATGCAGCCTACACCTGCTAGCGTCTGGCAGCTATCAAAGTGGAGCAGCAGCAGCAGGAGGGGTGAGCCAGAGCAGCCTGTCAAGGTTCTTCCACATATTCCTTGACGCCATGATAGACAGGATGGACCAATACATCTCTTTCCCTGCAACCCACGCAGAACTGCTACAAACCAAAGCAGACTTCTACCAGATGGCACAATTTCCCCAAATCATCGGGTGCATAGATGGCACGCACATTCCGATTTGCCCACCAGCGGACACCGAATACATATACCGCAATCGGAAATCTACACACACCATCAACGTGCAGGTGATCTGCAATGCCAAGTGCACCATCACAGACCTGGTAGCAAAATTTCCAGGAAGTACCCATGACTCCTATATATTCCAACAGAGCGGCATATATGCACGGCTGATGGCTGGCGATTTTGGAGAAGGATACCTCCTAGGTGAGCCACATCATCAGACCCCCATAACACATAGTAGGTAGGTGTAATACATGTATGCATGTGTCTAATGTGACCCCTTTCTCTTCCAGGCGACAGTGCATATGCCCTCCGCTCATTCATACTCACCCCCTACCTCAACCCCTCCACACCCAGCCAAAGGAGGTATAACCGGGCCCACATACGCACCAGGAATGTTGTTGAACGGACCTTTGGCATCTGGAAAAGTAGATTCAGATGCCTGCACAAGAGTGGAGGTGCAAGGCAGTATACCCCCATCACCTGCTGCAAGATCATAGCTGTATGTGCAATGTTACACAACCTTGCGGTCAAGAAGGGCACTGAGGTGGAGTTGTCTGACTACGAGGACTATGACGACGACGAAGCTGTGCCACTGACACAGCCAGCTGGGGTGTGTACGCCAAGTGATGGCAGATACAGACGTGAGGAGATCACTGAGAACTATTTCTGACTGAGTACAGATGCAAAGACAGCTAAATGTTGCTTGGAAAAAAAAAGTTTTAATAATGATGCACCACAGTTACAGCACTGATGTGCATCAAATAATGGAGATTGTTAACTCAAATAAAGTCCAGGGTTCTGGTTTGCTCATCCCCCCTTGCCAGCCTATTTTTTGGCCCGCTTTCCAGACCCACTGGGGTGTCCCTCGGCCCCCTCCGAATGGCCAGCAGCATCAGCGGATCGCCTGGTGCTCCTCCTTGGCTCTGATGCAGCGCTGGCCGGGCTGCTGCGGCTGCTGCTGTCTCCAGCATCACCCAGGTCCAGGGCAGGATTGGAGGCGGCGTTTGATATTAACATGGCCTCCATGGCCGTGGTGATCCTGGCCATCCCCCTAGTCAGCTCAGCTGTATGCTGACTGAGCACCGATTCCTGATTTGAGCTGCGATGGCACAGCTGTGCGGTCGCCGCTGCAAGGCGGGCCATGGCCCGGTTGAGCACCCGGGCATCCCTCCTGCGCGCAACCTCATGCTCCTCCTGTCTGGCAGAGGAGTGGGTGATGGCAGTGGTCAGCCTGCCCAACCCTGCTGCCACCTCCTTGTTGCTGTCCACAACAGCCTGGAAACCCTTCACCAACTCCCCCATCTGCAGGTTGTGCTGCAGGAGCTGGCGTTGGCAGGCCATGGTGGATCTGGCCTGTTGGCGCTGGATTTTGACCATCTGGCCCTCCAGGCCCAGGAACACACTGCCCTCCCGTGGTGGTGCAGCAGTGGTGGTGGTGGTGGTGGCACGGCGTCTGGCACTGCTGCCTCCGGCCTGCTGAGTGGGCAGGGGTGCCACTGGTGGGGGTGTGGTGCTGGCCGGTCCCGGAGCCCCTGCTCCCAGGACAGGTAGGACGGGTGGCAAGGCCACGGTTGTGGCAGGTGCTGGTGTCGGCGGAATGGTCTGCCTTGTAGGGGAGTTTTCAGGTGAAAATTGCAAGGGGGGTGTGCTGGCCAGTACTGGGGAGTGCACTGCTTGGTAATCAACCACCAGGACTCCCTCCATTCCAAGCCCTGGGGTGTCTCCTTCCTCATCCTCATCCTCCTCCTCCAGGGCAGCCTGGCTGGTGCTCGGCCCTGCGACTGCAGTGCCTGACGTTGATGCTCCCTCTGCTGTCACAGTGTTGCCGCCTGATGGTGCCCCTAGGTACAAAGAAGCATTTGTAAACTGAGTGCCGATGTATTACAGTCAGTACAATTATGGCATTCCACATGTCCTTGCATCTCCTTACACCGTGTCACACTGTTTCCTGTCTTGTGATTCTGCACTGACATATTTGGCTAACTTCTGCTGACTACATGTACCATGATGCTTGTCTCTTGTATGTTGGTGACAGTACAGTGCTGGTGTTTGCCTATGCATTGTGTCTAATGGGGAGGTGTCTGGTAGGGTGTGTCATGATGCGCATGCTTCTTACCTGTAGCTGTGGCTCTCGCAGTGCTGTCCAGGGTCCCGATCCCTACGATGCTCTCCCTCTCGATGGTGCTGGAGACAATTTCCTCCAGCTCGGTGAGGGGTGGCGCCGGGTTCTTGCCTCCTCCGGTGAGATCAGCCTGCCTTTGAAGGTCAGCAAGCTTCCTCTTCGTGAGGCTGCGGAGGTCGTAAAACCTTTTCTTGAGTTCCTCAATGGACCTGGGGGTGACACCAGCAGCATTGACCTTCTGGGCGATGTCGGCCCACAATCTCCTCTTGGTGCTGTCTGGCACGTTGAGGGACAGCTTGCCAAAGAGCTGGCGGTGCACCCTCACCACCTCCTCAACCAGCACCTGAAGTTCGGTGGTGGTGAACTTGGGCTTCCTCTTTTGGGAGGACTTCTGGCTTCCTGCCTGATCTGCCATTTTCTCCTGCTCAGTTTGCAACCTCCTTCTCCCACTGCTGCTAACTGTGTGTTGGGCTCAGGCAGGCTTTCCAGAAACTTCTAGAAACTTCTTAATTGGCTGCACCTGCCAGTGTTGCCACTCCCTGTTTGGGTGGGGGAGGGGGAGCCACCTCATTGGCTGAATCGCCTATTGCCGAGTCGGCTTTTACCGATTCGGTAATATCCGATTCGGTAAAATCCGATTCAGTATTATCCGATTCGGTAAAATCCGAATCGGTTCATGCAATGCATTCCTATGGGCTTTTTCGCCATGGGTCTATGATTGCCGATTCGGTTTTTACCGATTCGGTAAAAGCCGAATCGGTATTCGCCGAATCGGAAATATCCGATTCGGTGGTAGCCGATTCGGTGTTTTCCGATTCGTTGTTGGCCGATTCGGTAATTTCCGATTCGGACCGAGCTGAATCGGAACGTACCGAATCTCATTACCGATGCCGACCGAATCGGTTTTCATTCGGTATTTTTTTCCTACATCTCGTTTTCCGATTTCAGAATACCGATTCGGCCCGCCTCGGTATTTTGAAATCGGAAAATCGCGTTTACCTACATCGGGCCCTTTGTGCCCAACGCCATCTGTTTCGTCAGGGACAGCATGCACATGATTAACTTGAGAACCACCATTTTGACCCTGAGAGAGAGACTCTATGCACTTTGGACGTAGAGTCTCTCTACACCAACATACCGCAAAGAGAGTCACTCTTGGTGATGGAGGCCATACTCAATAAAAGACCACGACCACACATAGTACCTACTTTATTTATTGTACAACTGATTGAAATTTGTCTGACACAGAATTTCTTTATGTTTGATAATAACTACTATCAACAGGTCCGTGGCACATCCATGGGTGCGTTTTCGCACCGACTTTAGCCATTCTGTATATGGATTGGTTAGAATGTAATACTATCCTCAATGATACAAACCCATTCCACTCTGGGCTATTAACGTGGAAGAGGTATATAGACAATATTTTCCTCATCTGGGAAGGCTCAGAGGATGCCCTCCCAGCCATGTTACACTGGCTCAACAACAACTGTAATGGCCTCACTTTTACATTGACACATAGCAGGACTAGTATCCCATTCCTAGACCTCTACATACAGCATAAGGATGGACTGCTCTTTACATCTTTATTTCGGAAACCAACAGAAAGAAATACGCAACTGAGCTATAAACGCTGCCATCCCAGGGCCCTGAAAGATAGTCTCCCCTACTCTCAATTCCTGAGATTGAGAAGAAACTGCTTTCAAAAAAATGACTATTTTACTGAGGCTAACATCCTCTCAGCTAAACTCAGATCCAGGGGTCACCTGCGCCGCTTGGTTAAAAATTCAATGAAGAGGGCTTGGTACTGCCCTCGTGAGCCCTTACTAGAGCCTAAACCTAAGAAACCATCCGAGAAAATAGTATGCGTCACAACCTACTCCAGCATCTCTAACAGAGTCAGAAAAAGTATAAAGAAAAACTGGCACATTCTTAACTCTGGACCACTTAACTGGGAGGCTCCCTTATTCGCATTCAAAAAGAATAAACATTTGAAGGACCAGCTAGTGAGGGCAGCTCTCCCCCCGACTACTACCACCAATACCACTATAAATGATCTCTGGGGTTTTCCACCTTTGAAAGGCCATTTCAAATGTGGCGCATGTGTGGTCTGTGACCTATGTATTGATTGCGAGGAATTTGTATTCAATGATGTGAAAAATGAGCTCAAGACTTTCACTAACTGTAACAGCTTCAACATTGTTTATGCAATTTTTTGTCCTTGTAATCTTATTTATGTGGGCCAGACTAAACAAAAAATCAAACTGAGAATTTCACAGCACCGGAGCCGGATTAAGTACAGAACGGCCAATGCTTCTCTGGTGGAACATTTCATTGACAAGGGGCATAATGAAAACGAAATTCGATGGACTGTGATCAGTCAAGTGACTTTACCCCCAAGAGGTGGTGACCTGGCAAAAATGCTCAACCGGGAAGAGTTAAAATGGATATTAAAAACTGACAGTTTGAATTCTGGCTTAAATCTCCAAGAAGACTGGACCAGCTTGATTTAAAACCATTGATTGCTTGCCTTGGTCACTTTTCATGATATGATGTTAATTGGGGCTTGTCAGTCTAAAATGATTTTGTATATATGATGTTCATATGAAATGTACTTCTTTTTTATTGTTTTATAAACACTTCACTAATAGGCACAATCACTTATAATTCTCTCACTTCTTTCTCTTATAACGAATCTCTATCCATGTTCTGTCCTCCTTAGCGTACCGTCGTTTATGTTCATGCCCTAACCCACCATTGTACCTCCTTTATTTCTATGCCCTCTACATGGCCAATCAGATTCCACTTCCTCAAACATAACGTAGCCTCTCCCTGCAATCCTGGATGCATTGCACAGGAAGTTACCACAGCCGACTGAACCGGTAAGAGCCCATGAGCAGTCTCCGGTTCTACCCCTCTCCTTATTCGAGATAATAGGAGCTTACACCTTCCTTTCCTTTCCTCCATACAGGTGCTTTCGAATTGCCGCGACTCTTTGCGGTACAGACCTGCACCCGATTGTAGTAAGAATTAGAATTGAGGGTGCCATTAGGTTCAATCGTGTATGGAGGTACCCTATTTATTGTTAAAACCCTATCTTCCCCTAGGGCTGATTTATTCTTAACCCGACAGGCTGCCTATACCAGGCACACGTCCCGCTCAACCTGAGCCCTCCGAGGAATCCATCCTCGGTAAGCACCATTATTACGCGCTAGTCGCGCCTTGCTCTAATTACTCCGTCTGCAAGTTATTTTAAACCACATTTTCCAAAAATGCGCCGTTTTTGACTTGGCTTTCACTGCGTCGTCCGCACTGTTTTCACTTCTTTAAAGAATCCCGATACATCGTGTAATATTCACTTAATCATCCCGACACATCTTGTAATAGTCACTTAATCATCCCTGCTATACGGACTCTGCCTTATGAGCCTCAGCTTTCATTACGAGTACACACCGTTTACTCTTAAATGCGATCATGTACTTTCGGGCTCTCTCCTCACCATTCATCCCACTGGACACATCTCCTTGTGGCTACACGGCGTTCTGTGATTACGGGCATTTTCGAATGGTTTAATCTATTTTAGTCACAACGCAGTCTCACCTTGTGATGTTAACATGGGGTCACTACCGTTTCCTTCATACTGTGTGCACAACCTACCTTTTAGACCATTCCTACACAGTCACTTGATTCATTTGTGCCTCCTTAGTGTTTTCTATTTCATGTACCAATGTTTTCCTTCTTTCTTCCTCCCCATAGGCAATAGAGGCTTTCTATTTTTAGGCATTTATATAATGTCCTGATGATGGTCACCATGATCTAAAAAGTGGGACCGAAACGCCGTCGACTCTTTAAGCACTTTATGCATAAAAATTTTATGTATTGTGAATATGTGAAAGTGCCTGTTTGAGATTTCTGTGTATTTGTAAAATTACAGAAAATTGCTGCTTTTGCCTAAAAGCCCTGTTTTGTTCTTTGCTTCACTCACTGTACTGATCTGTATGTGCTTGAGTACAGGCTTGTGCCCCACGACGGTGAACTGCTGAAGGAATCCTTTTTCCGTGTATCTTTTAATAAGTAAAGATTGAGACCTCTGTCCGGCTGGACATGTCGAATTGAATATAGAACCGACTGTGGTTATATTTATTGTGCTGGAGTATTTCGTATGCATGGGACCACTGTTGTTTTTGAAAAAAAAACTGTATGAGACTGGGTGTAGAGCGATATCTATTTAAGTAGACTTTGTAGATGGTGTCCCAAAAACATGTAACCATCTGTCTTTGTTTTTTTTACACATATGAATTTAGTGTAATTTACATCGATCTTTACCTCACTAATTGAATATACATAAAGATAAACTAAATCAGATTGGAAAGGAGATGCCGTCCGCAGTGTACATCATCGAGCTCTAGAATGATAGAATGTAATATGCTCATTTTCGGAGATTCCGTATATTTGAGAACTCCAAGATGGCGCCCGCGATGTGGAGAGGTTAGTTAGTCCATCATCTACCTCGAGGACGGCCAGGTGTCAGGACCCCTACACCGGTTTCAATCATTTGCAGTACAGAATTGCCTCAGATGGTTCAGGAATCCTCTGGGCGTAACATGTGGACTGAGTGGGTCCGGCGATGGAGACATAAGATGGCCGCCAAAGTCAAAATGCAGGTTGTTGGTCTAGTTTCTGCGCCGCAGCTGCAGGGAAATTAAGGTGCAGCGCGAGCGCATCAGAAACCGCGCACATCACCAAGGTTCCCAGTCGTAGACGGCGTGTTGAAATAGCGCTCTTGTTCCTTAGTTATTTTAGTCACGTAGGTAAACTACCCGACACTGCAGAAACCGGAGAGCTGTAAAAACTATTTCCGAGACGCAACTCGGCGCACTGAACCAAGCGCGAGTGAAGAGCAGAGTTTGTCACCTGAGCGGCGTCAAGCTGACAGCGAGAGAGGAGTTGACGTATCCGAGCGGAGGAGAGCAATGAGAAGCCGAAGCTAAGTGAAAGTTAATATAGAGATTTATGTGCTAGAAGTGCATACTTACCTGGTCAAAGCATAACCGTTGAATCCTAGGGACGCCTAGAGATAAGCGAGAGACAGAAACGAAGTAAGCGTATTGTGAGGAAAAGACAACAGTATGCTTGCAACAGTAATTTCAATGTAAATATGTAAATACTTACCTGGAACTGCAAATGGTGTCGAAAGTTCTTGAAAAAACCTGTACAGACATTAACAGAGGTTAAAGAACTAAGACTCCAATAAGAAGGCAGTATATAAGGAAGAAGAGAGAAATACAGAAACCAATTATAGAACAGACTCATCTAGTTAGTGAAGTAAGTGCACTTGCATATTAATAATTCAGTAGGGGTCAGTTGAAGTAAACTGACTAGTGGAACTAATACTTTATTTTTTCCAATAGTAACAACTAACAGACGAGGAAGCTAGAACTTCAACTATAAGACAGAAGAGAAGCTTAAGTCCAGAAGAACAAGGGTGGGTGAGATATAATAGCAGAGTCAGTCTAGATTAAGAGTAGAGTAGGATTGTATTATAATGGTGTATTAATTTCTAGGTTCCATTGAACGAACAGACGACGTCAGCAAGTAGCAGACTGAGGGAGCAGACTCTGGACCAGTCTCTTCTTTGTTATTTTTTATTTTATCCAATTCCCCCGTCCCCCGAGGTAATGATTAGGAGGTTCTGTGAAAAGACCTACTAGCATTTCTTAGAGGGATTTTGGACCTAGCATCTCTGTTCCCGTGCAAGAACTGGTAAGCCACTAAAGTTTGATAAGCTTAGAGTTCTGACAGAGTGAAGTGACCAAGTTGCCTTCGCACCTGAACAGAGATGGCGGAAGGAATTGACGTACAATCCTTAGGAACAATACTAGACGCTATACAAAAGTAATTGGGAGCAGTCAGAGAAGAAAATCGTAACCTTAGACAAGAGGTAGTCAGTGCCAGGAAAGAAACCGCAGAATTAGCACAAAGGCTAAGACAATCTAGTAGTCCGGAGAGAGAAGCGATGAATCCTGTATTAGAAGCTACTAATAGATCAACCACATAAGTAATTCATTCCCTATCCCCTGTCATACCATTAGCCGCTACAGGAAGATTTAATGGGGATCCGCAGAAGGCACAAATATTTCTCTCCCAATGCTCATTGCACTTTATGTGCCGCCCTTCGATATTCCCTGACGCGCAGTCCAAAGTGGCTTTCATACTCTCTTATCTAAGTGGAGATGCAGCTTCGTGGTCTATGCCCCTAGTCTCCCGGGATGATCCTCTGTTAAGAAACTTTGAAGAATTTAAACAAGAATTCCTTCAGATATTTGACAGGCGGAGGATATCTCAAGTGGTGGATAATGAATTACTTGACTTGCGACAAGGAAGTCGAGATTTGATAGCGTACCTGGCTCAGTTCAACAAGCTGGTGGTGGAGACCGACTGGCCAGAAAGCAAGAGAGCGGCGTGTTTTATCGCGGTTTGAGAGATGAATTAAAGGATACGTTGGCTCAAATTCCTAACCGACCCACCGAGATCACAGCGCTAATAGACTTGGTTTTGGAGATAGATTTCCGACAGGGGGAGAGAAGAGGAGAAAAGAAAAAAGACTTTAGAGCAATAGCTCCGAGATTCGACAGAGCTCGACCTGATAGCACTAGAAGTTCTGAGACTCAACAAGGAACGGAACCAATGCCGATTGGAACAATAAGAGGGCCCTTATCTAAGGAAGAGAAGGACAAAAGAAGAACTAGTAATTTATGTATGTACTCTGGATCAGGGGGGAATTTCGTTAGAAATTACCCGAAGAAACCCCAGAACACTTTCAAACTGAAGGAAAACTAACGGCACCACCTGTGGGAGGAGTTGAACGGGAGGGTGCGATCCAAGAAATAACTCCAAATGAACATCGAGTAGCGAACACACTGAAATCTGCGGCTCCACATCTAAACCTGTCCATGGAGGTTAGATTCAGGCAAACGACCCTAACGGAGGTATCAGTCATGATAGATTGAGGAGCCACAGGGAAATTTTGTGACCTAAGGTTCGCGGCCAAGGTGGGCATCCAAGCAATCAAGAAGACTAAGAGCGAGCCCGTTCGGGCGGTGGACGGAACAAACCTTTCGTCAGGTCACACAGAACCAATTCATCTAATTTCTAGTGATGGACATAAGGAAAAGATTCAGTTCAACTTAATTGATGCTCCCCAGTTTCAATTAATTCCAGGGCTCCCGTGGCTCACCGAACATAATCCTAAGATCAACTGGAGTTCCAGAACCATTGTGATGGACTCGAGCTACTGCCACGAGAACTGTTTTGGTATTGAGGAGAAACCCTTGGAGAACAATCCGGCTTTATCTCTGTGTTCAACTGGGCATTCCATGTGCGTAATAAAAATCCAGGAAATTCACGAAGAGTACAAAGAGTTCGAGGATGTGTTCAACGAAGTGGAAGCTGAACAACTACCTCCACATCGAGTGTATGACTGCAAAATAGATTTGGAACCGGGTGCAAACCTGCCATGTAGCCGTGTCTATGCACGGACGGAGAAGGAGCACCATCATTTGAAGGAGTATTTGGATGAATACTTAGCCAACGGATTCATTAGGCCCTCTCAGTCTCCCGTCTCATCTCCATTATTTTTCGTGCTGAAGAAGGAGGGAGAATTACGGATATGTATCGACTACAGAGCAATCAACAAAATAACCAAGAAAAATCGACGATATGCCCTGCCATTAATATCGGTACTCCTAGACCGAGTGAAGGGAGCTCAAATCTACACAAAATTAGACCTGAGAGGTGCATACCATCTAGTTCGAATTTGTGAGGGAGATGAGTGGAAGACGGCATTCCCGACTCGGTTTGGGCTTTTTGAATACCAGGTGATGCCTTACGGATTGTGCAATGCCCCAGCTGCCTTCCAGCATTTCATCAACGACATCCTGAAGGAATTCATTGATCAGTGTGCAATAGTGTACATTGATGATATATTAATATACTCATCTGATGAAACCAGATGCCACGAGCAAGTGAAAGGAGTGTTGAGGAAGCTACGAGAGAATAAATTGTTCGTAAAATTGGAAAAGTGCGCCTTCAACGTTTCGCAAGTGGATTTCTTGGGTTTCGTTCTTTCGCCTTCCGGAATTTTGATGGATCAACGAAAGGTTGAAGCGGTAACGAATTGGGAATCCCCTGCAAGTGTAAAAGAAGTCCAAAGTTTCATCGGATTCGCCAATTTTTACCGGAGATTTATTAGTGAATTCTCCAGGAAGATTCTCCCTCTTACTAAATTGCTGAGGAAAGGAATCAAGTTTGAATGGTCAAAAGAGTCGGAGGAAGCTTTTCGATCTTTGAAGAAGGATTTCACCACAGCGCCGGTCCTGTTACATGCGGATCCTACTGAACCCTTCTATGTTGAGACGGATGCGTCAGACCAAGCTGTGGGAGGAGTTTTATCTCAACGACACAAGACCACAGGTCAATTGCACACAGTCGCTTATCGATCTAGAAAACTGACCCAGGCAGAGATCAATTACACCATCACAGAGAAGGAGCTACTAGCTATTAAGGACGCCTTCAACGAGTGGCGACATTACTTGATGGGAGCCCAACATCAGGTGACGGTGTTTACGGATCATCGCAATTTAAAATTCCTAAAAACTGCCAGAACTCTTACACCCAGACAATTGCGATGGTCCTTGTATTTTTCAGACTACGATTTCGTAATCACATATCGTCCTGGAGCTCAAAATGGAAAGGCAGATGCGTTATCCAGATTGGGCACGGAAGCTCAGAAAACTTTTACAGAGATTCAGCCAATTATTCCAAGTGCTAAGATTATTGGAGCTACGACCTCAATCAATCTGGAAAAAAACTGTAGCAGAAGTTATGAGTCCAGAAGTTATGCAAGCTTGTGCAAAAGAAGACTCGAACAGGAAGATCATTCGGCAGATGCCCTATCATCAAAATGCTTTGTATATCCCCACTACGGACTTACAACAGCAACTGATACGCTAATGCCACGATGACAGACTAGCTGGGCACAAAGGAGAACCCAAGACTGAGGAGTTAATTAAGAGACACTATTGGTGGCCGAAGATGACTTCAGATATTGAGAAGTATGTTAAGTCCTGTGAGACTTGTGCTCAGGGAAAGTCGGAACGGCAGGCTCCGAAGGGTTTATTGCAGCCCTTACCCACGCCCCCATACCCATGGCATACAGTCACACTAGATCTCAGCACAGATTTACCCAATAGTCAGGGCTTCGATACTATCTTAGTAGTTGTAGACGCCTTTTCCAAGATGGCCCATTTTACAGCTTTAAAAGGGGTTCCTTCTGCTAAACAGTTAGCCGCCCATTTCAGCTCCCAGATAGTTAAGATACATGGAATACCTAAAATAGTGATCTCAGACCGGGGTTCCCAGTTTATATCCCATTTCTGGAGGGCCTTTATGGAAGGTTTAGGAAGGGAAGTGAGATTCTCCACTAGTTATCACCCAGAGACTGATGGGCAGACCGAGAGGGTGAACCAAGAACTAGAACAATACCTGCGACTATTTCTGTTAAAGGAGGAGTGAAATTGGTCGGATTATCTGTGTTCGGCAGAATTTGCCCACAATAATGCGAAGAGTAGTTCCACGGGGTACTCGCCCTTTTACTTAAATTATGGCAGGCACCCTAATGCGACTATTCGACAAACCGATATAACAGTCCCAGCAGTTAAAGAGGTAGTCTTACATTTACATCAAATACAGCAAAGGGCAGTAGACAAACTAAAAATAGCCAAAGAGAAGTATAAGGGCTACGCAGATCGAAAAAGACGAGAAGGGCCTTCTTTGACTACTGGAGAACGTGTCTGGTTGAGCACAACGAATTTAAGATTAAAAGGTAATCGGAAATTTCAACCACGATTTATTGACCCTTATCCAGTGGAAGAAAGATTGAATCAGGTCACCTATCGATTGAAACTACCACCTAAGTTAAAGATCACCCAGTGTTTCACATTTCTTTGCTAAAGAAAGCCTCCACAGATCAGAGAACTCAAGCACCCCCAAAACCAATTCAGCTAGAGACAGGAATGGAGTTCGAAGTAAAAGAAAATTTAGATTCCAAAAGGTCCAGAGGAAGACTGTACTATTTAATAGACTGGAAAGATTATGGTCCTGAGGAGCGGTCTTGGGAACTGGATGAGGATGTTCATGCTCCTAGGTTAATTAAGTCCTTTCACCGACGGTTCTCCACAAAGCCCAGGGATAAAGAAGATACCTTGTTGGGGGGTACTGTCAGGACCCCTACACCGGTTTCAATCATTTGCAATACAGAATTGCCTCAGATGGTTCAGGAATCCTCTGGGCGTAACATGTGGACTGAGTGGGTCCGCCGATGGAGACATAAGATGGCCGCCAAAGTCAAAATGCAGGTTGGTGGTCTAGTTTCTGCGCCGCAGCTGCAGGGGAATTAAGGTGCAGCGCGAGCGCATCTGAAACCGCCCACTTCACCAAGGTTCCCAGCCGGAGACGACGTGTTGAAGTAGCGCTCTTGTTCCTTAGTTATTTTAGTCACGTAGGTAAACTACCCGACCCTGCAGAAACCGGAGAGCTGTAAAAACTATTTCCTAGAGGAAACTCGGCGCACTGAACCAAGCGCGAGTGAAGAGCAGAGTTTGTCACCTGAGCGGCGTCAAGCTGACAGCGAGAGAAGAGTCGACGTATCCGAGCGGAGGAGAGCAATGAGAAGCCGAAGCGAAGTGAAAGTTAATATAGAGATTTATGTGCTAGAAGTGCATACTTACCTGGTCAAAGCATACCCATTGAATCCTAGAGACGCCTAGAGATAAGCGAGAGACAGAAATTGAAGGAAGCGTATTGCGAGGAAAAGACAACAGTATGCTTGCAACAGTAATTTCAATGTAACTATGTAAATACTTACCTGGAACTGCAAATGGTGTCGAAATTTCATGAAAAAACCTGTAGAGACATTAACAGAGGTTAAAGAACTAAGACTTCAATAAGAAGGCAGTATATAAGGAAGAAGAGAGAAATACAGAAACCAATTATAGAACAGACTCATCTAGTTAGTGAATTAAGTGCACTTACATATTAATAATTCAGTAGGGGTTAGTTGAGGTAAACTGACTAGTGGAACTAATACTTTATTTTTTCCAATAGTAACAACTAACAGACGAGGAAGCTAGAACTTCAACTATAAGACAGAAGAGAAGCTTAAGTCCAGAAGAACAAGGGTGGGTGAGATATAATAGCAGAGTCAGTCTAGATTAAGAGTAGAGTAGGATTGTATTATAATGGTGTATTAATTTCTAGATTCCATTGAACGAACAGACGACGTCAGCAAGTAGCAGACTGAGGGAGCCGACTCTGGACCAGTCTCTTCTTTGTTATTTTTTATTTTATCCAATTCCCCCGTCCCCCGAGGTAATGATTAGGAGGTTCTGTGAAAAGACCTACTAACATTGCTTAGAGGGATTTGGGGCCTAGCATCTCTGTTCCCGTGCAAGAACTGGTAAGCCACTAAAGTTTGATAAGCTTAGAGTTCTGACACCAGGATAGGAAGTATTTCTATGATCCCAGCTGAAGGCAATACTAGTTTTGGCGCCTTGTTTCAGTTTAAAAATGCTGCAATCCCATTATTCCTTCTTTCGTCACGTGGCAGCACTGGTTTGCTGGGTAGCCGTATGAGTAGACTGACTATTTTGAAGGTGAGCCACGGGGGTCTTTAGAACAACACGGGACTATATGGGTCCCGGGCAGTACTTTTGGAATGTAACGGCATGTTTCAAATATCTAGATCTCCTTAGAAGAATGCTGACCTCTTTTGAAAGGCTAATGAGATCTTTCCATATGATATATTTAGTTCTCGAGATGAGTTAAACCGGCTGGTTTTGCTGCTTCCGAGTTTGTTCTTATCTAACTTGGTTGTCATTTTATTTATGTCCCGGTTGATGGTGAAGAAACACTTTGGGACATATAAAAGGGGAATCTTTTAGATTAGGACTTCTTAGGAAGAACGTTTGCCCTTTCGTAAAAACAACAGGATTTTCCTCGTATGTTTTATGCATTTTTACACGAACCTCGAAATTGGGTAAACCGCTTGGTTATACCGCCCATAAATTGACTGTGAAAAGAAGTAGATTATGACTATATGTATGTCCTTGATGATGGGCAGGGACTCCTTCGTCATTTATTATGTCAACTATTAATGTGAGGCTACGTGCAGGATTTATGGGTTGGGATTAAGATAACAGAGACATTGTTATGATGGCGACTTAATTCGTCTATATTTATAAATACTGATACATGAGCAAAATAATAAGTTCATCAGGTTAGTGACGATAGATAAGGTCTTGAGGAAGGTGGTGGACAATCCACAGAAACGCCCGTCGACCTTGCGTGGAACCAAATTTAACAACTTATGGTTCAAAGTCAGACAGAGTACCTTTCTGCCTTATGAATCAAGATTTGTTCAGATACTGCATATGTATGGTGTGTGTGGATGGCTATAAATTGGAATGAATGATATTGAATGAGTGGAATTGTGTTAATACTGATGTGTTTTTATAGCCAAGGGGTCATTTATTATGAAATTGTAATTGTATCTGTCGGAATATGAGTTTTGCACAAAATAATGTACGTATCATAGATAATGAGGTGAAATAAAAATATACTGAAGAAATGTCATGTACTAGTCCTGAGGTGGTTGTTGTGTGTGAATATATCGCAATATACAAACAATGTTGGTAACTAAAATTACATAGGTCATGAGGGAAACTTCTTTAGTATTATAACCCTTTTTCCCCTCTTTTCCCTGACCTCAAAGTAACGTTAGAGGGGTCCCCTCCTTTATGTTTTCACACTCACCTGTACCTCCAGCCTCCCAGTCCCAGCAGCGGTGTGCAGGCCATGGTTGGGCGCTTTGCGGCAAAGGGGTTCATCACTGTTTCACCATCCAATGTGTGCAGGCCGCATCTCTGCTCAGGACCGCAATCCATCTCTGGCAACGGACAGGACTCTAGAAGCTGCAACTACCGCCAGCAGCTCTTTGGTCCTGCAGCACTCGGGCACTTGTCTATGAGGGCTGAGGGTGGGCCCAGCCCACTTCCCTCACTCTCTTCACCGCAGTGCTTATGTCCACTGTAAGGCTCCCAGTTTTCCGACTCAGCACAGGCCCGGCCTTCCGTCTCCACACCGCCCACGTGGTCAGTAGCCGCAGGCCAGTATTCCCGCCAAGCAGAGACATAAATACACTTTAGGAGCCCTTGCAGCTTCTTTCAGGTGTCTTGACACAGATTCTGCGCAGGCTCTGTCGTATTAGGAAGCAGTTGGCAGGATAATAATCGGATTGTTGAACCCGGCTGGCACAGCTGCACTACAGTTCGGCCATATTGCTGTGGGCTTTCTGGCACCCCTATTCAGCCATTACTTTACACTTTAAACCCCTGAGCTGGACAAATGTCATTGCTGGTGCAGTGGTCTAGTAGCAGTCTAGCAATGGACATACTGCTTTCCTGATTCTAGTGTTTATCAAAAGTACCTAATATAGCAATGTTTCAGCATACAAAGGTTCCTATTTCTTTCCACAGCTTTGCAATGTCAAATTGCATGCTATATCAAAAGGCATACTCTCCATATTCTTAAAATCAAGATTGAAAAACCTGTCCTTTATTTAAAAGTTCAGATAGGCCCCTGTCATTTTTCTTGCAAAGGGTCCTCTCCTTCCTTCTATCCTCAATGTGCCTTCTCTAAGTCAGATGATTGTTTGCCTTTATCTATTTTAATGTATTTTTCCTGATGGCCTTTAACTCATTTCTAAGATCACAGTCTCTTTGAAAGTTATAGTCCTGCAACTTAACAGTGCCTAATCTCCTCAAACTGATTGTTGGGTGGGAAAATCCTCTGCATGACAAGAGATATTTACCCCTGCCCAGAGTGCCCAACTGTACTGTTATTTGCATCCCTAATGTTGATTTTTGTCACAGGTGAACATGGTTCATGCATGTGCACCATGATATAGGCTTGTCTCATGGAGTGCAGCCTTGTTGGACCAGGATGGGCGCCCAAAGCACTGTTCTCATAGTGGTGGAAAGCTACTGCCTTCACCAGGAGTTAAGCAGAACAAGCACAGTGGTGGCAGCATACCGTATAGTGATCAGCAATAGTGAACAGGACTTTTTTATCGTGTGTCACTGGAGTGAGGCCTACAGACTCACTCCACTTTTTAAACGTTTATCTGCAGTGTGCTCAACTCACCCTTGACCTACATCAGGTAGATGTGGAAGGACGTGCATGATGGAAACTTGCTGAATGCTCGTAAGAAGTACACCAAATAAGTTGTGAAATGTGTAACAGTGCACTCATAGTAAATGTGTGTATGATGGCTACGAGTATTTTTAAAATACTATGCTGTGGTACAATACAGAAAGGTTACAGTACTGAACATGTGAGAAGACTGAATGTGTTTGCTGCATGCATGCTTGTGGTGGCATTATACATGAGGATAACAAGGCTGTGCAATAAGTATGCTGTGTATGTACACTGAGTGCAAGTGTGCCTGGAGGACCTTGGGCTCCATTTTGGGTAGCCCTGGACTGCATGTAGAAAACATGAGGGGTAGAGGAATCACCCCAGACAGATTTGTGTACTGCTTCATTTCTGTAAGCTGTGAGACATATTCACTGGATGATGGGACAGTGAACCGTTTTCTGTGCATTTCAAAAGGTTCTTTGATTCAATGATAGATCACAAGGAAGGGGCGTGGACACACCTCAGGAATAGAGAGTTGGGGCTGATAAGGCAATCAGAAAGAGTAGGGCTGGGAGTCCACTATTAACCTTTTGATGCACATATCACCGTGGCTGACCTCCAAGTGTGAACTCCAGTCACTCCAATTAATTTTGTTGTGGGTTAATCAGCATCATAGTCCTGTTTGCTATTACAGACATCCTTCAGGAGGAAGAAGAAAGTGGAAAGATGTCCATTTCAAAGAAGCAGAACCCAAACATAAAACTTCAAAGACTCAGACACTAAATTACACCATGTGGCCTGTGTGAGGAGAGGAAGCTCTGTAAGACTTCTGGTTGTGACCAGGACTGGAGACCCAGGACTGCTAGTTTCCCTGCTGGGTGAGAGGATATCACCCACAGAAACCAAGGCCACCTGCCCTGGAGCCTCGGGCACCAGTGCTTGCCTGCTCACCAACACCAGTGTGCTGGAGAGGGAGAGGAGAGTACTGGAAGGAGCAAGGTCCATGGGAGCACTATAGTGAGAACTCCCTGTGCGAGGTGTGAGGAATCCACTCTTGCACCGAAGGGGACGTAGCCCGTGTGTTGGATTGATTCGGCGTTCCCGGTGTGTCAAATGGGCCGCCATGGACTGAGAAGAGGAGCAAGGGTTGTGTGGAGGATGCTAGGCCTGCACAAATTCGTGGTGAGTGACTCTGTGTAAGAGAGGGGGGACCATCATGATCATCAATACCAGGTCAGTGTAACTGGATTTGTGAGTGCCGTGGCAGTGACCCCGTATGCCAGGAGGGGCCGCCGGAGTCATTGAGGCGAAGCGTTTGGGCTACCGCCCAGGACCGAGAACCTGCTGCTGAGACCAAAGCTCGGCAAGTGCGCATACTGTGAATTGCACCGAAGGAAGCCCGAGGATCAAAGGACATCATCGGAACCCCATCAGAGCAAAGAGATCAACCTCACCTGTGAAGGGAAATGTGAACGACCGTGCGATCACCAGAGTGGGAACAACCCTGAGCACTAGAACCAGCTGGTAGCATGTCTCAGAGGAGAGAGCCTGCACCTGCTGGGTGCTGCCACTTGTGAGCGAGTGAGTGCCGCCTGGCTTTGTTAACCTGGAACAGGACTTCACTCTACCGCTGACGGGTTCCATTTTTCTGGAGCCAGTAAGCTATGATCTGGGCCTCTGGGGCAGAGGGGACAAACTGCCATCAGTAATGTCACCCTGTGAACTCTTGTGACTGGATTCATGAAAGGAGTCAGTTAGGAGAACTTGAGTACAGCGTAATAGTTAGATTCCCTGGATGCAGTCATCAATGAATGGGGAATAACATTGGACCTGTTGCATTAAAGTTAGTGGGAAAGGGAGTGGCCTCAACGGAGATGGTGTTATTTCTTTTGAATGTTGTTGTCCTTTGCATGCGTAGAATTAGAATTAAAATAGCTCTTTTTATATAACAATAAGTAATTGACCGGACCTTGATTTATTGTTTGCGCTGCTTCCATATTGAGTTATGAGTAGTTTTCACTGATTTGAATCTGCACTTCCAAATGAAGGAGCCTTGATTGCTCACTCAACACTACCTCACAAAGAGTCAGGTGCAGAAGGGGTGCTTGGCCCATTTGAGCAGGATCCATAGTAGACCGGGCCCTGGGACATCGAGAGTAAAAGGCCTCAGCCACCACGGGTGGGCCCAGTAAATTCAGCTTGCCCCTTGCTCCACGGAAAGGAGTACTGACACCGATCTATTAATGACACCAGTCCATCTTCATGGATAACCCATACCTACCAACTGCTACCCTCACACTAATGCTCACACCTAAGTATTCTTAATTTAATCTGCCACAAAGAATCTGGAGTAAATTCATAGAGTGTTTTTGTGAGTGCACACGACTAATCCAAATAACTAACAATGCTAATAACACTGGACTAAAGACTAAACTTGGATTCCAAAGCAGCAAACCGCCCACTGTAAAGCAGTTCAACGCCTTGCCAGGTGTTGTAAGCACTATTTAAACACAACTACAATCCTGTTATTTGCAGCACAGTAGGTTATTAAAGGAGACATCTCGTACTGTGAGATGGAAGAATGCCTCACGTCCAGTGACCACAACACAGAATGTTAAAGCTCCATATTGTAACATTGAATTCCAGCTCCCATCATGTATGTAATGTTTTGATATGCTTGGTCAGTTACGCAGTCTGAAATGCACCCCATCAGTGTAACTTTTTTTTTTTAAAACATGTTTTATTGCATTTTCAAAGTAACTAAATCATGAGTATCCAACATACATCAGTAGGATATAGAATGATAGCATGTTACACAAATTGGGATACTTGTAGGATACAATTTGCAAACAGAACATATATAATAACCCAAACTTCACGCTGACTGTCCCACCTCCAGGCATTGGCACATATGATTGACAACATGTACACAGTGAAAAGAAAACTCCGACAAAATGGCCATTAACATCCAATAAAAGCAGGTTCTTCAGGGGCTTGCGGGGGAAAAAGGGGAAGATCTATACCCCGGTAGGTAGCCCATCTAGACCATATCTTCCTATGCTTTTGTGGGCATCCTGTGCTTGGAAGACTACTATTTCTGCACCCATGCAAGTGTCAAGTGCTCCACACCATTTCCCATTGTCGGCGGAGAAGTTCCTTTCCAAAGCTGAGCGATATCCCGCTTGGCAATCGTGAGCGCTAAGCAAAGTAGGTGTTGCTTGTATCGGTTCCCCCCTATATAGTCAGTACTATGAAGAAGGAACAGTCGAGGATCAAGCGAGAGGTCCCATGACAATACCTCCTTAAGACAAGTCTGAACCCTGTACCAGAAGGGCTGAATTGCAGGGTAGCCCCACAACTCCCTGCATCAGCCAGACTCATACTGGACATCCCTCGCCAAGCTCACATTACCGGCCACCTGAAAGACCTCCACTGGCTTCCCGTCAACAAGAGAATAACGTTCCGTCTCCTCACCCACACACACAAGGCCCTCTACAAACTAGGACCCGAATGCCTCAACACACAACTGTCCTTCTACACACCCACACGCCAACTAAGATCTTCCAACCAAGCACTCGCCACAGTTCCGCGCATCCACAGATCCACCATGGGAGGACGCTCTTTCTCCTACCTGGCGGCCAAGACATGGAATTCTCTCCCCACTCACCTCTGCATCACACAGAACCACTTTTCTTTCAGAAAGGAACTTAAAACCTGGCTATTCGATAAATAATGCTCCCCCCTCCCACAAGCGCCTTGAGACCCTCTGGATGAGTAGTGCGCTATACAAATTCCTGAATTTGAACTATCTTCCAAAGGCAAAGACGTGTATAGTATACCATATGTACAAATTTAAATTGAATAAGATGGTATCTAGAGGTCACCGGGGTGCCCCAAGGACGGGTGATATGCTTCTGCCCAATCGTCATCCCTTAGTTAAGGGATATCATCCTGCCATGCCTTCCTAGTCTTATGGAGAGTTGTGGTGGCGTGTGTAGTCAGTGTTTGATAAACCTGCCTTATTTTGTGAGCACCCAGGTCTCCTATAAGGAGGCGGCCTTCCAGTGGGTGAAATTAGAGAGGTCATCTATGTGTTGGATCGCTGGAGTGAGCGCGTGGCGAAACTTTAGATATTTATAGAATTGGGTTTTATGGAGTTTGAACTCTTCCTTGAGTTGCTGGAAAGATTTTAACGTGTGCCTTGCATGACATCTCCTAGAGTGGAGATGCCAATGAGATTCCACTGGTGGAACCCCCTCAAAGCGGTCACCTGGCACAGGTGGTTACCCTGCCACAATTGCGTAGTCTGGGTTAGGCGCCCCTGCCATCCCATCTGTCGGAACACATATCTTCACACCCGAATCGTCTTTCTGCTGGCGTGGGGCAGAGAATCAAGGTTCTGCATGCTGTATAACAACCATAGGAGAGGAGTCCCTGTCATTACTGTGTATTTTAGGGCATAAGCCAGGTCTGTAGGTGTGTAGGTGTGTTGTAGCACCAGTTGTTTATGACCAGGAGGTGAGAGGCAGCGTAATATGAGTTAACATCATCAGCAGCAATACCACTACAGTGTGTAGATTGTATATATGTCTGTAGGGCCACTCTTACCGCACCCCCATCCCCACCCTAGAGCAATCCATTAAGTATAGTATTTATTTGCGTGAACCAAGACCGCAGGATATAATACGGAAAGTTTTGGAGTCGATACAGCACCCTGGGGAGAGAAACCACTTTGAACATCGTCGAACGTCCATACAACGAGAGAGGTAGGTAAGACCATATGGAGGTCTCTTCCTAAAGCCGAACAAGAAGGGGTTTGATATTTTTCATCCTAGATGTCTTGGGGCAGGGTGAAACATATACCCCCAGATATTGGAAGCTATCTGTAGCATGTCTAAGCTGAGACACCCATGTACCTCCACCCTGCTGCCCGCAAACTGGGAATAACACAGATTTGGAGGGGTTGGTATGAAGGCCAGTGGTCTGGCCAAAGACTCGAAGAATCTGTAAAATGCCCGGGCCCGATATCCATGGGTCGGCCGTGAAAAATAAAACATCGTCGGCATACAGTGCTATACGATCTGGCTGAGAGTTAGGCCAGTCGAAACCCCGGAGCACCGGATCACGTCGAACCCATATCGTGAGGGGTTCTACTGCCAAGGCGAATAGGAGCGGAGATAGAGGGCAACCCTGACATGTACCGCGGCCAATGGGGAAGTGGGGAGATCACTGAACACTGACCGAAAGGGCGGGCCAAAATGACTTGCCTCCAAAAGCCGGAATAGGTACTCCTAGCTCAAGGAGTCAAAGGCCTTATCTATATCTGCAAGGAGTATGGCGGCGGGACGTCCCAGCTCAGGAGCCAATGCCATAGCGTTATGGAACCAGCGAATATTGTGGCGGTGGCTCGATGCGGCATAAAGCCAGATTGGTCCAAATGTACCAGCTCTTGAATGCAGATCCGCAGACGATCTGCAAGAACCTTCCCCAGGAGTTTTGGTTCAAAATGAATTAGGGAAATAGGGCGGTATGAGGATGGCTCTTCAGGAGGACGGCCTGGTTTTAAAAAGAGGATTATCTCCGCCTGACACCAGTCCCGGGGCAAAAATTGTCTGTCAAGGGCCTCATGTGTCTAACATATGTGGACCTAACGTAGACATATGAGAGAGAAGAAATTCCATGATGAACCCGTTGGGACCCGGGGACTGGCTGGGCCGCATCGCCGATAGCGCCGCCGTTAAGTCATCCACTGTAATGGGGGAATCCAGTTGATCTCACATTTGATCGTACGTAGTGAAACCCCTTATAATGTGGATGCCACGAATCTCTTGGCAGACTTAGCCACTCTACAGTTGGAGAAGTCCAAAACTGGTCCCATACACCTTGCAGGGCATTCTCTCGACCTCATCCTGACCACTTCCCCTAATACTTGCTGTGAGGCTCCCTGCCCTCTCACTTTGTCAGTCTACTCCCTTCTTAGATTCCAAATAGGAGAAGCAGGGGCTCTCCCAGCCCCGACACAGCCACTTACACTCTAAAAAGGCATTGGCATAAAATCACCCCAGAATGCTTCGCTAATTGCTTTCCAACAAATGCCTGTCTGACTTCAGATAACATGGATGACTGTCTGGCCAGGTCCCATAATATAGTAGGAACCACCCTGGAACAGTTGGCTCCACTAAAACCCCATCCAACCAAGAACGGGTGAAAACAGGCAGCATGGTTCTCCCCCGAGTAGCAGAAGGAAAAAAAGCCTTTGCAAAAAACTGGAAAGATGTTGGAGTCATTCCAACACCACTAATGACAAAAATAACTTACACAAATTCTCATGCCACATATCACAAAAATCTGAAGAAAGTACGCAAAAGACACATCGAATCACAATGTAATCAGGCCGGGTAAATCCTCCAAAGAACTATACCGTATCCTCAATTATTTTTCTAATCCCAAAACTTGTCACAATGACATAACACCCTCACAAGAACTTTGTGACAACCTAGCAAACCATTTCATTCAGAAAATTGAGAATATTTATGACAAAATTATCAAGGTCAGGGACACTCCCCATGACATCTGTATTCCTCTCTCAGTTCCTTCTCACACTATACATTACTTGAACTGTTTCCCTCCACTCTCCATAGATATGGTGGAGTCTCTTATGAAAACCATCAAATCAGGCTCTCCCCGAGATATTTTACCTGCCTAAATATCTTCTCTTCTCTATTAACAGTTGGCACCCACTATTTGCTCCATTCCTAATTCCTCCTTGGAAAAGGGCTCTCTTCCTTTAAAGTGGACGGCCGCCCAAGTTATCCCCATCCGCAAGAAACCGAACGCCCTTCAGGATGATTTGCCTAACTACCGTCCCATCTCCCTGCTACCATATCTGTGTAAACCTTTGGAGAAACACATCAATAAGTATCTCTCAGAGTACATTGAGGGAACAGGCTGTCTAGACCCCTCTCAGTCAGGTTTCCATCCCAAATTCAGTACAGAGTCAGCCCTGATTGCAGTCACAGACAACCTTAGGCACTGGATCTGTCAGCTGCGTTTGACATGATATACCACTCTATCCTACTCAACAGACTAAGCATCATCGGATTTCAGGGCTCCGCTTTCCATTAGTTAGCCAATTTTCTAACCCATCGTACCCAAACTAAATTATCTTGGCACTTTCCGCACCCAAACATCGGAACTAATTAAAGGCGTGCCTCAGGGATCGTGCCTCAGTCCCACACTATTTAACATTTAAGTGGCTTTCCTGGCAAATCTACTGAGGGGTCTGGGTTTCATTCCCATTTCATACACCGATGACACCCAGCTTCTAATGATGTTTGATAAAAGCTCTCCCAATATCCAGTCAACCTTCAGCGAAGGCATGACAGCCATATCAGCCTGGATGCGGAACAACTTTCTCCAATTAAATACCAACTAGACAGAGACTATGCTGTTTGGAGAAACACCCCTACTTTGGTCACCTGAGTGGTGGCCTGTCAATTTGGGTGATGCCCATGCCCCTAAAACAGTGGTAAAAAACCTAGGAGTTCATACAGACCAGAAATTACTGATGAAGGATCAAGTTACGACCACGGTGGGCTCCTGTTCCACACCTTAAGCCTTCTGAGAAGGGTTTTCCCTCTCCTCCACATGACTGTCCACAAAACTGTCCTTCAGGCTCTGGTAATTATTCGTTTAGACTATTGTAATGCCTTAATGGTTTCAGCCAATGAGTCTTCACTGAACAGACTTCAGGTGGTCCAAAACACTGCAGCCCGCTTAGTCTCCAACTCTCCTGCTAGGACCCCCTCTTTGCCTCTTCTCCAAGGTTTGCACTGGCCTCCCATTCGCAAGCGAATTCAATACAGGATTTGCTGCATAGTGCGCAAGGCAATTTATGGTAATGGCCCTGGATATCTAACAAATAGACTCATACGCAACCTCCCTCCCAGAACTCTACGATCTAGCTCTAAATCCCTCCTTTTGGTACCCCACATAAAGAAATCCCGCCTAGGGGGAAAATAGTTTTACTATCTGGCCCCCTCCCTATGGAATTCACTCCCCAGTCCTCTTCAGAACTGTGTTGACTATTTACGATTTCACAAACTTCTGAAAACTGCACTTTTCTGATTTTCTTCCCTGCTTCTCTAGGCACCTCCGCAGCGTGGAGATACCCTTCGGGGGGTGATTCGGGAGCTTTACAAGCTTCAAAGCATAATATTAATAATAATCTCTGGGGAGAATGTCACAAAGGAATTCTGCTATGAGGTCCTCCGAGAGTTGTTCCCTCTGTGTGTATAGTGTAACGAAGTAGTGTGCAAATTCGGTAACCACCGCTGCAGGGGATGAATGTAAAACCCTGTCACTACCTCTAATGGTTGGGACCACGGCTGGGGTGTTACCTGCCTGACAAAGTCGATGCAGCATTTTGCTTGATTTGTCCCCCCACTGGTATATTTGATGCTGGGATGCCAGCCATATATCCTTGACCTCGTCTATAAGGTGTTGGTGTAGCCGTTATTACCCAGAATCCCTAGCAAACCACAAGCTTTGTAAAAAAATATACACATTTCTCTAACATTTCTGTGGTGGAAAGTTCTGGAATCTGCGTGGATCCACAAATTTCCTACGACCCAGAGAGAGAGATTACGATAAAGGGTAGGACTCGGTCCGATTTGTATTGTGCCTCTGGTATGTGCATTCCTCTTTCAGCTCCGTCCTCTGAGCAAAGCACCTATGCTTGTCATTTGTCCTGTAGCTAATGTCCACCCCACAGAGTGTAGCCTTGCATGCCGCCCCATAGAGCCTCCTTGGTTGGAGCAGAGTCAGTGTTCAAGGTAAGATACTCTTGAGGTGCGTCGGTCAGGCACTCTTGATAGTCAGGATCTCCGAGGTGCCATGGGGACATTCCCCACCGAAAGGGGGACCTCTGTATCTGCAAGTGGAGTGTCGCCCTGACCGGGGAATGACCTGACAACCCTCTAGGTAAGTGGGAGACCTGAGAAAACCTGTGGATAAAGGTATGTGGTGCAAATAAATAGTCTAGGCGGGACATTTAGCCATGGACCATGGACATATATGTGTAGCCAGTCTCAGCTGGATGGTATTCTCGCCGTAAATCTGCCCATCCCAATGTCCCAGCAAGCAAAGACAGTTTAGAAGAGGGTGCTGTAGAACATGCACTGGCACCAAGGCTCCCATCAAGAGGCGCCATAGTATCGTTCCAGTCTCCTCCCAGAAGAGATAGACCCACTGGAAGTTCTCCCCACTGGCGAGTGATGTTGTCTACAAATGTTTTCCCCAGAGGTGGGGGTGCATAGATACTGCCCATCTTAAGTGGTTTCCCATAGAGTGTACCCATCAAAAGGACATATCGGCCTCCAGGATCTACCCAGTGTTTAATGTGAATGTACGGAACATGGCGGTGAATCAGAATGGCTGTTCCCCGAGAACCCCTGGTGAATCCTGCATTTATTTATTATTATTTTTATTTTTTACATTTGTATGGCGCTCAGCTACCCAACAAGGGTTTCCCGGCGCCTTTGACATAAGGTTGGACAAAGGTATATGCTGAGTATGATTTTAGCACAGTTGTTTCTGGAAAAGCCAGGTTTTTACATATTTCTGGAAGCTAGCGTAGTTTTCCTCTTTCCGGATATGCATGATATGCATGCATGCATGATACGTCTGTTGATACCCAAACCGGGCCAGGCATGGTGCCTTATTACCCAAAATGTGAGTCTCCTACAGGAGAAGGATATCAGCTCCATAATGCTTGGCCTGTCTAAGAATGGCCCCTCACTTTAGTTTGTTAAGCAGCTCTCGGACATTCCATGTTACTACGGTTAATTCAGTTATGTGGGAAGTTACTGGACGAGTGGCCATTTATAAGGTACTGAAACTAGATAGACTGGCCTGTCTAGTGGAGAGTGTTACATGTGTTTGTGTGTGCAAAGAAATAGAAAACTATGAAACTCTAAACCGGAAAACACCCTTCCCGTCCATCCGATATTCCCTAAACCCCCCCCCCCCCCAGGAAATCGGAGCATCTGTTGCGGTAGAGAACGGCACAGGACCCGGGACCATGAACGTAGATCCCAGAACCTTCCCTCCAATGGATCACTACAGCCTGTAGAACCTTAACAGTGGGGTACACGTGTCGGGCACAGTTCAACCACAGTCGAACGCATCCACATCTACCCGGTGCCGGATAGACGGGTTAGCTTCTGGAGGAGTCAGATTCCAGTGGCGGCAGGGAATGAGCTTTCAAATGCATCTGCTCGTCAGACCAAGCAAAGACCGCTTCAGGCGAGTCAAATAAGTATGTCTTAGCATTGTACACCACCCAGAGTCTTGCCGGATACAGCAGCACGTATGAGACATTCAGGTCTCGATGCTTTTTCGCTGCCGTGAAGGATTGCCGCTGCTGCTGTCCCAATCGGGTATAGTCCGGGAAGATCATTATGGGCTTGGAATCAAAGATGAGTTTGTCTCTATGTGAACGTGCAAACTGCAACATGGCATCCCTGTCTGCATAGTTGAGCAGCCTGGCGATAACCGGCCACGGAGCCTCCCCAGGAGGCGGCCTTCTGGTGAGCGCCTGATGAGATCTCTCGACTCCGAAGCACATGGAGAGCAGTTTGGCAGGCCGCAGATCCTAAGGAAGCAGTTCATTGAGTTGCCCTCGCAGTCTTCAGGGAAACCAACAACGCGTAAGTTATTGCGCTGTGCACGGCCTTCTGCGTCCTCGAGTGTACTTACTTTAACAATTTTACTTAAAGTGCTTTACACAATTAAATGAGCGCAGTACATAAGCAATTTCTCACAATATGGGCCATATGTATGAAGGTACCGATTTGCGATTCTGAAATAGCGGTTTTTAAGAAATCGCTATTTCAGAATCGCAAATTGGAATGTATGTACAAATTGGCTTTTTTTGTGTGAATTCTTAGTATTCCGTCAATTGCGATTAGCAAATTGCGAATCACAATTAAGGAGAAAAGGTGCAGAAAGCTATAAAGAAACATAAAATGAACAAGGTTACAATACATAAGAAATCATCAGTTGCAAATAATGAATTCACAAGGAGTCATGCCTCACAAAATGACAGGTTGGGGGAAAAGGGACAAATCATGACATGAAAATGAAGGAATACTGTCGAAATGGTACATACTCCAGGTGCTAAAGACAGTAAGGACCTAAAAGCAGCAGAACTCAAAGCAAGCAACATAAAAGGAGTAGAAACACCCATACAATAGCAGGTGGTAAACTCTCTACAAGTCATACAAGGTTTTAATTGTGCAAGAAGTTGTACTAACTGCTAGAACACGTAACAGGCCAGAAAATCACTGTAGTCGCCAATGCACTAGGCAGCAAGCAGACACACAGGGCCATTCTGCCCCAGTGAACTCCACAAAAGAGTCAACAATGTCCCAGGCACAAGTCTAGAAACACCATGGACGATCTCCTACAGGTACACTCCAAAATGTAGATTACGCAAATACATTGCTAGCAAAAAGCGTGCACTGAGACTCAGCAAAAGGTGATATCTCGAATCGTTGAGCAGATGATGTGGAAGTATTTGGCATGGCTGCAAGTTGGAAACCAGCTGCTGAAGGTGTAGATAGGGCACATACATGGCAGCACAATACAGCTCAGATTTCTCGGGTGAAGGCAAGGGCATCATCTACATAGGGTACGATACCACCCCCAACCCCTGGTTGCCTCCAGGAATGCCATAACCAGGCACAGTAGTCTGGAGGCAACTAACGCAAGCTACCTCCCTTCCTCGTGCCTCAGAAGAAATACAACTGTCAGCACAACACTGAAATTTACCGAGAAATAGATTGCAAGAGCCGCAAGGCCGCTGCTCCAAGCAATCCATCACGTGACACAGTGGCAGCCAAAACAAGCATTAGTAAATGCATTAGCTTTCCCCAATGGGATGAATAGTACGCTGTTTATTTATGTAAGTTGTAGCTTTTTGAGTAGTTGTACAATATAAGTTACAGAAAGTCTGTTAAAGTGTTATGACTTGTCTATGTACAAAAAGGCAATATTTTGTGCTGTTACTAGTGGTATAGTGCGGGTAATAGCAACATTTCGAAAAATGAAATCAAAGAGGCAATAATAGAATTAATTGATGTAATCGCAATATTATGTATTTAGAGGAGTTCTGACAACTTTTGGGCCCGGTGCCAGTGCACCTCCTGCACCATTCAAACCATGACCCTTTTGCCTGTAAGGTAACTGTACTTGGGACTTCCTGGACAATATTCCAATATTTGGTATTTAGAGGTGTTGTTAGAGCTTTGGGCCCCGGTGTCCCTGCACCTGCTGGTTATACGAAATTGGGGATCAAAGCATAGATACCTGCACCAGTCCTAACGTCCCTATTTTTTAACCAGAAAAAAGGTGCAAAAGGGCTTGAGACACAATCCCCTAGGTCTCAATATGGAGAGACCAGTAGGGACTCACCTGGTCTCCCTAAAACCATACAACAGCAAGATAGCCCAGCACACTTATAAATATCAAACGTGTAGAGTACACAGTAAAGTAAACTTATGACAAAGCTGTTTTCTCAAAGAAGAGTCGATGTTATGTTGTAATGTTGAACTTCATCCTTTATTTTTCTTTTAAAAAGCGTTTTTTTTGCAACGGCCAACGCGTTTCGTCCACAATCGGACAAAAACAAATGCGTTTTTCGAGCCGGACGATTGTGTGGAGACGGGTGCATTTATCCATCAACACACACTCATTATTGAAAATTACTGAGGCTACATAATGTCACTGTCCGTAAATATGTTCTTTCAAATCAACTGGTCTAACACATTGGCAAGGGTCAAGTGAAAACGCATCAAGCATATACTTTGAGCCCTGAAGAAGTCCAATTGTGGATGAAATGCGCTGGCGCTTGCAAAAAAAAACACTTTTTAAAAGAAAAATAAAGGATGAAGTTCAATATTACAACAGAACATCGACTCTTCTTTGGGAAAAACAGCTTTGTCATAAGTTTACTTTACTGTGTACTCTACACGTTTGATATTTATAAGTGTGCTGGGCTATCTTTCTGTTCACTGCACCCACTGCCCCATCTAAAGCATGACCCTAGTGCCTGCAAGGCAAGGTAACTACACTTGAGACTGCTTATTTAGTAGTTAAATATGGCACATTTTGGTGTTTTGAGGTGGTCTGACAACTTTTGGCCCCTGTGTCTCTGCATCTGCAGCACCATTCAAACCATGGCCCTAGTGCCTGCTAGATAACTGCACTTGTGACTGCCTGTTTAGTAGTGAAGGTTAGCAAAATTCTGCGTGTAGTGGGTTCCCCAGAGCTTTTGGCACTGGCACCACTGCACCTGCTGCACCTTTCAAATCAAGATCCTTTTAACTGCAAGATAACTGCAATTGTGTCTGCCTGTATAGTAGTAAAATATAGCAATATTAGGTGTTTAGTGGGGTGCCTAGACCTATTGGTCCTGGTGCTGCTACACCATTCAAATCATGGCCTTATTGCCTGCTAGATAAATCACTTGTGACTGTCTTGTTTAGAAGTACGATTTAGCAATAACCTGGGTTTACTGGGGTCCGTAAAGCTTTTGGCCCTAGTGGCAGTGCACCTGCTGCACCATTCATATCAGGTCCTTTTTAACTGCAAGGTAACTACATTTGTGATTGCCTGTTTAGGAATAAAATATAGCAATATTAGGTGTTTAGTGGGGTGCCTAGAGCGTTGGTCCTAGTGCCACTGCACCTGCTGAACTATTGAGATCATGGCCCTAATGCTTGCGAGATAACTGCGCCTCTAGTTGTAAAATATAGCAATATTAGGGGTTTACAGAAGTTCTGACAACTTTTGGGCCCGATGCCACTGCACCTTCAGTACCATTCAAATGATGACCCTGTAGCTTGAAAGATAACTGCACTTGAGACTGCCTGTTTAGTTGTAAAAGACAGTAATATTTTGGTGTTTAGAGGGGTTATGACAACTTTTGGCCCTGGTGCCACTGCACTTGGTGCACCATTGAAATCAAGCACCTATCAACTGCAAGGTAACTGCAATTGTGACTGTCTGTATAGTAGCAAAAGATATCAATATTAGGTGTTTATAGGTGTTCTGACACCTTTCGGCCTGGTGTCACAGAGCCTGCTTCACCATTTAAAACATGACCCTTTTGTCGGCAAGGTAACTGCCCTTGTGACTCCTTGTTTAGTAGTAAAATATAGCAATTTTAGGTGTTAAGTGGGGTGCCTAGAGCTTTTGGTCCTGGTGTCCCTGAACCGGCTACACATTGAAATCATAACCCTGTTGTCTGCAAGATAACTTCACTTGTGACTGCTTATTTAGTTTTACATTGTAGCAACAATCTGTGTTTAGTAGGGTCCCTAGAGCTTTTGGCCCCGGTGCCAGTGCACCTGCTGTACCATTCAAATCAAGGCTCTTTTTACTTTAAAATAACTGCAATTATGGCTGCCTGTTTAGCAGTCAAATATAGAAATATTTTGTGCATCGAGGAGTTCTGAAATTTTGGGCCAGGTGCTGCTGCACCATTCAAATTGTAACCCTGGTGTCTGCAAGGCAACTGCACTTGTGGCTGCCTGTTTAGTTGTAAAATATAGTTAGCTCTCATATATTACATTTATTTGTAATGTGCAATGTTTATTACAAAATTTTGAATTTGATCATAATGACCAAATACATTAATTTGAAAAAAATCTATCCAATAATGCCTACAAAGTGCAAAGAAAGGTGTTGAGGCACAAATAAGAAATGCCACAAACGTTCTAAAGTTAAAGCATCTGCGTTACACATCTAAGTAATAAAAAAGCAAGCATTCCAGCATACTGTTAGGAGCTGTCTGCCTTTTCTGTGGGAAGAGATCTTATCTTGACATTGAATGGGGCTTAAACAATTAGAACGGCTTTAGTAGAAGTATCATAAATGCGTGCAGCCAGGGAAAGTTACCAAAAAAAAGGTCCACACAAAAGTGAATAAACACAGTAATTCGGCTGTGGGAACTGATAAGAACCTCCTTTTAAGATCTATTGAATGCAAGAGATTTCACAAGCAAGGCACAAGTGCTGTACAGGGTAAACCTAAAAACTACTCTTCCATGCACATCATCCCATAATCTACTTAGCCCAAGTGTACATTTACATATAGCAATACAAACAGCCTTAGCTATTTGCAAAACATGTTTTAAATGTTTGAAGAATTATCTATAGTGTGGGTCTTTGCTTAAAGAAAAAAAGTTAGGTTTATTCTACATGGAACTAAGCCAGAGGTCTTCAGACTGTGGTCAACGCCAACATGGGGGTCCGTGACTACAATGCCAGGGGCATGCAAATGTCTCAGAAAATACATGAAAGGAAAACGATCTTTTTAATATGGCACATCTTCATTTACATGTAACCCTACATAAAAAACGCATGGGAATTGTGATCCTAAGCGCCATGGGGAGGAGGTTAGTAAATGTAGTGGCAAGGTCAAGGACGTGCATAAAAAGAACAAAACATTTTTGTAGTCTTTATGGCTTTTTCACCTATGGCTAACTACATATAAGATAACGCACACACTATAGACAACAAATAAATGCAAATTAATCAGTGGGAAAAGCACTCTTACATTATGAAGCCTCAATTGTTTAATGCTATCACTGCAGATGTCTGGGTGCGCGGCCAGAGTATCACAGAATTGATACTGAATGCCGGCTGGTGCAGTGGAGTGGGGAATAGTGACTTTTTGTATTTATAGTGCGACGAGGTCCCAGTCTGTGATATAAAGCTTTGTGAATGTGTGATTATTTAAAAATTGTAATACACAAAGTCTCAAAAAGGTTGCAGAAAAATGATTAAAGCCCATATTTACAAACACTTGGGGTTTGGTTTGCATTACTTTTCTTTTTTTTCGTAACTTTTTATTGAGTCAACCGATATAGTAATTGCAGGAATTACAAAATTGTCATAGCATACAAATATCCACATATTGATTACTGGGCAGGTGACTATTATATTATTAATGAAAAACATACAAATCGAACTATTCGGGCCCGAAAATGACAGCCCTAAACATTTGAAAACGCTGTGTCATATACTGCAAAACTACAACCCAGTCATGCCCCTCAAGCCCATCCCCACACATCATATCTAGCTGTGCATCTTTACTGACCTGTGCTACATCTCTATACATTGTCGATATAGGCAGGGTGTTGGGGAGGTGGTTCCAGTAAAAGGCCCCTGTAGGCCGCCCATTGTTTCGATATATTAAAGTGCTTCTGGGGCACCCTCGCGCTTTAAAAATAGGTTGTTCCAGCCCCATACACCAGTCCAAACCCGCCCTCCAGGTACTCAATTTGGGTGCAGACGGATCCTTCCATGCTTTTGCAATATCCCTCTTGGCTAGGGTGAGACCCAAGAACAATAAATGTCTTTTATAGATGTTGCCTCCAATTTCATTTATAATATGCAGAAGGGCTAGACTAGGTGAGGGGGGTATAACCCAACCCAACACATCAGATAGACAACGAATAACCCCCCTCCAAAACCGACCCAGTTAACCACAGCTCCAGACAGTATGAAGTAGGGTACCCTCCTCGCCATCACATTTTAGGGCCCTGGGGGAGTCGATAAACCCCACCCTCCATAGCCGGTATCTAGTGAAATAGGTGCGGTGTAAATATCTGAATTGAATAAGCCTAAAACGGTATGCAATTGCTGCGTATCTCAGGGACTCCAGAGCTTTTCTCCAGTCGTCACTGTCCAGGGGGCCCAAGTCCGTCTGCCATTTCTCACGGAGGAGGTCAGTGGCGTGGAGAGGTTTGTCACTAGCGTTTGGTAGATCTTTGCGGTCTTATGATCCCGCAAATCCCCCATAAAAACTTTAGCCTCAATAGGGTTGAATTCGGGAAGGGTGTCTAGGTGAGCAATGTATGGGGATAAGTCATGTCTTAGCTGCAGATATTTGTAGAATTGAGCATGTGGCATGTCATATTCATGTCTGAGGCCCTCAAAAGATTTCATTGTGATACCATGCATAACGTCTCCCAGGGTAGATATACCTATAGCATCCCATTGTTTAAATCCTACCAGTGAGGTTACCTGTTGCATGAGGCCACTCTGCCAGAGAGGAGTCTCCCCCATCAGTCGCCGATGCCACCCCACCTGACTCAACGAGTCAATCCACACACCAAAGACATCTGGAGTTGCAGGCGGCAGTTTGCGTTGCTCTCTCAGCGTGTAGAGCAACCGGTGTGGCATCATGTTCCCCATCCACCATTTCTCTACTCAATATGCCGGATCATTGCTAATACCATACAACCAGTCGTTTAAGACTAGAAGATGGGAGGCTGCATGGTATGATTAGATATCAGGAGTCGCGATACCCCCGCAATAGGTTGACTGAAAGCATGTTTTAAGTGCCACCCTAGCAGCTTGGCCATGCCACAAAAAAGCGGCTAAGCCTGGAGTTCAGCTGTCAAAACCAGGTGGGCACTACCTGAAAAGGGTGGTTCTGTAGTTGGTAAAGGAGCTGAGGAAGGGATACCATTTTAAAAATGCCTGATCAGCTAAGTATGGAGAGGGGTATACGCGACCACAACTCCATCTCAGCTTGAGTGCGCGTCCAAATGGGGGCAATGTTCTTTTCCCACAAGATCGATTGAGTGTCAGAGATGTACCCAAAGGTCCGTATAGAGGAGTTTAATATAAGAAAGAAGACGGGGCCAAAGTTTAAATGCATTACTTTTTTTAATGCAAATCTGACTCAAAGTGTGCTAGAATTCACAATACAATGAAACGCAAATCCTAATTTGCCTTAGATTGTAACCAAAAGTAATGCAAAGCTGTGCAATGTAGTGCCTTGTGTTATTTTGCGTCAAGGGGGTGCATGGGTGTTCCCATGTAACCACCCATGAGATTGACGCAATCACTATCTGCAAAGAGCTAAAGACAGGGATTTGTGGCAAAATCCTGAGCTTCCTTGAGGCAGGCATTATGAGGAGAAATGTTGTTATTTCTCCTTGTTTTGCCCTTTTTGCGCGAGTGGTGCATTGAACAAAACACATATAAAGAGAGAAATACCTTGAAACATAGTGTTTGTACAGAAATGGACCACTTAGCACAAATCAAACACCCTTGCACGATAGCATAACGATCTCCATGTTGGCACCTGGGAGCATTAAGTGTGCCAGCACAGGGAAAGAGCAGAACAGCACCACATCTTAGGAGATATGGTGCTGTTTTGCTCTCTCTGTCATGCAACGCAGTGCATCAACTTTACTTACTTCGTTGTGTTGTGCGATTTCTTAGTAAATCTTTGCATTAGACTTTAAGATAAAAAAGAGCTTTGAAAGTATATAATTTAATAATACATAATTAGATGGTACACATAATCATACTGCACTTAGTACCACATTTGTATGCGTCCATTAAAAGGATGCATTGCATAACTCGGCTGATACCACTTACATTACTTCATAAAAAGAAGAAATATTTTTCCCCATGAATTGACATTTATTTTCTCCCTTTGTTAAACTGCTAGAATTCGAAATGAGTGAACCACACTCTTTATGCTGTGACAATTTTATTAAAAAGTCGAGGCAAAAATGTCGTCTTGTTTCCTCCTCCATAACCCTTTTATTGTTATAGATGGAACATTAACCCATACACAAGAGTGGTGCTTTACAGTTTGCATCCCACTCTGTTTCAAGGTGCTCGCAAACGTGGTAATCATGGAAAACGAAGCACATTGGAGAGAAGTAATTGCCCAGGGAGCACTGTTGGGTTAAACTTGGAAGCTGCAATTAAAATAAGGTTTCTTATTAGACAATGGGAAATTCAGATCCTGCATGAATAATGCACTATTTCATCCTTTCTTTTTATGAGCGGGGAAACAGCAGTGAAAACACCCCTTTTATAGATCAAGTACATTGGGCAGTAACAGTGCACGCATCCCTCCTTCAGAGGACAGGGACAGCAAGAGTACATCAGCATAATCGGGGACAACTCAGACAACAGCAGGGTAGGCTTTAGTTCCTCACAAAATAGAGACAGCACGGCCTTAGCAATGGCCAGTTACTTACCAGTAATATTCATTACTCCGATTCTTAGACCTCCCCGTCACAGTCCGTACATACGTGAACGTCAGCTCCCCCCCACAGACATCCTCAAGCAAAAAACTCCCCTGCTCCCATACCTACCTTCCAGGCCATGCCCACATCTGGTGGAACATAACCCCTGACCTCACCTCGGGAAATCCTGTAAATCCTGTAAGTGGAGAAGTGTGGCTCAATGGTTAGAGCGGCAGACACTGATGCAGAGGTCTGGCCCGGGACCAGGGTTCGATTCCCGCCTCAGCGGGTCTTGGCCTCAATTTCCTCGGACCTGATAATTCTCGCCTCGGTGCCTATTCTAATCATGAGTCCCACTCTGCAACTCTGGGCAATAGCTTGCTTAATCTCCACAACGGCCCCAACAGCGCTGGGATGCCTGACTTCACCATGGGGGTGCCCAGGAGTGGACATTTAACAGGGAAAAAGCCAGGAAGGGTTCCACAGCGGTATGTGTACAGCGCCAAGAAACCCCGGTTGGGGTATAAGTGCGCTTTACAAGTACAAATTCATTAATTGATTCATTCAATCAAAGCACGAGAACCAGGACTGTGACGGGGAGGTCTAAGACTCGGATTAAATAATATTACCAGTAAGTAACAAGCCATTACCTCCTCGTCAGACCTCCCCGTTACAGTCCTTGCATGTGTGAGCAGAAACCCAAGCAAAAAAATTCGCTTCAAACACCACAGCTGCAGAACAGACTTTATAACAAGTAGCAGATTTATACCACCTGCACAGAACTCAACACAGCGTTCCCAAATCTGGCCGACACACCCCCACTCACCACCAAGCGGTAATGGGACATAAAGGTATGTGGCAAACTCCCAGTGACAGCCCTGCAAATCGCAGCCATGAAAGCCATTTGGAAACAAACCCAGGAAGCAACCATCCCCTCGTACAGCGATCCTGCACAGCCCCAGGCACAGGCAAACCCCTAGGACTCACAAGCCGCAAAACTGGCCCACTTCAACCACTGACAGAGTAGCAACAGAAGGCGTCAGACCCTGACCCGCCAAACCAAAGGTTACAAAAAGGGAATCCACCTTAAGAAAAGGGCAGGAATGACCCAGATATACACCAAGGGCCACCCTGAAATCCAAACATTGCAGCAGAACCTCCTCCTCAGACTGAGAATCAGCACACAACACAGGCAAAACCAACACCTTCAAACAATGGAAAGAGGAGGGTATTTTAGGAATGAACGCAGGATCCGGCCTGAAAACCACCCTATCTGGATAGAACAACAAAAAAAGGTTAAGAACACAGCAGCGAGCCCAACTTCCCCACAAGTCTAGCTGAGGTAACAGCCACTAGGAAAACCACTTTGATAGAAACCGCAGGGAAACCTCCTCCAGTGACTCAATAGAGGCAGAATGCAACGCCAGCAAAATCAATGTAGGTCCCAACCAGGAGCCAAGGACTTAACCAGGAGCCAAGGACTTAACCACAGTCTTCTTGAGAAAACAACTCCTAAAGAGTCTCGCCACAAGAGGCACGACACCAACACAGTCCCGACCTCGAAAAGACTGCACAGCAGCCCACTGAGCCCGTAAAGAGGAAATGGCCAATCCCAAACTAAAACCATCCTTCAGAAAATCCAAAACCTTCACTGACAGGCCCTTCCCAGAACACCAGTCCTCAAACGAAACCCAATGCCCAGCATACGATTTCAGCGTAGAAGGCTTTCGAGACTGCTAAATAAAGAGAACCACCTCAGGAGAACAACCGAGCGTCACAAGGTTCAACCTTTCAACAGCCAGCCTGCCACTGCAACCGGACCAGACACTCTTGAGACTGCCCCAGGGGACAGGGGTCCAGGGGAAACTTTCAACACGACAACGCTGCCAACTGTAACAACAGAGGGGACTCTGGCCACCTGCTCCAGCCCAGCACCACCAGAGTCACAGACGCTCTGTCCAGCTTGACTTTCAGGAGAACCCTCTGAATCAACACATTCGGAGGAAAGGCATACAGCAAACCCAGTGCCCCATGCAAATTACATTGCATCCACCTTCCAAACCTTGCTTGACAGACTCAGAGAGCAAAACTTGTCCCTCAATGCATTCTCTGGGGTCGCAAACAGGTCCACCTCGGGCACCCCAAACTTCCACATGAGGACCTTAAACACCACCCTGTCTAAACACATCTCAGACAGGGAGGGAAACAACCTACTCAACCGATTGGCCTCCGAGTTCAACCCCTCAGGAAGACGAACAGCCTTCAGTGACAACAAATTCATCTCTGCCCACTGGCAAATCTGCTGAGGTAACAAATTCAGAGAAGCCACTTTCACACTCCCCTGATTGTTTATATAGCACACCACCACAGTATTGGCTGACCTCAACAGAATATCCTGATGCACAACTAAAGGGAGAAGTTGAACCAGGGACAGTTGGATAGCCTTTAATTCCCCCCATTTGGAAGACATCTGCGCCTCCTGGACCGACCGGATCCCCTGAACTGAATCCTGAGCAAGCACAGCCCCCAACCCAGTTCGCCGGCATCCAATGTCAAAAACATTCTGTCCTGGAGCACAAACAGAGAATCCTTCATGACATTGCCCACATCCAACCACCAGGCCAATCCCTGGGAGATATTGGGACCCCGGAATCAACTGGTCGTAATCATGTGACCCCAGACACAAGAGGCAAAGGATGTAATTCACCAAGTGGTACAAGTGCAACCTGGCCCAAGGAACAATCATGACAGTAGCAGACATCAACCCCTGCACACTCAACCACTTCCGTGCTGTGGAAGCGGGAGAGTACAAAGCTGCTGTCAGTTCTTTCACAAGAGTCTTCCTGCGAGATTCGGAAAGGAACACCTTCCCCATCCTCGTGTTGAAGACCCCTCCAATGAACAGTAGTTCCCGAGTGGGAATAAAATGGGACTTCTCCAGATTCAGCAACCACCTGAACTGCTGTAGAAGACTGCAGACATCCTAAGTCTGAGACTGAGCCTGAGGAAAATAAGAGGAAGAAATCAACCAGTCATCCAAGTACGAGAACACTTGGATCCCCTGAGCATGCAACAACCCCACCAAAGGAACCAACACCTTGGTAAACACCCTAGGTGAAGCAGAGAGACCAAAGGGCAATACCTGAAACTAGAAATGTTCGTCTCCCAAACAGAACCTCAGAAACCTCTGCGAGTCCCGTGCACTGGCACATGAAAATAAGCGTCCCTCAGGTTCAGAGAGGCTTGAAAAATCCCCCACCGACAGGAAGGGAAGAATCAACTGCAGAGTTACCATTTGAAGGACCCATGACGAAGGCGCAAATTCACAGCCTTTAAATCCAACACTGGACTGTAATCCGAAGGACCCACTGATCCCTGACATATTCCTCCCAGACTGGAAGGGACTCCCCAGCCACATGACCTACTATGAAAGGGCTGACTGGCCATTTTTGTCTGAAAAGCCTGTCCAAAACCCTGTTTATAGCCAGCAAACTTGCCCTTCAGGGGTGGACGGACAGGAGCCAACAACTTTTTGTTCTCTGCCATCTTCTTGATGATAGCCTCCATAGGATCACCAAACAGTTTGGAGCCTGTGAAGGGAATCTTCATAAGAGCACTCTTCTGTGCCGCCTCCACCATCCAAGGCTTCAGCCACAACTTGCACCTAGCCACCAAGGAGGCCCCAGCTGCCACAGCTGAGGCACTAAAATGCAACTGCTGTTCCAACATAGTCAACGACTGAGGAATCATCATCCTGAAGCAGTTGTTCCAAGATACTCTGACAGTCCTTCAGCAGCGACTGAACCAGGTAACTGGTATACGCCACCGACCAAACAATCAGATTGCAAGCGACAAACAACATCTTCAGAGCCCCTTCAACCCTTTATCACCAGGATCAGAAGGCACTGCATCCTCCGACACACTATACTCTGAGAAGAAAGGCCAGCCAACAGTGTATCCACCTTCACGAAGGAAGGGAACTCTTCCGTAAACCCCTCTAACAATACCTTTTAACCGGGGAAAGGCATGCTTATCCACATCCTGCCATTCCCCTTCCTGTACATTCCTGACAGACTTCTGTATGGGCAGACTTTCAGGCTCCTTTCTTTGATAATTGTCAAATAAATCTTCTGATTCCTCAGCCACCGAGGGCATAGGAAACCCCAAATTGTCCAACACATGTTGCAAAACTTTGCGAAGGTCTGCCCTCTTGAATACAGCGCCCCTTCACCTCTTCCTCACAGTCAGAATCAGGAGGATCAGGGGAATCCAGCTTCAATCTTTTAGGCCCCACTGCTTATCTGGCCTGAAAAGCAGCTGAAACAGCATTCTCAATCATTCTCTGGACATCAGCCAAGGAAGGAGCAGCCGGAGGCCCACCCACCACCTCCTCCTCCTCCCTATGATTGCACTTCTCTGACCTCTTTCCACCCTTCATGATGAATCAGAGAACAGCAGAAAGCACACCTCCCTTTATACAACCCAAACATGTTAATCACTTCCTGAAACACCAGTTGCCATGACACATGTCCAAACCAATGAACACATCCCAGCACACTCAAACGGCACCACTGGCCAATCACTGCGAATGCGGAACCCACGTAGGTTACAACACGCGCACTGGCCAATCCCAGTGCAGTACCTTACAGTCCAAAGCCAGCGCAGCACACTCAAACTGCAAGTCACCGTTAGGCCATAACCGTACCTTATTTGTCTTTAAGGGAGGCTCCAAAACCCCTGCATTACGGCAATGGGTCCCGAGACACACCCAGCCCCAGGCAACGCAGTCTCCCAGTATCCGAGCGAGAGCAAACCACAGGCTTCGTTCCATGAAGCTCTAACATGTGCGAAGCGGAGCAGGCTGCCATCCCGATAAAGCAGGGACCAAAAGCCATGGTTGGATTGGGATTAAAAACGAACCGGGCACGCAAAAAAAAAGTGGCCCACATTTGTATTTTGCCTTTCTGCAACCCACTGCTTTGGCAATTTTTTTTTTTTTTTAAAAAAGGGTGAGGGAGGTCAAAAAATGCACAGATTAGTTTACACTGGTGAAACACACCTGAAAATAAGTGAGGCCACTTTTGCCCCCACTCAATATGCATATATTAATGGGCCAGCCCAGCGAGAGAAAGGGAGTGACACCTCTGCTGTTGATAAAAGGGAGGTAATGGACACCCATTTGCCTCCAGAAAAGCCACTCAGGCACCCACTGGGCCGCTTGCGGTATCCAAACAATGCAGAAACCGCCCAAATCTGCCCCCTAGGCTGCTCAAAAAAGCAGCCCACAGCTGGAATTCGGATACCGGCCTCTCGGGCATTGCCCGAGTCTCCTCCCAGACCCCGCCTCCCAGCTGACCCTCCCACACACTAACTCAATACACCAGCCCCGTCCTCTCTTTCCCTGTGACCGTCTGGATTCCATCCATCACGGTCGCTCCCACAGCTCTCCACTCGCTTCTCAGAAGCCCTGTGCTAGCTGCCTGCCTTGCCTGCCCGGATTCCTGCTGACTGCCCTCCTGCTACAGCGCATGCAGCATCTCACTGCGCCTGGTATCGTTTCTGCCCGCATTGCTTTTCCGACCTCATTACATTAAGTTTGAGCGCCTATTAGCGTTTAGGCTCGCATTGCTACATTGTATCTAATTGTGTAAAGCGGCGATTGTGCTTGTCGGGGGAGCGTCTCTTTAGTTACTTACTAAGAAGAATCTTTGTTTGAAGCTCCGGCTGTGCCCCACTTTCGATTTCATTTTAGGCGGCCATTTCGACTTGTTTGTGGTTTCTCCCGTGTCTCCTCCCAGACCCCGCCTCCCAGCTGACCCTCCCACGCTCCGCCCCCTCCACACTTCATTTATGCCTGATGCTCCAACGCGCAGCGTCCACGCCGAAGGTGCGCCAAAGGTAAGCCCGTCTACGCCCGTCCGCGCCTGGACCGCGCCCAGCGCCAGACCCCCTGGCCCCCGCACCACCCTCCCCCCCGCATCACTTATGATTCCTCCGCCCTCCTAGCCCTTAACCCCGGCCGCTCCCCCATCTGCGTCCAAGCCGCTCCTGGTCACACCCATGGACCCATCTCTTGCTACTCCTGCAAGTTCGACGGCACCAAGAACAACTCCTCATCTACGAACACACAACAGATATCCGACCCCAACCACCTAATATGCATCCTTCTCAACACCCGCTCGGTCCACAGGCACGCCATCGACCTCTGGAATCTACTAGACACCATCTCCCCGGACGTCGCATTCCTAACAGAAACATGGATGAACGCCTCCTCAGCCCCAGACATCACCATTGCCATCCCGGAAGGATATAAAATCATCCGTAAGGACCGAACCGGCCACACAGGAGGAGGTATCGCTATCGTCCATAAGAACTCCATCCGCATCTCAACCAGCTCAGACGCCAATCTCGCCAACACTGAACACCTTCACTTCCAGATCCATATCGACCCCAAGACCACACTCAGAGGCACCCTCCTTTACAGACCACTAGGACCCCACGCGCAATTTAGTGAAGACTTCACGGACTTCATCACTCCACACGCGCTCCCCTCTGAGGATTACATCCTTTTGGGAGACCTCAACTTTCACCTTGAAAAGAACAACGACCGCAACACCACCACCCTTTTGGACAACCTCGCCAACCTCGGACTTAAACAACTTGTCACTACCCCCACCCACATCGCAGGTCACACACTCGACCCCATCTTCACTTCCAGCAAACATGTCTCCTTCAGCCACACCACAGCTCTCCTTTGGACTGACCACAGCTGCGTTCACTTTACCTACAACAAGCCCACATCCAACAACCACCCTCAACCCACTCTGCAAAGAAACTGGAACAAAATCACCATCGACCAGATCTCCTCGTCTCTTCTTCAAAACCCCCCAGCCCACTCCTCAAACCCAGACCAAGCAGCCACCAACCTCACCCAATGGTTATCCAACAGCGCCGACATCCTAGCACCACTTAAAAAACGACAAATCAAACCAGGCAGCAAGAAGGCCTCCTGGTTCAACGATGATCTTAAGAAATCCAAGAAACTCTGCCGCTCCCTTGAGAAGGCCTGGAAAAAACACCCAACCACCAGCACCAAGGACGCCTTCAAAAACGCCACCCGCACACACCACCAACTGATCCGGAATGCCAAGAAAGCCGCCCTCAAGGACCGACTAGATATCAACGCACACAACAGCAAAGAACTATTCAACATTGTCAAGGAATTCACCAACCCCTCAGCCAACTCCAACGACATCACCCCCTCTCAAGCCCTTTGCGACTCCCTAGCCTCATTCTTCCACAACAAAATCGCAGACATCCACAACAGCTTCGAAAACCAACCCAAAGACCAACCCACCCATCCCCCTGCAGGACCCCCACCCCCCCTGAACATCCTCAATGACTGGAAGCCAATCTCCACTGAAGACACCATCCGTCTGATGAACTCCATCCACTCAGGATCCCCCACAGACCCATGTCCTCACCACATCTTCAACAAAGCAGACTCCATCATAGCACCGCACCTCCGAGACGTCATCAACTGCTCCCTCAACTCCGCAACCTTCCCGGAAAGCTGGAAACATGCCGAACTCAGCGCCCTCCTGAAAAACCCACAGCTGACCCCACCGAACTCAAAAACTACCGCCCTATCTCACTCCTCCCATTCCCGGCCAAAGTCATCGAGAAAGCGGTCAACAACCAGCTCGCCGCCTTCCTCGAAACCAACAAATCCCTCGACTCCTCACAATCCGGCTTCCGAGCCAAGCACAGCACTGAAACCGCCCTTATCGCAGCAACAGACGACATTCGAACTCTACTAGACAATGGAGACACAGTCGCCCTCATTCTCCTCGACCTCTCCGCTGCCTTCGACACGGTCTGTCACAGCACCCTTTTACAACGCCTCAGAAACGTCGGAATCCAAGGAAAAGCACTAGAATGGATCACCTCGTTCCTCACCGGAAGAACCCAGAGAGTCCGCCTTCCACCATTCAAGTCAAAGGCCACTGAAGTCATCTGCGGCGTACCACAAGGATCTTCACTCAGCCCCACCCTCTTCAACGTATACATGAGCCCCCTTGCGGTCATCGCACGCCAACACAACCTCAACATCATCTCCTACGCAGACGACACTCAACTGATCCTATCACTCACCAGAGACCCTAACACTGCCAAAACCAACCTGCATGAAGGAATGAAAGAAGTAGCAGAATGGATGAAGCACAGCCGTCTGAAACTGAACTCAGACAAAACAGAAGTCCTCATCCTAGGCACCTCCCCCTCCGCCTGGGACGAATCTTGGTGGCCAGAGGCCCTCGGAAAAGCACCCATCCCGAAGGACCACGCACGGAACTTGGGCGTCATCCTGGATTCCTCACTTTCGATGAACAGACAAGTCAACGCCGTCTCTTCATCTTGCTTCAACATTCTTCGCATGCTCAAAAAAACATTTCGCTGGATCCCCACCGAAACTAGAAAAACAGTCACCCACGCTCTGGTCACGAGCCGGCTGGACTACGGAAACACCCTCTACGCCGGTACCACCGCAAAACTCCAGAAAAAACTCCAACGCATCCAGAACGCTTCAGCCAGGCTCATATTAGACATCCCGCATAGAGAACACATCTCTGGTCACCTGAAAAACCTCCACTGGCTCCCCGTCAATAAGAGGATTACTTTCCGGCTCCTTACCCACGCACACAAAGCACTCTACGAAACCGGACCTGAATGCCTCAACACACGACTGTCCTTCTACACCCCCCCTCGCCAGCTACGATCCTCCAACCAAGCCCTTGCCACTGTACCTCGAATCAACAAGACCACCATGGGAGGTAGATCCTTCTCCTACCTGGCAGCTAAAACCTGGAAGTCACTTCCCACTCACCTTCGCCTTACTCAGAACCACCTAGCATTCAGAAAGCAACTTAAAACGTGGATATTTGACAAGTAATTCCCCATCCTTCTTCAAGCGCCTTGAGACCCTCTGGGTATGTAGCGCGCTATATAAATTTACTGACTTGACTTGACTTGACTTCGTCGTGTGGGTCAGCCTGGGATGAGACCGCTTCCTTGGCACACACACAGCTCCACCAGAGCACTTCACAGGTCTTTAAAATACCATTTGCATGTTAATGAGGCCTTGCTGTTGTTTCACCCCTTGTAAAAGCCCCTGCAGCTCCACTGTGCATGTTGCTTAAAGATGTAATGTAAGCTACCTCTTACACATAAGGCACTAAGTGCAACCAATGCTTACTTTAAGCCAGTGAGAGCCATTGGCACTCATTTTTCTGCATCACACATTTATTGAGAGCAAGAGAGGGAAAACACACAAAGATGAAAGGCGGAGGAAGAGAAAGACCCTGTTACAAAGGAAGAAAGGAGCAATAAGCAAGAGTTAGATAATGGGGCAGGGAGAGGTAGTAAGTTCGAGAAGCATGAGGTGAATTGAAAGGTATGCAGCCTCGGCACTCTGCGCATCAACTGCATCGGCTGCTGGATTCTGAGCAGAGCTTTTTGCACCGGTATTCATTCTTTTGTAAATTAAGCACCGAGGGCAATCTAGTTTAAATAAAATAAAAAAATAAAAAGTTCTTCTACAGTGAGGGTTCAGTTATCAGAAGGTAGGAAATTTTAGACGCATTGTAAAGACTACAAATAGTTGTACAGTGGCAGGGGACACTACCTAGCATAGGCTTAGGACGTGTTTCGCTTTTTAGGTCTCGCCTAGCGTATTGCGTAGCAATCGCTCTGCGAGAGATATAGAGAGCTGCTTCAGGAAAGCTTACCAAGGGGCTTTTCAATGCGGATTATCGACAGTGCATGCGCTCCGTGTGAGCGTTCGCCATTTGCTCCCCTGCCCCCCCCATTCGACTTGAAAGGAAGCCCCTCGCACACCACCATTCCGCCATTTGTGCCTCGCATCACTTCAAAGGCTCCCCCCACCCCATCAGACTTCAAAGAAATGCCTCCCCTGCCCCCACCACAGCAATGCCGAGAGCTTGTTTTGTTTTTGGATCCATTTCAAGGCGAAGCAGCTGAGCCGTGATCTCATAACCCGAGCTCGGCTTGTTTAGAGGAGAGACTTCGCCGAGACTTGAACCCGGTTCTACAGTACCAAAGTCGGCAGTTCTGTATAACACGCCACTTTACCAAAGCTTGTTTGTTTTGCTCCGTCCATGTCTCATTGCCTTTGGTGTCACAATAAGGTGTTTTGGTGATGAGCTCATTGTAGGCTTGTTCTGTGTTTCGTTTCTTCCGGTAACATTTAAATACACATTGTACTGCTCTCTTCCCTGTTTCTGGAATTTTAAGAGTTAGACATGTACTTTTTTCCTTGGGAAATCCTTTCTCTCATATTATATGGCAGCTTAAGCGTCCCCATCTTTGATTCACCAGCCAAAGGCTGAGAAAGGCTCACTGGGGCCTCGTTTATTGCTAGGAGGTAACAAGACATCGGCAGATGTTTCGACCGTTCATTTCTTGGTCCCCCCCACCTCACATAGTGACGGAGAAGAAAATAGGACTGTGTCCACTTACTGGGAGAAAACTCCCTGCACATTAGGAGTATTAATATATATTTCAAAGTCATAGCCCGCTTTGAGTCTTTAAAAAATGTGAAAACAAATACAATTCTGCCGGTGCGTCATACCGCCATGCAAGGCTGTTGGCTAGCACAGAGCTATTTTGACGAAAGTGCTTCATTTCCAATTTGAAACTTTCAGATCAGCTTATCTTATTTCAAAACCCATGTGAGCATGGCATTGTTCGTTCTATTGGATTTCAGTGGTTATATTTAACCCAAGTGCCACATTCTTGCAAGACTTTGGTTAAGTTGTGAAGGTGTCTTTTTTGTGGTGGTTCTCTTCTACATGTATTTACTTTCTAAGCCACTAGACTTGAGGTCCGGAGCTCATTCCTCCGATATTGCTGCAGTCATTTGTGTAGCTCTCTCAGAAGGATTGGCTGAGAGAACTTATGTTATCATTCGTAGTTCCAGTTTTCACACTCCGCACCAGCATCCACACTTGATTTGTTTACGAAATGCCCAGTTTGTAGTATGAGGTACTTTTTATTCTATCTTTTTTGGACTGCCTGAGACCTAGTTTTGATTCCTGCTAAAATATTATCTTGGCCAGAGGAGAACTTTATCTTAAAATATAGGATTCACCCTAACTCACCCTCACCCTCACAACCCTCTCACCCTCACCCCCTCACACCACCACACCCCTTCACCCTCGCAACCCCTCACCCTCACACCCCCTCACCCTCACACACCCCTTCACCCTCACACACTCCCCCACCCTCACACACCCCTCACCCATCCTCTCACCCTCACACACCCTTTCACCCTCACACACCCTTTCACCCTCACACACACTCTCACCCACCCGCACCCACCCTCACACCCCCTCACCCTCACACCCCTCACCCTCACACACCCTCACCCTCACACACCCTCACTCACCTTCTCACCCTCACACACCCTCTCACCCTCACACACCCTCTCACCCTCACACACCCTCTCACCCTCACACCCTCACACACCCTCACACACCCTCTCAACCTCAAACACCCTCTCACCCTCACACACCCTCTCACCCTCACACACCCTCTCACCCTCACACACTCTCTCACCTCCTCACACCCTCTCACCCTCAGACACCCTCTCACTCCCTCACCCTCACACCCCCTCACCTCATGCCTCACACTGCTGCACACCACTGCTGCATGCCTCACACTGCTGCATGCCTCACACTGCTGCACACCTCACACTGTTTCACGCCTTACACTGCTGCATGCCTCACACTGCTGCACATTTCACACTGCTGCACGCCACACACTGCTGCATTACTCATACTACTGCATGCCTCACACTGCTGCCCGCCTCACACTGCTGCCCGCCCCACGCTGTTGCACACCTCACACTGCTGCACACTACTGCATTACTCACACTGCTGCATGCTGCACACTGCTGCATGCTGCACACTGCTGCTTTACTCACACTGCTGCATGCTGCACACTACCGCACAACTCACACTGCGGCACGCCTCACACTGCTGCACGCCTCACACTGCTGCACGCCTCACATTGCTGCACACCTCACACTGCTGCACGCCTCACACTGCTGCACGCCTCACACTGCTGCATTACTCACACTGCTGCATTACTCACACTGCTGCATGCCACACACTGCTGCACCCCACACACTGCTGCACGCCACACACTGCTGCATGCCTCACACTGCTGCACGCCTCACACTGCTGCACGCCTCACACTGCTGCACGCCGCACAATGCTTCACACCGCACACTGCTGCATGCCGCACACTGCTGCATTCCGCACACTGCTGCATGCTGCACACTGCTGCACGCTGCACGCCTCACACTGCTGCATTACTCACACTGCTGCATGCCACACACTGCTGCACACCACACACTGCTGCACGCCTCACACTGCTGCATGCCTCACACTGCTGCACGTCTCACACTGCTGCATGCCACACACTGCTGCATGACACACACTGCTGCACGACACACACTGCTGCACGAAACACTGCTGCACGACACACTGCTGCACGCCTCACACTGCTGCACGACACACTGCTGCACACCTCACACTGCTGCACACTGCTGCATTACTCACACTGCTTTCTGTACACTGCTTTCTGTACACTGCTGCCCGCCACACACTGCTGCATGACACACACTGCTGTACGCCACACACTGCTGCACATCTCACACTGCTACACGCCTCACACTGCTGCATTACTCACACTGCTGCACGCCACACACTGCTGCACGCCTCACACTGCTGCACGCCTCACACTGCTGCACGCCTCACACTGCTGCACGCCTCACACTGCTGCACGCCACACACTGCTGCACGCCACACACTGCTACAAGCTTCACACTGCTGCACGCCTCACACTGCTGCACGCCTCACAACACCACCACATCACTCTGGGACACCACCACATCACTCTGGGACACCCACATCACTCTGGGACACCACCACATCACTCAGCCCAACCACATCATCACTCAGCACCACAACAGCACTGTCCTTGCTTGCTACCAACAAGCATTGCCATAACAATTTCATTTAATTTCAAAAATCTTTAATCGAATTTCAAGAATTCATAAAAGCATATCATGTTTATACAATAATATCCTGAAATCCTTATTTAAAACTTTACAAAATAGGCATCAGATGATTGTAAGAGAAATTAATATAAAGCAGAAAATCATAGCACCTGTTTACCTCGGACGGGGGAGACTAAGAATTGATTTGATGGCCTTTGAGAACTTGCTCGTGGAGTGGGCCATATGCCCAGTCCACGTGCCGTTCGCAGCAAAGGCCATCCCTAAATATGGGAAAGTGCGGGTGGAAATTAATCTGTCATTCCCCACTAATATAGAACTGAGCTTGCGCTTCCCTGGCCTGCATGACATAATGAACAATTTTTTAAAGTTCACGCGTAGGTCCAGACCGTCCATATACTGTACAAAATTTGTAACCAAAATACGCAAAGAATTTGGGGTGTGGCCCATAAGGACTGCATCATCTGCGTAGAGAAGTACTAGTAATAGTTTACCATTGATTTTCAAACGTCTGGGGTCGATTGTTTCAGGCAATTGCTCAGCCCATTAATGTAAATGATAAAAAGCAGGGGTGATAAAACGCACCCCTGTCTAACTCCTCTTCCCACCCTAATGGCACCAGAAGCCTCCCCACCCCTGCCAATCCTGACTTGTGCTTTAAGATCTGTGTGTAAAAATGCAAGGAAATGTACCAGGGATTCATCTAATCCATAATCCAACAAAATAGACCAAAGTTTGGACCTATTAACTATATCAAAAGCAGACGATAGGTCCATAAACGCTAAATAAACAGGGGAGGATCGGGCAATGTTATATTTACTGATGACCAGATTAAGGTTCAAGCACTGTTCTATCGTGCCGACCTTACTTCTGAAACCCAGTTGACATGGGTCCAACATTCCACTTTCCTCTGTCCATTGGAACACCCTGTTATATATTACTCTGCCCAGGACTTTCAATGTATTATCGAGCAGCGAAATTGGTCTATAATTAATTGGGTCAGATCTGTCCCCCTTTTTATATATTGGGACAATGATGCTCGTTGCCCATATATTAGGCATGGAAACTTGGGGTAAACTATTAAAAACATTCAAGAGAATTGGAGCCCAGAGTTCCGGTTTCCACTTTATTATATCTATGGGTAGCCCATCGGGACCTGGGGCCTTATTGCCAAGACCCTGTGCGATTGCCTTTTCTACCTCAAGCAGCGTGATCTGTACGCAGCAAGGATATCCCTGCACATAATATTCTGTGCCTTGTGTTGGTGTAGCATATATTCTAGAGAAGTGATTCTCCCATGAATCGCTGGAGATAGTACAGCTGACTGGTGTTAATTGTTGGCCCATGTTACGCAGGTCCCTAACTGCGGACCAGAATGCATTACCATATTCTTTCCCCCAGCTGATTCAGCTAGTACCTCCCAGCGCTCCCCCAGGAGTATATCCTTCCGCTCTCTAGTTGCTGTTTTATACATCTTCCTTGCTGTCCTTACGTCCATGGGACACCTAGGTTTAGAGGTTAGAGCCTTGCGTAGATTCTTATTCGCCTCTGAAAATTTATGGTCAAACCATCTTGGTTCTTTGTCTGCCTTAGGCAGTGGCACTAACAGGAGGGATCTAATTACAGAGCAGAGTTTGGTCAAATCCTCAATTATACTTAAGTGGTTACTTTTGGTTGAAAGACATGAAGTAATTAGGTGCAAATGCCCTTTTATCACAGTCTCAACTATTCCACCACTATCTACTCCCCTCCACTTCAACCTTAAATTATCTGTTGAAGGAGTGATGTCCCTAGCCCCGTGAAAGATGGTAAACACAGGGCAGGATGCTAATCTTAATACCACTGTCAAGGGGTTGTGGTCCTCAAAATCCATTGCAAGGACCTCAGTAGTTATTAAGCTGTCTACAAGGCAAGAGGAGACGAATATATAATCAATGGTTGAAAAACAGTCCCTACCTCTAAGTCGGTACCCACTGATTCCTAGGGGTTAGAACCAAATCCATTACATTACTAAGGATCTGTTCACTAATAAAGATATCTAATTCCAATCTCCTTCGCACTGCTGGGTCTGAATGGGATTTATCCATATCTTGGTATTCCTTCGGCATCTTGGCATTAAAGTCCCCTCCTAGAAGGATCCCAATACAATCATCTGCGCCTTGGTGTCTATCTAAATTTGATATAATTTTTAAAAACTCACTAAAATTCCTCTTTGGAACAGAATAAAAGTAATTATTATAAAAATTAATTAGGTAGGAGGGGACCCGTCTTTTATATTGCAATATTTGCATATTGGGGCTATTGGTTGGTATCGCCTTAATACTCCCTCCAGAATCTATTCTGATCCCAATGAATAGACCTCCAGATGCATGCCTAAAATCTGGTTTAGATGCTGTGAGACTAAAGCAGTGATACCCCTCTATAAACAGATCATGTGTGGCCCATGTTTCCTGGAACATTATAATGTCTTGGCCGGATATTAAATGCATCCAGTCTGTATCAGCTAATCTCGGTTCAAGGCCTGTAACATTCCAACTGAAAATATTGAGGTCGGAATCATTTTTACTTCTTTTTGGATTATGTAGATTCTTAGGTGTTACAACATTAATGGCTGATACTAGCCCGATGGACCCCTCTACATGTGAATGGTGATCAGCTAAAATAGCTAGGTGTGTGGGTGTTGGTTCCTGTATTTCTTTCTCCTTCGCTGCGATAGTTGATCGGTGAGCTAATATCTCCCTTGGTAATTTCCCCTCATGGTCATTAACGCTAACCAACCTATCCAGTTGTCAATCTTGTGCGTCTAGATCTGAGAAGGCCTGATCAAAACGGTTATAGGTCGGAACAATATATTCATACCTCTCCTGGTTTTGGGAAATAGATGGGTTGTTGCTTCTATATATAGGTAGGGTCAAGGGGTTACGACAGAAAAAACCCAGGGGTATAATATGAATCCCCTCCCTGTCCATTTGTGTTGTATCTGCTCTTTCTAGAATTATTCTTACTAGGTTAGGAGACCCAAAGTTCAAAACTATGCAATCACCCCTACTAGTTTTATTCGATTTCCCTATCCAGGGGACCCTACGAATCATTTGAAACTCCTGGAACAAGTGCCTACCCAATCCAGTTCTAATGTCTAACAAGTGAAGTGCCCTATTTTTTAAGGTGGTCCAATGTTCCTCAGAGTTAGTTGGTATTGGTGGTACATTTGAAAGTACAACTGTGTAAGGTGTGGACTCAGGAGGTGAGTTGAGATATCCCTTACCATGAGCAGCAACCAAGCCCCCCCCATTCAAACCCTTATAAATTCCCCCAGGTTTTACTCCTACCCATGCACGATTGATTTGTGCTGGTTGGGTGTTGACACTATTTAATGTGGGAGCCTGTGCACCTGTATTAACGACAACATCATTTACTACTGGGGGCCTATTTGAATCGGCAACCAGGCATGTTTCTTGACCGCCCTGAGCTATTGAGCCCCCATGTGGTGTTTGGCCGGTTGGTGAGAAGAGTTTTTACTCTATATTATTTAAACGGGTGTCAATGTCTACAAGTTTGTTTAGCAGCGGTTTTAGTAACCCCATCAACTTCCCCTCCAATTTCGCCAACATCTTCCAACTCAACTTGAGAGTGCAGGATGGGATTTTGGCTTCTGGATATATTCGGACTAGTAGGGCTAACAGCAGCTATTTCTTCAGAGGGCCTTTCTTGCCAAGAGCAGTACCCTTTGTTTTTGCCAATTTGCTATTTTGTTGTACTGTAAGTGGTACGCCACCCGCGTTCCTTTTTCTTGTAATCACTGGGACTGTGCCCCCCTTAACTTTGAACTGCGATTGTCGTGTAAACCTAGTCTCAGTGGGGGCTGGTGATAGTACTAATGGTGGTTGTTAGACCTGTCTGTTTCTGGGAAGACTCTAACCACCATGATTTATTTTTGTCCCCCTTAGCCTCCCAGAGTTACTATTTTTATTTTTACATGTGTCCATCAGGAGTTTTTTTTTTTATGCTGTCAGGGGGCTAGGTGTTCCTTGGCGATGACGCCATTTTTTTCCCTCATCACTTGTGAGGCCTAGTCATCCCCTTGAAACCTTAGGGATCTCCAGAGACCTAAAATGGTGTCCACCAACTGCCATAACGGACACTACTGGAGGACGGGTCCATAGGTTAGCATTAGGGAACTTTCTAGAATACACTAGAGGATTCTGCAGGTCTCAGGCCACCCTATATAAGGCCAAGTGACCAGCAGCCATTTTGTGCTGACCCTAGAGTAGAGGAGTGAGGCAGTGGTGAGAGGAGGTGGACATACTGAGAGCAGCTAGTTTGTCACTGAGGCTGACAGTTACTTCAGAGGATTGTTCCCCCTTCAGCCTTTGACCGATCCCTCTCTCAAACCATCAACTATTAGAGGAGAAATCGAGCTACTCGAGGAAACAGCCACTCACATATTGGAATCCCATTAAATCCACTCAGGATACCCCTAACTGAAGATATTCCAGGTTACCCCTACTCAGCGCTGAGCTTACCAGGGGACGTGGAGTAGCTGAAGTGAGTGCGGGGGTCTGGGGCACCCTGGCGACCTGTGGAGCGAGAGCGCCGGGTGTGGACATCCTTCCTGTGAAGCCCCAGTGAGAGACGACTTGAAGGAAGCAGCGACGTTGCTCTGATCGGCATCGGGACCCCGGGGGCACCGGCCGCGTCAGAAACGAAGAGATCAGCGCTTCCGCGCATGACCGGCAACCAGACGCTTTTCGTGTGGCAGGAGGGGCCTATGATCGGGCAGGCCCGAGAGAGCAGCGTCACCAGAAGACCAGCGTCCTCCCTGTGAAGTGAGTGCAGAGGCGGGAGAAGAGCGAGCGCTTCCGCGCATGCCCAGCGGAGTAGCGCGACTGAAGAGGAGCCGAGCGCGACGGAGCACCGGTAGCTGTTTCCCTCGCCTGAGGAGGCAGAAGCGCCACTACAGTTGACCCAGTAAAGAGCCGGTGAGCCAAGAGAAGCTCTCTCGATCCCTCCCGACCGCCGACTGCTGCCAGGCTTCAACGCGAGTGTGAAGAGCCCTCGCAGCACTTCCAGGAAGCTTACAAGTAAGCCGGGTAGAGTGGGGACGGGAGGCAGCAGCACCAGGGGAAAGGATTGAGACAGTGGGACTGCAATTGAGAGACACGCTGAACTGCACATAGAGGCATAAGTGAAGAGAACGGGCTAGTGCTCAGCCCAAACCCTACTAAAATAACCCCAACAAGTAACTGAATAGTGGAAAGCCTAATTGAAGGGAAAACAAGCTAGTGAACTGGCCAATACAGAGTTAAACCGATCCAATAACGGTGCAAGTGGGAGAGAGGTGGAAGTGGTAAAGGGAGCCACAGGGTTCCTGGGCTAAAGCCCTGACAGAGCTTTTTGTAGCGGAGTAGATCCTCTACCAGTTAGGTGTACCCTGCTAATGGTATTGTGTCTTTCCTTCTAGTCACATTATTGATGGGAAATGCTGGAGGTTCTACAACCAGGTCATTCTGTTGGGCTGAACAGTGTTTAAGAGCTGTGGGGTAATGTACCTGCAAGTGTATCGTTAAAAACATATTATTCTGTCAGACTGTATATTGCCTTCCTGTAAAAGTATTACTGGAGTGTCATATGTCCTAAATATCCACAGAACCTAAATGTACCTTTGATTTTCAAATTCTGGGCAGAAGAAATGTTGAAGAGTGATTTAAACTTCATGTAGATGTGTATTTGATTGTCTTTTATCCCTGACTAAAAAGCATAACAAGAAGAGCATATTATTTTTATAAAAGGTATCGGTATTTTTCCAAACAAAGGTGTTGTGTCTTTATTTTAGTGGTTCAGCACTGTGTTACTGTGGGTAAGACTTGTAAGTACTTAGCCAACGCTTGGAGTTAGCTGTAGACCACTACTGTGCCAGGCTACCATATGTAGGCTTGGGGAATCTAGGTCCAACATAATTGGTGTTTCAGCGGTGGGATAGCGGATTTGTACTTACACTTACTTAGTAGTAACGCAGTGCCAACCACGAGACCCCACCTGGAGTTTTCTCCCTGCGGCCCTCCTAATTTACATTTTTGGTTTTTCTAAATTGACTTCTGGCGGTGGGTGGAGGTTGACCTCAAGTCACTTTGTGGATTTCTCCTGTGTAGCATTGTATACTTCATATAGAAATGGAGATAAATGTGGAAGAGCTGGAAAGTTATACTGTGACCCAATTGAAGGAATGGTGTCAGCAGCAGGGGGTGTTTTTCCAGAAAGGCGCCAGAAAAGTCGAGCTGCTGACCAGTATCCGGGCATGGGTAGAGGCTCATTCCGGGGAGGAGGTAGATCCTGAGGGGAGTGACAAGGACACTGTCCTGGAGACCGCAACACTGTACCAGGTGGGAGGGGAGAACCCTGTAACAGGACCCAGAACACCATCCAGAGTGGGCAGTAGTGTTTCACAGAGGGGCCTGACTGATGCCGAGTTAGAAGACAGGAGGGAGGAGAGGAGGATGAAAATAGAACTAGCCAGGTTGGACATGGTGAGGGAGGAAAAGAGGTTGGAGCATGAGCGGGCCATCAAGGAGATGGACTTGCAAGCCCTAAACTTACGTACCCCCAAACCAGAGAATGGTGGCAGCGATAACCAAACCAACACCCGAGAACCTAGACCGTACCTACCAAAAGACATTATGGCTTGTTATGTACCCAGCGACGACATTGCTAAATGGCTAGCCGCCTACGAGGTCTCGCTGAGGGCCCATGGGATTCTGGAAGTCCACTGGGGAGGTGGGTTGTACAAATACATGCCCCCCACTGGCAGGGATACTTTGCTGGCCCTTAGCCAGAGTGAACAGACCTACTATCCGGCTATGAAATCAGCGCTGCTCAAGAAGTTTGGGTTGACCCCTGAGAAATATAGACAAAAGTTTCGGGGCAGCTACAAGCTGGGCACGCAAAACTGGGTAGATTTCTTGGACTACTCCAGGAAGGCCCTGGAGGGTTGGGTAAGAGGCAGCGATGTAGGGGACTATGAGGGACTATATGACCTCATACTCAAGGAACACCTACTCGAGAAGTGTCTTCCCGAGCTAAGACAGCATCTGGTGGACAGCAAGCTGACCAGCCCCAGGAAGCTTGCTGAGGAGGCGGACATCTGGGTTAGTACCCGGGTGTCGACTAAGGGGACTGGAGGGAATTCCCAGAAACCAGGACAGGGCGCCCCCCAGAAGAAAGAGGGAGGGGAAGCTAAGAGGGAGTTCTCTAAAGGGCCACAAAATACTTCGCAAGGAAGGGGCAGAGGATTCATCCCCAAGAGTAACCCCCCTCGCAACCCTACCCCTGGCCAAAGCCAGCAGCCAAGGGTTGTTCATTGTTTTGAGTGTGGTGGTGTGGGACACTATAAAGGAGATGTGAGATGCCCAAAAAGACCACCCCCTCCCACTGGAGGAAAAGCCCCGGGAATCACTAGTGTAGTGCTCGGGGAGGAGATGCCTTTGGGTAATGGAGGGGAGCGGGCGGGTGTCACTTTAGTGTCCCTGGGAGATAAGGAGATGGTTCCTAAGACCCAGCTGCCTTCCAATACTATTAAGTATGAGCAGTGGGTCACCATCAATGGCCGTAGAGGGGAGGCTCTGAGAGACACAGGAGCCAGTATGACGATGGTAAGGAGTCAGCTGGTGTCTCCAGAGCAGGTCATCCCAGATGTACTCCATCCCGCCGTAATGGCTGACGGCAGATTGGGCCACTACCCTGTGGCTGAGGTTCCCTTTGAGTGGGGAGGGGTTGCAGGTCCACTTCGTGTTGCCGTAAGCCCTGCCGTGCCTGTTGACTGCCTGTTAGGGAATGATATGGAGCACAATGCTTGGAGGAGGGTGGAGTACCAGACTCACTCTGAGATGCTGGGACCCCCTGACTGGACTTGTGTCAGCACAAGGTCAGCAACTGCCCGAAGGGAAAAGTTGCTTACGCTGGAGCCTGGAACAATGGCCCAGCCGGCTGCCAGAGAGGAGAAGGACAAGAGGCCGGAGGACCCTGCCTCGACATCTCCGCCTCGTGAGACAGCTGGACCACCTGCGGAGGTGGATCTGGAGTCCACAGGGGAGAATGTTGCTTCCTTGGAGAACCTACCCATCCCTACAGAATGGCACGTGGAGGGAGGTCCTTCCAGGGAAGAATTCTGTGCCGCTCAGAAAGAGTGTCCTACTCTCGAGGGGCTGCGGCAACAGGCCAACGCCCAGGCAGCAGGAAACATTGAAGGGAGCTACCGGATTTACTGGGAGGATGGACTCCTCTACAGTGAGCCCAAGGCACCTGGCCACGGTTCAGCCAGAGCCTTGGTGGTCCCTCAATGCTTTAGAGCCTTTCTACTGGAATTGGCTCATGAGATACCATTGGCAGGACATCTAGGACAGGACAAGACCTTTGCCCGGCTTGTCCCCCACTTCTATTGGCCTCGAATGAAAGTGGCGTCTGACACATACTGTCGGACGTGTGTGACCTGCCAAGCTAGTGGGAAAACAGGAGTGAAGCTTAAAGCTCCCCTGGAACCACTACCTGTCGTTAGCACCCCCTTTGAGAGGGTGGGCATCGACATCGTTGGGCCATTAGATCCACCAACTTCAGCTGGCCACCGGTTCATACTGGTTTTGGTGGATCATGCCACACGGTACCCAGAGGCCATACCTCTGAGGACCATCACTGCACCTGTGGTGGCAAGGGCCCTGATGGGGATCTTTACCCGAGTGGGTTTCCCCAAGGAGGTTGTGTCCGACAGGGGGACTAACTTCCTTTCAGCGTACATGCGGGCTATGTGGAAGGAGTGTGGGGTTACCTATCGGTTTACCACTCCTTATCACCCACAAACCAATGGTCTTGTGGAAAGGTTTAACAAAACCTTGAAAGGTATGATCAGGAGTCTACCTGAGAGCCTGCGGAGGAAATGGGACATCCTCCTACCCTGTCTCTTGTTTTCTTACAGGGAAGTGCCACAAAAGGGAGTGGGCTTCAGCCCCTTCGAACTTTTGTACGGGCACCCTGTACGGGGACCTCTCAGCCTGGTGAAGGATGGATGGGAACGGACTCCCAGAAAACTTCCCCAGGACGTGGTGAGCTACATGCTGGCCTTCCGGAGCCAAATGGCTAAGTTGTGGAAGCAAGCTTCAGACAACTTGGAGGCCAGCCAAGCGGTGATGAAAGAGTGGTATGACCACAACGCTCACCCAGTGGAACTGGAGCCTGGACAGAAGGTGTGGGTGATGGAACCTGGGGAGCTAAATGCCCTCCAGGACCGTTGGACAGGCCCCTTTGAGGTGTTGGAAAAGAAGGGGAAGTCCACCTACTTGGTGGATCTTAAGGCCCCGAGGCAGCCCCACAGGGTGCTGCATGCCAATCGCCTCAAGCCACATCATGAGAGGCCCGCGGTTGTCTTGATGATGGTAACCGATGGAGCAGAGGAAGAAGAAAGTGAACCTCTCCCTGATCTTCTCTCGTCCCAAGAAAAGGATGGGTCGGTAGAGGGAGTTATTCTCTCGCCATCCCTAACTCCTGAACAGCAGGGTGATTGCCGCCAGATCCTGGGGCAATTTTCTCCTCTGTTCTCCCTTGTCCCGGGTAGGACCCACCTGTGTACCCATGACGTGGACACAGGAGACAGCCCACCTGTGAAGTCTAAAATCTACCGGCTGTCGGACAAGGTGAAGGCCAGCATCAAGAGTGAAGTCGCCAAGATGCTGGAACTGGGAGTGATTGAACCTTCTGGAAGCCCTTGGTCTAGCCCGGTGGTTTTGGTACCAAAGGCTGCCCCACCAGGCACCACACCTGAATTGAGATTCTGTGTGGACTACCGAGGCTTGAACTCAGTGACCAAAACTGATGCCCATCCTATCCCCCGGGCGGATGAGCTGATTGACCGGCTGGGAGCTGCTCAATACTTAAGTACCTTTGACCTAACTTCAGGGTACTGGCAGATTTCCCTTACAGAGGAGGCGAAGGAAAGGTCAGCCTTCTCTACACCTGAGGGACACTACCAATTTCGCGTGATGCCCTTTGGGCTCAAGAATGCCCCTGCCACTTTTCAGCGGCTGGTGAACAGGGTCCTTTCTGGAATGGAAGCTTTTTCTGCTGCATACCTGGACGACATTGCTGTCTTCAGTAGCAGCTGGGAGGACCATTTGCAGCATCTGCAAGCTGTTCTGCATGCCCTGCAACAGGCTGGATTGACAATCAAGGCCAGCAAGTGTCAGATCGGCCAGGGGTCGGTGGTGTACCTAGGTCACTTGGTGGGCAGAGGGACGGTGCAGCCCCTCCAGGCAAAGATTGAGGCTATCATCGCCTGGGAGCCCCCCAAGACTCAAACAGAGGTCCGAGCCTTCCTGGGCCTCACTGGATATTACCGTCGCTTCGTGAAGGGGTATGGCACTATCGTGGCCCCTCTCACTGAGCTTACTTCCAAGAAGCAACCCCGACGGGTAGTCTGGACGGAGGCTTGCCAGCGAGCCTTCCTGACCTTGAAACAAGCATTGTGTTCCGCTCCCATTCTCAAGGCCCCCGATTTTGCTAGAGAATTCATTGTCCAAACAGATGCGTCAGAACATGGCATTGGGGCAGTGTTATCGCAGCTAAATGATGAGGGCTTGGATCAACCCGTGGTCTTCCTGTCCCGGAGACTACTCCCCAGGGAAAGGAGGTGGAGTACAATTGAGAGAGAAGCCTTTGCGGTGGTTTGGGCTCTGAAGAAGTTACGACCATACCTGTTTGGTTCGCACTTCCTAGTTCAGACTGACCATCGCCCCCTTCGTTGGCTGATGCAAATGAAGGGGGAGAATCCCAAGTTGCTAAGGTGGTCCATCTCCCTACAGGGAATGGACTTTAGGGTGGAACACAGACCTGGGGCAGACCATGCCAACGCAGACGGTCTATCTAGGTACTTCCGCCTTAGTGATGAGGACTCCCAAGGGGTTGGGTAGTTCTCCCCACTTTCAGCTGGGGGGGACGCGTGTTAGACCTGTCTGTTTCTGGGAAGACTCTAACCACCATGATTTATTTTTGTCCCCCTTAGCCTCCCAGAGTTACTATTTTTATTTTTACATGTGTCCATCAGGAGTTTTTTTTTTTATGCTGTCAGGGGGCTAGGTGTTCCTTGGCGATGACGCCATTTTTTTCCCTCATCACTTGTGAGGCCTAGTCATCCCCTTGAAACCTTAGGGATCTCCAGAGACCTAAAATGGTGTCCACCAACTGCCATAACGGACACTACTGGAGGACGGGTCCATAGGTTAGCATTAGGGAACTTTCTAGAATACACTAGAGGATTCTGCAGGTCTCAGGCCACCCTATATAAGGCCAAGTGACCAGCAGCCATTTTGTGCTGACCTTAGAGTAGAGGAGTGAGGCAGTGGTGAGAGGAGGTGGACATACTGAGAGCAGCTAGTTTGTCACTGAGGCTGACAGTTACTTCAGAGGATTGTTCCCCCTTCAGCCTTTGACCGATCCCTCTCTCAAACCATCAACTATTAGAGGAGAAATCGAGCTACTCGAGGAAACAGCCACTCACATATTGGAATCCCATTAAATCCACTCAGGATACCCCTAACTGAAGATATTCCAGGTTACCCCTACTCAGCGCTGAGCTTACCAGGGGACGTGGAGTAGCTGAAGTGAGTGCGGGGGTCTGGGGCACCCTGGCGACCTGTGGAGCGAGAGCGCCGGGTGTGGACATCCTTCCTGTGAAGCCCCAGTGAGAGACGACTTGAAGGAAGCAGCGACGTTGCTCTGATCGGCATCGGGACCCCGGGGGCACCGGCCGCGTCAGAAACGAAGAGATCAGCGCTTCCGCGCATGACCGGCAACCAGACGCTTTTCGTGTGGCAGGAGGGGCCTATGATCGGGCAGGCCCGAGAGAGCAGCGTCACCAGAAGACCAGCGTCCTCCCTGTGAAGTGAGTGCAGAGGCGGGAGAAGAGCGAGCGCTTCCGCGCATGCCCAGCGGAGTAGCGCGACTGAAGAGGAGCCGAGCGCGACGGAGCACCGGTAGCTGTTTCCCTCGCCTGAGGAGGCAGAAGCGCCACTACAGTTGACCCAGTAAAGAGCCGGTGAGCCAAGAGAAGCTCTCTCGATCCCTCCCGACCGCCGACTGCTGCCAGGCTTCAACGCGAGTGTGAAGAGCCCTCGCAGCACTTCCAGGAAGCTTACAAGTAAGCCGGGTAGAGTGGGGACGGGAGGCAGCAGCACCAGGGGAAAGGATTGAGACAGTGGGACTGCAATTGAGAGACACGCTGAACTGCACATAGAGGCATAAGTGAAGAGAACGGGCTAGTGCTCAGCCCAAACCCTACTAAAATAACCCCAACAAGTAACTGAATAGTGGAAAGCCTAATTGAAGGGAAAACAAGCTAGTGAACTGGCCAATACAGAGTTAAACCGATCCAATAACGGTGCAAGTGGGAGAGAGGTGGAAGTGGTAAAGGGAGCCACAGGGTTCCTGGGCTAAAGCCCTGACAGAGCTTTTTGTAGCGGAGTAGATCCTCTACCAGTTAGGTGTACCCTGCTAATGGTATTGTGTCTTTCCTTCTAGTCACATTATTGATGGGAAATGCTGGAGGTTCTACAACCAGGTCATTCTGTTGGGCTGAACAGTGTTTAAGAGCTGTGGGGTAATGTACCTGCAAGTGTATCGTTAAAAACATATTATTCTGTCAGACTGTATATTGCCTTCCTGTAAAAGTATTACTGGAGTGTCATATGTCCTAAATATCCACAGAACCTAAATGTACCTTTGATTTTCAAATTCTGGGCAGAAGAAATGTTGAAGAGTGATTTAAACTTCATGTAGATGTGTATTTGATTGTCTTTTATCCCTGACTAAAAAGCATAACAAGAAGAGCATATTATTTTTATAAAAGGTATCGGTATTTTTCCAAACAAAGGTGTTGTGTCTTTATTTTAGTGGTTCAGCACTGTGTTACTGTGGGTAAGACTTGTAAGTACTTAGCCAACGCTTGGAGTTAGCTGTAGACCACTACTGTGCCAGGCTACCATATGTAGGCTTGGGGAATCTAGGTCCAACAGTGGTGCTATGGCAAGTGATTCAGTAGCTAACAAGGGTGAGTCTTCTAAAATTACTACCAAGGGCTCTAGGACCGATTGTAGCATACTGGCTGGATTACATTCGACCGGGCTAGCTTCATTAAGGATAGGCCCCCTGTAGTGGCTTCCATAGAAGCTCTACGTGTATCTAGGGAAAGTCTTCTTTGTGTAAGCTCTATTTCGTGGATCAAGACCGATTCTGCCCTAATCAGAAAGGCGCCAAGAGTGCCCACTACCCCTTGGCCACCTGTCCCTTTACGAGTGCCCACACTCGTATTAGAAACAAACAATGTAAACAAATCTTAGAGCAATAAGGTACACACGTTAACAATTAACAGGTCAAGAGTCACTAACCATATTCAAGTTCATAGGCAAAAAGGGCCGTTGTTCAAATGCAAGATTGGTGGCCCTGCCCCTTTCTGCCCCGGACGGCCACAGACGGCCTGCCCTTAGCCCGGCGCCGCCGTGCGCATCCCGCGACGCGGGAGCTCTAACGGTCTTTTAGGCGCCACCTGGTGCGAAATGGGCGTATGCGGCGTCCAGCCGCAAGGACTCCTAGGGAATGTAGTCTCCCCCCTCGGCGGCCGCGGACTAGGTCAAAAAAGGCAGCAGGGGAGACCGGCGTTATGTGTCCTCGCGCCTAAGCGGTGCCCCAAAATGCCTCCAAGGTTCTGTGGCCAACAACAGCAGCAAAGTATCCAGGTGAGTTTAAAGCCCACACTACATAGTGCACCCGCTCCACTGCAGCTCTAACTGTCTTTTAGGCGCCACCTGGCGCGAAATGGGAGTATGCAGCATCCGTCCGCAAGGACTCCTGGGGAATGTAGTCTCCCCCCTCGGCGACCGCGCACTAGGTCAAAAAAGGCAGCGGCAGCGGGGGAGAGCGGCGTTATGTGTCCTCGCGCCTCAGCGGTTCCCCAAAATGCCTTTAAAGTTCTGTGGCCAACAACAGCAGCAAAGTATCCAGGTGAGTTTAAAGCCCACACTACATAGAGCACCCCTGCCATAGCCAATAGGACTCGCATTAGGAAAGTGTAAGCTATTGGCTTTGTAAATAACAATGCTATTAATTTATATATTTTCAAAGTCAACATATATTTAAAAAAATTGTCATTTACAAAACAAATAGCTCACACTTTCCTAATGCGACTGACGCCTCTCAGAGGTAAACTGACAGCATTACAACAGCTGGGTACTCAGCCTCCACTCTGCGGTCGCAACAAGCCCTGCTGACAGCTAAGCAGCCCCGGGGCAGGAAGCAGTTTTCATTGGTTAATGCCGGTAACTTGGAAACAGACGTAGGGCAAGAATGGCCACGTAATGGGATGTGGATGTACTCGTCAGCAAGAGGTAACCATGGTGTAAGGGACCTCTACGCTGTTCAGTTCATAGGTACCTAAACGTTCTGGCAGACATCGAAAGGATTTATGATAATTAGTGAATACACAGTGAAATAATAAATTCTGAAGTTTTATAACACATTTCTATTCAGTGTACGAACTGTAAGCCAGTTCGGTATTGATAATATTTGGCAAATAGTGTAATATTGCATTAATAATCAAATAGCATACGAATAAGCACCTGTTATACAGATTGTGTTGTTCTTTGCGATACCTCGTCTACATAACAAGGCATGATGAGACTATGGAGGGCTATTGCTTGTTCCCAGTCTTTTCTATCGTGTTTCAGCAAGACATTATGGTGTTTACGTCACGGAACACTAGGGTGAGCTGGCGGCTTGAGCAGGAAACAAGTAACAAGTTCACTCTTGACGTTTGAGTCAAAGTATGATGTGTCCACCATCTTACAGCGGCCAGTTCGTTTATAAACCGGACGCCGCACACAGCCAGGAACTCCACCAATTTGTAAAAACGAAACCACTCCACTAGCAATAGCATAGTTTGAAACCAAGTAGGAAAAGCGACGGAAACGTGTAATACAAAGTCTTAATACTTTAAACTACAATATTGTAGAAACGTACTTTAATACTCAACAGTAGCTTCTCCCGCGATAATGTCAAACCGGCTCTTAGACTGAGAGCTGTTTTTTAACTGCAGGCTCGTTGCCGATGAAAAATTCCTTTTTGAATATGGCCGAAGATGTAAAGGACTCGAGAAGCTAAATGTACCGGCATTGACATAGAAGAAGGGCTACCCTGGCAGGTATGCCTGGTATGTTTTTTACCATGCTGTGGATATGCTTAGCGTCCATTTTTCAATTAGGATATTTTAAGGAAATGTCATCTCTGATCAGTATTCGGACATATTATACCGTTTATATAAGAACGTGTAGACTTCCATTTAATGTGGCACATATCTAATACATAAAAAATGTTTCCTTTTGTTATTATTATACATTAACTAAACCGTTATAATGATGTACAAAGCTAACCATATCTTCCTACTTCTTATTGAATGATGCATACTGATATTCCTGTCAATTTTACCCCAACTTTCCGATAAATGACAGTAATGACTCCATCTCGGTCATGAACACTTATTAACACGGAAATACATTCGTGGTGCTTCCCTGTCTTTTGCCAAGTGTTGTGTTTCGTCCTTTTTCTTTGTCGGCAGCACAGACAGTGTCCCTGTCTGGGCAGAGTGTGACTGACTGTACAGCAGCTTCGAATATAGGAACCCTGCCGGGAACAGGGTGGTGTGCTATAGAGGGCGCACTGCACGGGGGCAGGAGGGGAGCAGGCAGGCGCTCTCTGCTAAGATGTTACCTTTATCAATCAAGGACGACGAATACAAACCTCCCAAGTTTAATCTGCTGCGGAAGTTGTCAGGATGGTTCAGGTAAGACGGGGCACAGGGTGACGATACCAGTGTAGAGGTATTGGAGACTGTCGTGGAGACAGGAAAAAAGGGAGCTCAGGGTGGGTGGTAACACTTCGTGTATTTACTTATATGGAAAAGAGCATCCGCATTGCTTACTAGTGCCTCAGATCAAATTCAGCCGATTTTGTTTATTTTAGCCTAAAGCAAGTTGGATGATGAGTTTTTAAGCCTATACTTAAAATGGTAAAAGTAAAAAACTACAAGTTCCAGAATGCAACGTGATATACTATAACCTGATACTTCTGTCTCAAACTGGCACACTTGACATAGGACTACTTGGCAGCTATGCATCTTTGCAGAAGTAAAGGGTATACGACCCATAAGACAGAAATAGGGAAACCCCAGGATCACTTATGGAAACTATTCTGTAGGATCTGCGCAATGCTGTTGGATGATGCTTCAAGGTAGAGGACCGGTGGAAATGGACACATACTTGGGATTTTTAGGGAGGTTAATTTAGGGAACTGTGTGGAATAGAATATTGGATTGGTGTGATTTTCCTTGGCTAGGCCATCTAATTTAGATCAGTTTCAAACATCCAGAAAGGGAACAGATCTGGGTTTACAACAGAAATCTTTTGGAATGTCTGCACCCATCAGAGATTTAGCACCAAATCTTGTGGTACAATTCAAAATGTGCAAACATTTGTGACAAGAATTTTCAATTCTATTAAGGACTAGGAGGCGAGGATTATGCTATCTCATTTCTTTAATGAAATGCCCAGCAGCCATAGAAACAAATAAACTACAATACCCGGAAACACATGGGTAACAACCATAGAGTATGTGGTATAAAAGGTCATAGAGAGAGTCACTCTTCCTCTTTCTTTCGTGAGAACATATCCAGTAAAGCAGAACAAAGCCGATCCGGAAAGTCAAATAAGGAAAACAGCATCACCAATCCAGGAAGGCCAAGGAACATCCAAAAGGCAACCAAGTGGAGAAAACTGAAGCCAGAAGATTCCGAAGAAGCAGGTAGGCAGACACCAGGCAGGTCGGAAAAATCTTCATTTGGGATCAGATCCTGAAAAGAAGACAAAGCTGTAATACACAAGCTATGCAAAATACTGAGCATAAAGGGAGGGTGAATAAACAGGATGCATAGAAGGAAACATCATAAGCATAAATGCAGAATATGAATAATTAGCAATGCATACAATAACGGGTGGGATAATCCTCGCCTCCTAGTCCTAAATAGAATTGAAAATTCTTGTCACGAATGTTTGCAAATTTTGAATTCTATGGCAGGACAGGAGGCTCCAATTATGCTTGTTTAAAGCTGATCCACCACCACAGAAGCAACAGTAGCAATAGGTTTAAAATAAAATTTCTTGAAAACAGAATCAGAGGACCAATCAGCGGCCTTCATAATGTCAAACAAAGTGACCCCCATAGAGAAAGCTTTCGAAGCCATGGCCCGCGAGCTGAATGTGCCCAAAACACAGAAGCATCAATCCCAGCCTCAGCCATGAGCCAACTAACCCATCTAGCTAAAGTAGCCGGGGTGACAGGGCGGAAAGGCTTTTGCAAAGCAATTAACAACTGACCCTGCATATCTGAACGAAAAGAAGCAGTACTTACTTCGTAATCTTTGAGACATTGGACGACACACAGATTAGGACGAGCAGGGAAAGCAGGATAAGAAATAACTGACACGTCCCATAACGAGACGTATTTAGGACGCGGAGGATTCGCAAGACGAATACCCTTGAGTAGTTTAGATACCAGCGGGTGTTCACCTGCAGGCTTACCGTCCACCGGGAGGTGGCCCGCTGAGATGGCAGCACGAAAATTGTTCACCGTGCGATATGCCAAACCAGAAGAGGCCAAGGAAGCCACAAAATTTACCATGGCAGAGACATCCGCTGAAGCGGGATCAACTTGCCGTTGATCACACCAGTTACACCAACGCTTCCAGGATCCCCTGTAACGTTTGTGGGTGTTGGAAGACCAGGCGTCACTAATGAATTTGGAAGCGGCCGCAGAAAGGCCTGGGACCGACCAGCGTTCCCCGAAATCCGCCACGCCAGCAGGAGGAGAGAGCCTGAGAGAATCAGGGGATGCGGATTCCGAATAGGATCTAACAGGAGATTCCACTTCTGGGGAAGAAGGAGCGGCACTGCACAACTCATCTCCAAGAGAACCGGGAACCACGGTTGAGCCCGCCACAGAGGAGCAATCAAAATGATCTCCGCCTGCAACCGTTTCGGGTAAGCCAGAACCCTGGGAATCCTCATGAAAGGGGGAAAGGCATAAAACAGAGTCGATGGCCACGGCTGAAGAAAGGCATCCGTGGCCAGCGCCTCCGGATCCGGTCTCCAACTGAAGAACAGAGGGAGTTGAGAATTGAGCCAGGAGGCAAATAGATCCATGTGACACGGTCCCCAAGTCCGGAGAAGAGCGCGAAAGGCGCGGGGATGTAACCTTCAATCGCTGAAGTCTTTTAGGTGTCTGGAGTGCCAATCCGCCACTTGATTGTCGCGGCCGGGAAGATATTCTGCAATAACCATGATCCTGTGTTGCAGACAAAAATGCCAAAAGTCCTTGGCAATCTCCGCCAGAAGCTTTGAGCGAGTACCGCCCAGCTTGTTGATGTAACAGACTGCTGACACGTTGTCCATGCGGAGAAGAATACAGCACTGGGACTGAAGGGGAGAGAAACACTTGATCGCAAAGGATCCTGCCAGGAGTTCCAGGCAATTGATGTGCAGGGAAAGCTCCTGAGGAGACCAACGACCCCCCGTCGAGACGGAACCGCACCGGGCTCCCCAGCCCCATTGACTGACTGGCATCTGACTCGATCACCAACTCCGGTGAAGCGCCGAAGAGGGCTCGACCATTCCAGGCCTCCATGTGGTCCAACCACCACTGCATCTCCCATTTTGCCTCCTCCAATAGAGGAATCTGGTCTGAGTACCGAAGACCTTTCCGGAGATGACGGATCCTCAGGCGTTGTAAGGCCCTGTAATGCAGAGGCGCCGGGAAGATCGCTTGAATGGAGGAGGCCAATAGACCGACGACTCGTGCTAACGACCTCAACGACACAGTCGGTTTGGAAATAACAGAAGTCCGCTCTCTCTTGATATAACGCACTTTCTGAGCGGGTAAGAGAAGCTGACCGGTAAGAGAATTGACCTGGAAACCCAAAAAGTCCAACACTTGAGTCGGACCAAAACAGACTTCTGGACGTTCACAAGGAACCCCAGAGACTGCAAGAGATCGATGGCCCAGTTTAGATGGGTCAACACCCGGAAAGGGGAGTCCGCCAGAATGAGGATGTCGTCTAGATAAATAATCAGACGAACACCCCACGCGCGTAGGGATTCTACCACTGGCCTCAGAAGTTTCGTAAAGCACCAAGGTGCTGATGACAGGCCGAACGGGAGAACTTTGTACTCGTACCATTTCCCCAGCCATTGAAACTTAAGGAAGCGCCGATGAGGTGGAATTATCGGGACCGACAAGTAAGCGTCATTGAGGTCCAGATGAACCATCCAATCCTTCTCGCGCAGAAGGTCTCTCAACAGATGGATGCCCTCCATCTTGAAATGCCTGTAAACTACTCCCCCGTTGAAATCCCTTAGGTTGAGAACTAAGCAGGATCCCCCGCCTTTCTTTTCCACCAGGAAAACCGTGCTGGAGAACCCTTGAGGATGGCGCACGGTCGGAACTATGGCCTCTTTCAACAGGAGAGATTCCAGTTCCGCGGAAATTAACTCCTCATCCTGCCTGGCAAAGGAAAGAGGAGAGGGAGGGTGGGGCTGATGTGGGCGGTGATAGAATTCTATTTGGAAACCCTGAACAGTCTCCAGCACCCAAGCATCGTTGGAGATTAATCGCCAATTGTCTAGGAAGAATTGTATCCTGCCCCCAAGAATCACACTGCATGCAGGAATTAAGCTCACCTGATGTATTGCAATCCTGGTATCCACCATAGGATCCTCTAGAACGACCTTTCTGGTACTGGCCACGTCCTTTCTTTGAAGGATAGAACTTGGATCTGTTTGAATAATCGGAATCCTGCTGATTGCCTCTGTGGGACTGGTTTCCCCTTTGGGTGGTCTGACCCCGGCTGGACGAACGTCCCCTGCCGAAAACCGGACAAAAGGCGTGGCGTAATGAGGCTTGAGCCTTGTACAAACCACTAAAGGTGTTGACAAACTTTGTGAGTTCCTTTAAGAACGGCTGGCCAGAAAGTAAACCTTGAGCCTCCGGACCCGCCTCAGAAGTGCAAAGCTCAGCAAGCTTCGGGTCAAGCTTAAGAAGAATCGAGCGACGACGCTCGCTGGAAAGGGCACAATTCGCGTTGCCGAGATGGCAAATAGCCCTCTCAGCCCATTCGATCAACTCATCAGGATCTACTGTTGCTGAGGATTCCTTAGCCACAAACCCAAGGTCCAGGATCTTGGTTAGCGGACCCATAAGGTCCAGAACCTTATCCTGGCAAGAGCGCCAAGAACGGTCCAGTCCCTTCTTCGGGTATTTAGCATATTTGCGAAGATAGGTAAGCATCGTGGGATCCACCTCGGGGGTATCTGCAGGGTGACCTGCCAGGTCCGGGCGCGGACACTCGGAACGAAGGCGAGCTCTCACGTCTTTGTCAAAAGGCCGACGTATGTGAGTTTGCACATACTCCGCCACCGCAGGGGACGGAAGCCAGGCAGAAGAATTGGGATGGACAATGTCCGAGGGCTCAAAAGTTAGGACAGGAGGATGTGTAGGCGCATCCACAAAATGTTCTTTGCACACCTTCTTCTTGGGAGGAGGACCTGCATGGTCGGAGGAGGAGGATGAATCCTGATCATCCGTATCCGCTGGGGAAGCAGCCAAAGACGCCTCTACTCTGGGCACAGGCTTGACAGTATGCAAAGCTTTAGCCAACTTCTTGAAATCTGAAGAATGAGGGTTGTTAGGGGAGGTAGTAGACTTGCGCGAAGCAGGAACCCATCCCTGCTGCTGCGCATACTGGGTCAAATGCCGCTTCAGAGGCGTTATGGCTCTTACCAAAGCTTTATTGACCGAGTGTTGCACCCCTTGATCAAGAGCCTCCACCAAATCATATTCCAAGGACTCAGGGACTTCATCCTCATCATAATAGTCATCCCCATAAGAAGCACTCATGGTTCTCACTGAGTGAGAATATATATACAGCCCACTGGATGACAAGAATCCGGTTTGCCAAAGGCAAAATGCAGGGGGAGTGCAAAAACCCCGACAGCAAGCCAAAGAACCAGAAAAAACTGCCAAAATCAAATTTAACGTGGAGGGAGGGCTTGCTGTACGCAAAAAAATACACTCTAGGCAGAGCCTATGCCAAATTATACAGCCCAAAGCTTCAAATTAACAAAGGGCGTCTGAAGGGGTTAAACACTCTGGCCGTGGGCGTCGATGCTGAGAAGAGGCGTCTTTCTCGAAGCTCCGTGACTCTGAGGAGTTGAGGAACAAGGAAATAACAACCGCGCAGGCGCGGGATTCCCCGAGGCCAGAAGCGTTAAGGAAGGAGCTCGCGCTGCAGCTCGCGAGGCTCCAAAAACCCCCGTCTCCCACTCCATTACGGAAAAAGCAGCACTGGCGCCGAGCGCCTGGGCAAAGGAAGGCGGAACACGCGCTTCCAAAAAGAAACGAAGACTCGGCAATTACGAGTAACAGCAAAGCGCGGAAAGCGCGAAACGGAAACAATCAATGAGTGCAGCATAAACAACAAAGCGCGAAGAGTCAGCACGCAACAGCAATAAAGCAAACAGAAAGACAATACCAGCAAAATATGTAAGGTAAGTCAAACGCACTTAACTGTCTGCAGAGCAGCAAAGAAAGAGGAAGAGTGACTCTCTCTATGACCTTTTATACCACATACTCTATGGTTGTTACCCATGTGTTTCTGGGTATTGTAATTTATTTGTTTCAATGGCTGCTGGGCATTTCATTAAAGAAATGAGATAGCATAATCGGAGCCTCCTGTCCTGCAATAGAATTTGTTTTTGGTAATGCAGTGACCTCGAGTTTATTAAATCTTGGATGCTGGTGCAAATCATCCCAGGAAAACTTTTTCCAAGCTGCTCTATGCCTAGCAAAGTCATTTAGACTATACAAGTGGTTTTAAATCACGTCTTTCTTTTATCAATGACTCCTCCAAAGCTTTCATTGGTTTAAATTTCCCATATGTTGCCAACATTTGTGCTGTTTCTTTTCTAGTTTGTTGAGGTATTCTCAGCTTTTGCTCGAAAGCTTGGGTAGAGTCAGTTTATTTGGGCGACCTCTCTAGAGGAGGTTCAGATTCTAATTATTAATGTATGTGGAAATCAGGGACAGGAGGTTTCCCAATGGTTTTACTGTTTATTAAGGTGAAATAATTAAACTTTCATTTACTTGGAGCCTTAATGTATGTAATACCCAGGTGTATCAATATGAGTGGGCCAATGACCGCGTTCTAAGCCTTTTAAGGGGAGAGACAAGAACGGAGGTAAAGCAGCATTATTAAACATCTAAACACATGAGAAAATATATCATTATCTATGTACTATAATACGGTTGGTCGTTTTGCAGCTGACGCTCTATTGTCTGAAGTTGTGTTATTAGACCATGCCAACATAATTTCCTTTGCTACTTTTATGTGTGTGAATACTTTCTTCCTCTTCTCTGTATCCTATCTCTCATTCTCCCTCACTCTTTCGAGATTGAATTAGGATATGTGACTACAAGATTAGTAACTAATTCTCATAAGGGGTTTTGTTGCCTTTTTTGGGCCTGGCTTGACAGTGCATCTGCCTGCAGTATACCTGGCTTGACAGTATATATATATATATATATATATATATCTATATATCCAGATGAGTGTTAGCCAATCATTCTGCCTTCCAAGAAGGGCTTCCACTATTATTCATGAGGGACTTTTTTTAACATTTGATAAGTACATTTAAAGATTACTTTGTATGTCGCATACAAATGCTAGTAAGTGATAAATAATGTATGTATAACCAGGTCACACCAACACCTCCCTTCCGGCTTTTTCTGTTTTTTCTTTTTGTTTTATTGGTTAGTGGAAAGCTCGTTTTGGCCGAAGGTAACATCATCAGTTCCTGGTACATCTGCCAGAGAGCTTGGTATGTACTGCTGCTGACAGAACCAGGATAAGTACTCATGGCTGTTTACAATCCACCAAACACCTCCCTTACTCATTACAAAGGCTGATGGATAGTCCTTATGAATGTGGAACTTAATATATCCGTTTCCTTACTTTAAATTGGGAATGCCTAATGGTTTCGCTCGTTTGAAAAAAAGACTGAGAAATTAAATGGTCTTAAAAAAGTCTTTAACTAGTCTTCGAGAAACACCGTCATTTTTGTGGCTTATCTCTCCCACCCAAGTAAGTGATCACAGGAGGATCACGTCATTAACCTCTTTCTATTGCCAGCATTCACATTAAGGTGGACAGCCATCCTTAGAATTTTCTATCAAGCTACATTTTTATCTTAGTACTAAATTCAGCCTACTAAGCCATTATTAACAACAAAGACATGGGTCTATTTTAGCCTGCTTCATACAGCGAAGATTCAAAGTTAAATGCTTCAGGCCCGATAACACTTTCCATGTATAGGATGCCAGCGTATTTTGGAGATTTCAGTGCCTTTAATCGGTATAAGTTGAACATACTTGTGTAACATGCGAGTCAGTACCACCATTTTACACTTGCTTCCCATCAAGCGTTCCAGTTTTCCAATTGTGATCCTCCAAATAATCACTCTTAAAATGATGGTGAAGGCCTTGTAAATTTATCAGCATTTTACCCTTATGTGTATTTACAAAGGGCACATCTGCACCTCAAAAGGATCAGGAGAAAGAAGGTTCGACTGAGAGGCCAAATAGGCCTTAACTATCGTCCTGGGTCTTTGTCAGGCGCCAAGCTCAATGCAAAAACAACAGTTGATGGACAACTCAGCGCTATAAGGAGCAAAGGTCCCTAAGCTGAGGATATGATTAAAAAATGCTCTGGGTGCACAACGATAATTCCCAGGGATTCTTCAATGAGTAGGTTAAAGAACTTTTATTGTCTATAAAATTAAAAATAAAATTGGGTTAATAGGAGTGTATACCCATATAGGGCACAAGTAAACAGATGTCACCTACACAAACAGAGAAGTATTGTGACAATTTATACAAAATCAAACATCACAATTCCCCCACAGAGACAACACTACTGCACCCTAAGAACAAGTTTCCCTTATCACGTGGGTCAGAGTGATTAATTTAAACGACCTTTCGATTCACCAGACGTATGGGATCATCATCAGGTCAAGACAGTGTTTATCTGTATACTTAATTAAATGTGAAAACCATGTAAATTCAAATATAACCTGTAAGAGTAAATGGGGACGGGGGTAGAGGGAACAGAGGAAGGAAAAAAATGAATTGAATCACTTGGGTAAGTGATTTTTTTTTGCTGGGCTGCTTTGGTATCCTAGCCTTAACATCAATTCTAGTACACGTGAAACACCTAAGCATAACTAGTCTGTTCTTGTGCAACCAAGCAAATTATTCTGTGATGATTCCAAGTGAGAACAAGACTGGCTCTACCCCTTATTTGACCCTGTTGGGGCCCTCCTAATGAAAGGAGTCCCCTTTCCCTATCCCGTCCGTCCCCAAGGGGATGGCTCCGATGTTATCACAGAAACTTGGCAGGAGGCCCGGTTGCCCTTAGTATACCTATTGCAGGGCACCCCCTCCACTCAGGGTTGTCACCCCCAAGGGCCAGTGCTCGGTTATGCCCAACTGTGCATGCACGGGTGGCTGCTAGGTAAAGGACCGCGTCAGCGACCGCCCATAAACTCCCTGCGCCCCTGCTACCTCCTTCCGACCTGGTGACTGCCCCCCTTGTAGGGTCCATGAATGTCGGTGTCAAATTTGGTAAAACAGAATGGCGAAAAAGTAGCCCAAGTGTCCCCCCAATCTTGACCTCACCCACCAACATAAATACGTCAATTTACGAAAAGGAAGCAAGCAATGTCAGTCAAACAAAATAGTAAATTACTGTTACAGTAAACAACCAGAGAGGAAAAATCCTGTTTAAATTCAAAATCGAAACCATGACAAAACACAAAAAAGAAATAATAACACGTAAAACATGCAGTAGACTACGTGGTGCATCTCTGCACTGTGACCTGCCAGTAGGGCCAGAATATGTGAGTCACATGCAGGGCAACTATGGTCATGTGTTGTACCAGGATAGTCCATGAGTATGAAACTAGTTATAGCACTCCAGGCTAATATAGGCTCTGCCAAGCCCACGCTGCACATTAGAAGACATGTGCAATTAGAAGGTATCTAATTACTAGCAACCGAGAGAATACATCTAGTTACCCAATTCAACTTGCTAAACCACGGTCTGTTCCTGCCAAGTATCCAAGCCTCCAGTCAAGGGGATACCCATAGGTCTGAAAGGAGTCAAATTAATTGTAAGCAATGATCTGGTGTAAGCCAGTATGCTACTAAATAAGAGGGAAACACATTATTAGCATCCATCTCAACAGTGCATCAAGCCATATGTCACAATGGGACAGTACCCGATCGCTACCCTCCACAGTAACAGGCTTGCTAGAGCTGGGGTTATAACAAGCAACAAGTGTAATCAGTGGACGGGACCCGGTTTAAAAAAATGAAGAAGGACAATGCTGTATGAGTCCAACAAAATAGACGTCTAGAGATGAACTTAGCTGCACCCAACACACCTGATAACCTATTCAAATACCATGGATTGTATCGAGTGTGAAGATGTCATGATAAGGTAGAGGTGTCCCTGGCAGGAGAGAATACAGCTCAGCCGTACCTGAGTAGAGAGAAGTAAGCTCAATCTAGGACCATATAATCGTAGAAGAACAAAGAAGAATGATACATAAGGAGGTCCAACCTCCCCTGACGGAATGTGGTGTGCAGCAAGCTGGCGAGTGCCGGAGCAAGCTGGCGGTGAAATGATATGAAAAGCGCTTGCGTCTTCATGAAATTAATTTAGAAAGCAGACTAAGTGAGTCAGACTCCAATTGAAACAAAATGCGCAGCAGCCAGCTTAGAATGATGGTAAGCTAAGACTGGTAAAGGTAATTACGAATAGGAGTTGGACACCCATAGCAACACAACAATATAGGGAAGAGATGTAGAATGTTGCCAAGACAGTTGAACCAAGACAAATGATGCAAGATAGAAAACCTGGTGTATGATCATAAATTGGTTGTCCATGACCCAAGTCAAAGTTCACGGACTTCAATTATTTAAAACCCATTACACATCATAATTGCTACAAGGACCCTGAATCATAGTATGCTGTAATGCAAAAGTCTCTGTAGTCTGTACTGGTCAGATGCCTGGAAAACATAAGGACATACAATTGCTGCATGGAGCCTTTACTCATAGTATGTTGTCAAGTTACCGCAAATAGGGGAATTATCGAGGTCTCAGTAGTCAGTACTTGTCGGGTGCCAGGAAAACATAACGACGTACAATGTAGCACATAGCATTGCAATTCAGAGAAGAAGAGATGCTGAGGCTGTATTCCCGCCTGCCAGGGACCCCGCAACTTTATCTTGGCATCCTCATTCTCCATCCCGAGCATGGCGTTTGAATAGGTTGTCAGCTATTTTGGGTGCAGTTGAGGTTAATTTCTAGATGCCTATTTTGTATGACAAATTATACTGTATTGTCCTTCGTTTTTTAGAACCAGCAAACCGGGATTTGAGTTAATGTGGTCCTGTTCTCTGATGACACTCATTGCTTGTTATAATACCAGCTCTAGCAACTCGTTATTTTGGAGGGTCACGATTGGGTACTGTCCCACTCTGACACATGCCTTGAAGCATTGTTAAAATGTAAGCTAATATTGTGTTTTCCTCTTAAACTCACATAGTCCCTTACTATTTATTTGAATCCTTCAGATCTATTTGTATCCCCATGACTGGAGGCTTTAATGCTTTAATGCTTGGTGGGAACGGACCGTGGTTTAACAAGTTGAAATGGGTAATTAGATTTATCCTTTTGTTGGAGTAATTAGATAGTTCCTCGTGTGCTTGCGTCTTCTAATGTGCAGTCTGGTCTGGCTAGAGCCCATATTAGCTTTGATTGCTATAACTAGTTTTATACTCCCAGACTACCCTGGTATAACGTATGATCATGTTTGACCTGGAGGTCACTCACCTATTCTGGCCCTACTGGCAGATCACGTTGCAGAGACGCACTACGTAGACTACCGCATGTTTTAACCGCAACTGTATTATGGTTGCCCACCGAATTTTTGTTTGATACCTAGGTAATTCAATTAATTTTTCTCCTTCCTCTCTTCTGCAACCCCTTTCTCTCTTATAGGTTAAATTGGTATTTTTTGTGGTTTCATTATGTATACAGGCAAACATTGTATTGTCCTGATGATGATTCCATATATGCAGTGGATCGAAATGTCTTCGACTGAATCACTCTGACCCACGTGATTTTGTAACATTGTTCTTTGGGTTCAGTAGTGTTGTTTCTATGTGAATTGTGACGTTTGATTTTGTATAAATTGTCACAAAAAGATCCTTTCACTTGCCTGTTTTTGTAGGTGACACCTGCTTAGTTGCGCCCTGTAGGGGTATACACTCCTACTAACCCAGTTTTATTTTTAATTTTATGCAATAAAAGTTATTTATCCTACTCATTGAAGAATCCCTGGGCATTATTGTTGTGCACCCAGAGTATTTTTTAATTATACGCTCATCTTAGGGACCTTTGTTTCTTATATCTCTAATTCATCCTTGGTCCTTGGGTATCCTTGGGTCTCCCTTGTGCATTTTTAAATAGGTGCTAAGCTCAGGCAGGGGCAAATGGCCTGGGATGGGCTTTAACTAGGATTACCATTTTTTTTGTTTAAAGGAAAATCTGGAGTTAGAGTACTGCCCATATGGAAAAAAAAACTCCTTTTCATCACCTAATTTAACACGATCAATATATTTGCACATGATCACAAACCTGCACACATATGTACTTTTTTACAAAGCGCTTGTTACCAGAATTGAATGGAACTGTTAGTAATAGATGTTATTACCCAGCTCAGTGATACTTAATTCATTAACCATTGAAGAACAAAAGCTGAGTTGGCCGCAACAAAAGAATCTGTGACTTTGAAGCTGCCCTCAGATTTCCAGAGTTGGAAATTTAACCCACTGAGATATGAGGATTCGATCTTCCGGCGAAGTCTATCAGCTGGCGGCATAGCTCATTGTGTTAAGACACTTGTTTTCCGCGTTTTGCATGTATGCAGCTGGTTTCAGATTCCAACATTGCCACTGGAGCTCAGGTTGTTAGTGTGCCTCTAGCAGATCAATGTGTTTTAGAGCTCCAGTTGTAACTGTCAGCTCACACTATCCAGTTAATTTATAATAGGTCAAAGGGTTTTGCACCTGCTTCAAAGTCTTGCATGAACGTCTGTTGCAGCGCTCCTTTGGAAATAATTTCTAGAACTCCATTACCTTTCCCTGTAGTATCAAATCATGCACTTACTTATCAGTGGGGCCCATAACACTGTGGATCATTCATGCACACTTTCTCCCTACTACATGGATGGGTATGAATCAAAGGAGAGCTGCTGTATTATAGCGGGGTGTTTAAGTCAAACTATTTATATTATATACACCTGCAGTTTTATTTCATTTACCATGGTTTTATATCAAGGAAATTTATTTAAACACATCACCATTGTTGGCGATTGATCTGCTAGTAAAAATTTAGGCTAAGGATGAACAAGACCAGCCAAATTGTTCATTTATCTAATTTTTATTTATTGAAGATTCTCCTAGCAAAATCAGTTTTATTCACTTTAAATTCATTTATTGCAATTAATTATAAGAAAAGATAAAGAATTTTAACTCGCACATTCATATTTAATTTAATTTTAAGTTCAAAGAAAATGAATGCAGTGTTTGACATTACAAGACATAAGTATTAGCAAAAGACAAAATAGTTCGCAAATTCTATCTCTCTATTCCCTCAAGCTATTTCCCTCACCTAAAGACTCCATACTCATTCGAACAAAGCTTAACGTTGAAAATTGTAAGTTCTAACGCTCCAAGGAAATTCAGCATTCCAGCAGCATGTCAGGATACGCAGATAGAAATCGAAAACAGAGCTTTTTTCTAAACTCCGGACCTATTCTTTTATACCCTTTTTCCTAGCTAAACCATCTAAAATCAGTAACATTTGTGGTCTCCGACGATTCTGATTGGTTGGTTCAAGGGGTGGATGAGCATAACCTCATCATCTTATTACTTGACTTCCGCAGAGTCAGCTAAATGAATTTGACCATTGTCTTTAAAGTTACCAGTTCCATCCTGTCCTTTAAATTGTAATTTTAAGGTTTTTTTCCCAGGGTTTACAATACGGATGTCCATTTTATTGGCAGTCAGTCAGGGTTTCAGAGCGCATCGTCCTTGACCTGTTCCATTTGGCACAGTCGGCTCATACGCGTCTGCAGCTCCACTCAGCAAGCGCATGCGTGCTTCATATTTATTTCGGAGTCATGGAAATCGTCCATCTTGGACTAGGCCTCACAGGCCACAACGGGAACTATTCTAGAAACAAACACAATTGAACGTTAATTATTGAACTATAGCCCTTCTGTTTACCTCCCACCTTACTAAGGTATCCCTGCTAGTTGTTACCTAGCAAATAAAGCCACATTTATGCGTAATTTGCTCACCTGTCTTCATGTTTTTTCCACAAATAGACAAACAGTAAGCACATTTATGCCACTTTTTGGATAAATTATAGCCTTTGCGTTATTTTCAGATATCACATTATCACTCAGTTAGTCTATTATGGTTGCAACACAAGCAATTTAGTATCCCATGTATATTTTGTATGTGCATTCTATGCTATGTTGGTTAGTTTTTACCAAACCACTCGATTAGTTCATGTTACTGTTATGAGAAAGTAACTTCACGAGGGGTATACAACATTTTGCTTTTTACCTCGCTCCATCACGTCCACAGCGTAAATTTGCATCTCTGTGCAGGACTAACACAAGCAGTTATTTTTCTGAGGGCGACAGGCTGCTTACAATTGAGTTGGATAATAATTGACCTGTTAATAAGCAATAAATATTTTGAGTGCTGTGTGTATGGTCATATTAGCAGAATTAGTCACTTATATCTCTAGTGAGGTGTACATTCAAGAAACAACATTTTCCTAGATTACCAGATAGACAAGATGCAGCACATTTTTGGCAAATGTTTCTATTTCTTGTTGACTAATGCACACTTTATTAAGTTGTATGTGTGTGAAACTGTTTGTCTTTTCAGGCAGCTTGTCTTTTAAGCTCTTAATGGGTTGTGTATTAAAGCTGAATGAATCTGAGAGGTGTGTCACTCCCTGTGAACTCACACACCTAAGCTTAGACCACTTCACAAAATAAAACTGACCAGGGGTGTTAATTGCTTGCATTCATTTCAGCATACATTATGTTTGGCGTGCTGGGGTATATGCAGAGCTTTAAGTGGGACCCCTTATTCATGTCCTTAAACTTACTGACAATTAACACAGATTGATTTGAAGAACAATTAGTGTAAAAAAAATGATGGTAATCCATTTCAGCGATCTACTTCCTGTTTACATTTCACATGTTTTACTTAGTCTTGCACCAAAATACCTGTGAAGATGGCAGTTATAGGTATCACAGAAATGTAGTTTACTTGTCTAAGCTACGCTCTCAATTATTTAGGACACGCCCCCTTTGTAATCTGCAATCCCCCCATACACATACATTTTGCATCCCACTAAAAGCCCTAGTATACACGCCTTCTTCCGCTGCCCCCTTTTCCGAGGGAAACGTTGTGACGGTAGCGCCGTATACCAAGTCCACATTGGGCTCTGTCCAGCAGGCTCATTGGCTCTCGTTGACAATGAGCTGGTCGGGAGAGTCCCTGTCGGCACTACGGCCTCGTTAGTCTGCATATGCAGCTTGTGGGAGCCTTTTGCTTGGGGAGAACAGTAGGAGACATTTAGGCCCATGACTGACCTGTGGCTGGTGCCCATGGACGATTGGACTGATTCAGCAGTGGAGGTGGTTTAATTGTTTCTTACGTAATTGCCTTTATCTCCTCATTAGATGAGGTAGGGATAGATGTGTCTCAGGCTTTGTATGTTTCGCCGTCTGCATGGGCTAAGTTTCATCACTTAAAATATCTGCTGTTGTTTATCTGATATTTGAAGTGAATATCAGGAGTATGGAGTGTGTTCACAAAGATGTTTTCGCCTTATTAACAATAAGGCTCATTGAGCAAGAATTTCTAAACTCCTGTGCTGCATCATAAATAGGTGTGGGCCATTCCCTTCGGGTAAGGGTCTTTGCAATGCTTTACATTGTAGATTCACAACGTGTGTTTTAGTGCATGTGAGCAGTCTGTAATGTATGTCCATGTGGCGTGCCCGCGTCACACGCTTCATTGCTGCTGACCTCTCACATGCATTCCCCTTTTAGGCTTGCCCTCCCCTTGTCATGTGCTTGCTGTTTAATCTGCCATCTTGTCTTGCATTTTGAAGCAACTCTACCAGTGTACACTGGGCTTGTCAACGCCCTTCTCGTATGCCCCTAGTCTTTGGCATAGATGCTGGCCAGCGTCCTTTGATTGTTTTGGTTCTTGTTGTTAACTTGATACATTATAACGTCACGTTTAGTTTCCCAGGCTGATACTATCTTGCACTATTTGTTACTTGTGTGCCAGTCACCTCAATTGCAACATTCAGTTGTTTGTATAATTTCTTAACACCAATGCATCTGCAGACGTCTTCAACACTCTGACTGTTTATTCAAGCTGTAGCTGTGCAAATAAAGTAAAGTAATTTAAACTCTGTTTGCCGTAATAACCATTAATAGAATTAACTTTTATCATTTGTTTGCATAGTTTGAAAAATCTATGTGATATATTAAAACCAATAAAATATCGACAATTCTTATGGGCCTATTGTTTCTTATATTACTGCTCATATACATTTGTTATAATTAACAATGTGGATTCTGTAAAACCGTACGAGGCTTCACTCTTCAATACTTTTAAAATTCCACTTCTGATTTTGATTGTTCTTCCGCAAGAAGAATTGAGAAACTCTACAATGGCTCAATTGTACTTGTCACATTTTCTTCGAAAAGTAGTTTCAAAATGATGTATACTGTTCTAACCAATGTCTGCCAGAGCAGCATTTTCAAAAATGTAGTAATGTGTATCCAGCCAGAGTGGAATTAGGAAGAACAACGCATGCTCCATGTTACCTACCACGCACACTGAAACAACTTCTGTGCCATTGGGAACACTTACCAAGTGTGCTCTCAATCCACAGTCCTCTACAGGTCAGAGAGGTCTATGGTGCGCGCTGTCTTTCTGAAAGCTTCCTCTAGAAAGAATACTTTCAGTTTCTTCAGTAGTGAGAGCTAGTACCACTCTACTTTGGTTTTCCTGATGACGTATTCTTTGAGTGTGAGGTTTGGAATAAGGATGAATCCAATGGATTTTGTATTGTCAGTCAGCTGGCGGTGAAGCCAGTTGGGTTCATGTCAGATAGCAGGGGCTTCAATCTGAGGTTGCTTGGATATGCTGACAGACAGGAGGTATTCATTCTTTGTCTGTCTGAGCTTAATTTATAGGCTTGATGTCCAATTTTGGATGAGTCAAGACAGAATTTGAGTTGCTAAGTTCTTGACGTCAAATGAGTGTATTCAGTGTATTAATGGATCTTAATGCTATTGTCTGTGAGCATGAATCCACGGAGTTCAAGTAGAGGATGAAATCTTGTGGTACCTCGAAGGATCCTAAGAGATTGTAGGATATTGTGTTTCCGGTTGCTCACACTGCATGCCCTCAATGAAGGTCTTTTGTACATCAATGTGTTAAATGGTACAATATTTCTAACTGTAGACATCATGATGGTGAGATGCAGAGAGGGGGTCACTCGACTCTCACAACTGCAATATGTGGACCAACACTTCAATGAAAGATAGTGTAGTGTCAGGGTGCAATGCAAGGAAGTAACAAGACAATAAAAAGCTGTACCTTCTACTCTGCTTATTCTGACCTATAGTAAACGCTCCTAAGAGGTCACCGGCTTTTTAACTCTATGCATATAACTTTGTGCACACATGTGATAATAATGGCAGCAGTTTAAGCCTGAGTATTGGTGAGCAGTAAGTAGTTTTAGTTTTTAGTTTAAGTTTATTGTTTGATTAATTAAAATCATTACAAACCCCCCCCCCATGTCCATAAAAACGTAGTAAAAATGTCATTACATTTATAAATACACCTGATTTTGACATGGTTCCATAATTATATAAAAGGATATATATTTCTTTTTTTAAAAGTTTGGGGACCTTTTGGAAAAGATAATTGCATAGTGTATACTCCAGTGTTTCAAATTTTTAATGTTCATACACCACTATTTGCGACCTGCAGCTAATCGCAGTAAGTAGACCTAGAAGATAAACAAGATTTGCAATGCCAGTAGGTCTCGCATTTGCAAGAGTTAGAGCTATTGGCATTGTAAATGACAATGTCTTTTACCCATGTGTTTTGGTTTGGAGTGGAGTTGATGTATGTGGTGTAGAGTGGAATTTTGTGAGTTGGATTGAAATGATTAGTTGTGGAGTGGATTTGTGTAGTGGTTTTATGTTGCGTGGTGGATAGATAGGGGTGAAAGCTTCATAGAATAGACAGGAAGACAGACCGGGATAGAAAGTGTGTGCACCAAATGCTGAATGAACTCCAGACAGACGAGCAGAAAGAGTGTGTGAGAAAGAGAGAGCAAAAGAAAGTAAGAGCAGGTGACTGATGCATAAAGAGGGGGCTTTTGTTTGCAGATGACACCCTAAGAAGAGGAGTGCATGAGATTGAGGAATGGAAACCTTGAAAAGGTAGGGAAAGAAACTGTTCTCCAAGACCTGAAGTCAACCACTCTAGGGAGGCGGGAAGAGTTTATGAGAGAGAGAGAGTACAAGAGAGAGAGAGAGAGAGAAAGACTGGTTGCCCTTAGAAACCTTATTAACCTCAAAGTAAGGCAGGTGGTCAGAGAGGCAGTGCAATTTACATGCGTTTTCCAGATGCTTTGCAGCTCTCTTGGAATGGATTTAAATTGGCAAGATGGCCCCCTGTTAGGAGCTCTGGTCCGGAGCTCCCAGTGCTGGGGGATACCTTTCCTGGAATTATCCCCGATAGCACGCGCCACTGTCGGCGAGAAAACGAGCAACCGGACCGCAACAAGTAACTGGATTGAACTTAAGCAGCTGTTTTCAAAAGTAGCTGGAATATCGCCGTAAAACACCTCCTGCAGCAGTGACGGCGGGGATCCCCCTGCAGCCTCGGCGGAACCCATGATGGCTGGACCTGAGCCGAGTTGAGAACCTGACCCGCCTGGAGATCCGCGGTGACGGCTGGGACCCCTGCAGCCCCGGCGGAACTCGAAGCGGCTGGACTGGAGCCGAGTTGGGAGTCCGTTCGTCGTCGCTTGTGCCCGACCCACCTGGAGAACACCTCGCACTGGGTGGTGCTGAACCTGGGACCGGACCGGAGCGCCTGGGAGGCACCGGACAGACAGCTGCGTCCTGGTGACCACTGGAAGTGTGGAGATGCCATGCTTGCCTGCAATCACCGTGATTGGCAAGTAATCGGTTTCACTGAAGCCGCCGGGGCGGGTGACAAGCGGTCGGGAGCTGGCGCTGACAGATCAGACGCGGGTGATGGAGGGTGTGCCGGCACCTAGAACGCCTCCGGTTTGCCCCGTCTGTGTGCACTTTGGGCAGCGTTCAGGCGGGAGGCTGTAGAGCATCGAGAACGGAGCAATGAGCATCTAGAACGGCTCCGGGGGGGCCCTGTCTGGGTGTCTTGTGCAGCGTCCGGCGGGAGGCTTCCCCTCCCAGTGAAGCAACGAGATCGGGTTAATGGGCAGCTAGAGCACAAGAGGAAGCTGGTGCCTTGTTGCGACGTTTTGGTGTCATGTGTGCCAATTACTTATAATACACAAGAATAGAGGCGGCCCCCATCGGCTCGGAGGTGAGCCTGGCAATCAGAGCGCCTCTGCCACTGCGACCCTGGAAGCAGACCTGCAAACGCTGACAGAGGCTGGGACTACAGAGCATATGCTGAGTAGAACGCTGGAAATGGTATTTACTTTGCCCTACTCGTTTTCTGTTTTTCATTCCCTAAACCTCCTTTGTTCAAAATGGCGGGGGCCATAAAATAAGCAATTAATCCCCTCCTGTACCGCCTGAGCCCACGAGGCCCCTCTACAGTTCCACCTAAGATAACAAAAATCGAGATAAGACTCTCCACAGCAAGCAAGATTCTGAGCCAGCCGGAATAGAATCTGAAACTGCTCGTCCTTGCTCTCAAAACAGCAACAACTGAAAGAGGACTAATGACGCTATCCCCCTACTCGGCAGCCATGTTAGTCTATTCTTTCTCTTTGGCGGCCATCATGGACTAGTCTTTCTGACTATTTTGGACTATTTTTAAGGCACAGATTGCTAGAATGTCTGCCTATTATTGCAGGATTTTACCTCTACCTGTATTTTGAACATTTTTATTGCACAGATTGCTACCTCATATACCTGGGTGGCTAACTATTGTCACTCTTTTGCTTTGATTTTTGATTTTTTAATTCAGGTACACTATTGTTTGCATCTGTATTCTGTTCTTTTATTCGTTCAGTAGTATACTTGTACTTGTATTCTGCGCTATTCTGCACATCTCCGCAACCTGCACCCAATCCCACTTTCTCTCCTGCTGTGTACCGACTACCACCTCACATATCATTTATTGTAGTCCTCCGAGCACTCAATGTTATCAAAAAAGAAAGTCTTTAAGTAGTTTTCATTCTTTTAATGTCCATTCTCCATCCAAATCAAATTCCAAGTTTCCATCAAACGATTACGTGCAGCCAACGCGCGTTTCGTCAAGTCCGTGTAGGACAATTTGACTTCCTCAGGGCTGCAAATTGTACAAAAACAAATATTATTCGAGCCTAAGTTTAGGTCCAGTGTATAATTAATGTATTGACACACTAGTCTCACAAGAAGGAATATTTTCACCAAAGACCTAATTTCACTATTAATTTATAACAAAGCTATTTCAAATCATCAAGTATCATACAAATCATGTATATAACGTAATGGGTTTAAGACTGCGGTTCCCGAAAACTCCAATAGCTAACAGGTCATGTATAAATAACTCACCTAGCTAGTGGTAATTGTCTACCCTAGGATCATCCAAACGAAAATCATAAGAAGAACTGGTCAATTCCTTTCTCTACAGGTTCTTGATCTATTAAAAAATTATAGAAACAGTCGATTTGATATTGCTGCATTAGTAACAATGGGTAAATATTACAGGCTAGGTAGTGCTTCGAATATTTCTCATTCAATATATGCACTTACCATGTAGTTGTGGGATTATTATATATGTATTTCCAACAAATATGTTCCTGTCCCAGGTTCTCACTTATAATCCAAGTCCCAGTATAGTATTCCAATCAGTTCCTAAAGTAAATTAGTACCAGTGTCAATAATAGTCTCTACAAGTCGATTAGCCCAATACATTTATTCATTATATGTACCTCACCTTATATTCCCATATCTGTATTCAATCGTTTACTATATTGTATCCTCCAATATCCTCTGTATTAAGTGAAACAGCGACACGAGTCAGTGTCTAATAAAGAAAGAATACAATAGTAAGTTGCCTGTTATTCCCTAATACCTGCCCTAAAGTAATGGCAGTATCTCTAAACTTCGTCTATCAAGCTCACCGTTTAGTAAGTAATGTTGCTTTCCCGATCCGGCGTTCAGCGCGAGCGCCATCTTTTAGTGGCAATTTATAGTGCAATGAGCGGGCGCCATCTTACAGTGTCTAAACAAATTTGCAAAAAGCGGTCACTAAATTAAAGTAATCCAAGACTCCCTATAATTGAAGCAATGTCTCTATATGTCATGACATTATCCTTACATAACGTCTGTATATAATAGATTCAGTAGTATTCTCAAACCGGCATTTTAGCGCGGGCGCCATCTTTTAGTGTCAATTTCATTACATTGCGTCTATGTATCAGTCCGGCGTTTCCGCGCGGGCGCCATCTTATAGTAGCTATTCAATAATAAAGTAGAGAAGCAGCATCTTATGATTTCTAAGTACGGTTGCAATTGCTGCCATAACTACTATAAGATGGCGCCCGCGCGGAAACGCCGGACTGATACATAGACGCAATGTAATGAAATTGACACTAAAAGATGGCGCCCGCGCTAAAACGCCGGTTTGAGAATACTACTGAATCTATTATATACAGACGTTAGTTATGTAAGGATAATGTCATGACATATAGAGACATTGCTTCAATTATAGGGAGTCTTGGATTACTTTAATTTAGTGACCGCTTTTTGCAAATTTGTTTAGACACTGTAAGATGGCGCCCGCTCATTGCACTATAAATTGCCACTAAAAGATGGCGCTCGCGCTGAACGCCGGATCGGGAAAGCAACATTACTTACTAAACGGTGAGCTTGATAGACGAAGTTTAGAGATACTGCCATTACTTTAGGGCAGGTATTAGGGAATAACAGGCAACTTACTATTGTATTCTTTCTTTATTAGACACTGACTCGTGTCGCTGTTTCACTTAATACAGAGGATATTGGTGGATACAATATAGTAAACGATTGAATACAGATATGGGAATATAAGGTGAGGTACATATAATGAATAAATGTATTGGGCTAATCGACTTGTAGAGACTATTATTGACACTGGTACTAATTTACTTTAGGAACTGATTGGAATACTATACTGGGACTTGGATTATAAGTGAGAACCTGGGACAGGAACATATTTGTTGGAAATACATATATAATAATCCCACAACTACATGGTAAGTGCATATATTGAATGAGAAATATTCGAAGCACTACCTAGCCTGTAATATTTACCCATTGTTACTAATGCAGCAATATCAAATCGACTGTTTCTATAATTTTTTAATAGATCAAGAACCTGTAGAGAAAGGAATTGACCAGTTCTTCTTATGATTTTCGTTTGGATGATCCTAGGGTAGACCATTACCACTAGCTAGGTGAGTTATTTATACATGACCTGTTAGCTATTGGAGTTTTCGGGAACCGCAGTCTTAAACCCATTACGTTATATACATGATTTGTATGATACTTGATGATTTGAAATAGCTTTGTTATAAATTAATAGTGAAATTAGGTCTTTGGTGAAAATATTCCTTCTTGTGAGACTAGTGTGTCAATACATTAATTATACACTGGACCTAAACTTAGGCTCGAATAATATTTGTTTTTGTACAATTTGCAGCCCTGAGGAAGTCAAATTGTCCTACACGGACTTGACGAAACGCGCGTTGGCTGCACGTAATCGTTTGATGGAAACTTGGAATTTGATTTGGATGGAGAATGGACATTAAAAGAATGAAAACTACTTAAAGACTTTCTTTTTTGATAACATTGAGTGCTCGGAGGACTACAATAATTGTTTGGACCTAGGTTTGCCTTGGAGACTGTGGTAACCAGTCTCCCACCTCTTCCTTTAATTTAAAGGAGCTTGTAAAGCGCTTGGTGACGCCTCACGGCGTGTCCCCGCGCTGTGGAGAGATGTGAGAGGTAGTAGAGGAAAAACCCATCAACAAGTGAAGAGGCAAGTTTTTAATTTCTTCCTAAACAGGATTTCATTATTCTCCATCCTGATATCCGCAGGAAGAAGATTCCATTTCCTGGCTGCCAAAGTCCGGAAGGATTTGCCTCCCATTCTGACCTTTTTGGGGCGAGTGGTTCTGAGCAGACCCATACCTTTAGACCTAAGCGATCTGCTCGGTTCATAGACAGTAGCCAAATCCGACATGTAGGCCGGTGCTCTGTGATGAATTATTTTATGGCACCACAGCATAGCCTTAAAATCAATCCTTTTCCTGATGGGCAGCCAATGGAGGGCTACAAGAGAGGGGCAAGATGGAGCTCGCCGAGGGAGCCTTAAGACCAGGCGAGCTGCCGAATTTTGTAGCACCTGCAGCTTTTTAATGTTTTTCTCAGATGTACCCATGAGCAGCACATTTCCGTAATCAATACGAGATGTTATCAGTGCTTGCGTCATGGTACGTCTGGAGTTAATAGGTAACAGGTCAAGGGTGCGGTTCAAAGTTTTCATTACCCCAAAACATTTGCCCACCGTTTTTCTAATGTGGCTGTCAAAGGACAATTTATTGTCCACCCACACACCCAAGTTCTTCGCCTCTCGGGATGGGGAGGGCAAAGGACCAAGGCAGCAGGGCCACCACTCATTCGTCCATTTAGCCTCATTGCCTCCTATGATGAGGACCTCCGTCTTTGACCCGTTCAGTTTCAGACAGTGGTCGTTCATCCAAGTGGCAAGTTTAGTCATACAGGCATTGAAATTGTCTGAGCACCATCTTGATATTGTATTCTGATCTGTTACATTCACCTTGACTTTGTGCTGTGCGCTCTTGTTAGCCGTTACCAATTCTGTTTATACCTCACATATCATACACGTCTTCTGTATTCTGCACAGTTCTGCAACCGGCATCCATTCTCAATCTTCTCTCCAGCTCTACACAGTTCCGCAACCTGCACCCATTCCCCTTTTCTCCCCTGTGATGCACCGACTACTACCTCATATAGCATCATACACTTCTTCTGTATTCTGTACTATTTTACACAGTTCTGCAACCCGCATCCATTCTCACTCTTCTCTCCTATAAAACGCCGACTGCGACCTCATATATTTCTGGTTGCTCACTAGTGTCACCTCTTCTCTCCTATAACACACCGACTGCGACCTCATATTTCTGGTTGCTCACTAGTGTCACCTCTAACTGTATTTTGAACACTAGTAATGCAAAGAGTGCTACCTCATATATTGTGGCGGCTAACTAATGTCACTTTTGATTCTTGATTTCTGATTCACGTAAATTGTTGTTTGCACCTGTATACTGTCCTTATATGCTTATGCTGGTTGATCACTAGTACCACTTGTGTACTGTGTAACTCACTGTATGTAGTTGTATTTGTATGTATCTGCTTTTCCGCACATGTGTACCACTATAGTGCAGTCACCCATACCAACCTAAACCACCATCCCAACATGGACCCTATTGGCAATCACACATATAAAATCAACTATCCACCAAAACTCACCAAAAAAGCCGCTAAACGCTTTAAACACAACTTCCTTAGATCGCACCCTGAAACGCCCTTTGCTGACACCTACTTCTCATCGGTCAATGGACCCTTGAACACCGATATCATCTTCCACACCACACGCAGAGCTCAGTGGAAAAAAGCGTTCCTCACCCTACTCAACATCTCCACCACCAGGAAATTCACCCAGGGCCTAACACTCTCCATCACACCATCCCAACTCTTCCCAGGCAGAACCACCATCACTATTTACAATAATGGGATTGTCCTAATTCAATCGACAGACAGGAACCTGGTACTTCTTGACAACCTGTTTCCCACTTTCAAAGAGCACCTATCCAATCCTCGGGCTTACATTCAGATCACCCCCAGTCCTACCACCCCTGAAGGCACAGCACCCACCCTCAACACAGTTCAGCACCAGAACGACACTCGCCTCACCTCCACACCCAGCATCATAATCAATTACCCACCTGCTGCAGCTACCCCTCCCCACCCCTCAATCTCAGACAGAGATCTCGCCCCCTCATTCACCACCCGCTCCCCCATCCCCCCTACCAACCCTCGTACCTCCGCTCATCTTCCCTTATCCCCCCCCCCCACACTTTGCACTCCCATCCCGTCCTCCACACCAATCTTTTCAGAGCACCCTTCCTCCCCCAACGGCACCCCACACAACATGACTCTCTCTCCGCCTATCTCCCCCCCTCCCTTAGCACTCCCGTCCCGTCCTCCGCACCAATCTTCTCAGAACACCCCTCCTCCCCCAACTGCACCCCACACATGACTCTCTTCCCGTCTATCTCCCCCCCACTCTGAGCACTCCCGTCACGCCTAGCCTTCACCCCTCCTTCAACCTCTCACCCCCCACTCTCACTCCCCACTATCCCACCTCCTCCCCCGCAACCGCCAGCCTCCACACCGCCCTCATCTACCCTTCCCCCACTAGCACTGATGCCCTTCCCAATAACGCCAACCCCATCCCTAACACCTATCCTCTCTCTAACACTCCCAACCCCTTCACCAGCTCCACCTCCTCACCCCGATTCCCCCCCCGTCTCCAGCAACCTATTCGCCTGTTCACCGCCTGTACCCCTCCCAACTCCGCGCCCAACACCTCGCTGGACATGATTATGTCCACCCTCCTCCAATTGAAAGAAGAACTACACTCCATCAAAGAGTTGCTCATCGCACACCCCAGACACCCCCCTCCCACCACCACCTTTACACCTAATAACACTTCCCCCGCGCCTCCTACTCGCCTTAACACAAAACACTCCCCACACCGGACCTCTATCCCCTCTCGCATTACCAACAATCACAATACCAATCGCATTCGCATTACCACCAATCGGAATACTCCCTCTACACCTAACAACACTTCCTCCTCACCTCCTACCCGCCTCATCACACAACTCCCCCCACACTGGACCTCTATCCCCTCTCGCAATACCACCAATCGCCCCAGACGCACTACCAATACGATCTCAGACCATGACACACTCGCCCTTCTCCACTCCTACGCCTCGGCTCCCCAAAAGCGCCTAGCCACCAACCACCTGTCCATCCCAACGATTATCTCTAACCCTCTCAGGCACCAAAAGGAAAACTACAGAGGCGCCGTCCCCAACAACCTCACTAATGTGCCCATCACTATAGAACCCTCCTCCACCTTCTGCGCCCCTAGCCTCAAATGCATACTTCTCAATTGCAGATCGGCCCAAAGACATGCCGCGGAGGTCGCCGACCTCATCATGTCTCATGAACCGGATCTAGCCATTCTGACTGAAACATGGTTGTCTGATTCTTCTACACCTATCTTGGATATCTTAGTCCCCCCCAACTATTGTATCACTAGACTTGACAGGACCAAAAAGACAGGCGGTGGAATTGACAGGACCAAAAAGACAGGCGGTGGAATTGCCTGTATTTACAGAAGCAACCTCTCAGTTTCTAAAGCGCCCGCCCCTTCTCTTGCTTCCTGTGAATACCTCTGCCTTGATGTCATCAGCAAAAGCAAACCGGTTTGCACACTACACATCATATACCACCCACCTGGGGACAAGCTCTCCTTCTGCCAACAACTAATGGACACAATATCAACCAATTCAGGACGGCAAAACACCCAAATTTTCCTTGGCGACTACAATCTCCATTGGAAGGACAGCAGTGACACAGTGGTAAATAGCCTCAAAAGCTTCCTCAACGCCCTTGATCTCACCCAAATATGCAATAGCCCGACCCATGAGAAAGGTTCTATTCTCGACCTTATCATCTCCAAAGAGGACGCTATTCAACTTGAGTCAATCCAACCTTGTGACTGGTCAGATCATCATATTGTCTCCTTCCTTATCAATGAAAAAATTAAATTTAACACAGTACAACTTTCTAAGCCCAAAGTCTGGAAAAGGGACATGAAGAAACTCAACCCAAACTCCTTACTGCCTAACAGCTGCAATCTCCTACTTCCCCCGTCCGGCGCTACGGACGTTCAACTCCTGACTGACCACTATCTAAATGCTATGTCCACAATAATCAATGAGGCTGCACCATGCAACTGAAAAGAGTCTCGTCCAAGATCTCCAACCCTTGGTATGACGGGAGCCTCAATGAGGATAGACGGGCCATGCGAATGGCAGAGCGCACTTGGAGGTCAGCCCCCTCTGCACTGCACCTAAAAAAACCTGAAGAAACAGAGAAACGCCTACTTCAGGAAAATAAAACGCTCAAAAAGAGATTTCTTCAGCCTCCAGCTCGCCCAAGCAAAAAACCGCACAAGGAAATTGTTTGAGTTAATCAGAACACAATCCAAAGAACAACCCCAGACACTCAGCACCATGGGCGCTACACCTTCCTGTGAAGACTTCTCTGCTTTCTTTAGCCAAAAAAACGACAACATAAGGAGCGATCTCCTCAATGACGCAATCCTTTACTCCAACCCCCAACACACAGCAGCGCCTGAACCAAAGAACAAGGCTACATGGTCATCCTTTGGCACCTACTCCGAAGAAGAAATCGGCAGATTGCTCAGCACCCTGAAACCATCCAATCACCTCACTGACCCCCTTCCTGCAAACGCTGTAAAAGACTTTACCCCTTTGCTCCTCCCACTCTGGACTAAAATTATCAATAGCTCTCTTCAACAAGGATCCATCCCTGACGCCCTCAAAGTCTGACAAGTCACACCTCTACTAAAAGAAACAACAGCAGACCCCACTGATCTAAACAATTACCGCCCGATTACAAATATTCCCACCCTCGCTAAACTGTTGGAAAAATGCGTACAACTACAACTGACTAAACACATAGACAAGTTTGATCTCCTCAACGCTCATCAATCAGGCTTCCGTACAGGGCACAGTACCGAAACTGCCATGACTCACATAGTGGACGACGCCCTCCAAATACTAGACCAAAACGATACCTGCCTCCTCATCCTTCTGGATCTCTCCTCAGCATTCGACACAGTTAAACATGAGAACTTACTCGATCTGTTAAACACAAGAATGGGCATATCAGGGACTGTTCTCAAGTGGTTCACCTCCTTTCTACACAACCGGTCACAAAGATTCAAAAGCAACAACGCGATGTCCTCTCCGGTACCTGTATCGCTAGGCGTCCCTCAAGGATCCGCCCTCTCCCCAACACTGTTCAACCTAGTTATGGAACCTCTCACTGCTTTGCTACAGACATCCAATGTTCATTTTCATATGTATGCCGACGACACCCAACTTTATCTCAAAATACAATCCCCCAAGGACATCATGGTTCTGAACACCACGATCAGAAACACCCAATCCTGGCTTGCCGAGAATCACCTCAAACTCAATGCCCTGAAAACTGAGTTCCTCCTGATCTCACCTCCCGCAAAAATCTCTACGGCGCAAACATGGCTTAAGCACTTAACGGCTCTAAACGTACAACCTACCGTCGTAGACTCAGCAAAATCTTTAGGCATAACACTTGACGCCAATCTCAACATGCAGCAGCACATCAGCAAGGCAACCAAAGGAGCGAACTTTCATATCAACACCTTGAGAAAACTCAAACCCTTCCTCCCAGCCAAAGACTTCCAAACTGCAGTACAATCTACAGTCATCCCGCACATAGAGTACGGAAGCACCGCCCTCTGCGGGCTCCCCCTGACTACAACGGCTCCCCTAAGAGCGTCCCTTAACTCTGCAGCGAGACTCATCACTGGCTCAAAAAAGCACTCGCATATTTCCCCTGACTTCCTTGAACTGGCTACCTTTTGAAGCCAGAATACATCTGAAAATCGCCTGCATGACTCACAAGGCTGTACACATGAACTCACCCGCCTACCTCACTCAAAAGTGACAATCTCGGGTGGCTCTAGAATTACTAGAAGCACAAGCAATCTTCTGCTGAAACCTCGAAGATTCCGGAAGGAAAAAACCTATAAACGCTCCTTTTCAGGAATGGCACCCAGGATCTGGAATTCACTCCCCCCTGAAACCAGGCTCATCTCCTCCAACAAACTGTTTAAGAAAGAAGTAAAAGCGATCCTCATGGCTAAATACACATGATCTATTACTCTGTATTTTCTCATGAATCCGCTCAGTAATTACCTGCCTTGGACCCCTTGGTCTACTTGTACTACTTGTATTATGACTTATTTGATTGTATACGTTCCCTCTCTGTATATTGTTATGTTGTTGACGCACCTGTCTGACTTTGCACACTGTACCTACACCACCTCAACTATCCCTACTTTTGTACTACTGATGCACCTGTGTGACTATACATCCTGTACTCACCTACCTCAACTATGCACACCTTTATGTTATCTCCTAAAACACGTTAAGCACGCTTAAACAAGTATGTGCTCACTTTTGTACTTTTATATTATTGGCGCAACTGTTTGACTATGCACCTTGTACAGACATTACCTCACCTGCGACCTACCTCCTGTTTGTTTTTTTGACCTACCTATGTAACTATGCACCTTGTACCTATCTACCTCAACTATGTAACTATTCACATGTACCTTGACTATCACCCCGGTGCCATTGTAAAGCGCTCTGATATGTGCAAAGATCTTGTTCGCGCTATATAAAACTTTCAAAATAAATAAAAATACATAAATAAATACTCATTTTAGTCTGCTATTCTCGCCTGTCTTCTTACACTCTTAACTATCCCCTCACAGATGTGTTTGTAAATTCACCTAAAGGCAATTGACTAAAACACATGACAAAAAAAAACTCGAGTCTTTTTACCATTTGCCATCAAGGAAAACCAGAGTTACCAGATCCTGCCATTTTACCATGTTTTAGACTTCGGCTTTTTACTAACAGCTGTGATTGGATGGCACTGTGGTAGTAAAATAGTTTTCACCCAGATGTACCCAACACAGCCCAAGCTCATCCTCCATATCAACTGCCAGTTTGAACCACCCGCCCCCATGAGCTATGTTCACCCACCATAATACATCCTTGATCCTCCTCCATGCTCATTCTGCAGCTCTACCATTTTCCTCCTCCCAGTATGTACTGTCATACCTGCCAACATCTGAACACACAAGGAGTCTTACAGAAAAAAAAATCCCTGCGACAGCTCTCTTTGGCCCTAATACTATACAGCACCCTACAGCTTTATAGCCTGATATGATGGATACCTTATGCCAGTCCGGACTTTTTAGCCAACACATTTTTGCAGGCCTAGACTTGTAGGCCAAAATCTTCTTAATGATTGGGCACAACTCTGAAAATGCAGATAAAAAGGTGACAAAGGCTTGGTCATCAGTCTTCCACTGGGACAACAGACCTGACTTAGCATTCATGTGTAAATGGAAGGACCACAAAGACTAGTTTAAAGGTAGTAACTACTTTTCAGGACTGTCTCACAAAAAAAAATGCACCATTATGCATCCAAGACCTCTGACCGTATCACAGATCTGACTGTGGTTTCACTGGAAAATCAAAAACAACCTGGATGCACATCTATGGACTGAATTCTTGGGACGACTCAATAAAAGTAGTAACCTACGCTCATTACATCCGATGTGTAAGAAATGAAAGTAATCCTATTAATGTAGTTCCGAATAAGGAAACTGCTATTCACCATCCACCCACTAGATGGTCCTTGAAATGATTTGAGAAGGTGGAACTACCTGGCAACTATACAGGAATGAAGCAACGGATAGGAATGCAATGCTTCTCAGAACAAAGACTCAAACGCAACCATTCTATTTCAAAATCGACAACATGCACTGTACAGCTACTGAAAAAAAGCTCTTTATGCTTGCATGGAATGGCGTCAACCTTAGCTTTTTTGGGTGGGAGGAGGAACTTGTTCCCCGCTAACTGGGCAACATCAGTTTCATGTGTAAGGTGTGAAGTTCCAAGTCTTGAGCTTTTCAGGGTGCTGCAGTTGTCAAGAGGTTACTCCACCAGGCCAAACTTTTTGGCCAACAGTTGCATTCTGGGACTCGTAGCTTCGCTTTCAAATTGCATGGTTAGGCTGAAAAAAATCCAGCACATAAAATACCATTACTGGAAATGCCAGGATTGGACAATGGCACCACGTCTGATACTGGACTATTTGTCAGGGATGCATAATCCATCCAAGGAATCAACTCAGTTTGTGGAATTCCCGCAACGGCAGTGAAAAACACGCCTACGAGCGGCAGTGTTCTGTAACAAAAACAATTATTAAGTTGTGTGGAATTCACGCTTTTTAGGCATCGCCCTCTTTTGGGAAACAGTGTACCGACTACCATTAAAACTTAAAGACCTGCGCCGAGCTCCCAAAACCCCTCAAACCACCCCTCAATTCCCTTAACATGATACCTCGGGCCATGATAGACTAGCGCCAGCAGCAAATCTGGTTAACCAGCCTGGGAAGTTAAGGAAAGCTGAACAGTAGAGTAATGCAGTCCCTTTAAATGTACCAAACACAAGCCGCAATTCGATCCCCTTTCTGATTCGTTGTTGCTGAAGAAAACTAGAATATAACAGACTCCGTTGCTATGGATGAAGAAGGACGTCTCTGAATAGTGAGACGTAGAGGAAATACCTATGCAACACGAGGAAATAAGTTGCAGTGGCTATAAACTTTAACAAAGCCAGCAGCTTTGGCTTTTGCATAGAAAGAGTTGTCTCAGGTTCCACTTCAGGTTGGAGACGTGGTATAGGATGCTCATGTTAAGAGCGTAGAAAATCCAACATGTGGGAACAGAGAAGTGAGAACTATATAAGTAGCAATGAGAGGACAGCGCCGCAAAGGGAGAGTTAGTGATTTGCGAGCACGATGGGCAGCGATATGAGCTGGAAACGCAGCAACGGGTAGGAGGTGGTAGGAGGATGGCACTGCATCGGTAGATTAAGTGAATTGCGAGCAATAACTGACACCAACATTAGCAGGAAACTCATCAGCAGGTGGGAGCTGGGGGTAACGGCACCAGGGCGGGATTAAAACAGTCAAAAGGCCGGACAAATGTAAACTATTCACCAAAGAAACCAAAGGAATTTTGAAAAGGCCGACCAAGGAACAAATGAAAAGTGATGGGAGTCTTGAAAACCCTCAGAGTAGATACAACATGTCTCAAGAGACAGCGCATGTGCTGCCTAGGCTTGACCGAAGAATGAATCTTATGCTGCAGTCCATTTAGCTCCTGATGATTCAAACATAGTGGAAATGAAAGGTTACTGCTGAGCTCCCTGCAGTTGTTACAGCAAACAAAAAATTGACGGAATGCTGACCATGCAAACATTCTCCCCCACTCAAAAGATCTGCGTTAAATCCATTGTTCTTTTTCCCACTATGCCACCCCAGTTTGGACCCAGCCATATGCAAATTAGCCTTGACTCTGTGCCCCATAGGAACAGTCCGGACCGAGCTGCCAAGCCAGGTCCTGCCTGGACCGGAAACCAGCATCCTGGTACCAGTTTCAGGGTATGTCACCCTTCTTCAGCCAGGCTAGCTTGAATCCAGTGGCACGGTGAGCAAGGGACCCACGTCTGGGCATACCCATCCTGCCCCAGACATCGCAGTGGCCATCCCTGACGGATACAAGATCTCGCGCAGAGACCGCACCAACGGAGTCGGAGGAGGTATCACCATAATCCACAAGAACACCATCAAGGTCTCCACAAACAACGACGACACCCTCACCACCGCCGAACACATGCACTTCAAGATCCACACGGACCCTAAGACCACCCTCAGAGGCACCCTCGTCTACAGACCACCCGGCCAACGTATCCAATTCTGCAACTCCATCGCCGACTTCATCAGCACACACGCACTGACCTCCACAAACTACATCCTGCTCGGCAACCTGAACTACCATCTGGAAAATAACAACAACAGCAATTCCTCCACCCTGGCCGACTACCTCACCACCCTCGGACTGAAACAGATAGTCACAACCTCGACCCACATCGCCGGCCACACGCTCAATGCCATCTTCACCGCCAGCCCACACGTTGCCTTCAGCCACACTTCCAAGCTCACCTGTACCAACCACCAGTGCGTCCACTTCAACTTCCAGTAACCCGTCACTCACCACCGCACCCTACTGATCCCCTGCCGACGCTGGGGCAAAGTAACCAAGGAACTTCTAGAAACACACCTCGCACTCCACCCACCAACCAGCCCCACCGACCCCGAGGATGGGGCCTGCACCCTCAGACTCTGGATGGAGGACTGCTACAACACCGTAGCACCAATGAGACAACCCACCGACCGAGACACCAGCCAGAGATCCAGCTGGTTCACCCTGGAGCTCCTGGCCTCCAAGCGCACCTGCTGGAAACTCGAAAAAACCTGGCTCAACGATACAACGCCCGCCAACAGCACAGCCCACAAAGACGCCACTCGCAGCCATCACCACCTCATCAGGACCACCAAAAGAGCCTCGTTCAAAGACCGCCTCAACAACAACACCCACAACAGCAAAGATCTCTTCAACATCGTGAAAGAACTCTCCAATCCTAGCTCCTGCCCCAACGACATTCCGCCATCGCAAGCCCTGTGCGACACCCTCGCTGCCTTCTTCCACCGCAAGATCACCGACATCCACAACAGCTTCAACCCCTGGCTCAACCCTACGGACCCCGCCTCGACGAACACTCCGAATCCCACCGTCCACGACCCTCTGACCACATGGACCTACGTGAGCACCGAAGTCATAATCAAGACCATGAGCACCATCCACTCAGGCTCACCGTCTGATCCTCTTCCCCACCACATCGCAAACAAAGCCGACAGCCTCATCTCACCCCACCTGCGTAACATCATCAACCTCTTCCTCGAAACCGCTACCTTCCCGGAGAGCTGGAAGCACGATGAGATCAACGCCCTCCTGAAAATACCCAAGGCGGACCCGAGCGACCTCAAGAACTTCCGGCCCATCTCCCTGCTCCCGTTCCCAGCATGGAAAAGATCGTCAACACCCAGCTCACCCGCTACCTAGAAGAAAACAACATCCTGGACCCCACCCAGTCAGGCTTCTGCAGCAACCACAGCACCGAAATCACCCTCATCGCCGCCACAGACGACATCCGAATCCTACTCGACAACGGCGAGACAGCAGCCCTCATCCTCTTGGACCTCTCCGCCGCCTTCGACACCGTCTGCCAACACACACTTCGCACTCGCCTCCACGACGCAGGGATCCAAGACAAGGCCCTGGATTGGACCACCTCCTTCCTCACCAACAGAACCCAGAGAGTCCTCCTCCGCCCCGTTCCAATCCGGAACCACCAAAACCATCTGCAGCGTCCCACAGGGATCCTCCCTCAGCCCGACGCTGTTCAACGTCTACATGGCTCCCCTCGCTCGCATCACCAGACTACACAACCTCGACATAATCTCCTACGCCGACGACACCCAGCTGATCCTCTCCCTCACCAAGGACCCCCTCACTGCCAAATCAAACCTGCACCAGGGTATGAAGGCCGTCCACGATTGGATGGAGGCAAACCGTCTCAAGCTGAACACGGACAAGACGGAGATCCTCATCCTTGGGCCCAACCCCTCAGCGTGGGACGACTTCTGGTGGCTAGCATCACTGGGAACCCCCCCCAGCAACAACCAACCACGCACGCAACCTAGGGGTCATCCTCGACTCCAAGCTCAGCATGACCAACCAAGTCAACGCAGTCTCCTCCTCCCGCTTCCACACCCTCCGTATGCTCCGCAAGATCTACAGATGGATCCCGGCGGACACACTGAAAACCGTCACCCATGCCCTAGTCAGCAGCCGACTCGACTACGGAAACGCCCTCTATGCCGGAGCCCCGTCCAAACTCATCAACAGACTCCAAAGAATCCAGAACGCCTCAGCATGCCTGATCCTTGACGTCCCACGCCAGGACCACATCACCCCGCACCTGAGAGACCTGCACTGGCTCCCCATCGACAAAAGAATCACATTCAAACTCATGATCCACGCACACAAAGCACTCCACAAGACCGGCCCAGCCTATCTCAAGAACAGACTCGCCTTCTACGTACCCAACAGGAAACTCCGCTCCACCGACCTTTCCCTGGCCGCTGTCCCGCGCATCCACAGAACCACTTCCGGGGGCAGATCCTTATCCCACTGCGCCGCCAAGACCTGGAACGCCCTCCCCCTCCACCTACGACAGACCGCAGACCTCCCGGCCTTCAGAAGACTGCTCAGGACCTGGCTCTTCGACCACTAGCTGCAGCTCCCACCCCCCCCCCCCACCCCCACCCCCCCCCCCACCCCCACCCCCCACGCCTTGAGACCCTAACGGGTAAGTAGTGCGCTATACAAATCCCCTGATTGATTGATTGACTTAGGGCAAAAAGTACTACAGCAAACAAATGATGGACGGAATGCTGACAATGCAAACATTCTCGCCCAGTCAAAAGATCTTGGTTACGATGGATTCAAGGGTCAAGACTGATTTGCATATGGCTGGGTCCAAACAGGGGTGGCGTAGTGGGCAAAAGAACGATGGATTTAACCCAGATCTTTTGCCTGGAGGAGAATTTTTGCATTGTCAGCACTCCGTCCATCATTTGTTTGCTGGAGCTCCCTACAGAGGCACAGCATGGAGCCCTTGTTGTAATTATGGAGCCTTTGGCTCTGTGATTACTGCTGTGTGTTACTTCTGCTATATTTTTTGGGGAAACTGTGCTAGCATAATGATAAGCAGGGCGCACTTGCGTTTTCGGTGTTCGGAATCCCCACTACTTTGGATCACTGTAGCTAGAGCATGGTGGGAGCTCATTCTTCCAGACGACACTTAAACACTTCACCAGTCTGTCCACTTTTTTTGCAGTTTATTTCTGTGATTGAGCAAGAGATTATATGCAATTTGTGCCGGTGCTTTCCGGTGCTTAGCACCGGCACTTAATTATCAGGGCCGGGTCTAGGCACGTCAAAGCTTAATGTTTAATAAAATTTACATTACTGTACTCGCAGCGTGATTTTCACGTCTCCCTAGTAACTGATGGCGGTGAACAGTGTTGCGGGCGGCTGTGAGACTTCTTAGTCACTTACAGCCTGATTCATGAACCAAAATTGCGCTCGCAATAGCTGCGAAAATGCTATTGCGAGCGCAATTTCCTAAATCGGTATTCACCACGAAAATAGCGAAATCGCAAACACAGAATAGCGAAATCGCTAAAAGATTCGCAGAATTCCGGCAGTAGACCATTAGCGAATCGGAATTAGCGATAAACCACGGAATCTGCGAAAAAAATAGCGATTTCGCAATACAATCGCAATCGGTATTCATGAAAAATCGCAAATAGCGAAAAAAAAAAAAATCGATGTTTGCGAGGCGCAATTTAAGGACAACCCAAACCAGGTGGTAACCATCAAAGGCATTGTAAAAAAAATTTTGAAAATCCGTTGCCCAATCAGTAACTGGTGCAGGCCTGTCCAAACACACTTAAGGAGATGCAGCATCAGCATAAGGAATGTCAGAATGCCAGGACTCTACATGGTGGTCAGGCGGCGAAGGCTACAGCGAGCAGCACGGAGGAGACGCAGAATCCAGGTCCGGATATTCTGCCAGCGGGTCACCCTGCTGGGCCAAACCAGAGAGCAAATATACGCAAAGTACCTCCTGAATGGAGCAATGATCATCAAGCTAATTCAGGACCTTGACCCCCTGATGCAGCTCCCAACAAGGCGGACCAATGCCGTGCCCACACATGTCCAGGTATTGTGTAGCCTGCACCTCCTGGCCTCCGGGAGCTTCCAGTTGCGGCTGCTGCGGGGGATATCCCAGCCCACCATGTCCCGCTGCCTAGGGAGTTTCCTTGACGCAATGCTGACCCAGCTACACCACCACATCAAATTTCCCACCAGCCAACAGGATTTGGATGAGACCAAGCATCAATTCTACAATGTTGCGCATTTCCCACATGTGATAGGATGCATTGACTACCCACATCTGCCCACCAGCTGCAATGGAGTACATGTACCGCAATCGCAAGTCCTACCACTCCCTCAACATCCAGATGGTCTGCAATGCTAAGACATACATCCCGGACATAGTGGCACAATACCCGGGGAGTACACATGACTCATTCATATTCCGGTACTGCGGCCTCCACACACGACTGGCCAGGGGAGACTTTGGTGAAGGACACCTACTTGGTAAGTACACTATGTCCACAATGTTACACTGCGATGAAGTAGCTGCGCTGCACAGGCACTCACCCTTTGCTCCTCTCATTCAGGTGACAGTGGCCTCCGTGAATACCTCCTCACCCCATACCTCAACCCTTCTACACCACAGCAACGGCGTTACAATGTAGCACACATATGCACAAGGAATTGCATTGAGAGGATATTTGGGCTACTGAAGAGCAGATTCCGCATACTGCACAAGACTGGTGGGGCCATGTTCTACAGTCCTGATGTGTGCTGCTGCATTTGTGTGTGCAATACTACACAACTTTGCTACCAAGCGCCGGATACCTGTAGACATCTCTGGCAGTGAGTCGGAAGGGGACAACCGGCCACCTGCACATGTGCGTCATGCACGTGGGGAGAACCCAGCTGAAGGACACAGACGCTGCCACCACATCACATTGAACAGTTTCTAGTGCACCCACTCCCCTCACCCAACAAATCACAATTGCATGCAAATGGAAATAAGGACAGGAGGCCGATGTATGATGCAAGAATAAATATTATTGTTGATGGCACAATAATATTGTTATGTTTCTATCCTTTAAATTAAAGCAGTATTGCACCATACCGCTCCAAACAAAACACTGGACATGCTTGTATCGTCAGCATGTCCCAGCCAATGTACATGAAACTCAAGTGCGCCTCCGGCGCGCAGCACCCAATCGCCTCTCTGGGTCTTCCTCTGCGACGGCACGAGACCCTGCAGTGGGTCTGGTGCTGCGGCGTAACACGGCAACCTGTGAGGCAGACAGGCTGCTCACACTGGAGGTGCCCTCGCTGGTATCGTCCCCCCCGACATTGCCTGGCCCAGTAGGATGGAGACCAGTGCCCTGGGAGTCATCTCGCATAGTTTGCGCCAGTGCTATCCATAAGTTATATATTTACTCCCGAGCGGGGAGCAATCCCAGGGAGCACGGCATCCATCAAAATCCTTGGTTAAATTAGCAGTGCACAGTTAAAAATCTTTAATTAACCAGTAGGATGGAGTGCCAGTACGGCAGTGGTGACCTGCTCCAACACTCGTGCCACATCCTCGCAGCATTGGATCATCTGCTGCTGCTGCGCCAGGGACCGTCGTGAGAACTGGGAGGTGGCATTCCCAATAACATAGTTCGAGCGGGTGTAGGCTGACAGCCGCGTAAGTAACTGGCGGCGGCGGGCGGTGTTGCGCTGCGATATGAGCGCAGCAGTGTTGGCCTCCATGGCTGTCGTTATGCGGTCCACCCTGTCGGCCACATTTGCCACATTGCGGCCAATGTTGTGGAGCTGCATTTGGATCGCCCCTTGCCGCCGTGCCTGCAGTTGGTGTATGCGTAGCATCCGGCGCTCTATGCTCAGGCCTGGCACGCGCACATCCATCCCCCTCCTGCCGCTGCGTGCTGTGTTCTGCTGGCGAGCCCTGCTATGCCTGCTCTGCTGGCTGGCCACAGTGGGTGTGCGCACTGTCACCGCAGTAGATGCACCAGATGTCGAGGGTCCAGCTGGTGGTGGAGTTGTGGTTGTCAAAGGTGCTGTGCCTGATGGTGGTGGCGCAGATGGTGTAGCCCTGGCTGCGGGGATAGGTGCTGCGCCTGATGGTGGTGGGGCAGATGGTGTAGCTCTGGCTGTGGGGATAGGTGCTGAGCCTGATGGTGGTGGCGCAGATGGTGTAGCCCTGGCTGCGAGGATAGGTGCAGCGCCTGATGGTGCACGTAGTGTCGCTGTTTGCACCTCCTCGGCATCCTCTGGTGCCTCGTCAATGAGCAGCCTGTCGCTGCTGTTGTCAGCGCCACCTGTGAGGGGAAGTGGAGGTACATTAATTGCATGTATCTGTCACACGTGCAGTTGCTACATGCATGCTGGATGACATTCCCTGACTGGCTGTGGCATTGCGTACTTTGGGACATATCTGGCTGCATTGGGGTTCTTGTTCATTGTGGGCAGACTACATGTCCCACAATGCTTTTGGGCATGACCTAATGTGCATGGATTGCATGACTTGGGATGATTATGGGAGGCTATAGGGTCATGGCCATTGTTAGGGGACAGGGTCGCAGTCGCATGCCACTTGCCTTGGCTCTCATGGGTGGGGCGGGATGAGTCCAGATTGATGACCCCAATGCACGCCTCTGGCTCTAGAGTGTCCTCCACTTGGTCCTCCAAGGTGGTGTTGGGAGGGACTGTGGGTTCTCCGCCTCCAGTAGCCAGGGTCTCGCCCAGCCTCTCTGCCACCCTCTCCTTGGCACGACCTCGTAGGTCGTACCACCTCTTTTTAAGCTCCTCCAGCGACCTGTGTGCCACGCCCACAGAGTTGACTTTGGCTGCTATCCCAAGCCAGATTTGGCGTTTCTCTGCCTCAGGCACCCTCCTGGAGTCCTTTCCGAAAAGATTTGGGTGGTTATCAACCACTCCATCAATCAGGTGCTCCAACTCCTGCTCAGAGAATTTGAGCTTCCGCTTGCGCCCGGTATCGTTGGGCCCTGGTACAGCTTCCTCTGCCATTGCTGCAGTAAGATAAGTTAAGGATTTGCAAGTTTGCAGGTGTCCTGGAAGGAGCTCAGTGAGATGCAGCCACGAGATCAGCCTCACTGTTCTGAATGGGGGTGGGAACTGGCTGCTTCCTGGTTGTGATGTCATCACTGTGCTCGAAATGCGATCTCGCAAAATCACGAGATCGGAAAAACGAGATCGCATTTAGCGATCTCGCAATTAGCGATCTCGCTATCAGCGATATCGCAATTCCTACTCGGATATTGACGGAAATAGCGATTATTCTGCGATTTTTGAAAATCGCAAACGCTTTTTGCGGCCGCGTGCGAATCGCTTTATTTTCTCGGTAATTTTGATGAATGCCGATCTGCGATTTCTAAATTGCGATTCGCTGTAAATCGCAATTTAAAAATCGCAGAATTCGGTTTTTATGAATAAGGCTGTTAGCCTGCCCTGTGGCTCCGCCCAAGAGAAGATTCATATTAATTAATAACATTAAATAATAAGTTGAACATGGCGGCCGCCGCCCTTATTTTAAATCAGTCAGTGTTGCGCTGTTGCCGCTTGCAGGTGGGCGGGCAGGCAGGACACACACACTGACTGACACTGATTTATTTGGTCCTGATGGGGGCAGGGGCTGTGTGCTTGGTAGCGTGCTTGCGCAGATTTTTTTTTACATTGCCACGCCCCAGCATCGTTGTTCAAGTCAGCCCGAGTACCGACCCGACCGATGGACGACATTGAGGGCAGGGCAGCCTGTGCTGTGCGGGCATCAATCCGCCAGCAGTACAGCACTGTCTGGTGGTAGCAAGCACCAGTGCGCCTAAACGTAATCACTCCGGTAAGACGTTGAGGAGTAAACAAACGTACTTAGTACTACTAGTAAACGTAGCACTAAGCCAATTTATTCCAATTCCAATAATATGCTATGCCTGACATGCCAAAAGCAACGCTGTTTATTTTGGGTGCGTGGTGGCGTGACGGCCCGGTTGTCAGATAACCGGAGTGGTGGGTGGGAGGCAGGCAGCAGGCAGCTTGCCCCGGCGGCTCCATAAGATATTATTCATACCAGATACAAGTAATAGGATGTGATTCAGATTCACTGAATGCCAGCCTAGTATTAGTCGCCGCGCAGTGCTGTACATCGACTTATGTGACTAGAGGATATCTCGATCGGGCCTGCTAGCGCCGCAGTACTGGCCTGCCAGGTTTAAGTTAAAAGGCTCACTGATTTGTCCAAACATGGCGCACAGCCACGCAAACATTCGGTTCCCACAGTTTTTTTTCACTTTTACAGGTATGGTCACCATCGTCTCACAATTGAGTCAACAAACTGCTCTGAGAAACCCCGGGCGTTGTCTAAAGGATAGGCAAGCAGAGGCATTCCCTCTAACTTCCATCAGGTTACAAACAAACAATTATGTATAGTTTGCGTTGAGTTATTAAAATCTAATCATGAACTGTAAAATAATGCTCCGTCCGAATTTCTGTGGCGTCACGTCACACACACCTTGACTGGAATAATCAACTCGAGCGCATCCAAAAGAATTTTATTAATGAATAGTTTGCCCTCACTCGCGACTCGCTCAAATGCTTGGTGGCATCCTGATTCCTGGCAGTCCTCCTGACCGGCCATAGTCTAGACTGATTCTAGGCTTTAAAGTTGAAAACGTGGGCAAGGACAATGCACACACCCCATCGTTGTGAAAGCACTTTTTGCAAAACGTTTGCAAGCATGGGACTGACTGAGCATAGATGAAATGCAGCACAGACACAGTACTGGTGCTTCAGCAACTACTGTGAGTACACAGCAGGAGAATGCACTCCGTGGCTACGTATCTTTGCAGTGGCTCATACTACAGAGTTTAGCAATGTTAGCATGTATATTTTAGCAATAATTAACGCGGAAAAATGATCTCATGAATAGGTTTATTAAACAATTTGACAAATGATACATGTCCATGCACGAAGGCAGGTACTTCAAAATGTGAAACTGGTGAAAATAAAATATCTACAGAGAAAATAATCCATTTAATAAATGTGTGTAATGAAAATAAATGCACAGTCTTAGAAAGGTGTGACTGGTGTCGAGTGTTGTGAGTTTGTAAGTGACCCTCCCATGATGATTTGCTACGAACACTTATTTTGTGTTAAATGCCCATTTTCAAGCATATCCCACTGGATTACCAACAATCCCATTAAATGGTCTAATAAGAAGGTTAGGGAGTTTATAGTGCACATGGGGCACATCCTTGGCACCTTGGGACGTTTTGAAGAATACATTTCAAAAGAGCAAATACACTCTTTTGAGAGTTTTCTAGTCCGTTAGTAGGGAAAAGAAATAGTTTCTATTGACAAGCTGCCTGCAGGCCATACTCCTGTCCATGCTCACTTCTCGCCCACAGACCGCAATTCCACTGTGCCAAGTAGGCAGAGGCCAACTTGCAATAATGGGGCCAAATTACATCAATTTGAGACAGTAATGGCAAATTTTCTGCATAATTTGCAAAAATTAAAAAGTGAACAAAAAGACATTTCCAACAACAGACTGCTACAAAAATAAATATCCGTCTGGACGATCTGTAGAAATGCAAATCCTTAATTGCCTATCATTCGTGCAAATTAATGCAATCTACCTCTAGCCTGAGCCAATGAACGGTTGAATCACTGAATGGAAAGCTTTGGGATGTCAAGGGATGGATTATTATCTGTATCACACTGATCCGGTTTCCTTTCCAAAATGGTGTCTTCCCCCACATCATAAGTTCACAGATGCCAGCATCCTGGACCAGTGCCATGCCATCCAGTACAGGTGCCATCATCCTGTCTCGCTGCTCTGGCAGTCCTAGCTGGAATGCCCACTATCGGGAAAGGCACAGACAGGAAATTAGAAACTCTTAACTGTGGGTGATGGGTGACGGCCATGGCTCCATTGCCTGACATTTGAGCAGTTGAGAGCTTTAGTATGAATCCACATATTTAGGTTCTTGTATTAAAACATCAGTGAGAGGCCTGTAGACCGACGGATGGGGGTTCCTGCCTGCACTGCCTTGGAAGACTTTTAGCTCCAGCTTCCTTGAGTATCATGAAAAGCAGGTTGTTAAATTAACTGGTTGCCTTTTTTTCTACCAGTAAGTAGTTGCACACCTAATGAATGAGCCCATAATCTTAAAGGCTCTTTAAGTGTGCAGCGTGCCATGGTTTGTGCTTGTAAATTTGTAATGTAATTGTGCCCTGCCTTAAGTATGTATTAAAGATTATGTGCAAAAACAAGTGACAGGAGTAGGTAAGCAGCAGCCGCCCTCGCAGTATCCTCCATTAATTTAATTCGAACTTCCAAGCAATCTATATCGTGCATCGTGCATAACCTAAGCATTTGATTAAAACAGGCGGCCCGTCCAGTAGACTCTTCGTGCCACTGGCTTTCTTGAGTAGTTTGTGTGGATTTAGTTTTCCTAAGAATTGTTCGCTTTTATGTATTGCGGAGATCGGCAGAGCTGCAGTATGTGTCTATTAAGCAAATACCTTGGGCTTAATGATGTTTATTTATGCTTCTACTTTCTTCAGTTCATTATTACTACCAGCTGCAGAATCATGGTAGCAAGAGGGAGTTGAGGTGAAGAATAACTTCGAAGAGGGGAGGGAGGAAAGGGTAGGCAGCAGAGAGAGAGACACAGGTAAAGCGGGGTGAGCCGAGAGGTCAGATACCAAGAGAGAGAGAGATGACGGAGCAAGAGATGGGTGAGGAGAGAAGGAAAGATATATATAGGAAGACAGGGCGTTGAGGGAGAAATAGGTAGAGAGAAAGTAAAGATAATCAGTGTTAGAGGTAGATAGAGGTTGTGTGGGGTTAGAGAGAAAAATAGAAGCAAGTAAGAGAGTAAAAGAATACAGAGCGTTACACGTCTGTGATTGTTCAACAACTTTGAGCGTTGTTTGTAATGTTTAGGACAACAAGGTTGTGGTGAAAATGAACTCTATTTTGCTGCATAGAAAAAATATTTCTCTAGTGTGGCCCGCAACAAAACTCTACTCCAAATTATCTATTATACTTTAGGCCTTGGATTCCCACTCTTGAATATCATTACATTGAAGTTTATTTTTCAAATGTGTAAGTTTTATGTGTTAAATTAGTCTGCACAGGTGCTCATGCCCGAACATAGATGTAAAGTTATCCCTCACTGATACACACCTAAGAGTAGCTACAACTCACAGATGTTGCAGGAAGCTCAGCAAAGAATCCCTGCCAGCACTGCATCTCTGGGATAGGCTCCGGAATCCGGATAGCTTGCAGTTTCACTCTTCTTACCATTAAACACAGGCCTGGCCAACATGCTGCCTGCAAAGTGCCCTTGAAGCCTTGCTTAACCCAAGGCACGGGCCTGCTCAGGGCCGGACTGGGAACCAGAACCGGCCCTGGCAAAGTGCTCGGCCGGCCCCCCTCCCCCCCTCCGGGAGGAGAGGGGAGGGGGGAGAGGTGCGACCGTGCTATGTGACAGGGCCGGTTTTCGGCCGTTTTTGTTACAGGGCCGTTTTTGCAGCATAACGGCCCTGTAACAAAACCGGCCCCCAACCATGCGGCCCACCGGGGAATTGCCCGGTGCCCTCAACGGCCAGTCCGGGCCTGGGCCTGCTTTTCCGATCTGGGTAAGTGAGTTTTCCCCACTTTGAGGGAGGCCAGGTGAGCTCACCTCGCCAGTCCATTCCTGTGATTGCTTGAAGTTAAAGTGCCAAGCCCAAGAGGTACCAAAGTAAATATACCAAATGTGACGGCAGGAGTAGGGTCCCTATACAACCCGCCTTGCTCACAGGACTAACTTTGCTTCACTTCTGTTTCATAGAGCTAACCTATTCCTACATGCATATCATTAACAAATATCAACTAGCGATGTCTGGTAGCTACTCAGCTGTCCAAAGCATCAGCCGATATGCTGGAATTCTACCACAGTACTGGATAGAGCAGGAAGTTGAGGCACTTGGGGTTGGTGAGTTTAGGATTGTGGAAAGATTTGGTTCATACAGTTCACCAACACCTAAACAAGCAGTGGGCTTCAAAATTCTCCACTGCAACATACCACACTCTCACCACCTCCGCTGGAATGGGCAAGGCTAATTTGCTGTGTTTGTCTTTAGTGTGATGTTTGGATTTTTTACAATCTTATTATTTCTTCAGTGATGTAACATTGAGGGCAGCACCAACACTCTGAAAATTGTTCCAGCGCCACAGGCTTGGGTGCCTTTCTTTGACATTTTAATGTTTTCTGGCCTGGGTGCCTTTGTGTCATGGTTCCATGGTTTCTGGCCTGGGTGCCTTTTTGAGCGACGTTTCCATCCTTCTCTCTCTTGAGTATTTATGTGTGAGATTTCCATGCTTTCTGGTATGGGTGCTTATGTGTGACATTTCCATGGTTTATGGCCTGGAACGGATGCTTATGTGTGACACACACATTTCCATGGTTTATCGCATGGGTACATATGTGTGAGATTTCCATGCTTCCTGGCCTGGGCTCCCTTTCTGAAATTCAGATCAGGTATTACATCTGACTTTTAGCAGTGCCAGTTGAAGATGTGGGTGGAGCCAGTAGAGGGAGTGGGTGGAGCCAGAGAAAAGTAGGTGTGGCCTCCGACAAACATTTCATTACCTGCACTTCATATTGTAGAAATTAAGCACTGCTTGCACCTGAGTATGGAATGTGTGCCAGGTGTGTACTTGTGTATGTGTGGCTGAATATGAAACCTGATGTGTTTTTATTGGGTGCTGTGGAAATGCACAACCTATAGGGGAATCGGGAAAATCTATATTTCGGCACATAATCATAAGCGCAACCTATATTTAATGGGGCAATAATAGAAAATGGGCAACTTAACTTGGTTATTGCGTATATTCACAGTGGGTGTGCACCTGAGCGTTCTAAGGCATGAGAAATGCATGTTTCATTGTGCAAACTGGGGCTGTGGTCGCTTGATCTGTGAATCAAGCCAGGCGAATAATGTTAGTCACTGAGGGACACTGTCACTGATTCTGAGTCATTGGAGGAGTGATACTAGTTGGTCATTCTGGCAGTGATGCTTGAGTGCACCATGAGGCATAAGCACTGATCAGTGAAACTGTTTTTGGGTGTTGGTGCACACGTGACCATTTACTAACTCGTATTTTTCTGAGCTAGCTCAAAGGACTATTCAGACCAACATTACACCAGTACATTTCAGAATGCATTAGCCTACCACAGAAATGTAAACAAGTAAACCAACACCAGACCTTGTAGGTTAAACTAGGAGCAGGGCTGAATGTTTTCTGTCATTTACAATGAAAAACATCTTGACATTTCGGTAACTTATTTGTGAAAGCCTGTGATGCAGCGAAGTAGGATTTACCTTTACCCAAAAACATGCAAATACCATAGCAAAAGCCACTGAACTGATGGATTTACCAAATACACTTTTGTTTACATGGTACAGCAAACGTTTAAGTTCCCGGAGAGCAAACTTGGCATTTCCTGGAAATCTAGCCAGCAGCATCAGAGAGGGAGTCAGCTGGAACTGGAGGAGCAAACACGAGGTTGAGGGAGGTGGAGTATGGAGGAGCTTTCAGTTCCATGGCAGTAGGAACGAGATTCCTTTAGTGGCCCTGTGGCTGCACGGCCACTAGCCCCGGCTCTCCAGCCCACAGCTCTTGCCAGCAACTACTGCATGCTGATCGGCCCTACCCCTGCCAACTGGTACCTCTGTTCTCCATAATCCACTGCTTGTTATGAAAATGCAGTAATAGCGTACTGGAGCAAGCAGGCTTTAGCAACCTATGACTAGGTTGTTATTAGATTGTTTTAGACGTAAAATCAGTGCTTAATTTGAGCCAGTGGTTTCAGGTGCTCTGCACCAGCACTTATTTGTCAACACCGGGACTTATGACAGTCTGCACTGTATATCTAATTTAAGGATGAGCACAACAACAGTTGTTTATCGTTCAGTATACAATAAAAATGACTAAACGTGCCGCACAAGCCATTCTTATAGCATTGGGTGCATTGAATAGTTTGAATTGTCACACTTGAGGAGTGTGATGGTTAGCAGTTCTGTTGGTTCTGTCAATGGCAGCGCTGGTGGGGGCAATAGATGTTGCAAACTAGCAGTTGCCTGCTGACGAGGGCCCTGGCACTTAACTTTTTACAAATGAAGCATTGCATAAAACGGTACACACGTCAAATTTAAACTGCTGATGGCACATATTACTGTCAAACTAAGTCATTCACAAACAATTTCTCACCCTCAGAAGAATAAGAGGAAAATCCGCTCCATTGGAATTGAACCCTGCCGTACCCTCCAGTTTCACACCTATGCATGGAATCAATGCCACTACCCACCACAGCATTTTATAAAGAGACTGAGGCGCCTCCCCCCACACTACCCTATGCAGTGACACTGTTATCTGTACACTGCAAACTAAGATGCGTGTGAAAAGTGAAATAATGCAGCAGAAAGCAAGCACAACTGTATCAATGATATCAGCAAAGATGCAATGTCTTGCAGTTCCTGTTTTAACATGTACATGGGTGTATGATGGTGGTATGATGCTCTCAGGGGTTTTGTAAGACAAAAATCTAGCACAAAAAGAAGGCGCCTCATTAGTTATCATTAGTTTTATGATTCGTTTTATTCTGTGAAAAACGGTACACTTGAAATGCCCGTCTTTTACAAATAAGCTGCACAAGTTCTTTTTAATTAAACAGTTTATATCATTTTGTTAGACAATATGTAGGAACACATTGCTAATTAATTACCTCATTTACCATATTATAGACTGTTAGCCACATAATTAGACTATTGATATCAGGGGGGGCATCTTTCGTACAACTTTCAGTTGGCCCAGACCCTTTTTTTGCTGACAGCATGGAGGGCACAGTAAACCACAAAGCCTCCTTCAGCCAACTACCTGAGTAGGCAACCAGGTCCTGGATCACTTCACCTGGCGTGTCAAAGGGAGCAATTAAGAAATGGAACCCAAATAATAAAAGTTGTTGCAGAGAGGGATGCTGTCTCACCTGCACTTGCAGCAGCCACTCTTTCGAACTACCCTACCTTCGTCTTTGGTTATAGACTCAAGAGGCGTTCTGGATTTTCTCAAACACCTGCAGTTTGCAAATCGTGAACTGATCACCTTGCGTGGTGAGTGGTATCAACATGCTCTCGGGACTCACTGGAGTTTCCAAGTAGGAAGGAAGCACACCTGATTCACACTGGTGGTGCACTTCAGTATCAAGAATAAGTGATTTGTTGGGGAGCTTTAGCTTTTATGTCCAAGAACAAGTAGTTGGGCAGATACCCACTACCAGTCCGTGGCCAATGCACCCTTATGAATTAGAAGTTCGAGTTAGTCAGCTAGCTCCCTTTCCCCTCTTCAGAGAATTTTGTGGGCCACCAAGAGTCATTGCTTCAGTGCATGTGCTTAGGTGGGCCTTGCAGGGCCTTCTTTCCAGTGAAACTGACAGAAAGAACGAACAAACAGAAGAGGGGGGATGAAACTCTCCTCTACGGACCTCGTGTGTCCACCAACTTGTAAATTTTCTTGTAATATGATAAATGTTACAGTACATTTACACGTAACACCACCTTAGTTACGGTGGCCATGTTCGGAAAGCCCTTCATCATGATTCATAATTATGAAAGTTCACGAAAGATAACGTTAGAATTGACTATGTTACAGTAGCATACCCAACAGGAGTGTGAAATTTTAAAAAATGTCTACCTGTCAAGGGGCACGATCTTTCCTAAATCAACCTGCTGTATAAAAAAAGACAAAAATTCACTTGTCCCATTTGGTGCCATGCAGCGAGTGACAAGATAGGGCAGCTTTCTCCTTATAGCAGAGCTATGGTAACAGCCACTCTGATTATGCTCGTGTTATATCAGGAATTGGATTGGAACAAGGCTGATGTTCCCACTTTTCTGCAAATCTACGTACAGGAGCTAGAAGTAGGTGGAAAGTGGTGGTTCTAGGTTTGAAATGTCCTGTGAGTCTCTGCACATCTACTAAATTGCATGTTGGAGGGTATTCGGAAACTCTTCTCCGATCTCTTCCTACACTTAGTATAGGTTGAAGGTAAACTTTTGGCAAGCGTACGTGTACAACCTTTTCAAGGGTGGAGAAAAAAAAGGGCCTAGAAAACAGAAGTTTGCATAAACAGACATATAACATACCAGTTATTTATAAAACACACATTCGCCCAAGGGTTTTGGCTCGAAAATGGAATTCACAAAAGTTTGATAGGAGTACGGTTTCTGGGCATACTTCTGTAAACCTTTGCCAATTCCTAAAAGTCACACATCTGCAAGAATACAAGGACATATAGCCGAGGGTGCACTTTAGTGTCTTTCTATAAGAATTGGTTGCCTACATTATTTTCATGGTGACTATAATGTTTTTACACTGATTCTCCCTCAGTTAGTTTCAATATATTGGCATTCATCAAACATTTTATTAAAAGATGCCTTCGAGAAATGGTATCTAAAGTTGCACAACCTTTTAGCAAATCACTTTTTTCAAGTTTGATTTATATAATCAGGGAAAACTCTGAGAGCATTATAAGTAGCCTCATATTGCTAACTTTTGCAAATGTTTACAGGTTTTTGAACTAGAACCCTGTCAATAATGCTGCGTAACTCGCAGCATTTCCTTACAGCACTGTCACTAATAGGGATAGCTTTGCATTAATGAATCATACATACAAGCTTAAACTATATACACATAAACATATAAATCTTGCTTTAGTGCAGACAATACTTTCACAGATCCATACGTAAACTGGCATCCAAAGGTTTTTTTGCTTCAGGGAGCGGGGCCTGCTTGTTCATTGGATAAAGTAAACATGAAAACATGTTGCCCTTCATTCCAAATAAGTCATGAGCGTCGGTCTATATGTATTCCACACCTCGGTCTTACATTTAGTACAAAAAACCCATGAATGTTGCGTCCTTTGCCCTAAGCCTCTAGACTTACCTTTACTCAGAGAAGCCAGTAGAAAGCTCTGCTTGGTAGCACCCAGGCACCTCAAAAACTCTAAACCAGCTTCCACTTGTTTGGGCTTCTCGATTCCAGCGGCTAAAGGTACACCTTAGGGTTCATAATGAGGAGACAAAAAGGGGAATTCTTAGGGCCCAAACCAATATGCAATTTGGGAGGGCACTCAAAATGTTGTTATAAAGCAAAACGTACAGGGGGAACTTTGGGGACAAAGGGAAAAACTAGAAGGGACCAGTCACAGGAAGTCTTTTTAAGGAACCAAGTGTGAGCCCCTCTTCATCTATAAATGGTGGTGTTCCCTATACAAGCATTGTTCGTTCCCCAACACAATATCTCCAATACGAACAACCACCCTTTCTAACAAATGTAATCTCTGCTCATTTTCCCTTGTTTAGATGAGGAGCCCCACATTCCTGGACTGATCATATACTTCTCTGTATACTGATGTGTATGCTGATAATGGTCTTTATGATTTTTTTCAGATCCATTCTCTCGGATACTACGTCGCGGAACTTGTTCTTCTTCCTGTGCCTCAACCTCTCTTTCGCTTTTGTGGAGCTTCTTTATGGCATCTGGAGTAACAGGTGAGACCAAGAAAGGTATAATTTGGAGTGATGCTGCCATATCGAAGATATGCCCAAGTGCTTCATGGAGCAGCACTTCCAGAACCCGCTCTTTATCACTTGCTCATCACATATTCAAAACTCCCATCTGTAGTTCTTTGTGTACTCCTCGGGGTATGGTGCTTCCAATGCTCGTTCTTCAGAAGAGCATCACAGTTCCTAACTGCATGCACTCAGACAAGAACGAAAATGATGGCTGAGCCTGGCTTCTGCTCTGAAAGGAGAATGGGGCGCTCATGTATTTGGCTAAGTAGGATGATGCTTGCAACAAACTTTGCACGCCATAATGTTATTAACGTATGGGAGGGATGAAGTCTTTCTTTGGTGCCTGCTGTTGACAGGCAGTCATGATTGCATGATATATTATAAAGGAGTGATGAAGCAGTGAAACAATGACATATAGAATAATAGAACAATGCTAAAGAACCATTTCTTGTTTAGTGCATAGTATATAAGCAGTGTCTAACAAATCTGCAGTTGAAATGCTGTACGCAACCAAGTGATGAACCAGAAAGGGATTATTGAATGTAATCATCAAGCCATCTTGATGGTTCCTAAACACCGATCCAGGGCATGTTTAATACCTCTACATTCACTCTTTCCAAGTGCTATGCTCCCATGTGGCGCTGGATCTTTTGAGGCAGGTAGACCTCCAGCCATGGATCTCTGTAAATTGACAAGTGGGTGCAAACTCCTGCACTTTCTGGCCATTTGACAAATGACATGTTCCTGCTGTTTTTGTAAACGTGCATAAGAAAATTAAATTAAACTAAAGGTGTGTTGTTAAATAAAAGCCATGACATCTGTATGGTGGATGCACCTCACCGCAAAGAAAGGCTTGCAAATTGTGCCTGGTTCAACATCCGTTTCTTTTACATGAATTGCAATGCTTCATTGGCTTCTTTGCCAGTATCCAGAGGTGCATACAGTGAATGTCAACCTCTTAAATGTACATATGAATTACAAGCACCGTCTGCTGAGTTGGAACTCTGAATGCTAGGTATTGTGAAAACAACTGCCACAAACCACTGAAGGGTGAGAGTGAGGACAGAGAGATGGAGAGCAAGCTATGCGGATCACCCAGTGTAATTATGTGAGATTATCTCTGTCGACACCAGAAGACTGTGTGTCTTATTACTGTGAACTGGAGGAGTGAACTTTCCTACACTCGACCGTCAGTCTCTTCAGCTACATATGATCTGTTCACCAAGATGGAAGATTGTGCTTGACATGATTTTGAATGATTTGTGTTCCATTTTAGATGCCCAGCACCTCCCCTCGCAAAGCTAGGGGTATGTCCTATAGAATAAAAGAGTGATTCTCTGCTGAATGAAATGAAAAACTAACCTTGGAGCTTAAAATGTTAAGATCAAGAGAGATGTCCAGGTATCTGCAGGAAAGGTGTGACTAAACATTTCTCCAGTCTGGCATCATCTCTTCTTACTTTGTGCACACTACTCCCACACCCTCTGCAGCCACCCCTGACTTCAACAGGCATGAACACAGTGAGGGATTTCTGAGCAAGTTCAATTGGTGATCCTTTAGTTTGGCTTAGAAGATTTGCAATGAGAGCACAAATGTTATATGGTGCATTCTCTAAATATGTGTACTTGATCATGTACATGTTTTTTAACAAGATTATTTTGTGAACAGGTGTATCACTGCTTCTTAGGTTTCGATATTCACTTCACATTTTCAGTTATTGTGTTACGTGCAATGGGTGGGTGGGGGGATAAAGGTGTGTCTCTTTGTACGTAATACAATAAGTGGAGTGAGATTCGAGTGTTAGTCTCATAAGGGAGTTTATAAAGGGATCAGTTATGTTTTATTTTCTTGTGCAAATGATCAGCCTGGCTGCAGAGAGGGGGATGGCTTTAAGAGAGTTTACAGGCTATCAGAAAGTTCCTGTATTCTGTGCAATGCATCAGCAGTCTCATGCTGTGACGTTGAAGTCATGTTTGGGGATGACGGGTCTGATGTTCCTGGGCGGCCTGAGTTGAAATCTAGAATTCTTAGTGCTTGATTTGACATAGAGGTCAAGATTGAGTGAGCTTCCTAGATTGGCCTATTGGGATATGACCGATTTCACAGTCTTGGGGAAGATGTTTCGCCACATGTACATTTTAATAGATGTAAGAGACAAAGGCTGACATATAAAATCTGAGAATGTACTAATTTTATTGCAAGGTTATGGGATAGTGGGCAAATAGATTTATTCTTTAGTACATAGTATTGGATAAATCCGATTTTATTAACCTATTCAGCCCTTCCCCAGTATATTTGCAATGTCCTTCAAAATAGTTTGTTACTTCCTTAGTTTCTATGATGTTTTACAGGTATGGGAGAGTCTTGACATCTGTGAATTGCATCCCTATAAGATACAATCATGAGCTTCCCTTTCTCACTTGTTTGCCTCGTGCCAGTTCCACAGTATTCTTCCTGTTATTATTCAAATTATGGTAGATCTTGGGGACGCCATCCATATTAAACATATTCAGTGGCATTAGTGTGCTGGCGACACTGTCAGTCCCTAAAACTACACTCTTTATCTGTCACAGTGCCCAGTGGTGGTAGCCAGGTGAAGGGAGCAGAACTGGTTGTAGCTCCTTTAGGACAATATTGAAATAAAGATTGCAAGTTCAAAGTGGATGCTGGAAGCGAGGACCACGTTTTGCATCTCCTATGCTATCTGGCCTGCACCAGTATTGGGAGGATTCATTCATTGAGTCCTGTGGGAAAGAAGCATCCAATTGCAGAAGCATTGCGACCTGCATATGGATCTTATGATCTGGGCATACTCTGGCTATCTTGTCACTTACAATTGCTTTACGCCTGGAGCGATTGACTGAGGCCTTCGTTGCTGTTTGCATGAATTTCAGGGATCCCTTGTATGCAAAGATATCACTTGAGCATACTAGACGACCTGTAATTTTAGAGCAGGTGAAGGTAGACCTGAAAAGAAGGTTTGTCTTCAGGAAAGCATTGATGTTGGGCAGGAGATAGGATCAGACATAGGTGCCAATGAAAACCTGGAGGCAGAGATGCACACAACAAGGTAAAGAACTATTACTCTGTATTTTGTTATAGATCAGTGTTAGAGACCTGATAATATTACACTGAGACACCCAGCTTACTGTTCCACCTCGTTTTGAAATAAGTAACCGATGAACCTGCTTTAAAACCTGTATAAACCCGAAGGAGTGTATGCGACCATGTGAACGGTTTGCTGCAATGAAGCCAGTTCTTTTTGGGTGTATCCCAGTCTTTTCGGATCTGAAGGAATTAAACTAACATTCTGCACACTGTGGAGGCCACCAATTTATAGTTCTTAAGAGGCATAGAAACGAAGAGCGAGGATACTGATAAACTGTGTGAGGACAAAAGGCTGATTGGTAATGATTAAAAGAACAAAGAAATATTATGGGTAAACAAGGATGGAATATCCTTATAATGTAGGGTGGGAGTATGGAAAACGGTGATCACTGGGAGCAAATAGGAAACTGATGATTCCTGGAGTGAGAAAACAACGAAACATTTAAAATACACCCTAACGATGATGAAGATACTTATGTGTAATAAGGGAATGATGAGGAAGATATTTATCGCTGATACGGCAAAGGTTGAAGGGCGGGTTTGAATACTACATCTCTTGAAGCAAACCTGTGTGTAGATCGAGTGGTCTTGTAGAAGGAGGTTCAGCACGACCAGAGTTTGTTCCACTCTGGTGCAAGTTTTCTTTATTAACAGATATATTGTGTGATTATTTGTTTTCCATCATCCCTTAATGCTGCTTATGTTATTATTGATGAAGTGCTTACCCAAATGTTCTCACGACTGAAGTGCTGATGTTGTGTATTTTATCTGTTTTCCAGTTTAGGCTTAATATCGGATTCCTTTCATATGTTTTTCGACTGCACGGCCCTCTTAGCAGGACTGGCAGCTTCTGTTATTTCAAGGTGGAGATCGAATGATTCCTTCTCATATGGGTAAGACGGTGCTTAATTTGATGTAACTTTTTAATGTGGGCGTTGAGACTATCATATCCCTTGTAGTCTTGCATTATTTTATGCTCCTGCAGATGATGAAACCTGCTTGCTTGGCTCTTTGGGACACAGGGAAAACCTCTGATGGGCTGAGAGCCAATGGCGGATGGCATCAGTAAGGGGGGGAGATTGGGGGAGAGAGGGTGGGGTGGAGTGTGGGGGAGGGTGGCGGGCACACGCGCAAAATTAATAGAAAATCTTACCAAACACAACGTCCTTCGCTCCGGAGCTCTTCTTTTTCCGACACCCACTGGAACAGGATGATGCAACTCCCTTCACCAATCCTAGCCCTCCTCTCACCAGCATGAGAGCAGTGCTAGGACTGACGTGAGCTTCCTCTCTCGGCGCTTTATAGCGATCTGGAGGCTTTCTCTAACCCAGCTGTCTTAACACAGCTGGGTTAGAGAGGTTTAAAGTGCGCATGACTAGCTGGCTGTCTAAAGACGGCTGGCCAAAAAGACATGCACACTTTAAACCATGCATTAGACAGTCCACCCTCCTCCTTGCTGCTGTCAATCAGCAGCCGCCCCGTCCTGATGCTCGGCTCGGTACGATGAAAAATAAAATGGTAATAAATTCCCATTTTATGTTTCATCTCTAGGGCTTTGGAGGAATTTAAGTGGGGCAACGCTCCGCCGCTCCGCTCCAGCGGAGGAGCCGCCCCTGCTGAGGGTCAAGAGGTTGCTATCAGGGCTGGGCATGGCAGGGGATCATTGACCTAACCAGCCTTAAAAGCAGCCTGAAGGAGCAACAAATGCATCTCTCACAGATAATTTAATGATTTGCCAGTGCAGAAAAATAATGCTCCCCTGTGTTGCAATGTTTTATGAGTTTCTTTTATTTTTGTTTCAAAGGAATCCGTATAACCAAACCTTTTTAGGTAATATTTTTGGAAAATTGTTCTGGTAAATGAATAAACTGGTCCCATTTTCGAAATTATTTTCTTGGGGTTGGTGTGGAGCATAGTTGACCTTTAAAAGCCAATTGGAGATGTCTGACTCGCTCAACACACCTGCTGACACACTGTATTTTCTGACTAACATTTAAAACATTTCCTAGGCTCCCTGTAGTTTGCAACCCAATTGTTGATGTAAATGCTGTTATCTAGTTTGCAAAACATATGTATTTGCTCTGGAGAAAAGGTGCTGGACAAAGATAGAAACAAAGAATGCCTAAGTAATACTCTGTAAATGTCTGTTTCCTGTGGACTAGTGATATCACTTGCCTTTTGCTTGAGTGGGAAAGGAAATATGTAGGAAGCTGGCTCTGTATATGGTATAACCACTAGGTGGTAATAGCGAGTCCAGGGGTTTCCCAAAAGTGTACAGGGCTCAATGTAAAACACAAAGTGCTCTATTAGTGGTATTGAGGGTGATCAGCCTTAAGCCTAACACAGAGGAGTGTAAGACATTTATTGCACAACAGTGATCAATAGTGGACACACGACTCAAGAAGGAGATCCAGACCAATTTTAGAAAATTATATGTTTGCACTATATTTTAAGATCAAGATTGTTGCAATAAGGTAAATACTCAGAAGCTAAAGACAGGCCGGTAGGGGTGGGGCCAAGGCAGTCATCGTCTTCAGGCTTCTCTGCAGTGTTGTCTTCTTACTTCTTAGGTCATCGCAGATCTAGTTTCAAGGTCTGGTGGAGCCACCTAAATGCTAAATTTAGGGGCGTGTTAGGGGAGTACAGGTAGGGCAAATGGGCACCTTAGCTGGTGGTGACTACACCCTCAATTATGCCACCCTCCTATGGGCGGGGTCATAGACCTAGTCTTCATTGGAGGGGTCCCCTCATCTTCAAGATGGAGGGGACTGAAAAGTGTGCTTACGCTTGCCTCCTCCACCACAGGGGTGGAGTTGGCAAAGGTGGGCAAACCTCCTAGCCTTTCTAAGTTTTCCCACAGGTCTTCCCGCCCAAAGTGGGTGTGTAAACCGGGGGCTGCCATCAGCTTCTAGCTGCAGAGGCTGGGGGTTGCAATACCAAAGCAGCAGTCCTCTGAAGCTTCTCATTCGAGCACTGGCCCATCCTGGGGTGGAGGTTAGACACCTCAGCCCAGGGTGTGCATTGTTTCTGGTCCCAGAGAGCAGAGGCTCTCCTCACAGAGGTCCAGAAACATGTCTGTGTGTGGCAGGCTGCCTCAAGCCAGTCAGTGTCCACTCCAGGGCTGGTAGGTTTTCAGGGGGCACCCTCTGAAGTGCCCTCTAAGTACATATTGTAATACATCTCACACTGTCATCAGTGTAGATTTATTGCACAGAGCTGTTTGGTACCAAATACTCCTTGATTTACTGAAGCAATCATGGTGCTGTGGAACTCGAGTTGCCAAGTTCCCAGCCCATGTATTCTCTTTGTATTCCTTGGCACTTACAATATTAAGAAATATACGCTAATACTTTAGGGACATATCTGCTCATGCAGATATGCCCACAACTGGGATATAGTGCACCCTGCCCGGTAAGGGCTGCTAGAGGGGTAACTTACCTATATCTTTTGCAATGATAGCTGACATTGCACACAGCCAGTATTCCATGTCGACAGGGACATGTCAGCTGCAGCTGCAGGGGCAGTGGCATTGTCCCAGTGAGGTGGTCCCAGGAGACTGCTTCAGCCTCCAGGCCCTAGGTACCCAGGGTACCACTACTAGGGACTTACAGGGGGCAGAAGTACCAATCGTGGACATGTTTTTAGGGAAAGAACACTGGCACTGGGAACCTGGATAGCAAGGACCCAGTGCTCTACAGTCAAAGTTACATCAACAGCCAGGCAAAATGTATGTGCGTGTTTGTGTGTGGGAGGGGGGTAGTTGGGTGGGGGGTACCGCAATAGAAACCCATTTTCTCACAAATATGCTCTACTTTTGTGCTTTCCAAAGCATAAAATGTACGTGATATTTAGATAATAGCTTTTATTAATGTATCATTTAGAGTTGCAGTATAGTACCCGATTCTAAAGCAGCAGGAACGTATACAGCTTCCTTTCTTTCCCTGAGAGTGCCACGTCTTCCTTCCTATCTAACTTGCTTTTATAGACGGCCAGTATAGATCTTTTTCTTATTGTGAGTTAATCAGCCATCTTATCTGGAGGCAGTTTAATTTCCTTGTATGCACAGTTCCTGCTTTAGCATATCCTGCGTGTTAGACGGACCGGGAGGGTCGGCCGAGGATAAGAGGAGAGGTCTCCGGGGAGAGCCGTCTCCAGCGATCGTACAGACAAGTAACTCCCCCCCCACAGACGTACACCACACACGGATAAGGTTCAACGATACTTTATAAGCAATTCTTCAAATACGGTAAAATGATACAAGGAGGTCTGGACGCCGGGGTCCCCTCGATTCTGGTCTCTGGATTGGGAAAAGGGTAGCGGGACAGTCTTGTTACCAATAGATGAAATAGCTCTCAATCCTCGAGCTCGGCGTTCTAGATGGTCGGGCCGCGGCAGAGCCAGCAGGTCCCGAGAAGGATGAAGGAAGCGACGGTCCGCGGCGGAGCCAGCAGGTCCCGATTAAGATGGTAGTTACAAACGGTCCGCGGCCACGCCAGCAGGTCCCGACGACGATGAAGGTTTACGAAGGTTGCGGCAGCGCCAGCAGGCAGGACGATAGTTCGCAAGGTAGAGCTACGGCAGCGCCAGTAGTCCGTCAAGGATGAGTTCTTCTCTGCGTCTCTCGACTCCAGGATACAACTGCCTTCCTGCTCTGGAGCTGCCTCAGTTATAGGGCTGGTGACCTTTGATGTCCGGACCCTCGCACTTGGAGGTCGGGGGGTCCGGGATGAGGGAGTTCAGACACCCAGCAGGAGGGTGGAGCCAGCGCCCGGGGAGGTTGTGGTCGAGCGGTACCTGGCGGGGGAGAGCCATCGACACCTCTTTCTCCCATTGACCTGCCAAGTAGTCCGCTCACCTCCTGGGTGGATGGTGGTGCCGGGCTGTCTGAGGCCTGGCCAGGCCCAGGGTTAGGGTCGATCGGAGGCCACGCGGCCTCGTGGTGTAGTGTCCAAGATGGCGCCCAGGTTGGGCGCGCGGGCCAGTAGGGGATCGGGCCCACGAGGTCGATATGTTCAGAGGCAGGGGTCCCGGAGGAGACGGAAAACGGGAAGTGGTGGTGTGTGACACTTGAGGGACCGGGCTCGGGCCTGGTCGGGCAGAGGGGGAGCGGGCCCTTCATGTGGCCTGTCCAACATGCGTCCCCCCCAGCTGAAGGCGGGGAGAGTCACCCATCCTCTTGGGGACTCTCCTCGTCGAGGCGGAAAAAGCGTGACAGGCCATCTGCGTTGGCGTGATCTGGCCCCGGCCGGTGTTCCACAGTGAAGTCCATCCCTTGCAGGGAGATGGACCAACGTAGTAGTTTTGGGTTCTCCCCCCGCATCTGCATCAGCCACTGCAGGGGTCGATGGTCGGTCTGTACCCGGAAATGTGTGCCAAAGAGATAGGGCCGGAGCTTTTTGAGGGCCCATACCACGGCAAAGGCCTCCCTCTCGATGGTGCTCCAGCGTTGTTCTCGAGGTAGGAGTCGCCGGCTGATGAAGGCCACTGGCTGATCAAGACCTTCGGGGTTCAATTGAGACAGGACCGCCCCAATGCCGTGGTCGGAGGCATCCGTCTGGACGACGAATTCCCGGCTGTAGTCGGGGGCCTGGAGCACAGGGGCGGAGCACATGGCGACCTTCAGTTGTTCAAAGGCTGTTTGACAATCTGGGGTCCAGTTGACCTTCTTTGGTTGATTTTTGGACGTGAGTTCTGTGAGGGGCCCCACTATGGTACCATAGTCCTTCACGAACCGTCGGTAATAGCCCGTGAGTCCCAGAAAGGCGCGTACCTCGGTCTGGGTGATGGGGGGCTGCCAAGACTGGATGGCGGCAATCTTGAGCTGCAGAGGGGCCACCAGGCCGCTTCCCACCTGGTGTCCGAGGTAGGTTACGGACCCCTGACCAATTTGGCATTTGCTGGCCTTGATCGTGAGGCCAGCTCGCTGAAGGGCCTGTAGCACCGCTCGGAGGTGGTGGAGGTGGTCGGACCAATGGTGGCTGTATACAGCGATGTCGTCTAGGTAGGCGGCGCTGAATCCTTCGAGCCCGGCCAAGACCTGATTAACGAGTCGCTGAAACGTTGCTGGGGCATTCTTCATGCCGAAGGGCATGACCTTGAAATGATAATGGCCGTCCGGAGTGGAAAATGCAGATCGTTCTTGGGCCCGGGGTGTGAGGCCGATCTGCCAGTAGCCCGCCGTCAGGTCGAAAATGCTGAGGTAGCGGGCAGCTCCCATGCGGTCGATTAGCTCGTCTGCTCGGGGGATGGGGTGTGCGTCCGTTCTGGTGACCGCATTCAAGCCCCGGTAGTCGACGCAGAACCGGAGTTCCGGTGTGGTACCGGGAGTGGCTGCTTTGGGGACCAGTACTACTGGGCTGGCCCAGGGGCTGTCTGAGGGCTCAATGACCCCGAGCGTGAGCATTTTGGTTACTTCCTCCTGGATGCAGGCCCGTACCCGATCTGGTACGCGGTAGGCCCGGTGGCGGATAGGGGGGCTGTCCCCTGTGTCCACGTCGTGCACACACCAGGAAGTGACACCTGGGGTGAGGGAAAACAGGCTGGCGAACTGCAACAGAAGGTCTCGACATTCTTGGCGTTGTTCCAGGGTGAGGGCCTCCGAGAGTCGGACCCCGTCCACGGAGCCGTCTTTCTCCCGAGTCCTTAGGAGGTCAGGGAGGGGTTCGGAGTCTTCTTCGGCTCCATTGTCTGTGGCCATCAGGAGGCTGAGTTCTGAGCGCACGAAATGGGGTTTCAGCCTATTAGCGTGGAGGACCCGGAGGGGGTTCCGTGAAGATTCCATGTCGATGAGATAGGTGACAGGACCCTTGCGCTCGACTACTTTGAAGGGCCCCGTCCACTTGTCTTGCAGGGCGCAGGGTTCGGTGGGGGACATCACCCATACTTGTTGTCCGGGTTCAAATTCGATGGAGGAGGCATTTTGGTCATACCACTTTTTCATGTCCTCTTGACTGGCCTCCAAGTTTGCTTTTGCCAGCTCTCTGAACCGTCGGGTCTGGTTGCGGAGGGTTAGGAGGTATTTGAAAACATCTGGAGGGTTCTTCAGAGGGGGCATCTCCCAGCCTTCCTTGACTAGGCTGAGCGGCCCCCGTACGGGGTGTCCGTATAGTAATTCAAGCGGGCTGAAGCCGAGGGACTTCTGGGGGACCTCTCGATATGCGAAGAGGAGGCACGGCAGCAGCACATCCCACTGGCGACGGAGGGGTTCTTCCAACCCCCCAATCATCCCTTTGAGCGTGCGGTTGAACCGCTCAACGAGTCCGTTTCCTTGAGGGTGATAGGGGGTCGTGAATCGGTAGGTGACCCCACACTGTTGCCAGAGGGACTTCATATATTTGGAAATAAAGTTCGTGCCTCGGTCGCTGACGACTTCTCGGGGGAAACCCACACGGGAGAAGATCCCCATCAGGGCCCGGCCGACTACCGGGGCTGTCACAGTTCGCAGGGGAACAGCCTCGGGGTAGCGGGTGGCGTGGTCTACCAGTACCAGGATGAACCGATGTCCTTGTGATGTACGGGGGTCCAAGGGCCCCACAATGTCTATCCCGACCCTCTCGAACGTGGTGGTGACCACTGGAAATGGTTGCAGGGGGGCTTTTAGTTTGCGGCCGCTCTTTCCACTGGCTTGGCACGTGGGGCAAGATCGGCAATGCTGGAGTACATCATTCCTCATTTTCGGCCAGAAGAAGTGGGTCACTAGGCGGCTGTAAGTTTTATCCTGACCCAGGTGTCCAGCCAGGGGGACATCGTGGGCCAGATTGAGCAAGAAGTCTCTAAAACGGAGGGGCACCACTAGCACTCGGCCGGCCCCCAACTCCGCGATCCTTTGTTCACTGTATAGCAGATCATTGTCCCAATAGATCCAATGTGTTCCGGAGGTATCCCCTGCGCTCTGGGCGAGGGCTTGTTGGCGGAGTCCCTCGAGGGAGGGACAGGTCTTTTGCTCTTGGCGAAACTGCTCCTGTGTGGGCCCCCCTTCTTGATGCCACTGGTCGAGGCCAGCGAGGTCCGGAGGTTGAGCTGGTTCTGGGGAGACGGCACGGTCGGTGTCTTCGACTGGAGCGACCGGGGGAGGAGGCGCCGGCCATTCGGGTTCCTCGGGTCGGGGATTGGCACGGGCGGCCATGGACCGGGTGGTGACGCACGCCCAGTCCGGGATGCCTAACATCCCCAGGTGTTCTCTTCGTTCTACGGCTGCCCACGGAGAGCTTTCAAGGTCATTTCCCAGGAGGCAGTCTACGGGGGCATCATCTCGGACCGTCACCTTCAACATGCCGGAGACCCCTCCCCATTCGAAAGGGACGCAGGCCATCCGACACAGACTCTCCGAGTTATCGGCTGAACGGACAGGGCAGAGAATGTTTGGTAGGAACTGTTCTGGGGTCACCAGGTGACAGCGGACGGCTGTTACACTGGCCCCGGTGTCACGGAGGGCTTCGGCCTGGCGTCCATTGATGCTCACCCATTGGCTGTACTTCCGGGTGTTAGCGGGTAGGGGGACCCGCGGGACCATGTCTTTCCCCCCTAAGCATGCTAGAGCCATGGCGGCTGGCTCCCATTCTTGATGCTCTTGCTCATACTCTTCCTGCTCCTCGGAGATCTGTTCTTCCCCCAGGGCCGCAGCAGCCACCTGGCGGGGTCTTGGGCTCTGGTACTGTGGGCAATTTGGGTCGTTTGCATAGTGGCCGACTCGTTGGCATCGGTGACACGTGACATTGGCTCTGTATCCCGGTCGTGCCGGGGTGCTGCCCCGGTTGGCCGGGGGGGTGGTGCTGGTAGCGGGGGCGGCCGGAGCGTTGTCTCTTCCTCGTCCTTGGCCCCCTCCTCCTCCTCGGGGACGGTGCTGACCGTGGTTGTTCCGGTTCTGTTCATAGGACCCATTGCGGCCCACTCTGGTGATTTCCCACCGGTCAGCCTCGGCTGCGAGCTGCCGTGGATCAGTCAATTTGCTGTCGAGGAGGTGCTGCCGGAGCTCAATGAAGCAATTGTTTGATAGATGCTCCCACACCATGAGATTGAAGAGTTGTTCGTAAGTTGTGACATTGCTTCCTTTGATCCAGCCCTCGAAGGCTCGGCTAAAATAGTTCACGTAGTCCACCCAAGTTGTACCCGGGATGCGGGTGCAGTCTCGGAACCTCTGACGGTACATCTCGGGTGTGAGCCCATAGCGGGTGAGGAGGGCAGCCTTCATGTGGTCATAGGAGGTCATCAGGTGGTCCGGGAGCTGTAGCAGGGCATCGCGGCCCTCATTGAGGAATCTCCCCCATAGACCGGCTCCCCAGTCGCTTCGATCGATCCGGTGGGCGGTCATAGCAATTTCGTAGGCCTTGAACCATTGCTGGATGTCGTCCTCTCGGAAGTATTCTCGAACGACATCCTTGGGGATGTGTACCTTCTTATCTGTTGTCCCTGGGGTGCGGGGTTGCTCGGGTACCCCTAGTTCTTTGTTCTGCTTGCGTAAGTCTATCTCAGCTAATTTGCGCTCGTGTTCATATGTCAGTCTTTTTTCCTCAAGCTCCCTTTGTCTCTGTTTTTCCTCTCTTTCTTCTCGGAGCCGCAGATGCTCTAAGCTCAGTTTTTGTTCGGCCAACTTAAGTTCACCATCCATTTTGAGTCGGGCCATTTCTAGTTCATGTAGTCGGGTTCTTTCTCGTTCCTGGATCTCGTCTTGCGAGAGACCCGTTCTTTGCTCCTCGGGGGCCGTGGTGTCTTTTTCTACTGCTGTGATATTTTGGTCGGAGGGTCTGACGGCCCCGGTTTCTGCCCAGGACTCTAGGGCATGCTTGAAATCGTCTTTGGTACTTAGACCGGTGGTAGCGATACCTAGTTCGATGCAGAATTGTTTTAATTCACGATGGCTGTATTCTTCCAATTTCTCCATCTGAAATTTCTCGGTGGATCCGCTTTCTTTGGTTGACATCGTGATTTCGTCGTGGGGTGAGCTACTTTCTGTACGATTATGCGGTGATTCGGATCGCGCCGCTGGCCACCAATGTTAGACGGACCGGGAGGGTCGGCCGAGGATAAGAGGAGAGGTCTCCGGGGAGAGCCGTCTCCAGCGATCGTACAGACAAGTAACTCCCCCCCCACAGACGTACACCACACACGGATAAGGTTCAACGATACTTTATAAGCAATTCTTCAAATACGGTAAAATGATACAAGGAGGTCTGGACGCCGGGGTCCCCTCGATTCTGGCCTCTGGATTGGGAAAAGGGTAGCGGGACAGTCTTGTTACCAATAGATGAAATAGCTCTCAATCCTCGAGCTCGGCGTTCTAGATGGTCGGGCCGCGGCGGAGCCAGCAGGTCCCGAGAAGGATGAAGGAAGCGACGGTCCGCGGCGGAGCCAGCAGGTCCCGATTAAGATGGTAGTTACAAACGGTCCGCGGCCACGCCAGCAGGTCCCGACGACGATGAAGGTTTACGAAGGTTGCGGCAGCGCCAGCAGGCAGGACGATAGTTCGCAAGGTAGAGCTACGGCAGCGCCAGTAGTCCGTCAAGGATGAGTTCTTCTCTGCGTCTCTCGACTCCAGGATACAACTGCCTTCCTGCTCTGGAGCTGCCTCAGTTATAGGGCTGGTGACCTTTGATGTCCGGACCCTCGCACTTGGAGGTCGGGGGGTCCGGGATGAGGGAGTTCAGACACCCAGCAGGAGGGTGGAGCCAGCGCCCGGGGAGGTTGTGGTCGAGCGGTACCTGGCGGGGGAGAGCCATCGACACCTCTTTCTCCCATTGACCTGCCAAGTAGTCCGCTCACCTCCTGGGTGGATGGTGGTGCCGGGCTGTCTGAGGCCTGGCCAGGCCCAGGGTTAGGGTCGATCGGAGGCCACGCGGCCTCGTGGTGTAGTGTCCAAGATGGCGCCCAGGTTGGGCGCGCGGGCCAGTAGGGGATCGGGCCCACGAGGTCGATATGTTCAGAGGCAGGGGTCCCGGAGGGGACGGAAAACGGGAAGTGGTGGTGTGTGACACTTGAGGGACCGGGCTCGGGCCTGGTCGGGCAGAGGGGGAGCGGGCCCTTCATGTGGCCTGTCCAACACTGCGATTTAAACATCTGACATTTTTGTTCTCTGAGGCTCAGGTAAAACCTGTTGCATTGATTGTTGCATCAAAGTTTAGGTTTACCAAGCCCGAAACTTATGTTCCGAATGCTTTAATATGAACATCATTATACAGTTATTACCGTGCCTTTCAGTTAGTCATTTTAAATTATAAGCGTTTCTTTTAGCTTATCTTTTACAAAATGTGTGGAATCTAAAATGTAGTACATCTGTGTAGAGGCTTCAGTGTGTATATACAGTACATTTTATTTTTCGATTCATATATCAGCATACAATGATAATAACTTTAAAACTTAGTGTTTGTTTGTTAGACCATTTGGCAGGATCTGGGAACGTACTATGAAGAAGGCACGCTTTTCCTGTTTGTGCCACGGTGTACCTTCAAACAGGTACATTGTGCATCAACAGGGAAAGTGAGCCCTATTATGTTGAATGCTCTGCCCCTAAGGGTAGCTGTAGACTTGTGCTGCCCTGGGGGGCAGCGCATTCATGTGAACTACGGAGCGGCTGCTTTAACGCCACTCCGTGTTTCACAGTGCAGGTGGCACCCGTCTACACTCTCAGGAGGGATTAAAGATCCCCTTACAGACGGGAAAGATGACTTACTGCCCCCTCCAGCAAGGGGATGTCTGGGATGTCCGTGGGACCCCCTTACATCCCCGAGAGGACTGACCTCAGGGAGCGCACTGAGAGTGCACCACCTTTTTGTGGCACATTGTCAGTGCACCTCCTTACAGCTTTTTTGCCTTTGCGCATGCGACAATAATATGGTGCAGGTGTAGAACCAAAGAGATTTTCTCATTTGCATGGAGCTTCGTTCCCTTGCAAATTAGGGAATGCCCTCTTGACATCGCGCTGGTGCTACATGTATGCCAGCGCAATCAGTACTATGGAAGGGGCCTCATAAGTATCTGTGACCCCTTAAATATTTTTCCAAAGAGCTCCGGGGGCACACAAAGTGAGTTCATCTTCCTGTTGTGCCCCCAGGGCACTTTCTGTTATGGGGCCCTTGGTCTTGTTTGAGTTTCACCATAGCTGAACATGCAATCATAGCACGTTTGCCTCGTGAGCAAGTGGAGTATGTAACAATAGAAATGGGATTTCATTAAGCATCAATATGTTTCTGTTTGCAGAACTGTAATGGTCTCAATCCGACATACATGAGATAATTTTGCTTCCAAATAGAATTTGCATGATTGATGTTTTACCTGCATGCATTTCACATTTGAGGGAGATTACGCCAATTTGCAGGAAAACCCTGAATTTCCCCAACAAACGTTGTTAAATTTAATCTCAGGTCTTACATGTATGTATTCCCTATCACTTGGCAAAAGAGAAAACCAACTACATGGCATCCTCCACAAACAAAGGAGCAGTTCTCGGCATCCCCAGCAGAACCTCAATGTTGACAATGCCATCATTGTTCTCTAGTTGTCCAAACCTTCTAGGTTGATATAGGATTGTCTTCAGTATGGAGCAGCTTTATGGCTGAATTATACAACGACGGAGCAGTCTCACCATCAAAGTTTGTGTTCATAATAGTTGGGATGGGGCTTAAAAACATTGGCGATTCCTTAATCAGAAAAGAGGACCAATGTATGTCATTACTGCAAATTAATGATCTTATAAAGAGAGATATTTACAAGACACACTGTATCTCTTGATGTTTTTGGTGTCAAATATGTGGATGGTCTAACAACATGTTTGTATGTTTTCAAATCTCCCTTAAAACTGGAGAATGTGTGCGATTCCCGGAGCTTCAGTGTAAGCGGGTTCCACACAATGGTCCCTGCTGTAGCTATTTAGTTACTGTTGTTAGTGCACCTTCTGTGTAAGTCAGTGGCAATTTTTGCCTAGTACATTGTAGAAGCCTTTCAGTGCCAAACTGTGGTGCAGGGTAACAAGATTCGTTACATTGCTTCAGCCACACATACTTTATCAAGGATTTATGCTTCCAACACTTGACCGATTTACTAAATAACTTCTTTACATGAGTAGATTTTGCTCTCAAAACATAGGTGACGTTTTGATTCTGTCAAAAGCAGTGGAACTAAAACGCTCCAAGTCACCATTTTAACCCGCTTTTTAACGTGTGACCAAGCCATGTCATATGTTTTAACTTTTCAATTTTGATTAGGTAGAATAATGCTTTAATGAGGTTTTTAAAGTGTGTGTATTTGTAATTTTCATTTTTCCTCCTGTACTTAAGAATGGTCTTTGACTGCATCGGATGCTGCTTAAAACGGCGGAATACAAGGCGCTGGCCACCGACGCGGCTAAAACACTGGCAAGGGATAGAGACGGCAGGCTATATGACCAAGGAGACAAAGCGGGCAAGTTAATAGCCTGGTTAGATAAAAAGAAGCAAGCGCAGAAGGTGGTGTGTCTGAGCTTCGGACTGACTCGGGTGACCTTATTGTTGAACCTCAAGAGATCATAGGCGAATTTGAGGCCCATTTCAAAAGAGTGTATAGCAGGGGTCGGACCTTCCTGAGGAGGACTCCGCAGCACTCTTAACTGACATTAAGCTCCCGACCCTCTCTGAGGAAGATCGCGATGGGGCACTAACAGTGGAGGAACTGGCCAAGGCGATCAAAGATCTTCATCCTGGGAAAGCCCTGGGTCCCAATGGCCTCCCTATTGAGCTCTACAAGCTCAAGCCCGATTGTCTGAGTCACCACCTTAAAATTATGCTCGAGGATAGCAAAGATCAAGGGATACTTCCCGAGGAACCAGCGCGTAGCAACATTGGTGGCCGTCCCTAAAGTAGGAAAACCTAGGGAACTATGCACGTCTTATCGGCTGATATCACTAGTAAACGCAGAACCTAAAATCCTTGTGAAGGTGCTGGCAAATAGGATTAAGCGGATTATCGCCACCTTAGTACATGCAGACCAATCAGGCTTTACGCCACACCGCAATACTGTGCTTAACTTGTGACGCCTCCACGGAGTACTAGGACGATGCCACACGATCCAGGAAGACGCAGTGGTGGTATCGTTAGATGCCACGATGGCATTCGACACGCTCGAGTGGCCATATATGATAGCGGTCCTGAAAAAATTAGGCTTTGGCCCTAATTTTATTGATTGGGTACGCCTCCTCTATACGGAGTCCTTAGCACAGGTGGTTGTGAACAATAAAATCTCGGCGGTGTTCAAGTTGGAACGGGGAACGCGGCAGGGCTGTCCCCTCTCACCTCTGCTTTTTGCCCTCTCACTAGAGCCGCTGGCGGCCTAGATACGACAGGATCATTCCCTGCTGGGACGTAAATGGACAGACGGATGGGAGGACAGGATTTCACTCTATGCGGACGATATCCTCTTATACCTCGCGTCCCCTTCCAAGAAAATTAAATTGGCATTGGACATTTTCACCAGCTTTGGGAGGAACTCGGGTTACAGTATTAACTGGGGGAAATCACTTCTTTACGTCCCCCACGGGAACTCCCTGGCAATTCCGCGCTCGTGTCCAACCACAGTGGTCCCGGAGGGTTCATGTACTTGGGGATTTTTATCTCTAAAGATAAGACGAAGCGCTATGAAAAGAACCTCCTACCGCCTTTGCAAAAGTTCAAAGGGGATGCCACAGTCTGGAAGCAACTCCCGCTGTTCCTGCTGGGCAGGGCAGCGCTTTTTAAGATGATAGCGCTGCCGCGTTTTCTATATGCCCTTCAGAACTATCCCAACTTAGTCCCACATAAATACTTCACGGAACTTGAAGCCACCCAAAGAGACCTTTTGTGGGTCGGCATGCCCTGAATATCACTCCAAAACTCACATTGGGTTGGTACGACGGAGGAATAGCGCTCCAAGATATTCGGAAATACTATTGGGCAGCACACCTCTCAGCTATAAATCAAGGCACATACAGCGGGGGGAAGATTCCGGATATGGGATGGATAGGTGGCTCCTCCCGGGTGGGAACTTTGAGGCTGCACTCTACTCTAAACCAAATGTATACCCCCTGAAAGGGCCCGCTAGACACTCCGTCCAACTTTGGGATATCGTTCAACGTAAACTGGGATGGGCTGACAGACTGACGTTGGCTACCCCACTCTGGGTCTCCTAAAAATTGGGTACATTGGGGCGCACCAAAGGGTTCCATAACTGGGACCTGATAGGGATCTCACATATAAAAGACCTATTGGGACCTGATGGGGTGATTACATTTGAGTCGCTTCAGCGCACATATGATCTGGCACAAACAGAGCACTTTCGCTACATGCAGGTTAGACATTCCCTCAGAGCCAACATACCGCCTGGGATGATACCCCCAGAATCCTCTCCCCTGGAGGACAGCCTACTGGATGGCCATCTTCCAGAAAAGGCAATCTCCCTCACATATAAAAAACGTATTAATCATACTCTAGACCCCTTGCTGACACTCAGGAGTAAGTGGGAGGGGGGATTGTCTTGAAATCAATGACAAAGAGTGGAGGGAAGCACTTGCCTCTCCGAATGATGTAGCAATATCAGTAAAACTAAGGCTGGGGAAGTTGAAGGTGCTACACCGTGTTTATTTTTCCGGCACCCGCTTGGTGCTGATGGGCAGAAGTGAGGACGGGCTTTGTAGACGACAGTGTGGAGGGGTGGGGACTTTTCTCCATATAATTTGGGAGTGCCCTTTAGTGCAAGCATACTGTCCGAAAGTACACAACTGTATGCGTGAGGTCTGGGAGGTGGAATTACGGCCCGAAGCGAAAAGGTGTCTTTTAAATATATGGGATCCCCCAGATCTATCAACCAAGGCCAGGCTGTGGGTGTCACTAGGTCTAGCAATTGCAAAGCGTAATATTTCACTTCTATGGGGAGCAGATACACCTCCCAAGCTCACTTCATTGAAGAATGATATGGACTGGTGCATGCTGCAGGAGAAGACGGTGTACGTGGCCCGGGGCTGCCCCCGGAAATAGGTGGCAGTGTGGTCCAATTGTAATGGATATCGAGGCAACTTATGTGAACCCCCCGCTACCCCTGCCCTTGGTGTTCAGACAATGTCTTGACTGATCTACGTAATGCTATGTATTGATACCATCTCGTGTGCTATGGGACCAGCAATTGTGTACTTCATTGCTACCGTGAATAATGCCATCCGCAACAAATGTGATCATTGTGTGTATTGACTACTAAGTTTACTTTTGAAATAAAAAGATTTATTTAAAAAAAAAAAAAGAATGGTCTTTGACATAAATATCCTGGTCTGTGTGGTTGGCGCCTATGGACCACCTCCAAAGAGTTTGAAGTATTGATGCATCTAAATGAAAATTAGTGTTCCTGGATTTGATGGACTAACTTTTTAACTACAAAAGTGTATAATTTCCCTTATGTATACAGTACGTGTTTAATACAATAAGAGTTATGCTAAATGCTCACAAAGGTAAAATACGATTTCCCAAGTCATCAAAATGAATTTGATTCGCAAAGTCAACATATGTAATTGACTCTTTGAATAACTATTGCATTTCGGATTACAGGCAGAATGCAGTTGCACTTCCGCTGTCTTGAATTTGGGCTGTTTTTTTTACCAGGTGTTTGATCACATTTTAAATAATACATTCAACCGCAAGAGAAGGAGCAAACTAAACCCAGTGATTTTTATGTTTTCTTAGGAACCTGTTGACTTTTCCAAGTTCAAATATTGTATCACAAACCTCATTGTTAGCATATCGGTGACATCAGCACCGCAGGACACGAATCAGTTAGCAACCCTGACTTATAGAAGCAAACGTCCTGAGGGAACTGACAGAGATGTGCGGGAAGATCTTACTGAGTGTACTTGCACAGCTCTGTTTCCAAAAGTAATTGTTATAAGCTAATCAACTAACTGAACCATGTTTTTTTCTTCAGCCTTTCCCATTTAGCTGATGGCTTCATGAAATGGAATACATATACTAACGTTCTCTGTTGACCTGTTATGCTAGTGTTTTTCAATATATTTTCGGACGATGGTCAAACAAGAATCTCTCTTCAGTAATGGAATTACCATAAATAATTGTTGAATCCTTTTACAACTTATAAGATGTATATGCACAAGGTCTTAAAAGGGTGCAGAAGGATAGCAATGTTGGGCACTATCTGTAGATGGAGTTTTACCACTGGGTGTTAAGATCTACCTAAGCTAGTTCCTTATTACATGACAGAACAGTGGAATGGAGTGGGTTCATTATCGTGGCTCCCAGGGCCCTGATCTGAAACAATCACTCCTTGCTTGACGTTTGGCATTTCATAATTGAATTGCTCTCTTTTCTCCCCATTGTCCGTATTATAACTCTGAAAAGTTTGGTATTGGTTGATGACATCATTAAGAACACAGTAGAGATGGCCTACGCAATCACCCGCAGCTTTACAATCTTAGATTTGTGGATTAGGTTTTGGATTTGTGAATTAAATCTTGGAGCACGGTGCTAAGGTGCTGTGACTTGTTTACTTAAAGCAAATTGCGTATTCGTTTCTTGTGAACAATATTAAATAACTTTCCCAAATAACATTTTCTGCCATTCGTTTTATATCATGCCCTCTTAGCCCTTCTCAAAGCTGAGGTTTGCTTTTTAAGGATTGATATAAGAAGCTATAATATAGCAAGGCCATCCGTGTATTAGTGCTGTTATTGCACAAAATGCAATATTATAAAAACCCATAATTCAAAAGGAACTGGGAAGTATGGAAAATATATCATGGTTATCTGTACAATATACATTTTAACATCATCATGGCATTCCCCAAACCACTTAGCAGCACTTTAACATTGTCAGGGTGACTAGGATTAAGTGGCATGGGTGGGCCGAATTAAACACATCTAATTATGCCGCAAAAATGCTAGGTATGTTGCATTTTGTCTAGTATTATTTTCAACCATCCGAGGAACACAATTTTAGGCGAACTCTGCAAATTGTTGCTGTTGGTTTTTATTAACAATTTATTGAAATAATGTGGATACTCGACCTAAACATTTTAATTACCCTCAGTGCCATTGTTAGCTGCACTTAGAAGTAAACAGCCTTTTCAAGCTAACTCTACAAAAATAAACATGTGATATAATCAATAAATAACTGTACCAGGTGTAATTGCCATCCAGTAGTTCTAATGACGTTTATAAACCACTCAGTCTTTGGCCATATGGTTTATGATGTCACCAGGACAACTCAATGACAATATTGGACCATATGGCATAATCTATTTAGGGCTATTTCTCTTTTCATAAAGTTTACCAAATTTTGGCTGCCATCCAGGGATGTACATTTGGTTACATAAACAAAGGTAGGTAAACCTTAATCAAGGATGGTATAGTTTATAGGATGAATGCAATTTAAAAAAATACTTGTGTTGAGTTTTTCATTGTTATGTTCATTCAAATAATTGGTGAACATTTCATGACATTACAAAAGGAAAATGTGGAGTCTCTGCAAAATGTACATATTGTAGTAATGATCAAATATGGAAACAACATATGAAAAATGACACAATAATCCACATGTACAGTTGTAAGTAGTTTCATCTACTAAATATTCATCCCAGGATAGATTTTTGAGTTTCTGTAATGACTTAGCATTTAGCTAACAGCTCCACGGTGCATAACTGCCCACTTCACTTGCTCTTCATACTTAGTCAAATCCATTATGTTCTTCCCAAATCTCACGTGATTTTTTTCACATTTTTGGGACATCCCCTACCTTGATATACCACGCTGTCCACTGCCCCATACACCCGTCCATATTGTGGGGTCCATTTCTCAATGTCTGGTGATGATGGGCTGCCCCATCATTGTGCCGTATCCCTGTTTGCTAGTGGAACCCAATCTTCTTATCAAGCTACTCCCATTATTTCTCTATGATTAAGTAACTGCTCTGTGTGTGGGTAAAGTACCTTCTCAGCCACAGGTTCATGGACACATTTCACTATTATTACACCCAAATTTGCACAGCTCAACCCTTGTGTAGTGCACTCTAGAAAATGTTCATTTGGACCTACGGAAAGTAGATCTTGCTGATAATTCTTTAGGGTGGTGGTAAATGCTTCCTCTCCAGATCCATTTTATATTGGGTCTGTCTTTCTTCCATCCGGCTTTAAAGCTGTCTACGTCTTTTTGTCTGAGATATTGCTTTTTTGACCATTTCGGCCTCTGGTATCCTTACCTCTGACGGTGACACATCTAGCATTCCTATCACCCCCTTAATATATAGTTGTTTGGGTGTTTTATAAATTGCATTTGGCATGCAGTTGTGGAAATTATGCTTATTGAGTACCAAATGAACCAATCATAGAAGAAGGTTTATTATTTCAGGAAATAATATGGCTGTGCCCTACACTAAACAAACGTAGAGAGCAGATGTGCTCAGACTAGACAACACTATACTGTGCGCTACGTAGCTCTGCTAAGTCACTCATTTTAAATCCAAAGATTTCACTATAAGTTAAGGGTACAATGGGTGTACAGTATGAACCATAATTCTCATATTGCAAATGTACTGAAATACATCAGATAAGGTGCTTTAAAAAACATCACACTACTATGAAAAATGCTCAATTAATTCTAAATGTTCATTAATATTAAACAATACAAAGTGCTGTATTGTTTACACATAACTGATGTGTTATTATAGTGTTAAAATGCTTTCTCTTTTTAAAAAGCACCTCAACTATGTTTCAGTATTGGTTAGATTGTATTCCATAAGGTCCTTTTTTTGTTTATGTGCAATAGCCTGTAGCAGCTGTAACCTTCAGGTCTATAGAATTTTTTTAAATCTTAAAATAAATTACCATTTGTATTTTTCATGTGGAATCTGCTTCCTCATACTTTGCCACAAGTGTTCCTATTAGTCGACTATGAGACACCCATTGTATAAGCCACATAAGAATTAAATCCTGAGATAACCCTGCTAAGAATCAAAAAAGTGTCCTGCTGCTTACCCATTGGCAGGGCCCCATTGTTTTATGCGGTATGGGAGTTCCAAATTATGTGGCAGTGTTGATCAAATTATGCAGCATGAAAAGGCAAACTATGCAGCAAAATGCAGCACATTTTTTGATAGTTTTTGTTCATTATTTTGACATCTTTACACTTGTTAACACTGGACTTAATTTTTGCATGACCATGCCAAAAACGCCACATCCGGACAGTCACACAATTGCAGTGGCCCTGCTCATAGGTCCCTGCACAAGGAATCATTCTATCACTTGTAACCATCTACATACAAATTAATGTGGTGAGAATTAATGTAATGATGTGTAGAATATTTTTTCATTTAGCCAGGGAAAAGATAAAACATTTCTTTTGTTAATTTTTTTCATTACATTTTATTTTAATGTAATGTAATACTGCTAGTTAGTAATGTCCTTACAGCAGGCAGAAAAAAACTAGCCCTGAGTAAATCTATATCCTAATTAAAAACACCTTTTCACTAACTTTTTGAGGAAAAAATGTAATCGTTTGCAAAGTGTTTCGGTCATGTGACTTTTTTCAACTCCTAAGTACCTAGTGTTGATAGCCTGCAGCCTCTTAAGTATGAGTGAGTGAAAGTGTTCAGGATTTTTGTGCTGTTCATTTGTACATCATAAAAGCTACTATCCCAGCTGATTTCCCCTCTGTCCCCAGGCCTGAAACTAGCGTGTGTCAATGGTGTTAATAATGAAAGAAACAAGTAGTCGGAGCCCATGGGGCTACGTGCCACGGTGAAACATTAGGATGAAGAACGCTTGTTTTTCAGTTCAGTATAGATTAGGGTGGGCCAGGTATTCATTGGGTGGGCCTAGCCCACCCTTTAGAACCGGGCCTGCATATAATTTGAATTCAACCCTGTATATCATTCTACTTGTTCTCTCAAGTTTGGTGAATATGGACATTTTTTCTTTGCTGGAGAATCAGTGTGTGGTAAAATGCCAAGGTGACACCTCAATAAATCTGCTCCCAAGAGCTTTCCATACTTCATGAAAACTCTTTTGTCTGCCTACTCAAATTTGGGAAGATTGCTGCCCTGCTCTCACCACACCGGTTTATTCCCACAGTATTTATTTTTATTTCTGCTTTGAGGACATTACTCTTGGACATACAACCTTTTTGCACAACAAGACTGACCTGATCGCCCGTTGCATCGTACAAAGGAATACATAGCAATGACGGCAGAAGATATGACACCATGGGAACATAAACCTAACGTGTTGTTAACAAAACATATCGACATCTGACAGTCTGATTTTTCGTCAGTGGTCAGGGGGATACATAGGGTGCCACTGCAGCCCATAGAAAGTTCAGGGGTCTTGTGCAACACCCAAGGGGGCAGAGGGTTGCAATGTGACCACTGGCAACAGCTTTCTCGCCCGAGTTATGTGGTATAACTACTAGAACTGCCTACCTGGCTGATGTACCAGTGATACCCAGGTAAGGCTCAAGGCAGTCACTGGATAGATTTGTATCTCCCTCACTAAAATACCGCTCCCAGTATTCTGATTGTGGGCTTCCAAGTTTGTGTGGTGATATTCAGGCAGGGTGTTGATTTCTGCCAATATTCCCTTACATGGGTCATTTAGGCATTGTCCTAGCAAAGGGGCTTTGGGGGGACTTCTACGCCATGAAAATGCGTCTTGTTGCACTCAAAGCTAGGTCAATGAATCTATGCATGGTTTGGGTCTGTTTAATGCACTTTACCAGGAAGAGGCAACGTGTTGCTACCAGGGGAATCTGCCTACCCGTAATATCAGAGATGTGAGTCATCACTATTGTCGGGCAGAGCCACACTATATGGTAGAAGTTGTGCATTGACCTCGGTACACCGCTGGCAGGTGCAGATTGTCCCTGGGAACATGCAGTCCACCGTTGGGGGTATAGGGGTTGGTCATTAGGTAGGTGTGCTGTAAGTTGTTATATTGTAAGTATTTGAGGTGTGCATTGGGAGAGATATCCATAACTTTAATTAAACAGTGAGTCCATTGGTGAGTTCCCATCTAACATTGGCCTCCCATTGCCCCTTCAGTGTAAGGAGAAATAATGCTATCCGTTTGTGCAGGGCCCTATAATTGCACGTCACTGCCCTTCCATGTGTAAGCAGCATTTGCAGTAAGTGAGGTGTGTCAGGGTCATTGTAGGTTTTATGCTTGATCAGATGTAATTTAGGAGAGAATTCACTGCGTGCGTCCCATTGGCCTCAACCAGGTCATCAAACGGTAGAAGGAGTCCATCTGAAAAAGGTCCACTCAGCTACACATGCCAGCTTCAGTCTATGGGCTTGTATGGAATTTGGATTGAAGGTCTCTACAGCTCTGCATTGCCTAAAATGAGAGAGCGGGGGTTTACCGTGCTGGGCTTCTACTGATGTGAACACTCATTCCCCTGTAGGATTTAGCCACGTTCAGCAGTGAATTCCTTTTATTTGCCGGAGCTTCTGGGGTTGGTCCCTATAACAAGGCTAAGGTTTGCTTGATTCCCAGTTTTTGGATGCAGCCAGCTGCTAAAAATCGTGTGTATAACTTTGCAATGGAAGTTCTACGCTTGCCAGTACCCCAAACCAGGGTCATCAGCTGGGATTATAGCTCCTGGAAAAACGTTTGATTTAATACTACTGTGATGGCAGTGAAACAATTCAGCTAGCAGGGTAATACCCATATCTTGTAGTTAGCTATCTGCCCCATGGTCGACAGCGGAAATCCACACCAGAAGGGGGTGAACAACTTCATATTGGTCAACCCCCTCCCCAAGTTACTGGCCACCAAGTCACCTTCCGCATCATAGATATGTACTCTCGGGAATTTGATATAGCTGAAGACCCAAATAAGAGGGGCAGGAGGTAGCACCAATCTCTGGGACCCCTCCATTTGGGCCAGAGGGAAGAGACATGATGTGTCCCAGTTAAACCGGAGGATGGGACATCTTGCTAAAATCTTCAAGTAGAGCGATTAAGGGGTTCATGGCGACTCCACGCTCTCAAAGATATATCAAACCATCATTCGCCTATTGCAAAATTATGTGCCAGCTCCAATCCACCTGCTCCCCCCTAATCTGATGCCCTCGCTCACAATGCACAAGCCAAGGGCTAAAAAACTAGCACAAATAGAACAGGTGTTAGTGGGGATCCCTGACGGGTGCCATGTTCTGTGTGCATTGGATTAGAGATTAATTTGCCCATTCTCATTTGTGCCATAGGGGTTGAATAGAGGAGTTTTATTCATGATTGGATGCAAGTTCCCAGTCCTATCACACAATCCAGTGACAAACTCTAGCCGAACGCACTCGGTCCATTATCATGAACACACGATACAGATTTAAAAAGATGCTTCGACCCGGGAAAAACCCATTTTGATCTGGGTGGTCTAGGGATTGCGGAACCAGTCTATTAGCTAGTATTTTTCTTCGGTTCTTATTATCCTAGTAAGGATAGAATGGCAGTAGAACCCACTAACAGCGAGGCCTTGCCGGGTTTGGGAAGAACCGTAAGAACCGCTTCCCTCATATTGGATGGGAGGTGCCCTCTCTCCTGTGCCACCTCATACACTTGAAGCCACCTGGGAGCCAATTGCAGAGCAAAAGTTGGGTAAAATTCGACCCTGAGGTAATCCGTACTCTACGTCTTACCCAGCGCCAGTTGTGAGATAGCCAGGATCACCTTGTTAATCACCATTCACCATCATCTCCTTTATTGTGTGTGGTGATCCCTCTGGTGCCCTGCCCTGCTGAACCCTGGTTCCCCACCTACATGTGTAGGGCACCAGAGTGTAAATTGTCCATGAAAATACTAAAGAAGTAAGAAAAAAACATATTGATATAACACCCCAAACCCACGTCAATGGCCGCTTGACTAGCTCCACCTTGTTGCTTTCATTTGTGAGAGCATGACAGAGCAAGTCAGAACCCATTACAGAAGTAAGAAGCGAGTGAGCTCCTCCTTGCAGTGTGTCAGCCTCCTGGAGCACGGATACATATTCTCACCAGTACTCCCTCCAGAGTAAACACCACCACCCAAAGTACTTCGTCCGCCGAAGCTAGATTTGCAACATCGTTGTTGGTCAGTATCCCTTCTGGGCTTAGTGTCCTGGAGGAGGGCAGGGTTGAGTGTTCCATTACTCCATCTTCAACGCCAAGTTTGCCCTTTCCTAAGGAGCCTCTTCCCTAGTTGATCCAATCTGTGGTCTGAGCTTGCGAGGCACCAGGTTCGCACTGTGGCCCAGCCTTCTCTGCAGTGCCTTTATTGGTGCCCCTCCAGTCTCTAAAAGGCACGTCTCCTTTGCTTTCTAACCAGTTCCATATCTCCGCCGGTGACGAGAAGAGCAGGGTGGTCTTGCGATGGAAGACCTTAAGCTTGGCAGGAAACATCAATGCATACCCCAAATTCAGCTGGCGCAGATGCTCTTTAACTTCATAAAACGGCGCTCTCTTTTCTGTACCTTGTTGCTGGGCCACCCTGTTTTGGCGGGCCATCACAGGCATGAGGTGGGGCTGTCTGTTTGGTACACTATGTGCACGTTCCAAGGATAAGAAAGGATAAGAACATGGATTGGCGTACCCTCCCTCCCCCTCCAATACTGTGTGAACCAACCAGTCTTTCAGAAAGAATTCCATATTCTGGCCTTCAGCCTGTTCCAGGGGGGTCCAGTATTCGAATGTTGTTGCACAATGACCAGTTTAGGAAAGTGCCCCCTTTTGACATGGTCAACCCCACCTTTTGCCTGGTATCTGATGTAATTTTTCCAGAAGAACAGAGGGTTCCTGCTATCCAGGTTCCCAGTGCCAGATCTCTTTCCATAAAAAACTGTACACTTGTTTCTCCAATTGGCAATATCTTTAGCACCCCTGTAAGTTCCTAGGAAATGGTACCTCTGGCAAGGAGGCTAAAGATGGTCCTAAGGGCTGCACCATGTATTGTGCCACCCTAAGGGATACCTCAGCACCAACATGCAAACTGCCATAGCAGGATGCATGCCATGGTGCAGAGAAAAAATAAATGTGTGCCAAGCCTTCAGACACTGCATGCAGCATAGGTAAGTCACCCCCTACAGTAGGCCTTACACCCCTAAGGTGGGGTGCACTATACTACATGTGTAAACATATCTACGTGAGCAGATATTCCCCTGTGATGTTGATTCTTAATTATTAAAAGTGAACAAGCCATTTTGAATACATGTGCTGGACACTGGTATTTGTGAATTCCCCATCTGCATGATGACTTCAATGAAACTAGAGATGTTTGGTATCAAATACCTCGTATTAATAAAACCACACTGATTCTGGTGATGAATTTATTAATACATGCACGCAGAGGGAACATAGAGGTGCCCCCTGAAAACCTGCCTACTACTAAGTGTGCTGGCTTACTGGTGTAGACCAGCCTGCCACCACAGACCGGTTTCTGGCTCCCTGCAGGTGAGAGCCCGTGCTCTCTGAGGACAGAAACTGCCTACTCCAGCCGGAGGTGTTGCCACCAACTCCAAGCAGGTGATCATTATATCAAGGCAGGACGCTTCAAGGCCTCTGCCACCTATGATATGTGACACAAGGCTTCCCCTGAAAGGAATCCACCCCCTGCCTTGGGCCCTTTTGGCAATAATACAGGCTCGAAAATTACTTAGTAAGGAGGCGTGTCCCCCCTCTCAGTCTAGTTCCACCCCCTAAGGTGGGCTACCTGATGTGGGCATGACTTTTAGAATTACATCATTTTAGTTTTAGCAGAATTAGGCTCGCCGAGTCATGGTTTTTCCCACTTCCCACACAAAGTGGTCATATAGAGGGTGTAGACAGCCTAAAGGTAAGTAGCCCATTGACTACTACCTGTCACTCCCGTTATCGCCCCGAAATTAAGTATTTAGATGGCACCCCTGACACCAAGAAGTCAGATTCCATGGATCCAGAAGAAGAGGACAATGAAGAGTCACCAGAAAAGGGAGACTGAAGATATGCTGTGGACTTTTGCCGCCAAATCCTGCCTTTCTGCACCTGTCTCAACAGTGGTGACCAGTGACTTGTCCTATAGCTGAACAGCTTCCAAGAACACCTGGAGATTGTCAGCCCTTCACAAATTGCCAGCAATCTCACTAGGAGAAGAGGAGCTTCTCCCCTGCAGTCCGTGGGCCCCTGAAGATGCAAAGTCTGGTTTACTGAGTTGCCGCCCTCTGGCCAGCCCAATGCAGCAGCCTCCCAGGAAGAAGACCCTGTGTTCCTGAAGGTCTGATCTTTCCCCCACCAAGTGTGAGGACACCAAGTCCAACCAAAACGCACAGGACCAATACCCAGGGTACCCGACCCCTTGCAGAAAACCGAGCGTGTGACAGTCCAATCTGGATTCCCATGGCACTGAGACCTTTGAGGGACGTTGGCATCTCAGAGACCCACTTCCAGAGTGGCCCAGCGGTCCTGAGTTTGCACCCTCAACCAGCAAAACCAACGACCACAAGGCCCTAGGACACACAGAGCCCAGCTGACCTTCCCACTGCACCTGAGTGCCCCAGCCTGGGTACCAACGAACCAGCTGTGCCCCCTTGTCCCCAGTTCCCCTATGACCCAAGCCCTCCGTTATGAGCTCCCAGACTTGTCCCCAAGCTCCCCTCTGCAGCCTATTTCTAGGTGGCCCCCATCTTTCCACCTGCATAGCAGATACAGCTACCAACCTTTGCACCCAGATGCCCCAGGGCAGATAATGGGCAACTGCTGGTGGTACTTAGGACCATGGCCCCCTACAACCCTAACCCCCGAAGGAGAACCCCAGAAACCAACCGTAAATAACTGTATGCAACAAATGCCTTTTCTCCCATAGGGAAGCATTTCTGCATAAAGACGCATTTAAGTGAACTGTTTACTTACCTGTGAAATTCACTATTTTAAAAAGTACTTGATAACAAAGTTCTTGGTATCAAAATGTATATAAAAAATTCAACTTATTTTTCAAATTTGGTCTGGCATTTTTTCTTGAGTATATGGCTCATTTATTGCCTCTGTGAGTATGACAAATGCACTATCCTCTGACGAGCCAAAACTACTTGCCCACACTACCACAAAAAAAGTATTTAGTGTTAGCATTTTTAGGACTCGCCTGTGCAGCGCACATGCGCTGCATAGGTGAGAGACCTAATGCCATCAGCACAGCTTTGGGGGCAAAAACGTGCACGCGTTGCATTGCTTGCAATGGCAACGCGTGCACATCTGGAGATTCCCTTGCGGGAGTGCGCGGCGCCATATGGTGGCGCCATATGGTGCACGCTCCCGCAAGGGAATCGGCAGGCCCCCTCCTCTCTCCCTCCCTGCTGCTGCCAGCGCGAATGGTGCGCGCTTGTTTTTATGTCAGTCCCCCCGGGGCACAAGCAGGCATCCACTTCTGTCTTTTTGCTGCGATCAGCTGTAATGACAGAAGTGGATGTGTGCTAGTGCACTGGGGGAACTGCAGGACAGCCGGGAATTTGTCCCATAATGGTGGACTTTAAACCAATTTAGAAAAAACAAGGGAACCCGATAATTGGCTAGGGACAATTCTATTAAGAGGAACAATAGTCCTTAGCAGACATTAGAATGAGTAACCAAAATACAATATAGACCACAATGGGTTGCTATATGAATCCACTGTCCAGCCGGACACAGAGTTTTATTCAACAATTGTTTGGAATAGAATCAGCAAATTTTTGAAACACAAATTATATGATAGGGCACAAGCCTGTACCCTACTCTGGGAAGGAAGTGTGGAAAACAATACACAACGTTTAAACAAAACAAGGTAACGTAAATACAGGCAAAGACTTTGAGCTGTGGTAACTCGCTTGTAATGTACTCTGCGACGAGTTTAACCAAAAATAGGTACCACAATAGTTAGACACAATGGAAATTTGTGGCGGTATTTACAAGTGTCGACGTTTCGATCCCATGCTCATTAATTACTGGGATCATCATCAGGACTAAATCATAACTTTTGCCTGGTATAAACCGTATCGGCCTGTTGGGGTAGAAAACAGGGAGAAAAGAATACAGTGGCCTGTGAGAGACAACTTGGACATGTATCTTTACATTTACATAGAACAGCTAGGCAGCAAAACAGTTAGTGACTTGGGTGACTTAGACACACTAAGGGCACATTCAGCCGAACGTGCGGGTGTGTTGTTAAAACCGGATTTGTGAGAAAGCTACAAAGAGGGGTGGGGTCGCACACTACTCACACATCGGCGGGAGTTGCCCCTAAGGACTCTGGTCATTGTAGTAGAGTGTTCGCGATGCATCATCTTTCGATCTTGCTATCTTCGCTGTCTTCGCCATCCCTGGACACGTGTTTTGGGTTTTCAACCCTCGTCAGCAGGGATAGGCAGTGTTCTGGGGTCGCCGATGGCTGCCAATATCTGCCAGGTATAGTACCACTCCGGCGCGTAGGTGCGGGATCCCAGGCTCGTCAGCCCGCTGCTCAAGGGAGCTTTAAGTTACAAAGAGGGGTGGGGTCGCACACTACTCACACACCGGCGGGAGTTGCCCCTAAGGACTCTGGTCATTGTAGTAGAGTGTTCGTGATGCATCATCTTTCGATCTTGCTATCTTCGCTGTCTTCGCCATCCCTGGACACGTGTTTCGGGTTTTCAACCCTCGTCAGCAGGGATAGGCAGTGTTCCGGGGTCGCCGATGGCTGCCAATATCTGCCAGGTATAGTACCACTCCTGCGCGTAGGTGCGGGATCCCAGGCTCGTCAGCTCGCTGCTCAAGGGAGCTTTAAGTTACAAAGAGGGGTGGGGTCGCACACTACTCACACACCGGCGGGAGTTGCCCCTAAGGACTCTGGTCATTGTAGTAGAGTGTTCGCGATGCATCATCTTTCGATCTTGCTATCTTCGCTGTCTTCGCCATCCCTGGACACGTGTTTCGGGTTTTCAACCCTCGTCAGCAGGGATAGGCAGTGTTCTGGGGTCGCCGATGGCTGCCAATATCTGCCAGGTATAGTACCACTCCGGCGCGTAGGTGCGGGATCCCAGGCTCGTCAGCCCGCTGCTCAAGGGATCTTTAAGTTACAAAGAGGGGTGGGGTCGCACACTACTCACACACCGGCGGGAGTTGCCCCTAAGGACTCTGGTCATTGTAGTAGAGTGTTCGCGATGCATCATCTTTCGATCTTGCTATCTTCGCTGTCTTCGCCATCCCTGGACACGTGTTTCGGGTTTTCAACCCTCGTCAGCAGGGATAGGCAGTGTTCTGGGTCGCCGATGGCTGCCAATATCTGCCAGGTATAGTACCACTCCGGCGCGTAGGTGCGGGATCCCAGGCTCGTCAGCCCGCTGTTCAAGGGAGCTTTAAGTTACAAAGAGGGGTGGGGTCGCACACTACTCACACACCGGCGGGAGTTGCCCCTAAGGACTCTGGTCATTGTAGTAGAGTGTTCGCGATGCATCATCTTTCGATCTTGCTATCTTCGCTGTCTTCGCCATCCCTGGACACGTGTTTCGGGTTTTCAACCCTCGTCAGCAGGGATAGGCAGTGTTCTGGGGTCACCGATGGCTGCCAATATCTGCCAGGTATAGTACCACTCCGGCGCGTAGGTGTGGGATCCCAGGCTCGTCAGCCCGCTGCTCAAGGGAGCTTTAAGTTACAAAGAGGGGTGGGGTCGCACACTACTCACACACCGGCGGGAGTTGCCCCTAAGGACTCTGGTCATTGTAGTAGAGTGTTCGCGATGCATCATCTTTCGATCTTGCTGTCTTCGCCATCCCTGGACACGTGTTTCGGGTTTTCAACCCTCGTCAGCAGGGATAGGCAGTGTTCTGGGGTCGCCGATGGCTGCCAATATCTGCCAGGTATAGTACCACTCCGGCGCTTAGGTGCGGGATCCCAGGCTTGTCAGCCCGCTGCTCAAGGGAGCTTTAAGTTACAAAGAGGGGTGGGGTCGCACACTACTCACACACCGGCGGGAGTTGCCCCTAAGGACTCTGGTCATTGTAGTAGAGTGTTCGCGATGCATCATCTTTCGATCTTGCTATCTTCGCTGTCTTCGCCATCCCTGGACACGTGTTTCGGGTTTTCAACCCTCGTCAGCAGGGATAGGCAGTGTTCTGGGGTCGCCGATGGCTGCCAATATCTGCCAGGTATAGTACCACTCCGGGGCGTAGGTGCGGGATCCCAGGCTCGTCAGCCCGCTGCTCAAAGGAGCTTTAAGTTACAAAGAGGGGTGGGGTCGCACACTACTCACACACCGGCGGGAGTTGCCCCTAAGGACTCTGGTCATTGTAGTAGAGTGTTCGCAATGCATCATCTTTCGATCTTGCTATCTTCGCTGTCTTCGCCATCCCTGGACACGGATTTGTGAGAACCTGTGCCAAACTGGGGTGATCGACAGATTGTCAATGAGGCTGGCCTACATGGTCAATTCACAGATGGTGTATTGAAACACGGTTCGGCGACATAGTAACAAACATGAGGGCGTGTGGCATAAGAATAATGTATTAGGTGCCTACTGTAGACAAGCAGAAACAATGGTGGCTTCATTTACTATAGTATTGGATAACAATGGAGAACAATATCAAAATGATAAATCGTGGTGAAGTGGTTACGTGGGGATTGGATTTAGGAAGCTCTTGATGGCACGTAGAATACAGGTGGAGCGTTAAGAAAACCGTCCAAGGTAAGTTCTGAATCAACGCAGTGGAGAGGGAATTGGCAGCGTAAAGTTACATATACCGAAGCCGGAGGTGACGCGGGCTAATTAAAGTGGGATCTAAATAATTAGGTGAACGCATACCCTAGGGGGAACGGTAGCGAGGTTGAGATCTTACCAGTAATGGCTTAATGGCACTTGCTGCAACCAAGAGGGAGTAGGGCGAGATGACCGCTGTTGACGTGCTAATTTTAAAAACACATACACTGCAGTGGGAGAAGGAGCCGGATTAGTGCGCAACGGTAACTGAGGTGAAGTGATTTACAGGCGAAGCCAAAAATACACGTACCTTAATTGGCAACATGGCCGGTTTTTAAGAATCAGATGAGTGCCTGGGGTTAGGTAACCTGTGCTTTTAACTGAGTTTTTAATACCTAGGGGTCGGGCCTTCTGGTCTCCTGATAAAACCGGCTGCAAGGAACAAAATGGAATTCAGCCGTCTGCAAAGTACCAAAATAACTCAACATAGTGATCAGCCGATCATGGGGTATATTCTTACCTAAATTTCTAGAATGAAAGCTGGGCTAAGCAACAATCTACTGTCCTCGTCAGTAGCACGATGGCTTGTAGTGATAGAGGCGGGTTTGTTTGGAGCTCCTATATGAGGATACCTGCATGGGTGCCATTGCTTAGGGAGTCTAAATGGAAGAGGGACTACGGCATAGTCGCAGTGACGAACACAGTCGCCATTTTAAAATGGTATTTTTCTTGTTTGTGAGGTTGATGAAAGCATGCAACGTGCGGGCCGTGAAGAGGCATTTCATGCACTGGATGGAAATTGCAATGGGGGCTATACATGATACGTTTAACAGTTTTGTGAAAAACAATGGAATTTATAAAAAAGTTCGGAACGTTTACAAGTTAAATTGATAAGAAATAATGATTACAAAAATAAATAATAACATTAACATTTGACAAGGCCATACAATTATCAACAATCTGGTTGGTTCATGAATCAGTGCTGTTTTTTAAGGAGTGAACATGTAATTATCCTTGAATTTGCAGAGAGCAAAGTAAGTTGGTTGTGACTGGGTCACGGTTTACAGTAGGGAGGCCCAGTCCTCATTTCTGTTAAGGCCACTCCTGATTGTGTCAAAGAGGATTATTGCTTTGAGTTCTTCACGGTTTAAAAACTGACCCATGTTTCCTCCTCTTGGTGGCAGTTTGAGTACTTTCAGTACCGTCCATCGTAAGTCATCTTCATCATGATTGGCCTCTGAGAAAAGTTCAACCAGTGGGGCGTTGGGTGTTTTACAGCTTATACGACTCCTATGTTGACCAATTCTAGTTTTTACTTTCCGAGTCGTTAGGCCAATATACAGTTTCATGCATGGACATTGAATCAAGTAAATGACATTTGTAGTATTGCAGTTGGAAAAAGCACAGGAATTAACTGTTACATTGTTGAAAGTGAAACTTTTACCTTCTAAGGTGAACTGGCAAACATTACAATTACCACATTTTGCATGTCCTACGATAGGGGCCATGCCCCAAATAGAGTTGAGTGTGGCGCTTGGTTCAGAGGACGGAAGAGCTGCTCTGACTAGATGGTATTTTAAATTCCTACTCTTCCGGAATGTGAATAGAGGCTACTCAATATTCAGAATGCCAGCATTGATGATTGGCCAATGTTAAGTTATCATCTTGCGCACTTCGTTAGAAATGGGGGAGAAGGTAGTGACACAAGCTATTCTCACTAGCTCACTCTTTGGTTTAGGGGTCAGCAGTACATCTCTTGGGCAGCACCAAGCGTTTTTTACTATCCTTTTCGGGTAGCCACGGTCTTTGAGTTTGGAGTAAAGAGTAGATGCTTCTCTGAAATAGTCCTCTTTTGTAGAGCAATTTCGTCTGATGCCACCATGCCCTTCAGCAAATATGAACCAGTAATGACTAGTTTGCACAATGGAAGGGCAAATCTGCCTTTCACACATTTCAGGATGATAATTTAAGTGCCACAGAGTCTCAATTAGTTATGTGATAGTACGATAGTTGTGTTTCTGCTGTAATGCTGAGGCACTGTTAATTCTACTGACAGATATAGTTGAAGTTGAGTTTTCTACATGATGTTCATTTGAGCGTAAGGATACCCAAGCAGTTCGTAATTGATGTTGCATGTTGGTGAGCACATCATGGAAAGAGATGGCTCTTCACCATTGTTTTGTTTCGCATTCTAGCAGATCTAACTAAAAACTGTTTCAGGGAGTTCATTCTACATGTCAGAGGGTACAAGGGAAAATTCCCACCTCAGCTTCATATCTCCTCAATTGTGGCATTTATATTAGGTGTCTTGGGGCAGAATGTAGACCCTATTCTGTGTTTAAGACAGAGCAGGGAATGATCATATATGGCCTACGGTGTCAATAAGAGACAAGTAGTAATTTCTTAATTAGGCTCTGGGGCCCCAACCTCTCCCACCCGCTTTACAACCACTGTTGTAGTTTTAAAGTATAACTCTGACAGAGCGTACAAATAAACTATATGATGAACAATGAAAAGCTGCTTCAGAGTTTCATTTAGCGACGGTCAGACAACCAGACGCTCGCTTCATGAAGGTCCAAAGTGCATGTGACAAATGTACTGTACCACCTCGTAAAACATTGCAGGTGGGCTTGTTGTGCATCACCCGCATAAGTGGGGGTTTTGGTTGAGTCCTCTGCTCCATGCACAGTGTAATAAAAGCACATGGGCAGAGCTAGTGTAGGCAGTCACGCGCCAGAAGTACAGTCATTAGCCGTCACATGTCGTTTCTCACAAACTCACTACAAAGGCCATTAGGCTCTGCCAGTCCGACAGTACACTGGCAACAAGGATGGGATTCATCCCATGCCCCGCTCTCCCTCCTTCTAGGTTCTGCAGCGATCGGAACTGCCCGTCTGCTGCCTCGAGTGCATGCGGTCTGGCTGCCAGCAAGGTTGCGGTCCGCATGTTCCAGCCCTAAAAACCTATGGCCTGAGCACAGCCTGACGAGCGCAGTGGATGTCACCCACACTGCCACGAGGCGAGCAGGGTCCAGTTACAGAGCACAGGGCATGCGAGGAGCACCTGTGCGCAGCATATACGAACCAGCATCGAGCAAGGTGAGTGCCGTTCGAAAGCCGTATGACATTCAGCCAGCACTGCACCATCAGCTTCAATTCCCCCACCACGAGCAGTTTTGAGAGCCCAGCCCAACACTGCCCCAATCTAGTTTATTTATGCATTCGCTTGCAGAGAAACTTTATCGAGGCATGTGTAGCTCTCTTTTTGAGAAGTGCCCTCTAGTACACAATCCTTCACGAATGAAAAGAAAAGAATGATGTGGAAATATGTTCATGAAGCCAGAACGTTCAATGTTTCCCATTTTTATTTAAAAAAATGGGTAACATTACTATTCAAGTATGCAAATATCAGGTGGAACACCGCAATCAGTGCGCCGCCACCCGTGACACCTCATTTATCATGTCCCAGTCTCCAACCATACACAAACTCGTCGGGTTCGGATCACACAGATGTCTGACAGAGTGTCTGCTTAATTCAGAGGGTGTGCCAGCATGGGTATGCATGAAGTGCCAGGCTGAGGGGCTGCTGGACGATGAAGGTGTGTGGCTTGGAAAGAGGAGCTCTGCGGTTTGGAAACCAGGGTCTGCAGAGACGATAGAGGCGGTTTCGGATGGTCTTTCAGAGAAGCAGGGAGAGAATACGACAACTGACCTTAGAGAAGGACAAGCAGGACGTTCTGAATCCAGATTAAGTCTGGCATGTTCGAGCAGTGGATGTGAAATTAAAGAATACAATTATAAGATTCAATATGATATTTCAATACACTTCAGAACACCTTCGTTTATCAAATTTGGCTGGTTCTTGATGATTGTTTTAACTTTTCAGTAAAGTTAACGTAACTCTGTACATTAGTGTTGTGGAAGTTAATTGTTATACGTGGGCTGCAGTGCATATGTGCACCACGAACAGGTATGACTTAAGAGACCACTGCAGCAGTGGTCTCTAAAGTCATACCTGTTCGTGGTGCACATATGCACTGCATATGCAGCAATGGCGGTTCGTCCATTGGGGGCGTTGCCCCACTAGCCATGGACGACCGTCACTGCATACATACAATTACCGAGTTGTCCTAATGCATTTATTTCCTTGAAGCCGGTCGTTGTCACTAACTATAGTGACGTGACGTCGCTCATCGCAGAGGTGTGGGGGGCGGGCCTGCACCGGCAGTGAGTGGCAGGCGCTGGGCTGGCAGCAGCGTGGCAGGGAAGGCAGGGGGCAGCAGCAGTGTGTGCGCATTTAGGACAAGTCATTTTTATGACTTGCCCACGCATGCGCACACACGCAGTAGCCCCTTCCCTCCTCCTCCTCTCTTTGCACTCAAACAGGTAGAGACCCGGGGGAGCCGGGTCTCATTATGGGCAGTATTAGCCCTGCTCCATGTGGTAAGTGATTGGCCGGCGCTGTGGGGACGTCACCACGCCCTGGCGTGGACAGGACTGCTTCAAGAAGAACACCAGAGTCACGAGGAGAGTGATGGCACGCGCTCCCCCTTCCTCTAGAAACAGAACTGTTGGTGAGTTTACTGATGGCGCTCGCACTGAACTGAGCATTTTGCTGCCCGGGCCTTTCAAGCTCTCTGTCTGACAGCCTCGGACTGAAGTGCCGGCCTGAGCTGCTCTGCCACCCAGGGAGCTACAACAGATTAGAGATTAACGGTCCGGGCCTTCCGAATTCTACAAGAGAAGTCAGTGCAGCTAAAACGCGCCTCTAGCAGACCAATCTTGCAAATGAAAGGTTAAGGTAGGTTTTTTATTACGGTTTCGTTTAGTCAATTTATAGGACTACGTGTTTTTTTTTAAATAAAGGAGTGTGCGCTTTAAATGAAAGTTAATATGTTCATCTTCGCGCGAGTGTGAAAACTGAAGAGCTTCAATGTGAATAAGTGCAATGGGGGATTGGAGGGAGTTCTAAAACATGTAACCAATTAAAAGAGAAATTTCGATTAAAGGGGCAGGGGTAGTTAGTAACGCCAGCAATGGTTGGTTTAACCGTAGTGAATTTACCATAAGGTGCAGTTTGGCAATTAATTATTTTCCCTTTGCCAGGCTTCGTTGTCATGTAATCCAATTAATACATCTCTGCAAAGGCCAGCAATGTAACATGACGAATCACCGTATGGCTTTATCATAGCCATACTGTGATTGGCCATTTCTGCTCTTGCCGCTCTTCTCACTTCACTTTGTGCACATTGCCGGTTTTGCACATCACCTCGTGAGTCCCCTCGCCTCAGGACATGTCCCGGGCCGGCCGAAATTACAAACACCTTCCAAGTCACAGAAGCGGCGGGCCACAGAGTAAAACAAAAGGTAAACTCTGTTTTGTTGATTTTCTAAGTTTAAGTGTTTCTATGGTATGCCAATGCCGCCGTCGCCAATGTTCAAATATGCGGCTGTAGGCTAGTGCAGTTTATTTTTAAGGGTGCTGCTAGTAATATATTGTGTTTGTAACTATTTATAAATTACAAGCAGGGGAACCAGGCTTGTGTCTCGGCGTCCGCTTAACCTCCTGTGATCCTGAGCAAATCACAATCTAAATCTACTCGTGCCTTAAAATAAATGAATGTGTCTTTGTGTAAAGTAACTGGTGCTCATGTAAAGCACTCTACTACCATCTTAACCCTGCTATGAAAAGTGACTTTTGTTTTTCTTGCTACTAGGCAGTAGGGCACGAATTGCTGGCCATGACTCAGACACACTGCATAAACTATTTAGATTACAATGAATGTCTGGCCTGTCCTATGGATGAAGTGTGACTGAATTTATTTTAATTTTTTCAACGGAGCGAACAGTAAAAAAGTGTGCTTTGTTCGCCCTTGTGAAGAGCAGGGAATCTTGCCTCGGTACTCCAACTCCAGTGTATTCAAGCTTCTGTGGTTATGAGGCCTGATCAACTTTCTTTTGTCTTTATTGTTGCTTTACATATGCTCTATAATTGGGGTAAGTGCAGGTCCTTATGGTAGCGTGCTGATGTGTCAAAAGTCTCAGACTTCCACGGATTTTGACTTTATTTATGGTAACGGCAAGGGAGTCTCTCATCTTTAAACAGTGCAGATGCAGACTTGCCTGCATGTGGCTCTTTTTTGCTAGGCCTATGAAGGAGCCAGCGTTGATCTCCCCCATTCACAAAATATATATTGTAAACAGTGCACTTTGCTGTTAAAATGAAAATAACTTTGCCTGGCCCCCACATGTTTAACTCCGTTCTGTCAATCAGCCTGAGAACTAATATAACCCCATAAAAAAATGCCACGGACTTCCATAAAAATGTTGTGTCACCCCTCTCAGCTCACTACTGTCAGACTTCACCAACCACCACTGACACATAGTAAGTCTTGCTCCTGTAACGAGGTACTGTTGCCATCGCAGCATCAGATGTAAGATGCTTCACTAGCATATTCAGAGGTGTTATCGCAAGGTCTGTTATGAAGTTCTGTAGATATACTGGATAAGCAGCTACTATGTCATTATCATATGAAATCTTTTTATTGATTTATTTACCAACTTACTTTCTCAAATTTGCTTGAAAATGCACTGTTTGGCCACTCTTTTTTTCAAAATGTTCTTAGGGGGATATTCCCTTAACCACTCTTTTGGCAGCAGTCTCTCTTGCCGCCGGTAACTCACGCACAACCTTTACGCCTCACCTTTTTCAAAAGTCACCAGCCGCCACTGCCACTGATGTGTTCTAGCCGGCTGGCTGCAGTTCTAAAACCACTGCAGTAGCACTTGTCAGGGAAAAGCTCTCTGTCATGCCTGTATGCCCATTGGGCATGTAATATTAGAAAGAGCATATCACAACATTCAGGAGTACTCCTTCCTGGGAGTGAGATCAAGCTCACCAGTTCTGAGGAGACTACTCTTGGTCCTGCCTACTCTTGGTACCTCGGAGCATGTCCTAGTGATCTGGGACTGTAGGACAGACCAGGAAGGACTTTCCAGCATCAAGCAATATCAGGACTTGGTCATTTCATTTCATTTTCCTGACTTCAAGCAGCCAGGCTCTTCAAGGAAAGGACAACCTGATTGGCTACATATTGCAAGTTTATCCGTCTCTAAAACCTTCTCACCTGGTGCTCAAGCTACGGTGAAACTGCTGCGGAGCCCTAGAGACCTCATTGGCTATTGCCATCTGCCTTCTCCCACTGATGAAAACAAGTGTAAGGATTCTGTGCATAAAGCCAGCAAGAGCTCCTGTATTTAAAGTAATGAATCTCTCCTTCACTATAAGTGAGGATTCTGTTGGGTTTTCTCCGTTATCAACTGTGGTTGTTTGGATATTTATGCTTTTGCAGCACTTGTTTCTTTTCCGACAATTTTCCAATCGCGTGATTTGTTCTTAAAGGATGTGTTGTATCTAATGCCAGTTACGTATTTTTACACGTTGAAGTATTTATTTTTAAACCTTGCTGTTAGTTGTGTTTTACATAAAACCTGCTGTCTGCCTCCACTTTGCATACTGTAGTCTTGCAAAGTCTTCTATAAAGAAACATTATTCAGCAGAAATCAAACAGTTGCCCGACATTCAAAGCAAGCAAGTATAATCTAACAAGTATTGGCATAGCCAATAGGTCTCGCTTTTGGGACCTTATAAGTATTTAGTTATGCAGCACAATATCCTTGGTGCAATAACATCAACTGCTGCATGGCTAAAAACGTATAAGGACCCACAGGCGAGACCTATTAGCTATTCCAATGCTTGTTGCCAATGTAAACCAATAATGGTGTCTGGACTCTGTACGCAGTGTACCTTGTTTTGGTCCTCTACATAAAGAGCCAGCTTCCTACAACTGGCAACCCACATTGTTGATCCACCACTTCAGGTGCCGGATTTCATCTTGTAGAGTCTTCATTTGTGACTGCGTGTCTGCGTCAGCAGGGCGCAGGGTCACCAGTGTAGATCTACCTCTGTCGTCCCTCTCTTTCAGTTTTTTATAGGCATGTTTGTGTAGGCGCACATCAACCACTAGGGCATTCGACTTAGGTTCCTGGGAAGATTTAATATCCAGGAACGCTTTAAAAATCTCATCAAATTTCCATTAATGTTCTAGGAGAGTCTGTTCCACCACAGGGGAATGTGGGTGTGGCCAGCTACTGGCTCCCCTCCCTCCACCTGAAGTGCCTTACCGCACTTAGATTTCACCATTTTGCTCTCCCACACAGAACAAAGAGGCAGTGGGGTGGGGGTAAGCCTTCTGACTCTGAGAATGTGGCCAAGATTAGCCCAGTCCTTGATTCTGTCGCAAAGCCAGTAGTACTGGTTGATCCGGATTGTGAGACCAGGCGAGACGGTCGGGCTGACGCTTCAGCCATCCTTCATGGGTTTCAGCTCCCCAATTTCAACTGTCTGGGAGTAGGGCAGGGAGAAATTGTTAGTAAAATATGTTGCTCCGGCTGGGCCCGTCAGCTGTACGGTTTATGTCCTTGCACCTCTGGCCTGGGTGTGGAGACTGAGCACATGCTCTTCTGGTGGTTCTCTGGTCCATTGCGGTGGTAGTGTGGTGGATGCAGAGTGTCTTCAGCAATGCTGCGCTAAGTCACAGGGACGCGTGGCAAGCCTCCCAGGATAGTGTGCAGTCTCGGCCGTGCTATAGGTCTCAGTGAAGGCCTGAGCCAACACCCGCTCCTGCAATGGGAAGCGATAAGTCTGGCTGATGCTTCAGTCAACCTTCATAGGGCTGTCCAGTTTGTCATTGTACCTCAGGCCTGGGTGTGGGGCCCAGGCACAGGCTAAACCTCTGGGTCGCTTGCGGTGGTTGTGAGTTGGGCACAGACTATCTTGATCAATGCTGGTCTATAGCGCGGGTACGCGAGACAAGCCTTTCAGGATAGTGTGCGTTCTCGGCGCCGACGTAGGCCATAGGGTAAGCCTCTGCCTTTCCCCACTTCTGGAATGGGTGTTGATGGGCGTCTCCAGAGTGATCTGGTCTGCAGGTCCTGTGCGGTGCGCATCCATTTAGTTGAGATCAAGGAGCACCTTGGGGTACAACATACTGCTTACTGGGCCACACCTGTACCTTGAGCTGGCCAGTAACAATGGTGGGTGATCGCTACGCACCTCCACTGGCCTGCTGTGGCTTGTAGGGACACCGTCGAGTCACTGTAGCTGTCAGGGGGTGGGGCTGGGGGGGTACGCGTTGAAGCTTGTGATAAAGTGTATGTTTGGCCACCTTCTTGACCATGCCTGCTCTTACCACAACTTCTCTTGTTAGCTGCCAGCCATTGGTCTCTCTGAATCTTCCTTGTACACTTTGAAGAGTAAAAGGATTGATGTGGGGACACTTTCTGAATGTATGATCACATTCGAGACAGATAAGAGGATTTTAAAGGATTTAACCTTTTTCACAGAGGCTTCCCGCTTTAATTTTAAGTATCTATGAAATCCCACACCAGGTCTGATGGAACGCCTGTATGTTGCGATCTTTGGTTCCTCCTTATGCTTATTTTCTTACCCAAGAACCAACTGTGTCTTAAAAAGAAATCTTGACATTTTTGAAAATGCGCTCTCTCAAGACTATTTACTTAAGACCTGTGAAAAAACAGACTAAGCTCTGAAGCAAAACCTTGAAAGGTGGAGGAGGCATGTTTGTGCCCGCAAGCAGACCACTTTGTTTGAGTAATTATATGTTAGAACCATCTTCTCTGAAAAAAATAGCACCGGCACAAAAACATGAGTGATTTTCAGATAACAAATAAACAAGAGAAGAGTGTCTGGGAGAAAAAGGGAGAAGAACTAAACTTGGAGCTCAATAACAACCACACTAGGATGTTTAGGAAGGCCCTCACTCACCACCTAGTGATGACATGCTTCATCATTGGGCCCCACCAAAGAGACCGAGTGTCTCTTTGGTGTGCTGCAACGCCAGGATTACTGCGGAGCTGGATGGTGAATATAGGGCGTGTTGAGTGAAAATGAAAAATAAGTGAGTGATGAGGGTATTTTTTAAAAAAAATTGTCAGTAGTGTATCTGAAGCAATTTTATTAATGATCACTAAAGACAGACAATATAAAATGTATTTAAGGATCCAGTCCACTTTTAATTGAATGGTGGGATCCTAGAGTGTAGTCAACATGTTTCTTGCCATCGAAACGGTGTCAATTTACCCGGCAATTCTTCAGGACTGGGTGTGGTAAACCCTGGCGGTATGGGCACTCTAAGGCCCACCCTTACCTAGGCACGTGAAATGTGAAAATAATAAAAAGGTGAAAAAAGTGCAAAAAAATTAGGAATAAAGGATTAATTCCTAATTACTCCTGGTTTAGGAGGCTTCTACTGATCGTTTCTGCACTTTTAAGGTGTTAAAAATAAACACCATGGGTCTTAGGAGGGGGGTGGGAGCGTATTCGGCACACCGCCCTCGACGCTCGGCACCCGTAGTGTACCTACGTCGCCCTCGTACTGGACCCCGACGATGGCAACGTAGGTACACTACGGGTGCCGAGCGTCGAGGATAGTGTGCCGAGACTGCACACTATCCTGGGAGGCAGAAACGATCAGTAGAAGCCTCCTAAACCAGGAGTAATTAGGAATTAATCCTTTATTCCTAATTTTTTTGCACTTTTTTCACCTTTTTATTATTTTCACATTTCACGTCCCTAGGTAAGGGTGGGCCTTAGAGTGCCCATACCGCCAGGGTTTACCACACCCAGTCCTGAAGAATTGCCGGGTAAATTGACACCGTTTCGATGGCAAGAAACATGTTGACTACACTCTAGGATCCCACCATTCAATTAAAAGTGGACTGGATCCTTAAATACATTTTATATTGTCTGTCTTTAGTGATCATTAATAAAATTGCTTCAGATACACTACTGACAATTAAAAAAAAAAAATACCCTCATCACTCACTTATTTTTCATTTTCACTCAACACGCCCTATATTCACCATCCAGCTCCGCAGTAATCCTGGCGTTGCAGCACACCAAAGAGACACTCGGTCTCTTTGGTGGGGCCCAATGATGAAGCATGTCATCACTAGGTGGTGCGTGAGGGCCTTCCTAAACATCCTAGTGTGGTTGTTATTGAGCTCCAAGTTTAGTTCTTCTCCCTTTTTCTCCCAGACACTCTTCTCTTGTTTATTTGTTATTGACCGGGGAACAAGAGTGTCAGATACTCTCCCTACCTCTCTCCTTGATATGTCATGCTTTTCAGATAAGCCTGCCCTCTTGTTGATGGGGCAGCCATACCTCAAAAACGTATTAAAATCTCTGGCACCACTCAATGCTGTGATTTCCTCATGGACCACTATCTCTATGTCCAGCTGGAAATTGTTGGTCATCACTTGGCTAGTCTTGATCATCAGTTTCTATCTAATTGCCAAAGGCTCTCCCATTAGCAGCTCAAAAATTGACAAGATCCTCCTCTGAGATATGCAATAACGGCCCCTCCCCCACAAGAGCTTTGCTGATTACTTTGATCTCATGGATTTCCACGAAGCCTTGCGGATAGATGATAAGAAAAGCATCTTTGTCCATGACAACCTCATTGACAGGCACCTTTATATTGTCTACAGTCTACAACTCTCATCAAATTCAGCCTATATTTCTCGTTTATGTTCCAGGTGTCCCGAGTAAGATGGGCCCTTAAGCTGCCTTCGAAAATATGAGAATGAAATGAAACACGCAGTGGAGAGATCTGAATAAGAGGTCTTCTGCTGCTCTGAAACAACTATACCTTAATATTATTTGTGATGAGGGTCAGATATATTATGAAGACAAATATTTCAAAAGTGCTGTCTATTCACGCATCTCCCTTCCACCATACCTATGTTGTGTTCACCAAGGGCCGAGTGGATGCTGACTTTTTGGGACCATCACAGATAATGGTCGATACTCTCTATAAGCTTTATGGGCCAGATTTCATAACTACTCGTCTCTTAAACACCATCAGGTTCTTAATCTACGTTCATGACTGCATCACATATGCATTCTTTAGCTTCTCCGCCTCAACCCCAATGCATCTACGAAATATCTCCTTCTGGTGCAGTTTCCTCAGAACCCTAGCTGTCCTCTGCCGCAAATATCCACTTTTCGAGAATAGGAGAAGGAGGATGAAAGAGAGAGGAAAAAACACGTTTTCAAAATCCAGAGTAATTGCGAAGTTGCAACTCCGCTGAGCACCCAGAAGGGTCTCTGGTCATCCTGCAGCTCAAACTTACATGGTGAGTAATTTTGGCCTGGTGCATAAATCTTCCTTGTTATGAAACACCTGCAAGCACAGGCGATGCCTGCACTTTATTCTTCATCACCTATCACTACATACCACACTACTAATGGTTAGTTTTCAGTGTTGTACTTTTGTATGCTGTGCTCTGTCTGGTCGAAACACATCAACCCACGAGACTGCCCTACAGTTCGCTCCCTTTCATCACTTATTTTTGCACCTTGGTTCCTTAAACGTCTTGTAAATAGATGTAAAAAAAATGCTTTTACTTATTTGAATTATGTTGCTATACACGGATATGCTTTACACCCTCTGTAAATTTCCGTTCACTGATGGGGGACCTTCATTTGGATCACTAGTAGTAGTAGTAGTAGTCATGATGTTGATTGTCTTCTTTCCTCTTGTGTTTGCACAGGTATGTTCGAGCAGAAGTGCTGGCTGGTTTTGTAAACGGCCTTTTTCTGATCTTCACAGCCTTTTTCATTTTCTCTGAAGGAGTTGAGGTATGTTGTTATGTGTTAAACTGCAAGTGTTTGTTTTCCTTGCTAAAGTGTGTTTCTTTACATGGAGCTGCTGAATTAGTATTGCAGATCTTAAAATGTAATGGATTTTAAGTCTGTGGTAACCTATAAAAACTTTATATTTAATGCTATTTTGAGGAATTAGTGTGTTTTGTAATAAGTGAAAATGTACAAAAGAGTACTGAAGAGTGAGTACATTAGTGTTACTATTCCAGGAAGTCACTGATTTGTTTAGGTTGCTTACCTCAGTGGGACTTTTCCCATAAAGCGCATGGTGTTTAATTACACTTATACGCGCACAGTACTCCATAGAGTGCTGGCGCCAATCTTGAGTTTATGCTTTGTTTGATTCTGTGGGTTTTGCTGCTCTGAGCATGCAATACCATCCAGTGTCTCTATTAGAACATACTTCTACAGTTTGCTGTGTAAAGATCTCCCAAGTGTGAGCAATGGTTTTCGAGTTGCTTCTTCTTTAGAATAAGAGTCTGTTCTCGGTCTGATCTTTACACAGTCAGATTATATTCAAGTGTGCTGAGCCTAGTACTGCGGGCAGGCTGGTGGGCTGGAATGTCCACCTGTATCCTACAGCTTCTATGGCCTGCCATTATATGTTTCCCAAGTACTGGAAGAGTTAATGTAAAAAACTTGTTTTACCATTAGTTGTTCCTCTTAATATATTTTTCGTGTTTTGTCATGTGTTATTTGGCCTAGTATGTGGAACTTAATTCATGGAAATTAATAAGTGAAGTCCACTGAAATAAAATATGTTCTGATTTTTCAGAGAGCGTTGGAGCCTCCAGATGTGCACCATGAAAGACTGCTGCCGGTTTCTATCCTCGGATTCCTAGTGAACCTCGTAGGAATATTCGTATTCCAGCATGGGGGCCATGGGCATTCGCATGATTCTGGTATGGCTGATTTTCACTGAATTCTTGTTTCTGCTTGGGTGCTATTTGCTGTATTTAGTGATGTTGTTTGGACTGGCTGCATTTTAGCTGCATATCTACTTGTCTGTCCTGGTTGGTGATCAAGGTAAATATTCTTTCAGTATGCACTGCTCACGACTGCTCCTGGGTGCTGAAGTTAGCAAGGAATATGAGAAAATAGAAAATGATTGTGAATTTGAAGATTGAAATAGGGTTTTTGTTTTTTTAATTCTATCAGGGGCCAGAGGTAAGGTGATGTTGATGATTCCATACTAGTGCCCAGAGGGTCACTAGTCCAGAAGTTGGACAACAGGATAGGTGTTTACCACACTTGTGAGTTGTTGGGTTGTGGATAAGTTGCCTGGTACCTTAGACAGGCTGCTAAAGGCAACAAATAAAAACACTCTATTAAGAGGCGTTTTCTCTATTTTCCTACCACTGAGCTAGGCATGGGGCAAAATCCTCCCCTCGACTAAATTAATGTGATGATTTCCTAGAATTGGCGCACTCACCCGCTCCGTGAGGTCTGTTCCTTTACTGGACACTCTTCAGTAACATTCAAAGGAATTGTTTCTGGTGTTTTCCACTAGTTGGCGTTACTCCTACATTGGGTACCGCTATTCCGTCAACTATGCACACATGGGTTCGATGCCCCAGAACCAAACCAGTACAGCGGGGCGTGGGAGTTTGCCGGAGGCCATTTGGAGCTGCACAATTTGTTCCATCACATTCCTGCCTCCATTCATCTAATGATTATACTGTGTTCATTTATTATCTGAAGGGACATCTGTAGAGAAAGGAAGGCAATGCTTAAGCTCCTTCCATAGCATCATCAGCAAGGTTTGACTCTCTAAAGAGGTGTAGGCATTGGTTTCTAACCCCTATGTTTTTTTATCATGCTTTTGCTCTTCAAGGCGGATGTATGATTTGGACACCCACCACATCATCTCATATCAGTTCTTCATAAATGTCCGATTTCCATCATGCCGATGAATTAGCACGTTTTTAGCATTCTTAGAGCAATGTGGATCAGTAGAAAATAAAGTAAGGCAGCCAATAGTGAAAATATCACCAAAGTGAGTAAGGAATAGCCACTTCTTCTATTTGAAGGCTATTTTTGACCAAAGTTACCCCGATATTATCTTTAGGCTAGTGTTTGCCAATTCATTGGAGCAGCGATGTAAGTTCATTGGTAAAGTTTAAGGTTATTTGTTTTCCCATCCGGGAATTCCCTGTCGTCCCAAGAAGGGACAGCAAATGATCTGAAGCATTGTAGACCCTTCTGCTTCCACTTCCTGCCATTTCATACCCCGCTGTACCCACAGGATAGTGATAAAAGTTTGTCCCAGGGGCTGATTTGTTCCGGTGATGTTTGAGATGGTGAAGCCAATGACAGCCCACAATAGGAAACAGAACATCATGGGGATGTTACACTATTGCATGGCACAGTTTCGGGGGCTGGCAGGCACACCTACTATTCAGAATTGAGAGCTATGTGCAGAACACAACATGAAGTAGAGGCACACCCAGGATAAGGAGAAGATGGCGAGGCAAGGGTTCCGCTAGGCAGTGGAAGCTACAGATTGGAGAGGCAAGAGCTGAGGTACAGTAAACAAGACTGAGGGCACGAAAGGGGAGATGGGTGCAACTTGGATGTTGAGGAGAAGCCGTGCAAAATGGAGAGAAGCTTGGCAGATATTCGGGGAGGCGTACAAAATAGGTTTTTTGGCCCGTTCCGTGCTGGGGAGGAATAATTACCTGTTAATATCTGTCTCTAAACAATGGTTTCATCTCTAAATTTTGCACATGACCTGCTAATTCTCCGTGGAATTGTGGGTGGGTGGGGGGGGGGGTGGGGGGGGGGGGAGGGGGTTTGTTGTGCCAAAAGGTCCATTGAATGGACAGATAGATCTAACATTAGGTGTGTTATGGTAAGTACCCCAAGGTCACTGGTATAGATCCTGGCTATTACCTTGTAATAAAGTTTAGAGGCAAAGAAGTATTAAAAAAAAAAAATAATAATCATTTTCATTAGAGTCAAACAACAACTTGGCAGTATTGACAATCACCAAAGATTCATCTTGATTGTATTCAGTACGTATGTGTAGGTCCACAACAGTATAATTCAGCAATGTACATTATCCATCTCGGCTATTCGCACAAGTCCTCACTACCCTCTCCGTCCCACCCCACCCCTCATTCTTCATCTGAGCTGTCTGTGTCAGGCTCTGGTAATGGATCGCAAATGTCTCCTCGGTAAGTGTTCCAGGCCGTCCATACCTTAGTCCATTTTCGTGGGTTCCCTCTAGATGCATATACCGTGCGTTCGGTGACCATAGCTAGATCCATGTTTCTGCTCCAGGCTGTCAGTGAAGGTAGCTCCGCTGCCCCCCATTTCTGTGCAATATCCCTTTTAGCAATCATGAGGCCCAGCGTGACTCACACCTGCCCGTAGCGCAAAAGGTCATTGCGTTCCCATACATTCAGCAAACATCGTTTAGGTTCTGGCAGTAGTGACACCCCCATTGTCTGTGATATCGTGCGGAGCACCTGACGCCAATAATTGACTATTGCTGGACAGTCCATATAATGCGAATAAAGGTACCCTCCTCCCCGCATCCCTTAAGACAGTATGGATGGTGTGCTCTTTGCAGTTTGTGTAGAGTGGTCCTGGTGTAGTATATGCGATGCAGGATTTTAAGTTGTACCGCAAAGAAGTATTTTTAAAAATATTTTATACTTTAGTTATAGTTTAATATATCAATATCTTATTATCTAATGTTAAGATATGTTATGTTAGTATGTTAGTAGTTTTTGTATCGCGCATGAATCACCCAGGGGCATCTCAGCGCTTTACCTGAAGGGGTAAGCCGACAGAGGGAAAAGGCGTGGAGAAGGAAATCAAAACAACCAAGTTTTTAGTTGTTTCCTGAAGGATAAGTAATTTGTGGATTCTCGCAGCATTAAGGGGAGCGAATTCCATTATTTCGGTGCTACAAACGAGAACGCTCTGCCGCCTGTGCGGGTGAGTCGAATCCGGGGAATGTTCAATAGGGCTAGGGAATTGGATCTCAGATTACATTCACTCGAGTGCCTAAAGAGCTTATTTCTGAGGTAAACTGGACCCTCGCCTCTAAGAGCTTTAACCCTTTCGCTGCGGCGGCTATTCCGCCGCAGCGCTAACCGGGCGGGGCGGCCGCGCGGCGGCCGCATGCTGGTGACAGAACCGCTCCGTCACCAGCCGCGGTTGAGCTGTGCTGGTGACGGAGCGGTTCCGTCATGACCCGCCCCGCTCATTAGAACGGCCACGCAGGCGCGAAATCAGCGCCGCGCAGGCGCGGCGGCCGGGCCATGAAGGAACCGCTCCGTCATCAGCACAGCCCAACAGTAGCTGATGACGGAGCCGTTCCGTCATCAGCAGGGGAGGGGTTAAAGGACAAGCAGCAGATCTTAAACACAGAGCGCTTTTGAATTGGCAACCAGTGTAGCTGTTTTAGAAGCGGGTGAGATGGAGTTCCAGGAGGACAGTCCAAGACCATTCTGGCGGCCGTGTTCTGTATTACCTGCAGTTTGGATAGGGCCGTTGTTCCAACCTCTGCCTGTAGGGCATTGCCATAATCCAGCCTACTTCCTATCATTGCCTGCACTACAGTTCTCCGATGTTCCAGGGGTAGGTAGGGGATGATTCTACGCAGTAGACGTATATTGTAATAGCACGAAGCTGTGATGTTCTTTATGTAATCCTTCATATCAAGCTTGGCATCCAGTTGGATTCCTAAGCTTTTTACGGAGGTGGAAGGTTTTGGGGCGTCACCCAATTTGTGAGGCCACCAATCAGCAGTCCAAAGATGTGCGGATTTCCCTAGGAGCATTAGCTCTGTTTTTCCCGGATTTAACTGTAGGCACTGCTTCCTCATCCAATTTGCAATTGCTAGCATACCGTCCATGAAGCGTTGTTTCTCATTCAGAATGTTGTTACCAATTGGAAACAGTAGCTGCGTATCGTCGGCATAGGAGATAATCTCAAAGCCGAAAGATTGGATGAGTTTTGCCAAAGGGGATAAATAAATATTAAATAAGGTGGGGCTAAGACACGATCCCTGTGGCACCCCCTTGTCCAGCAGGAATTTCCTTTTTGAGACAAATGGTCCTAACATAGTGGTTTGCCATCTGTCTTTTAGGAAGTTTTTCAGCCACTGTAGGGCGGTGCCTCCGACACTCGCTTAGTCTCTCCGCTAGCCTTTGATGGGATCTCGTATCAAAGGCCTCAGAGAGATCTAAGAGGATCAGGACTGCAGACCCGCCGGAATCGAGGGTGCGTCTTAGCGAGTCGGTAACCGCCAGTGTTGCAGTTTCTGTACTGAACCCTGGCCGGAAGCCCGACTGGGAAGGGTCCAGCAGATCGTTAGCTTCTAGATATTCACTGAGATGGATGTTTATATTAAATTCTAGCATTTTCCCCAATAAAGGGAGCAGGGATATCGGTCGGTAATTACCTGTTTCAATAGATGCTTTGAAAATTCGTTGGATAACAGGAGCGCATACAGAGGACACGAGAGCCATTGTGCTAGGTGGGCATATATCCTGCGGGGAGCCTGATTTCGCTGCTGCTTACTGTTTCGTTGTTCCCGCAAGTGAAATGTGATTAAAGTGGTTGAGCGTAGCTCTGTTAGGTGTAGGGAAATTATCCGACTTTTCATTTGCTTGTATTTTGTTGGTGTCTTTGTCCGAAAAATTTGAATAAATTATTTTAATCTTTTCATGAAAAAAGTATGCTAAGGAATCACATAGGTTCTGTGACTCTGCTGGTGATTGTTTGCATACTGGAGGTGAGGAGAAGTCTCTGACAATATTAAAAAGAGCTTTGGTCGAGTTTTTAGACTTTTCTATTTGATATTTGATATGGGAACATCGGGCCTTTTTTATTTCTTGATGATGGTGAACTAGAGCGGCTTTGTAAGTTGTCTTGTCTCCTGATAGTTTTCCCTTCCTCCACTTCCTCTCTAGTGCTCTGCATGTTGTTTTTAGAGACCTGAGCTCGTCTGAGTACCATGGGGCTGAAAGACCCTTTGGTGACAAAGACGCCTTTTTTTGTGGGATCACTTTGGACAAAGTATTTGATAGGGCTAGATTAAAATTCTCTAGCATGGCTGAGGGGTTTTGGTCCATCTGTTCCATTTTTATGGATTGGTCAATGAAGGGTTTGGCAAAGCTATCCATCGTCAGCTTGTGCCAAAGTCTTTTATATTTTCCTCGTTGGTATTGCGGATAATTGTTTTGTCCTACTTAAAATTGGTGAGAGAATTGGACCAGATAGTGATCTGACCAAATGAGCGGCAGCGGTTGCTGTACTTCCAGATGTTGTATATTCGTAAATATGAGATTTAAGGTGTGGCCTGCAGAATGTGTGGGACCTAGCACCTTCTGGGTAATTCCCATGTCGCTCAAATTTGAAAAGAGCGCCTTCACTTCTGGGTTGTCTTCGATTTCGCCATGAAAGTTAAAGTCCCCCAGAAGTATGAAGTTCTTGGACTTGCAATGAGTTCTGTCAAAGCCGAGGTGAAAATTAATTTGGATTTAGGGCATGGAGGCCGGTATAACAGGGCTCCGTCCCAAGAGACTGTTGGAGACACTTGTACTCTAAAAACACCTAGTTCCATTGTGTTGCTTACAGACGATGTCCATTGAACTTTGAGCTCCTTTTTAAAAGCAATACCTATACCCCCTCCCGTTTTTTCCTTTCTATCAAGTTGAATAAAATTATAGTCTGTGGGTATTGTTATATTAATAGCTGGTATATTAACGGGGTTAAGCCATGTCTCTGTAAGAAAACATAGGTCCGGCATGCGGGTCGAGAGCAGGTCCCAGATTTCTATTGCGTGCTTTGCAAGCGATCGGACATTGCATAAAATATGGGTGAGATTCAGCTGGCAGTCCTGAGGCTCCACCCGAGGGGAGATCCTACTAGGGAGCACCCCTTGCATGCTTTGAAATTGGCATGTATTGCACGACAGGGGTCCCTCTATCAGGATAGGGAAGGTACAACAACAATCCCCCCCCCCTTACTTGGTCTCTTGGGCATATTTCGCATTATAGATCGAAGTGTTTCTCCCGAGTATGAATGGGGACCGGGTGTTTGAACACTCAGCGTGGGGGTGGGCGGTTGGGCAGCATCTTCCGCCTCACATCGCGATCTGGCGAGGACGGGCGCAGACGGGCTTGCCTTCGGTGCGCCCGCTGCGCGCGTCCGCTGCGCATCCGGCACGTGTCATCCTTATATGGGCGTTTGGCTAGGTGGGGTCCCGATCAACTAGTGCGCCGACCCTGCACCCTGCCCAAGATGGAGTCTCCCTCTTGCCCGGTCCTTTACCAGTCTCCCTCCAGCCCCAAAATCGGCTGAAGACGGAGGACCGGGGGATCGGGACTATCAGGGCTACAATTATTTAAAACAGGTAGGCTAAGTTCAATTACGGAAATGTGGGCACAATACAAATTTTTAAAAATGGCAAAATTCAAATTTTCAAAATCGCGGTAAAATTACGGGGTCCCGGCTTTCCGCCTCAGGTTTCCCCTTCTAGGTACACCGTTAAATCGCCCAAACAATGAAGAACACATTTTATGCCCTCTAAACAAAACTGTTCTTCCTTTGGATGAATGTTTGAAGTGAATTTCTGACTGAAAGAATGAGTTGGCATCAGGCCTATGTGAGAACTGACAGGTTGACAAAGTAACTGTTTCCTCTTTTGAGCTCACTCCTAATTTACACCTAACTCTCTGGTTAAAGCTTGCTTTCGAAATTCATTGGATTAATTGCTATCTTTAAACATTTGTGATTTTTTAAAAATCTATTTGAATTAGGCAGTGTGTGACGGTTCGTTTAGCATGAACAAATTCTTATGCATTTTTTATGCAAATTAGAATAAAAAATTGTGTGAAGCCTACCCTTCATGACACTTTGCTCTTTTCTCGTTTTCTGACATAGAGAAGGAGTTAGAAAAAAAGTCAGACAGGGAGTCATTTGAAACCTTTCCGTTACTTGTACAAGTTTGTTCTCCTTTACAAACCTCCTCGGGCTCTGTTTTCACTAGCACAGACGAGTAATTTGGTTTAAAATTCACTCCAAAAACAAGGCTAGACACATTTTTGTTTTTGAAGTACAGCCCGAGGTCGAGGCATCATACCACTCACTGTGTGACTAAAACAGGCCAGACAAAGTTGTAGACTCCCCATTGATGTCTAGCAGAAGTACTGCTTAATTTTAAAGCATCCGGTATCTTTCTGGTCAGCAAGTACATTTTCACATGGTGTTCCTTAGGCAGGATCACAGGGTAAATGATGAGTGCTGCGATAATGAACAACAAAAGGCTCATCCAGGCATTTTATTAAAAGATTCCAAGCTTCGCAAACAAGGTTTGGGAACAGTGACAGGCACACCTTGACTTTACACATGGATTGTGTTCCTTCAAAAGTTTGAAATATTTTGGTGGGTGTTGACAGGCACACCTCGACTGGGTGTTAGTAACTATGGGTTGGCTGGTGTGCAGAAGGGTCTTGTTCATCTTGAATTGTAGAAGTTTGTGGGGATATTTGGGTACGTCCATTGTGGGTTGTATATAATTTCTTCCAGGATAACTGGCTTGTTTATTTATGAATATTTAGGATTTGAGGGACTTCTCCTGTACTCATTATTTTGCTGCTTATTCTTATTCAATTCATTCTGAAATCTCTTGCGCAAAATGTCATCTTGCCTCCATTTTTTCTAGCCCATCCAGAACTGCTTCCATTGAATAATTAAGACGGCATTTCTGAATTATGCTGGAGTGTGTGAGCCGAACTGTGGAACTGGACATAGATTGGCATTGTTCATACATTGAGGTAGAACGCTCTGGAGATCATGTACAGCTTATCCAAACCTAAAACTTTGTTAGAAGGGTACTCCATGAGTTTGATGTATGTATTAAGAGTTACAAGAGCACAAGATCAAGATTAGAGCGGCCCCCTCTTACCTTCAGTCCCTCGTTACTCCCTATATTCCTGCCCGTTCACTTAGTTCCTCCTCTCAACTTTTGTTCTGTATCCCTAAGTTTAGACTCTCGAGAATGGGCGGCAGATCCTTCGCTACTTTGGGACCTAAACTTTGGAATTCTCTTCCCTTGGCTGTGCGGATGGAACACTGCCACTTTCACTTCTGCAAAGCCGTGAAGACCTGGCTTTTTGACCAATAATTCTCTGGGACTATCTGTTGTTGCTTCTTGTCTTTCAGCGCCGGGAAACCCTTACGGGTAGCTGTCGCGCTATATAAACTTAAAAAATAAAGAAATAAAATAAATAAATAAATTGGTCCAAGATGGCGGCTTCTGCGGTCATTAGTCACCAGTCTGGCAAAATAGACTTATCTACTGCCTCCGAAACAAGAAAACACTATGAATTTGGGCCAGCACTCAAGCAGAGGGCAATGCAGGTCAGGGTGATCTCAGATTCCACCAAGGAGACCAGTTATCGCAGTGGTACATATGGCCTGCACACTGAGAGACAAAATGATAGTCGAGCCCAAGGCCTATAGTAGATGACCGTGACTTTTCCCAGGTTCCCACCACAGGAGAAGCGGAAACCAGGTCATTCCTGAGTGCCCACCTGTCTCTTGGAGAAACATGGTGTCTGAGAGGAGTAGTGGCAGGGTGAACACAAGTGGAGGAGTACCCCTGGGGAACTTGGCCCTTCGAGCTGAGGAGAGGTGTTGCGGATAGGGAGGGTGCTCGCTGTGGGGAGCATTGCCAGCCCGAAGGATGGGAGTCCCGGTTTGAAACAGGGGAGAGAGAGCTTGCATGCGGCCCAAGAGTGAGTGAGAAGGGACCCACTGGGCTGCTTGGGTGAGACTGACTAAGGGGGTCAGGGTTGTCCATGCCTCTAAATTCTGTGGGCCTCATCCCCATTGAAGTGGAGGTGAGCAATGAAACACTGCCCTTGATGAGAACTGCAAGACAGCGAACCCTGAAGGGAGATAAGGGGCAAGGAGGAAAGCCTGTTGGCGTGCTTCCCATGACTCATCTCTGGAGGGGCAAACACTACAGCCATACTGGGGACGATAGATTTGCACCTTCCCCGTGCACCACTTATGCGATGGACCTGAGTCCTGACCCCTAGTCTGTGGTAGGCCACAAACTATCTTCAGATTCAGGCTGCGGTGGGCCCTAAACCTGCTGGGGAGAGGGCAGATGCAATCCCCTGTTTCATCGCTAAGCACTGTAAGGCTCAAGAGCAGTGGACACCACCCGGCTACTGCCACGCTTACAGTACTCTAGGAAGCTGTGATCTGGAAGCAAGAGCTTGACTCCGGGTGTCCCACTTCTTTTTCTGAGGACACCCGTCAAGACAAGTCCTTTCGGGGCATGAGCTGAGCCAAAGAGCTCAACCAGGGTTGGGAGTGATGAGGTGAGCTTTTACCCTGGAGAGTGTGAGAGAGCAAGAGCCTGGCAGGAGGCATTGCCTCGCTCTGGACTAGAGAAAGACATTTCCACAGACAGTAGCTGCACTCAGGCCTTGTTGCGGAATTGCCAAGCATCAGCTAAGAGCATGAATGCTGCTTGGGGAAAGAAGGCCCGCAGTCTTAAAGATATATAGTCAAAACCCTCTCATACTGAATCTGGTGCCCAGAAGAACAAGAAACCAAAACCCAGCTAGAGAAGCCAAACAAAATGCCAGGCAACGGTAGGGGTAGGAGGCACCTGTACCTGAATTTTTTATTCGAAGACCTTGGGGGCTTGTGTGCCCGTATCCAGCTTTAAATGTTTTTTTTATAAATCTGTTTATTAAATTTTTCATATCTGAAGACAACATTCAAATTGAAAAGAAAAGAACTGCTACAAAAAACCATATCAGTGCAGTTAATACCACCACTCATCCTGCCGTATTCAATATCGCATCATATCATATATAGAGTATTTATCTCACCTTTCTTCATAAAGCCATTGTGTTATCGAAAGAGTACAACTATTTTTTAACTTAAATCATGAAACCACTGCCAGGCACCCCATACCCTCTCATTTTTCCTTTGGCATCTATTTTCCACTTTTCATGGCCACAGTGTGAGGAGCACCCGTCTGTTTCCATTGGGGGACTGTCTCTCTTTCCAATCCTCAAACTCTGTTTCAGAAATGTCTTCTCCACATGTGTAAAACCCTCATCCTCTTTCACATTAAAAAGAGCCATTTTGGGAGTTTGAGCAAATGGCGACCAACAGCAGCTGTAAACGCCACTCCGATGTAATCCCAATTGGGACGAAGAGCTGCAAAGCTCCATACGGTGTGTAGGAAGTCACCTACAGCCTCATTGCATCAGAAACCTACATGATCTGCTGCTCTGTTTATTCACCATAATCATTGTGGCGTTAAGTATATGTGGTGTAAGTATTTGAATTGAATCAGACAGAACGGAGCGGTAATCTCTTATTCCTGAATTGCAGTCAGGGATGCCACTCACTCTAAATCATCCAGTCGCACAAGCTCTCCCTCCTATTTTTCCATAATGCTGCGAAAGAATCCGGAATATTAGGCATTAATGACTTATAGATAATGGATACGTAGTCTCTTTCAGGAAGAAGAGCCATGGTCATCTTTGCCTCTAGTGGGCCATACTCGAGCAAGCCCGCAGCAACAGTGAGACCAGGTTAAAGGGCATGTTGCAGCTGCAAGTATCGAACTGAGTTTGTTCCAGTCCAAACTCTGTAGTTTGTCAAAGGATTTTATGCCAGCACTGCCTGTAGCAGGGCCCAGGGAAATAATACCATGAGAGCCAAACCCTTGGAAAATTGACCCTCTAAAGCGGAGAGCTGCAGCAGATGATTTTTATTGTTGATTTTACCAAAAGTCTTTAGCACGGATAGACTTTAAGACCAAAGCAGAACCACGACGGCATCATTACTGTTCCTGTGGTTATGCCACAACTTGCACTTCTATGAAAGCTTTAGCAATGCATGTCACTACAACTAAATTTGTCTGTTGTAGTTTACAACTCTGGCTCGGTACCATGATGGCCATTTCTACATTCTCGTTGGTAAATCAGTGGCCCAGTCCCATATATAGACATACATTTTTTATATAGCGTGAACTCCACCCAATTTTATCGGAGTGCCCATCCATTAGCACCAGTTACATAACATTGCCCATAATCACTGGATGTGGAGTCCACGCCAAGGCTCGTACCTAGTTCCGCCAGCTTCAAAATAGGCAGCACTTGCCGTTACGTGACCGCGAACTGTAAACCACTGTAGGCTACCATTTGCATTAAGGCAATATCATGTTTGTTTTTAGGTCTCGCCTGAGCCAGCGCGCATCTGCTGCTCTGCTATGCTTATTGTAAGGACTTCCAACTCCCAGACCTTTGCTTGTGTTTTTTCTTAACTCCACGCATTTGATTGGCCATTTCGTAAGACTTCCACAAAAGAAAGCATGCAAATGGCCAAAGGCTCAGGTATATCCCGCCTTATCTTTAAATGTCCCCTCCCCTAGCCTATGTGTCTCGGGAGCGAGCAGAAGCTCCATCTGTTTGCAATTATCGCAGTCGCGTTAATTGTAAACCAATGGCGTTCAGTTTTCAACAGCCCGCGCTCATAAATTGTGGGGGCGCAACCCCGAGATGGAGAACAGGCGCCCTCCAAAGAGCGTGGGCCGTGGCTACAACGGCCCCCCCACCGGATGACATGCGTTCGACAGCGCTATCGCCTGGGGAGTGACAGGCCTCTTTCGTGGAGACGGCGAAATGCGTTTTTTTTTACACTTTGAACACAGCTGATCGCCGGACGTAGATAATTAAGTGCCATTTACTGGGGGTGGAGGGAAAATGACAAACATCGCTGGGGTGCAATTACTGCCCAGTAATGGGCCACCAGCCGTCGCCTCTCTGTTTGTTCCTTGGAAGGCCCGTGCTACTTTTATTGCCCACTTCCTCTCGACGGCACCTCTTCCTGGGACCCACCTACAACCTCCTCCCTCCTCAGCCTGGAGCGGGCTCTGGGGCAGCCCTGGCGAGTACTCTGTGGGACTCGCCTCCGGGGCCTTCTGGATGCTCTTGATACCGAGCACCAGCAGCCTGCTACCAGCAGTGAACGGACGAATACAACATGCGATATACATGTATGTGCAGGTGCGCAACTCCTATTGGACTCAAAGGACTTCATGCCCTCCGTCGTTTGTAGCACCCGGTGCTGAGACAGCTTCCGGGCACACACACAGCCGCACTGAGTACTTCACAGGTCTTTAAAAGATCATTTACTTGCTAACAAGGTTTTGTTGTGTTTTCACTCCTTCTTAGAGCCCCTGCATCTCCACTCTGCATATTGCTGGGATAGTCAGCCCCCCAACCCCTCCCCGACATTTTTGGTTGCCTCCCACGACCCCCCCCCCCCCCAAAAAAATTGGCTCTGGTTGCACCTCTGTGTATGTATGTACACGTGCGTGCCATGTGAATGCCATCAGTTGGCACGATCATACCACAATTGCCCATTGAGCTCAAGGGTGGGGGGTTTGTGAATGGCACAAGACCCTGAGAATGCATTACTGGGCCATAATACGCAAGCGTACGTAATGTTTATTTCACAGCTGGGCCCGTGAAAGCCCTCCACCCTAGATTCTGTCAACACAGCCTCTAGGATAAGCTTCACTATCCCCCTCCAGTATGGATGCACCCCTCTGCCTGAAGCTTTAAGCGGTAACAAATAGTGAGGATTAATGGAAATATTCAGTGGCTTCGCCCAAGGGAGGGGTGAAGGGGTAGTTACTGCCATAAGGGTGCCATGATGCATGTAGAAGGCAGAGTTAGCATTGTTTTGGGGAGAGGGGGGGGAGTATCCTTTAGCGCATTATGATCTTTTTTCATGCAGCGCTTTAAATCACAGTGCGGGCTCCTAAGCGCTGTGGACTGTAGCGGCTATTACATGGGCGCCTGGTGAAGGGCCAAGAGATGCCCGGCTCACTGTGCTTCCAGCACTCAGATTACCGGGGTGGGGTATGGCGCTATCCAGTGGAGTCAACAGACAAATGTACCCCCACAGGGTTTCCTGTGACGCATGTGTGTCCCCAAGCAGGGGCTCAGGGGGCAGAAAAATAACACTTCAGGAGGCACATAATTTTCGTCTATCTTGCCCCCACAAGACCCCCAGCCTCCTGGTTCAATCATTAGTCCTATTAAAAGGGGGCGCCCCAGGAAGGGACTGGCTGCCCTTCTCTCCTTGTGAAGACCAGCATTGGCATAGCCAATAGGTCTCGCCTTTGGAACCTTATAAGTGTTTAGCCATGCAACAGTTGATGTTGTTGCACCAAGGATAATATGCTGGATAACTAAACACTTGTAAGGTCCCAAAGGCGAGACCTATTGGCTATGCCAATGCTTGCTATTTATTATTCTTTCTCTGTGTTTGGGAGTCTAAAACTGGATGGACCCCTTCTAATCCGGATCACTTCTATAGCAGGTCTTTTGTTCTCCAAGCCATTTTGCTTTGGAGAGCATTAGGGAACAGTACTTCACAGTAAGGTAGCAAACAGCTGCGTGACAATTTTTTACATTTCCCAAAGTGGACATGCTTGTGCATTCAGAAACTTGTACGTATTGAGCGAGCTACAGTCTGTATTCATACATTGTCATTGGCACAGTAATTTGAAAATTGAACATGATTGAAAGCCATACATGTTTGCAACTGGCACTGTGTGAGGTAAGGTTTAAAGCATGTTGTGTATGGAAATATCTAATCTAAATTATTATTAATCCACAGGGCATGGTCACAGCCACTCGTTAGTGAACGGTTCTCTGGGTCATGGACATAGCCATGGTCACGGAGGGCACGGCCACAGTCACGAATCTCATGGTCATGGACACAGCCACCAGGATGAGCACGCACATGGTCCTGGCCATAACTGTTCAGGTGAGTAGGATTCTAAAGGTGGAATATTAAGAGCTAACATTTGAGATCCATATTTAAAAATGTGTGGCATAACACTCATGCAGCATTAAAGCACACCGTAATTTGTTCGCACCAAGAAGCTTTACAATGAGAAGGTTAAGGAGCCCTGATTGATTCCTATCAGTTTTTTTTCCTTAAGGATGAGATGAGCATCCCTCATCACACCCACGCTTAAAAAGAATCTTCCATTCACTACCCTCCTGGATGTTCACTAGTGTGCTTTATAACTAGTATTTAATCCTTACGTTGTTTGACTCAGTAACACAAATTTAATGACCTCAATGCAGTTGTATTTAAATGATATATGAAAAAAACTAACTATGATTGCGGATGAACAAAGCATACTGTGTTTTACCTCTCACAGTAGCCAGCCGAACCTTTGAAATAAAACAGTGAAAAGTTGCCTGTTTTAAGGCTATGATAGGGTTGGCGTGTGAGATTTGACCAGGATAGAGCACAAGGCATTCAATACTAACAACATTTGCGTGACTAATTCTTCTCTCGATTACCATTTACCCTTTTGATTCACGTTTTGTTTTAGAATATCGCTTTGTTCATTCTGTCTTGGTGTATCATTGAATGACCAAAGTCAGAGAAAATCTGGCTTTAGTGATGATAAGCCACGGCTAAATTTGTTTTCAGTCAATAATTTCACCATCCTGCGCTGAGTGGGATTTTCTTTTTTCAATAGTGTTCAAGGCACATTATTGTATAAGCTGTGGTCAAAATTGGGTCATAGGTAAGTTTCTGCCAGTGTTGTCCTTGCTAGAGCTGTCTTGTAAGAGGGATTCTTAGAGCTGCATCCCCAGGAATGAGTGGGGATGTGAGTTTTGATAGGCACATGGGATCAGAGGGACAATTAGAGTAGCCTGTTGAGAGTGATCAAGTCATATGACAGAGAAAGCTGGAGGTAAATCCGAGGAACTTGTTACAGAGTTGTTGAAATAGTTCTTGTTGAACCAGCAAGGAATTCAGTGAAGTTGGAAAAGTCAGAGCACCGGACAAGTTAATCAGTAGAAGTAAACATAGTTCACAGTTTCTAGAGAATATAACAAGTTAAGTGTTCTGAATGAGAACTTATGCATGCGCGTGGTTGCAACTAATTATGGTTCAACTGACTGTGTTTCTGTTAAGTAGCTGTGGTGCTTTTTTTAAAATTAGTTCTCATTGAGGAATTGAAAGTGTTTGAAATGGGTTGTCAGCCCTCATTGATTTATTGAAGAAAATCAATCTGAGGGTAAGGTCCTGAGTTTCCATTTACACATTGTTGGAGATGTTACCTGTTGATAAACTGTATACAATACTGTAGGCATTGGAAATTATAGATTTTCAGGGTGACCTTTTAAAAGTATTTTGATATGGACCAGTTCTATGGGTACTTTATAGGAGCAGGATGATTAGGCCACACTTTAAATAAAGCCGCTCATGTCAGTGGAAATGGTTGGTCCTTTTCCTGTTTTCGGTTTGATACCTGTTGCAAGATGTAAGTCTCACGGACTGTTGCGCCAATGTTGTTTTGAAAACAAGATGCTCTAGGCTTACCCTCGTGAAAGAAACCTGCTGACCATGTCCTAGAGCTCTCCGATTTGTAAGTCGTTCAAAAGAGATAACTATTGAGTCATGTGTATGTGCAGTGCCTGTTAAAGTACCTGTAGGGGATGTGACTCCAAGTTTGCAGAGCAAGCTATGGCTGTGGCTTCGCTGCTGATTCAATGGCTTGATGGCATGTCAGTAAGAAGTTAGAAGCCTGATGATGAGATATTGAGGGCTGGAGATGTGGTCTGGAGACCCTTGGGTGATTGACATAATGGTTATAAAATGGTTCTTGTACTTTTTTTTTTTTAATGTTTTATTGCATTTTTTTTGTTACTTGAAAACATACAAAAGCAGTTAACACAGCCGTGTTGCAGAACACACATGACATGTCGCAGCAGTTGTCTATATATGGTGATAGATACAACAAAGTGAAAAGGATAACAAAGCATAAAATAGCGAGAAAAAACATGGCAGGTCATTAGAGAGATGATCAATGACAACTGTCCGCCAATCTGGTACGTCTGTTCCCTCACACTATATCACCCAAGTACCTGGTCGTGGACACCCACAATGTAACATCAGTGGTATAGGACAAAATTAGGTATGTTTAAAGCACATTGATTCCACTGTTGGTGAGCTAGATTAGTGTAGATCAGACAGGAGCCAACGTCTCAGCCGAAAGGTCGGCTATGAGAGGAGGGAGAAAGTAGGAGTATCGAGATGTGCGTCACTTCAAGACTTAAGGAGCGGTGAAATGACACCCTACAGTTTTCGGGCGTACCTCACACTCCGCTTTGAAAAAAAACCTGTCTGCTTCTAAAACATAATGTGATAGGTTATCTGCGGACATCGTTGCAGATATTGAACATAGGCCAAGGCCCCTCGCAGTGTCAGCCATATCCGAAACATTTATGTGGAACCAAAATTTACGTAAGAAAATAAAAATGTAGGGGACTAGGAACTGGGTGATAACAATCTAAAGGAAATGGGGCATAGGTGGGTGCGGATGCGGATGTCTGTGTCAGCAGTGAGGGTCTTCCAACGTTGCTGGTTGTAGCTGCGATAAGGGAGGGGAGGGGGGAAGGGAGAGGAGCGAGGGGGAAGTGAAAGAGAGAGGAAACTGGGAGGGGGGAGATCTTTGAATTAGAAGGGCGCATGAGAAGGAGGAGAGGTGGGGGGGGAGGTCAATTAACCACTTAGAGGTAAAAGGGCGGTGAGGTAATGCCACTCTGCAAGCAGGCCTGGTGATAGGCAGCCAATGCAGTGTCCCAGTCTTGCGCTATGGGGTACATGCGGAGTCCCGCCGTCTTTTCCCTATGCAAGGCTATGCTCTCTGCTCTTGCCCAATTGTCAAAAGAGTGACGCCAATGTATTGCCTGAGGGGGTTCGCTATTCTTCCAACGCTTGGTGATGATGCGTTTCGCAGTAACCAGCCCCAAGTCCCAAAACCTGGCCAGGATTTTGGTTTGTTTCGTCCGCCTAAACAGTCCTAATAGACAGGCCTCCCATGTATGTGGCAGTGTACTCCCTGTCGCTGTTGTAAGAGAGGCTGACACCGCCGTCCAATAGTCGTGCAGGAGGGGGCACTCCCAGAGCATATGTAAGAATTGCACGTCCACTAGTCCGCATCTAGGGCATGCTGTTGTGTTAAGATCAAAATTGCGGTTTATTTTATCCGGGGATAGGTACGCTCGGTGTACAATATAATATTGAATGATCTTAAAGCGGGAATTGCGTGGTACATTCAGGGCGCCAGCAAGCAAAAGTGCCCACTCTTCATCAGTCCAGTCTATGGTTCTTGTACTTCTTAGTCAACCATATTCATCTGATGAAACTAGCAACTTTACTCTTCTGTTATTTGGACTCTACCATACCAGTGACTGGTGTTCACATCTCTGTTTCTAGTCTTGGCTTTGCCTTCACTGCGAGAGCTGCCTGGAGAGATTCACCTCCGCACACACAACCACTGTTTCTACTCGATCTGGCTTAATTCATGACCCTCTTTAACGTAGCAGCTGTAGGCTCAGGGGATCCAGGTTTGTGGTTGAACACCAGACACTCCATCGATTCTTATCTTCTTACTCATATCCTTTCCTATGATGAGGCACTTTCACAGGGTCACAGCACCTCTTACATACGTTTCGCATAATGCAGGAATAGTACTGAAACACTTTGTTTGTTTAGACCATGGTCTATAAACACTGCAAGAATCACAATAAAAACAATCAATGCATTAATAATTTGTTACAATAAAATTCATAATAAAGGTACAAAATCCAAATTCATACCCCAATAGCAGCAATTATTACATATCAACTCCGTTAAATGAAATCTATCTTTGTCTAAAATGTTTTTCCTACGCTAGATGGGGAAAACTAAAAGAGAAGGAGGGATAAAATTGCTAAACCCCCTTCAAACTGTCCCTCAGGAAGGTTTTTATGCTTTTCATATAGTTCCCCAAAGCGATGGCTGTATTAAGATTTGTCCTTTCTAATAGTATATCTATAGCTTGGGCTCTTGAGCTTGTTCCATATATGCATTTTTTGTTCCGAGGCCACATTTACAAATTCCATTAGCATATGTCATTTCAGCCTTAGTTTTTCCCTCCATTAGCCACGGGTTAATTCCGATTTGTACTCTTAGTAGTTCACACCTAAGCGCATTGTTTGGCAAGGTGTCCAGGTATGGATACCATGATTCTTTTACCCAAGAATGTCTTCTCTCTTTCACTGATTTTTTTCGAGCTCAGGTATACCAAGTCATTTTTCCTAGACTGTTCCTGACCTTGGGATCTTAGTGAGGCCTTGGTAAATTCTATCTCCATTGTGTGTTGATTTAAACTCACATTTAACGTCTTCGCTATGGTTAAGATCTTTTTTTTTACCTCTCTTGCCCACTTTAAGCTACTACTTCGGATCTCTTCCCTACACCATTGTGAGACCTTCTTCACATCCCCGGGGTCCTGGCGTTTCCAAAATCTTAGCAATGACATTTGGATCTGCATGTTCCAAGCTGTTGTTCCTGTCTCCATTCTTACAGCCTGGATCATTACAGAGCTTGGTAAAGACAATAAGGTTTTTAGGATCTTCCCTTCTTCCTGGTCCCATCTACATTTGCCACTTAGGTACAGGACTTCTGCCCCGTACAAAATCTGCCGAGGTATCATGGCATCATATGCTTTTAGCATTGGTCTATGGGACATTTCTCTATATTCCTTATTAAACTTTTTCAGCCCACAGATTGAAGAAAAAGCTTTTGCTTTTTGCGCTTCCATGTGGGTACACCATTTAAGGGCACTGTCAAACCAGAGGCCTAAATATTTATATTCTTTTACAATCTCCAGTTTTATATGCCCTAAAAACCAGCGAATTTTTTTTTCTCTTTTTCCAAAGCATAAAATCTTCGTTTTGTCCATATTTACAACTAAAAACTTTTTCTCACAGTAATCTATAAAAACATTTAATTTCCTTTGTAGCCCAAGCTCCATTTGATCGAGTATCACAAGGTCATCTGCAAATAAAAGACATGCCACTTTATTTCCGCTCATTCTAGGGCTTGCACTTCTTTCCACTTCTAAAACTTTGGGTAGGTCGGCCAAGAATAAAGCAAATAATAGAGGAGCCAAAACGCAGCCTTGTCTCAGCCCGTTCCCTACCACTATTTTGTGTGTTAATGCGCCTTGTGTATCTTTAATTACCTGGGCCCAGTTTCCTGTATGTAGTTCCTTTAAGATAACCAGTAGGCCCTCCGGTATACCATACTTTCTCAAGCATTCCCAAAGACACTTGTGATCCACTGAGTCAAATGCCGCCCGGAAGTCAACAAAACAGCAATACAATTTCCCATTCTGCTCTATTGACTTCCGGGCAAGTGCCCAAAGGGCAAAGCAGTGGTCTATGGTGGAATGACCTTCTTTAACTGCCCCCTGTTCTAACGGTATAATCGAGTACTGGTCCACCCAAGCTTTGAGCATTCCTTGTATTATTTTCGCAAAGATCTTTTCACCAATATCTAACCGATTTATTAATCTGTAATTCTTTGGTTTATGCAAATCGCCTTTCTTATGCACCGGTCTGATTATTGCTCCTTTCCAATTGTTTGGGATCTTTCCAGATTCTAAGATTACTTGAAACATTAATGAGAAAAATTCTGCCCACCAATTCAGTTGTGATTTTATTATCAGAGCTGGGAGATTGTCTGGTCCTGCTGCTCTTGTTAGGTTCAGGGTTTTTATTGTAAATTTTACATTTGAGGTTAAAAAATCTGCTTTGAGCTCTTCAACTAGCCCACCCCACTCCTTAGGCTCCCCAGCAGACGATTCTCTTCCCCTGGCAATACAATTCCAGTAGGTATTCCACCCACGCCGCTTCTTCCACAACACAATTCATTGAAGCGGGTGGGGGTTCTGCTGCTGATTGTACCAGCTTCCAAAACTGGCATAAATTCATTTGTTTCAATTGTCTCCAGTAGTTTTGCCCAGCAAGAATCTTTATAAGACCTTTTTGCACTCCTTATTAACATCTTATATTCTTTTTTTAAATGTGCAAGCTTAGCTGCCCTTTCCTGATCATATTTTACCCTTAATCTACGCGCTTCTGTCCTTAGCTCCTTCTTCTTTTCTAGGCAATCCTCAGTGAACCACTTTCCATGACTCTTTGTTACATTTTGGTGCCTCTTTACGTTTTTTTGTATCCTTTTAAGTTCTACTCTGAGGCTTTGAACCACTTGTTCTAATTTGTCCACATACCAGTCTAGCCCCTGCCCTCTCTGATTTCCAAGATCGAGGTTCTGTTGTAATCTTTCTAGCCTTCCTATATATTCATCTGTTAGTCTCGTTGTAGTACACCTTAGGTATCCCATCTCTTGATCAATAACTTTATCACAGGGCTTCATATGGATCCCCAAGAGTACTAACTCCAAGGGATTATGATCGCTTCCTTCTCTTTGATAGGTTCTAAAATCCTTAGCTAAGGCAAAATTCCAAGGTGACATAAAAACGTAGTCTATTGGTCAATTTTGTGTGCCTGGTTTAAATGTTTTTATCCCTGTGCTGTCAAGGGGTGACCTTCTATTTGAACAAAAGAGGCTTTTAGTCCCCAAATAAGTTCCCAGGTTTATATCCCGAGTTGTAGTTTCACAATTGGGGAAGGTTGCTTGGTTTACATTATAAGCCATCAGATTTCTTTGGGTTTAGTTTATGATTAAAATCCCTCATCAATAATATTAAATCTGTGCCATACTTTTCCCCAATTAAATCCATGTCTTCTTTAAAATTGCTCATTTCAGCAATATATTCCTCCTGGGTTCCCCATTGCATATATACATTTAAAAGCATTAGAGCTGTGTACTTTTTGTCGGTGGCTGCTAAAAATATCCTACAAGCGAGCAGCCACTTAAATTTTAATCAATGTCATAATTCCTCCCGCTGGGCGTCCAAATCTTAGTTTTTTTGCTGGGTGGTGGAATTGACGGAAGCCGTCGAATATTGTGGTCTTGCCGCATAGCCAAGTTTCCAGGATGCAAATGATCTCGGAGCTTTTTGCTAGCTCCTTTATGTTTTCCCGTTTTGTTTGGTCTCCCAGACCATTTACATTCCAGCAAACAATCTTTAAGCCACGCGGCGTCCCCATTACCTATTCAACATCTTCTAAGTAACCCTCTTCTCCTAACTCCTCGCTATACCTATTGGAAGGGCCTACTTGGCTAAAATCTTGGCTCCAATTTACCATACATTTTTCTATGTCTGAGTTGTTAACATCTATTTTGAGGTTTCCCATACTTACACCTACTTCTTTCTCTATTATCCTCACCTGTCTCTTACCTAGGCCGGCGTTGCACCTTAGAAAATCCTTTCCTTGTGGCTTTGTTCCTTCTACCTTTATTTCTACAACTTCTTCGGGTATTAGCATTATCCCTTCCTTTAATATCTCTCTCTCTCTCGGCATGGTGACCTCCTATCCTTCCTCATTCAGCTTAAATCCTACTTGCCGCAGATATTTTGTCCCTATGCCCTTCAAATTTGGGCATTGGGCAAAAGAGTGCAAAAGTTGTGCCCTATTTAGCGGCCCTCTCTTCCTCTGTTTCTTACCACCTTCACCTGTTTGAATTGATACAAGGTATAGCCACTGGCTCTCAACACCCTCTTTTCTTATCCCAGTTGGTACCATATATGGCTGTCTGGAATGCCTTCTGGTTCTTACTCTGGAGGACTATCTACTTGTGGGCTTACTCCATTACAGTCAATGTTGTTGGGGTTCTTGATTCCTAAATGTGGTAGATACCGTGCTTGGTTCTCCTGGCCCACTGGCTTGTTTTGGGGTAGCACCTTTTTCACCTGGTTCTTTATTGCCATCCTCGTTCCTATTTCTCTTTGAGTTTTACTTAGCTGGATTTCCTGCTCAGGATTACTTGAGCTTACATTTCTAACCCCACTTCTTTTTCCTCGTTTACCAGATTCCTTTTTCTACAACTTCCTTCCGGTTCGTCTCATTCGGTTATATAGCCCATTTCTAGAATTCTCTCTCCTTCTTCTTATTCCTTCTTATTACCCTCATCGGCCACCTCGAGATATAAACCTCCTGATTTGTCTTAGAGGGGTCAACCTTCGCTGCCTCTTCCCTAGCTGATGCAGGGGACTGCTGGTCTGGTACTGGGCTTACCATTGCTGGCATTTGGTTTCTAATTCCTTCCAACTCCCCCTCAATCCTAAATAGATGCTTTTTTTGTACTTTTAACATTTCATTATTTGACAAAGGGAATTCTAAAAGCCCCTGAAGAGTTCTCTGTAGAATTAACATCAGGTCTGTCATAGAGGATGCAGGTGTTGGAGAGTTCTAGGTTCAACCCTGAGGTTTGATTTAGTTTGATGCTTTCTTTTCCCACCGAAAACTGGTTCTCATGCTGGCCTTGCTTTCCAGACTCTTTCCCCCTTTTCCTGGTGTCTGGTATAACTTCTCCATCTGCTCTTTCATCCTCGCTATTTGAATCCGGACAATCCTGAATTATATCCTCTAGGTCCTGAGTAAACAGCCCATGCGGGAAAGAGGACAGCCGTGGAGATATTTTGTCCTATTGTCCCAATAGAGACTGGAGAGTCTAAAAATTACTGACTTCATCGTAGACTCCTCATAAGCTAGTGAGGTATTCCCAATTTGCAATCCAGGCTCTGCCTCTACCTCAGCCTCCTCTAATACAGAGGTCTTTGCAGGAGAAAAGACTTTTTTTAAATGCTTCCCCACAAAGTCTTTTAGTGAGCTTGAGGCTGTGCCACCCTTTTTTCGGTCGAGGACCGGAAATGCTGGCTTGCCAGCTTCCGGGAGGAGATCGTATGTTTCTTAGTAGGGATTTGGAACCCTCCTCCCTCGCCCGTCTCTCCTCCATTGGCTGGCTTCCTAAATGGAGGCCAGCCATTGGAGGAGAGAGCTGCCCCTCCGAATAGGCTCCGTCTTTTTCGGTTTCGGGGGCGTGATTTTTTGCATTCTTTAGCCCTGTGACGTTGTCTGTCACTCAGGGCGCAAAAAACACGCCCCCGAATCTGAAAATGGCGGCGCTTTTCTTTAGGCCATTTCTCAACAACAGCCGCCCCGAGAAGTCGCAGCCTCCTCCACCTGGCAGTCTCTGTGTGCCCATTTTCGAGAGAGAATCGAATCGGCAGCCCCTGCACACGCGCCGTTCCCGCCCCCCCCCCCGCTGTCCGTGCGCCATTCCCGCCGCGCCCCCCCCCCTGTCCGCCGTGCTTCATGCTTGTTAAGTATGCACGCGAGTCGAGGTCAGAGAGCGGGCTTCGCGTTTCCCGGAGTTAAATGGTACCCCAGCTTTGCTGTTTTCTGCCTCAGAGAAACCCGAATTATACAGCGTCACGTCCTATACCCTCATTAATTGCCTTATCAGCTGCCGAGATTCACGCTAAGCAACTAACGTTTCAAGTGCCATGCCGCGAAGCTTCTGTGTTCGTTCCGAATGAATGTCCTCTCCTCATAATAACTGCAGTGCGAGGCCACTCTTGATCCGCTAAGAAAGGGGGAGGGAGCGGCGCCTCAAGGAAACCGTTGCATCTTATTCCATTTCTAAACACTGCTTTCTACGCATGACCGTATTTTCTCAGGTGGCCTCGACTTACCGGAGCTTTGTTCGACACAACCACGGGGCCGCCCTGCTACCCTAGCATTCACCACTGGGTGGCTAGAAATTCAGAGCTACTACCTGGCCGGTATTTGCAAAGTAACGAGAATACTTTCGATTTGACGCGATTTTTCACTCAGCCATTCCAGAATAGCAAATGCTACCTACAAACTGTGCCATTGGTAAGGGGGGGGGGTGCTTTGTGCTGCTATAGATGTCTGGCCTTATACTGTCTTCCTGGCACTGGACGCTGTGATGTCCTATTCTACCACCGTACCATGCCCCTGTGCGTGCTATCAGAGCTGTTTGGGAAAGATGTGCCAATGCAACTTCTCCCTTGTGGGGTGCTTAGATTATTAGATTATTCCTATCTCAAGACAGTGTTTACCTTTATTGTTTACATTTGTGAGTGGGGTTGGTCTTAAAATGGCACGCATTTGGTGTGAACTATTGTCTTCCTTAGATAAGCAACCTTACTCTGTGTTATTTATATTATGCAATCCCAGCTATAAATCAGCGGAACGCTCTATAACAGAAAGGTCACAAAGGGAGGGCTCACGAGACATGCTTTCAATGCAGATGAGCAACACATTCTACCGATTGCTTTCATAGGCCTAATAAAAATGCCCTGGCTGCTTGAAGTAGTTGCTCTCTGTCGGCACACGCAGTTTCTACAGAATCCACCAGGGGGAGCAAATGCACAGCAATCCGAGCTGTGGGGGCTGACTGCAGGTCACTGGGAGCCAGGACAGCGCCTGGCTTTCGTCTTCTAGCAGGTATGCCGCACCGCAGGATATACCCACCGCCCGAACTCATCATTTCAGCTCCTGTACTGATTTACAAACATAGCTCGCGAGATGTGGCCAAAAATGAAACTGCTGCAGCCTGCTGGCGCTTCGGCTTGTTTAGTATCAAATGAACGGCCACGTGTTACGAGTCAACGGGAACATGAAGCAGGCTTCCCATAAATCTCCACTCGCCTTGCCGAGCGGCCACAGTGAAACCGCCTCGTTCGAGTGCTGGGCTGGGTTTAACATTGGGCACACATGGTGACAGTGCACATTGCGCTCTTCTCCGGATGTTGTGCGCACGCACTTTTCAAATCCAAATGTCCGTTGTGAGCTCAAGAAAACCGCAGAGCGTCCATTGAAGCATACCAAAAAAGCCCAACTGCCATTAATTTCACACAGAAAGGATTTTCTAATCCTATCAATGACTCCTATAAGATACTCTCAATGTAACACTGTGTAACCCAGTGGTCGAAGTGCATTAATGCAAAGCACCTGGACAGCGCGGTGGGTGAATGCACCTGATCAGTAACTGTGAAGGTCCAAATCCCAGCACTTAAGTGCATGTGTCTGGAGGAGAGGTACCTGTTCTACGAGTTGATGGTGCAACAACCCTCCTCTTTCGCCTTTTCTTCGTGGGGGGGGTTGCCTGAGAGCACACCAGAGGTAGGCCAACAAGCAGGGAGTCAGTCAGCACAGAGGCTCATTAGTGCAACAGGTTAATTATACAGTCCCCAGCTGCACCAACGGACTTCGGGAACCACACCTCCCACACAGTTCCGGTACTGGTGCACTACCTCCTAAGTGTCAGTTGTTGCTCGACACCACTGCTGAGCAGAGATGCATAAACATAAGCCACTGGGTGGTGCACCCACAAAAGATCTAATATTCCTTTTGTATGTTAGTTATTTACTTTATTGCAAGTATTAGATTTTCTTCAATCACAGCACAGGTTGCAGCCAACGCGTTTCACTCAGTTAAACTGAACTTTCTCCTTTTCTCGCAGTTTTGTAAACTATAGGGAAAACTGGTGATTTTAAATAAATAAAGTCGCTTCGCCGTGCGGTCTTGGGAGGTGGGAGGGGTCTGACAGTGCAGTTGATGTTAAATTAATAAAGGTGCTTCGACGTACTGTGTTGGGAGACGGGAAAGATCTGAAAGTGCTGGTTATGGTACGTCAATAAAGGCGCTTCACCATGCTTTCGGGAGCCAGGAAGGGTCTGAAAGCGCTGTGTCATTAAATAAATAAAGGCGCATTGCCGTATTGTGTTGGGAGGGTCTAAAAACGCTGGTGATACTCATTAACAAAGGGGCTTTAACGTGCTGTGTTGGGAGTGGTCTGAAATCACCAGTGATGTTAAATAAATAAAGGCGCATTGCCGTATTGTGTTGGGAGGCGGGAGGGGTCTAAAAACGCTGGTGATATTCATTAACTAAAGAGGCTTTAATGTGCTGTGTTGGGAGTGGTCTGAAATCACCAGTGAAGTTAAATAAATAAAGGTGCTTTGACATGCTGAGTTTGGAGGTGGGAGGGGTATGAAAGCGCTGGTGATATTAATTAAATAAAGGCGCTTCGCCATGCTGAGTTGGGAGGGGTCCGAAAGCGCTATAATAGTATCTTCAAGAGATGCGTCAGGTGAGAAGGGTACAATGAGGATGGGAAAGGAGTAAGTAGAGGGTGAGAGACATTGGGCACCGAATCACTCACCACGTAGGCGGCTCCGCCCTCCCCGTTATGGGTCTTGGACTCTTGGACTCTGGGATGGAGAAGTGCATGTCCCCTGTTCTGCTGCTTTCCAGGCACGGCACGCACACCCTGCAATTGCACAGCATATGGCACGGGGAGAGTGTTGTACATGCGGGTATTGTGCCTTAATAGCTAGGCACCCTTAAATCCAGGATGGAGACAGCACTCACAGCATAACCAGGGGCACGACCTTCTGTTTAAAAGCAAAACGAGCATGGGTGCTAGTGTTAAAAGTGCGCGCCCGTTATGAAAACTGAAAGCCTGCATTTGAAAAGCAGGAGGCAGAAGTCAATTTACAAATTCCCCGTCCTTTGTTCCCCAAAAAACAGGTTTTAGAAGACATCTGTCGAGCTTTCTTATAATTTTGCCTGATTGAAATGGCAAGTTTCCTCACGTGCTAGTGCTTTCTTGAGGTTTCTCACAGGGTGATTTCCACAGGACTGTGTGGTCTTTACTCACGCTGACCTCAGTAGGGACTCTCTCCACACACTGTCAGCCAGGGGGCTCCCCACTAAAACACAGTGTGAGCGGACAAAGTGAGGTCAGGACATGGCTTAATACCATGCACTAATGGTGGGTGTGCTTCAAAAGTGCACTCACTCACCCCTCACATACACTCTGTTACCAACACACAGTCAGCAAGAGGGCTTCAGAAGTGCACTCACTCGTTGCTTGTGTGCGTGAGCTCCTCAACCCCTCCCCCCTCGTTGCTTGTGTGTGCGTGAGCCCCTCCCCCCTTTTGTGCATGAGCTCCTCACCCCCTCCCCTCCTCGTTGCTTGTGTGCATGAGCTCCTCACCCCCTCCCCCCTCGTTGCTTGTGTGCGTAAGCTCCTCACCGCCCTCCCCCCTCGTGGCTTCTGCATGCGTGAGCTCCTCACCCCCCTCGTGGCTTCTGCGTGCGTGAGCTCCTACACCCCCCCTCGTTGCTTGTGTGTGCGTGAGCTCCTCACCCCCCCCCCCTCATTGCCTTTTCCTTTTGATAAGGTGGTGTAATGATAGTTAGTGCTTGTGCTGCGTTACCACCCCTGGCTGTGCTTGCTCCCCTGCCCCTGGCTGTGCTTGCTCCCCTGCCCCTGGCTGTGCTTGCTCCCCTGCCCCCTGGCTGTGCTTGCTCCCCTGCCCCCTGGCTGTGCTTGCTCCCCTGCCCCCTGGCTGTGCTTGCTCCCCTGCCCCCTGGCTGTGCTTGCTTCCCTGCCCCCTCGCTGTGCTTCCTCTCCTGTGTGTGTATGTGGCTCTGGGTGTGTGTTTGGGGCTCTGGGTGTGTATGTGGGGCTCTGGGTGTGTGTGTGGGGCTCTGGGTGTGTGTGTGTGGGGCTTTGGGTGTGGGGCTCTGTGTGTGTGTGGCTGTGTGTGTGCGTCTGTGGCTCTGTGTGTGTGGCTCTGTGTGTGTGTGTGTGTGTGGTTCTGTGTGGATAGCTTTTTTTGTAGGTGGCTCTAAGTGTGGGTGGCTCTGTCTGTGTGAGGGTAGCTCTGTGTAGGGGGCTCTATGTGAATGACTCTGTGTGAGTGGCTCTGTGTGGGTGGCTCTGTATGTGTGTGTGGGTCGCTTTGTGTGTGTGGCTCTGTGTGGGTGTAAATGCAATAGGTCATGCATTTGCGAGCGATTAAGCTATTGGCATTGTAAATGACAATGCCATTTATTTAACGATTAAGCTATTGGCAATGTAAATGACAATGCCATTTATTTATGATAAAAAAAAAAATGTCATGAGCAATGCCAAAAGCTCTATCTTTAATGATGCCGAGACCATTGCATTGTAAATGCTTGTTACGCTTGCGCTTGTATCCATGTCCCCGTTCTTTTCCCCATTTGTTTTGCTCCTTTTTTTGGTCCTACCCCTGGACTCTTCATGCTGTCCACAGAGTCTCTGAGGTCTGCTAAGGTCTCTTTTGGTTTCGGCTTCGGGTCCTGAGTAATTTTAGTTTTCCTGGGGGCCATTATTAATGCCTATATGTGACCAAAGCTGTTGTCAGCAGTTCAAACGGGTTCAAACGGGTTCAACTGTCCTCTTCTAGGATAGTCCAAACAGTTTAAGCTCAACGACTTTTAAAGTAGCAATCCAGAGAACATAGCCCCAAGCCTTCGCTTACTACTGTTGTGCCTCAGTCCAGTGCTCTCCCCGTGTCCTTTCTCTCACCCCAATTGACGTCTCCGCCTCATGTTGTATTTATATTTGTATTTATATACTGTGTCCTTACTTCCACCTCCCGGTATCCTCAGTGCTGTGGCCTGGGCTTCATTCCCTGCAGGCACCTCTCAGCACAGATCCAGACTCCGGACTGGGCGGGAGCAATCTCAGCCAGCTCGCAGTTCAACACTGGGGGGGTCTCCCCCTCGCAGCAGCGGCTGGTCCGACTGTGGCGGCTATTCCTGCGGCTCAGTTTTGGGTTTTGTGTTTTCCTTGGCGTCCTGTGGCGGGCAGCTTTTGCTTCGGCGGTCTCAGCCGCTGTCTCGTCCTCAGCTTCCGCGTCAAGGCATTAGGCGGGGCTACCTAGGTCAGCACGGCTCGGCACAGCACAATCCGAGGTTCTCGCACAGTGATAAATCCCTATACAGTAATAGTAAATCACCTCCAGTCAGTTCTCTGGCCACTTCAATGTCCATCCTGCAGAGAGCATTCTACTTCCTGGCACAGGAGGCCTCATGGAGCTTCACCACACTTCTACTATCACTGGATGGCGATGAATTGAACCGGGGGCGAGATCTCCACACTTCTGGGAAATCACAACGACATTGCCGATGCCCAAAGGAGCCGCCTGGTTCGGCTATTGAGGAGTCCGGCCCAGGTCCTTCCGCGGCCGTCACCTACCCTACTGGACATCGGGACATGACAGGCCCGTCCCTCTTCTTCTGTTTTTTCCGTCTGCTACCTCCCTCGTAACTAAGACCCGCGGATGCCTGATCTTCAAACCAGCCTGGGTGCAGCTCTTTCATCACTGGAAGGCTCTGGATGGTGGCAGACTGAACGGGGACGAGATTCCACTTTCCGTTGCATCCCTCTACCCACTAGGTCGCAAGTAACTGCTTGCCCTGACGCTTTATCACCTACAGCGTTTTCCGGGTCGAAGGTGAGTGCCATGGCGCTATTTCCTCCAATGTACTCGCTTTCCCGCCTGCCGACCCGGAGATACTTGCTCTCCCAGTTCTCGGTGCTGCCTCGATGCCCCCCCCCCCCCATGCTGGCCGTCTCCTCAGAGGTAATCCGCCTTGATCCCGTCTTCTGTGACCTGAGAGTCCTTTACAGGTATGGAAGTGCAGGAGCTACGCCCGGTGGATTATCATCACCGATGCCCCTGTGGTCCGAAGCCTCTGCATGCCTCTTCTCCCTGCCTCCTGCCTTTGACTCTGGAACTGCGTACCCTCCTTTGACTTCTCTCCTCTTATGCACTTAATTCTTACTCCCTGGTTCGCATCGTGGAGTTTTGTCCCTCTGACTTTTGACTCGCCAGCCATTTTGTTGCTGACCATCGCAGATCCCCCGTACCTGGACCCGCCATCTTGTTGTACTCATGTCTTTTCCCCCTTTCCTCCGCTCTTACCCAGACGATCCTCAAAGTATTTCTCCCTCCTTCTGGTCTGCTCTACTCCCCCCCGCTCCCTCCTATCCCCGCACCCACTTTCATAACACCATTTTTATCCCTTTCTACCTTCTCTCCCTCCCTTTGAATTTTTCCACTATCCTTGTTAATTCTGCGCAACTCTGTCTCTAAATTACTGTACCCTGACCGTATGTTTTTTTTTTTTTTTTTTTGGAAAACCTTTATTGAACAGTATGTGCAGACAAATACGGGCCTACAACCCTCAGGCCGGCCTCGACAATGAAGAGCACATCAGCAAGTAATTACACTTCTCAGCGACAAAGCAGTAAATCAACGAGTAGAACAGGTTACATTATACACAATCGTGCCGCTAAGCGTCAGGATGATGAGGTTTAATTTTAAAATAAAGTCCTGAAATGAGTCCGTAGCAACAGGTCTGGAAGGATCTGAATCAGAGCAAAGCAGTTAGGACTTATACTGGGCAGCGATCACAAGAAGGGTCAGCAAGCATTATCCATAAGGCAAGCGATCGCGCTGAGTAGAATCAGGATAGTAAAGAAGCATATCAAATGGCGATCTCCAAACGCTACCCAGAAGCACCCACTCCCCCCACAGACCCAAGAAAGAAGAAAGGAAGGAGGCAGCTAGAAGGGCGAAAATAGGAGAGAAGAGAGAAAGAAAGAAGAAAGAAAGAAAAAGGAGGCCCATAGAAAGAAAAAAACGACAAGGAAATATACCCCCCACCCTACACGCATGCAGAGGCTACGGCCTACCCCCCCCTAGCAGTGTGTCTGTCGCCCCAGAAGAGTACCCGAAATGTAGAAGAAGAATAAGAGAAGAAAAAGAAATAGAATGTCACGGTTGATCGGAGGAGGGCCAAGGATTTATATAAGCAAGCAAAATCGTTACCCGTGGTCACCCAACCCCAGGCCCCAACCTGACACCCACTCCACAATTACCTCCAGCAGTCACAAGTCCCAGTCCCAGTCTTATATGTCCCAATGTGCAACAAGAAAGTCCCTTTCATCAGCCTTGGCCCCTTCGAATCTGCAGTCCAGAAGAAACCAGTGTCAGTACCGCCAGCTTGGATGATGTGGACCGCCATGGAGACCGTTGCAGAAGTTGAGGTGCAGAAGACAAGGCAAACTGGAGTGAGGCTTGATTGTAAGGAACCAAAGGATGCACCATTTCCATGCCACGGTTGGAGCACCAGGAAGCAGGACGATGTACGAGATCCAAAGTAGCAGCCGGCCGGTACACAGGAAGCAAGTCCAGGGGGACGCTCGAGAATGTGGCACCCAAGGATAAAGGGGATGGGGGAAGCGACGACGGAGACTCGAGCCCCGGCCGCACCAAGGAAGCAGTATTGCCAGACTCCTCCAGAGATGAACCGAGGAGTACCACAGCGAGTTCTGGGACACTTCCCCCCGCCACCGCCTCAAACCCCAATTCGAAAGATCCACCGACAGTCGGCTGAAGATGTGGCTTAACACGCCGCACTGGAGAATCCCCATGGCCAGCCAACAGGGCCCCATCAAGCCGGACCCCCAATTCAACAGTAAAGTCGCGGAGGGCCGATCGCAGGTCCCCCAGTGCAGCCAGGATGTCGCAGAGCCTCAGCGGTGGAGCAAGGATGGAGGGTGCTGCCATGTCCGCCATCTTAGATGAACAACCATTGAGCGCCCCGGGAGGCAAGCCCCCGATACCAGCCATCGGTATCTGGAGAGTAGTGAAATCGCTGCGAGGCCCCGATGGTGCAGGAAACGTGGGACAGCCGGTTGGAAAGAGGCTGGAAGGAGAAGAGCAACTGTAGCACAGGGAGACCCTGCAAGATCAGGGCGTCCGTAGCAGAAGATGGCGGCCGCTGCTACAAGCTGCAACAATGAAGCGATCCCGGCCCCCTTCAGCTGGGCCGGGATACATGAAACGGGAGCCGGAAACAATGTTGCGAGCGAGTCGCGCTGGGCTGCTGAACAGGGAAAAGGTTTCTGTGATGAATCCGCCAGCGCCGCGCTCCAGGTCCGGTGCACCGGCTCCTCCCTCTCCGCAGCAGCCGCTGCTGTCGTAGTCGCCACCGGCCGTCCCCACCTAAGCAATGGCCCGGCTGCTCCCTCTACATCAGGCCGGAGTGGTGACCGAGGCTCAACACCGCCGTGGCAGGTCCGTTTTCGACCGAAGACACAGCATCGTGGTCAGGAGTGCAGCGCAGGTAAGCGTGGTGCTCGGAGGCACAGGATTCTAACAGGATCTCGGCGAGGGGCGTCAGGACCGGCGGAGCCGAAGAGCTAGGCACCCATCTCGGCTGCAGGCTAGGCTCCTCCCCTCGTTTTGTGACCGACCGTATGTTTTTTGCTATGTTTTCTTTTTGCTTGAGTTGAATGTCTTTCTCTTTTCGCCGGCTCTGCCTTTACCCCCTCAGGTTCTCTCCCCTCCTCCCCCACCTATCCTTCTAGTCTTATTCATACCCCCCTTCTCCCTCTCTGCCGCCTAGGATTTGGCATTCACTTTGAAATGTTCGTGTAAAATATCTAAATGATTATTGTTGTAACTTGCTGTTGTTCCTGATGTAAGGCGTTCTGATCCCTCCAGGTCCAGCCAGCGCTATATAAAACTCAATAAATAAATAAATTAATACTCCAAGAAGAGAGCAGTGCTGGAGCCCAAACACGACATGACCATGCCAGTTGTTGCCAGCTCTGCCCTCGCATAACACATTTTTTTCAAATGTTCTACACTTAGTATTCCAGTTGATTCTCTTGTAGCGTTTTTTAAGAGGATGTCCAATTACACCACATGAACTGGTTTTGCAGATCCTGTTAAAGCACGTTGACATGGTGACTTTATATGTTATAATTAATCAGAAGAGCTCAACTGTTTGTGTGGAATGATTTTATCATAAATTATTGGTTATTTAAAAAAAACAGTAGGACTATATTCTGGTAGGCACCATTGATAAATCCAGCATGTTATTCTTAAAAGATGGGGAAAAGGTATGTTCTGAGTAATAATTGATAATAAAAGTGTCTGTATGCTGTATCGGTCTCGACGCGAGAGTGTATTGCAGTACATTAGTGACTGCTATTTGACGTCATTGATTTACTATATATTCCCCTTCCGTTCTAGATGAACCGCCCCATGAAGAACCCAGAGGACCAAACAGGCAGATATTAGAAGGTAACATCTGACAGAGTTTCTTGCTTTCCCATTCTATGTGTCCTCGTTGTTTTGCATATTTATGGAATTTTAAACCCAGGAGACGCCCACACACCAGTATTTAGGGATAGTGTGTGACTGACGTCAGCAGGAGCAATACGACCGTGGGTTGGGGGCATTTGAAAGAATAACCATTTTTAGCTTTTCTTAGAATCAATTCTAATTTCTTCTGTCTGATTGAGGTCTTTAAGCTCTTTCTCGGAATTCGGAAGAGGCAGCCTTCCAATGTTATAATTCTAAATGCTGGCTGTCCATTTTTTTGGCTTCCTTGTTTTTTTCAGAAGTATTTTATACGGTTTCCTGGGTATACTAAGGCACAATGAAGTCAAAAAGTATTATATATGTTTTACTTTATATTCTGATACAGAGCTTTGCCCTTTGGTTTGAGGGCCCCCCTCATTCAATTTCTTATACTAAGGCACACACAGATACTAACCCCGTAGTACATACTATTTCAAATTCGTATGACAACAGCAAATTGGTACCTGCTTATTTTATTATCAGACTGCTATGGGCACTTTATTAGTCTTCTCTATAAATATCATTGCCAATTTTGCATTATTGCGACCTATTTGAGAGAGTAATTGGCTGATATGTATGAAATGTTAAAGAAGTCCACCATAGTTCTCGTTGTGGTTCCATTTCCTTCTAATTCGAATTCTCGTGTTATGCAACATCATCAAAGTTCCTTACCCTGTACTATGCATGGACATGGCCATTTGGGCTGATGGGCAGCAGTGTGTAATTTATAGTGGTCTACTGTGTGATCTATCTTCTTGAACGGTTAGCTTTATTGTAATTTTGTGAACTGCTATTGGTCTGTTCTCTCGTATCTTTGAAGATGTCAGATGTGTCTTAACTAAGGTGATGTGTTTTTGAATGAGTATGTTTCACTTAATAGTCCATTACCTTTTGTTTTCCACGCAAACTGTGTCAGGTGAACGTCATTTGCTGTCTTACTTAGGCTGTCATGCTTAATACAGTAGTTGAGGTTTGAGGAGGATTTCTATAATCATATACATTTTGATTTAAGTGTGATAAATAGTTATTTTTTGTATTGCGACCAGTGACATGATCTATCTCATCTATGTTGTCACTAGTGAAGCATCCGTGTCATGTGATGTCACAAGTAGATAACTGTGAAGGGCATTGTTGAGGAGCTATCTTAACTGGATGAAAAGCACAGCTTCTTGAAGTCAAGTTTAACATCTAAACACTACCATGTTTGTGGCATGTGTAGCTGTAGATACACATTCTCTGCATACTCCTGCCATCTAGTGTTGGACTTGTATGTGTGCAGTCTTGTTTTTCTTCGAAGAAGTCTTTCGAGCCACGAGGTATAATGACTCCTACCATGATTGGTAATGTGCAAGGGCATCGACTCCACTGTTAGGTTGTTTTCCGCACAGCGGGTGAGAATGAATGTGGCGCATAGGAAAGCAGAAAATGATGACCATGAAAAAGAAAGGCATCTGCAAAAACCCAAGGCTTTTGGGGTGGAGGGTGGGTGCATGTGAATCTGCAGCACCACATGCCACCAACAGATGCTTACAGGGTGCTTGCAAGCTCTGCTCCCTCCAATGCCGCAACACACCCACTCAATAAAGAGCTTTGTCCTTTACTAATAAAGCATTGATGTGCACAATTCCTTAAGTTTGAGCCTGTATCATGGGACCTTGCAAAGAATTGACTGTGACTGTAATCACTCAGTTGGCATGATCAATGCATTTCTATTACACACTGAGTTGCAATCATGTTTAACCCTGTGGCCTAGATAACCAACTCCTGTTCCACATGCAGCTTTATGTCTCATGGCTGCAAAGAATCTGTCCTGACCATGTTTTTTGATATGCTTAGCAAACGTTCTTGCATCAACTACATTTCTGTATACAACTGCCAACATAGGCTCTTGCCTCTCAAGCTGTGAGGCATGAATAATTGTTTATAGCAAGGAGCAGCTCTTTGGATTACAATTTACCCTTTCAAGATGCACTGCCCTCAGTAGAGTCCGATAACCCTCATATCTCTCTCATCCTAGTTAATATTTGCATTTTCTTCCTCAACTTGATAGCTCTTTTAGGGACAAGGAATTTCCTTTCATTGCATAAATAAACACGCATATCTAGCTGAAAACAGGTATTTAAATCCCAGGAAGACTTTTCAATGGTAACATCTGGAGTTAGGTATCTTGCATACTCGATAGGGAGAAGCGACCTCAATTTATTCTTGAAAAAGAGGGCTCTGATAAACTTCTATGGTGGTCCCTGAGAAGTCTTTTTGCATCTGATTTTCCCTTCCTCCCTCACAGCCTTTATGACCGCATCCAAAACTTACTATCCAGGTAGACTGTCACCTGTAAATGAATGTCTAAATCCGTTTTAGTCACAGCTCCCGTGCGGTGCAATCTGTGCCACCGCACAGGGCGCTGACTTGGGGTGGGGGAGTCATTTTTACACGTATAACATTTTAAAAGCACCTGCTGCCCCGTTCCTGACCACCAGCTATTTACAGGCATCAATTAAAATGTCAAGATAGCTCCGGTGATTAATCGACTTCCTGGAAAGAGAACGGATGTTTGTCTAGTGGAAATTTTGACTCATCCTAAGGTAGCGCAGAGGGTAAAAACGGCCTGCTGCTAAGAACTTGTATCATCAGAAAGTGCATATAATTTCAATAGGTCAGTGGAATACTGCTTCTGTAAGAGAGCTATTTCTGTTACTTCTAGTTTATAAGTCAAAATCCTAATATAGAACATTGAACTATTAACTGTCATCAAAAAGCTGCATGCAAACTTCAAGGTATATGTTATAGCTATATGTTTTTTTACACAGTCTTTCATTAGCCTAATCTTCCTAAAAGGGTTCATTTAGCTAGAAAACAAATCGTATTATTAAAGAGAACCCCCTCACAATGATGTTACGTTTTAAATTCAGAATTTGTGCTTTTCCAGAATAAGGACTCTTACACTATATTTCTTATCAGTATCAATAACATGTAACTTCTATACTACACCTTGTAGTCCTGTCTGATGTAACATTTCATAGAAACTGTTTACACACATATGATTGTCTCTGTGCAATGTGTGCGGAATGTAAAGTACTCTGACACCTTACACTGGTATCAATGGTGCTATTAAACTAAATAAATCTGAGAGACATTGGTTATGGAGACTTGAGGGGCACCGTTTAAGGGTGCTAGTGAGGGAATCCATGAAAGAGGTGGCCATTGGGAGGGGTACCAACAAACATTGTCGACAAACATTGTCGCACAGGGCGCCACCAGTGTTAAAGCCAGCCTTGCTGCTTATCATTCATGTCCCTCGCCTTGCTGCTTATCATTCATGTCCCTCGCATTGGTACTTTAATCACCTTGGAGGCAGTCGGTGTCGGTGGTACCGCCCTGGCCTGGATCGCTAATTTTCTCTCTGATCGCACGTTTCAAGTTTTTTCTTCCACATCTGTTTCATCTATTCTCCCTTCCTCTCACGGTGTTCCCCAGGGGTCTATCCTTAGTCCCCTTTTCTTTAACCTGTACGTGAGGCCTCTTGCTTTCCTGGCGGAACAGGCTGGCCTCACAATTTATTCCTACGCTGAGATGACACTCAAGTCATCTACTCACTTTCCACCAATAAAAACAACCCCTTTTCCTCTCTCCAAGTTGGGCTGAAACACATATCGGACTGGATGCTGAAGCATAAACTAAAACTAAACGGGGACAAAACTGAGCTGGTCCTGTTTGGCCCAGACACCTCTCTCTGGGGCCCACACCACTGGCCTCCGGAGATGGGTCCTCTACCCATTCCATCAGTGTCTGCTCGCAATCTTGGTGTGATCTTCGACAACCAACTCACTTTCAAACAACACGCTGTGAAAGTCTCAGCCACCTGTACTACCATCATCAGGTGGCTGAGAAAGATCACCTGGATGCTGCCTGCGGACACCTTGAGGACCGTAGTCCAGGCTCTTGTCATTTCACGCCTGGACTATGGGAACATCCTTCTCCTAGGTGCCGCCAAAGAGGTAACCAGGAAGTACCAGGTGGTACAGAATATGGCAGTCCGCCTGATCTGTCACCTTCCTGCCAGATCCTCGGTCACTCACCATATGCGGAACCTGCACTGGTTGCGGATTGAAAGCAGAGTCAACTTCAAAGCACTTTGCTACATGCACAAAATCATGACTGGTAGAGCCCCTCGCTATCTCTCTGCTCTGGTGCAGCAATATATCCCCCCCCCCCGTACACTCAGGTCCTCGACGCAGAATAAATTTAAGATCCCGCGCATCAACAGAGCCAAGATGGGAGGACACTCGTTTTCCCTGCTGGCCCCATCCTTATGGAATTCTCTTCCTCAATCTCTGCGCACTGAATTGTGCTTTCTGAAATTCCGTAAGGGAATAAAAACTTGGCTTTTCAACAACGAATGTTATGATCTTATGTTCCTCCCTCCCTTTCACCGTTCAGTTTGCCCTAGCGCCGGGAAACCTCCGGGTAGCTGCGCGCTCAATAAATGTAATTATAAAATATATAAATCAGTTCCAAAATAGACTATGCCAACTCCTTCCATTTTTGCTCTTGTGGCTAAAATAAAGAATACCACTCCTACTTTGAGTGTCTGAGCAGGTCAGCCCTTAACTCACTTAGCACCACTGAAAGGAACAAACAACTCCTTACATTTCCAAAATACCTTTATAATTTTACAAACCCTCTAAACTTCAGTAGGTGTGAACATACCTTTACCTCTGTTTTTCCTTTTTTTACAACCTTCAAAGTGATTTTCTCTGTGACATTCACTTGAAAATTGTAACTTTTGCAACAGTTTGTCATAAAGCATTATTTAACATTAATAATATGGTTCTGCGTTAAGATAGACTTCTCAAAAAAAGGACTTTATTTACCTTTGGCAGAAAAAACAATGGGGTTACAGAAGGTATGTCTTGGTTGGCCCAGCAGAGACCCAACTGCCATACTGTGAGACCACATTGGTAAGGGACGTTCCACTGATCTAGCTCTCACGACTAGGCATAGTACTCGGGTAAAAATACTCTGCCATCCAGATGATAATTTTAGGTTTTACACAGAAACAAACTGGGAGCTTGGTTCTGTGAAACAAAATGACAATGGTCCTGACGAGAGAGGGAGAGAGAGGGTGATATCAATCATTGTTTTAAAGCTCGGACTTCTAGTGGAATGGTCACCAGCAAGCCATTTCCGACATAGAAGTCTACTGAAGCTCCACTGTTGGAATCCGTAAGTACAGCTTCATTGTATGATTACTTATAATCTTTACAAACATGTTCACAGTAAAATACATCCATTTAAAATTGCCACCTTATAAAATCCAGCCTCAAAATACGACTAAAATATGGCGATGAAATGCACAAACTGTTTCAAGTATATTTTTAAAACAGACCTGCATAGTTTCTGAAGAATACGAAAGTGCTCAGGGTTAAAAAATCCTCAACCAAGATATCACAAGCAAGTACGAAAATATTGATGGTATGCAAATTTCAGGCTTAGTAATCTAACTGATGTGCAACAGTCCGCCACATACAAGTGTAAATACATTCCACCTATGTACATGGGCATCAAAGTGGAAGGTGCAATGATGTATAATCCAACTGATGTGCAACAATCTGCCACATACCAGTGCAAATATGCTCTACCTGTGTACTAGGCTGTCAAAGTGCAAAGTGCAGTGATGTATAGGCCTAAACAAGCAAGCTAAGGCGGTCCTCTAAAGTGCCACATGCTGATGCAACAGCCATTGATATGTTCTAACTGTGTACTTGGCCTTCAAAATGCAAAGTGTTGTAATGTATAGGCCTAAACAAACAGTGCTAAAATAGTAATCTAAAGTGCCAGATTTGCCAAATTAGATGTACTTTTTGTCGCAGAAAGCTGGCGTACTGACAGATCCACCCCAGACATTGCATTGACCCTCCCACCTGGGTATCACATTTTCAGACTGGACCGTACAGGGCAGGTAGGAGGCGGACTTGTCATCATGATAATAAGTGAACTCAATTGCATTATCAATGCTCTCCCTATCAAGGGCTGTGAAAGCCTCTAATTCTCAATCACCTTGTCTCCAACAAATAAGTTTTCAGGGCTTTTAATCTATAGACCCCGGGCCCTTATCAATAGCCTACCGGATTTCCTAGCTAGTACTCTGGTAAACAAACCGCACCCCACCATAGTAGGGGATTTAAACGTACACTTCGAGGATAAGAACCTCCCTAGTGTCAAAAGAATGTAGCTAGAATTGGAGGGCCTTCAACTCTCACAGTTGGTCACATCTGCCACACATTTCAAGGTTCATATACTTGACCTAGTTATATCAAATGACCCAAATATCGTAGTCACTCCACCAATATCAGTGCCCTGGTCAGATCACCACCTAATTCCATTCTATTTAGATAACAGACTAAGAGAGAAGGGCAAGCCCCCCCTCCCCCTTCCATCAGTAGATATGAAGAAAATAAGGTGGGCCAAGTTGAGCACAGAGGCTTGGGGGAACATTTGTGCACCCGTGGCTACACCAAACTACAAGGTATCGGAAACAGTGGTAGAAGCTTATTCCAAATGGGACATTCAGATAACGCAATCACTGGATAAAATAGCTCCCAAAACCTCCATTAAATCAAAATCGAGGCCTATAATGGCTCCATGGTTCACCTCAACTACTTTCCTTAAAGAAAGCTGTAACTAAACTGAACCAGACTGGAGGAAATCCTATGAGGCACATCTTATAGTAAAGTACAAGGTGGCAAACTGATCCTAATAATCAAATGGGGAAGGTTCACTTGTCCTGCATGAACCACGGTATGCAGGAGATAAACAAAGTGTCTCCGATAAAAATCCCACATGCATGTTTTGGGAAGTATGGGTAGCGGTATATCTTGATTCTCCGCTCTTCATCATACACGTGTGTGCATAATCATAGGGCTAGTTTTGGTATGCAGCCTCCACCTGGAGGATCTTGCCCATGGTTAAAAACAGTAGTGACCCAGTGATGTGGGGACAAAACTGAACTGATGGTTCTCAGCAATAAGGTAATCCCCAGGCCATTAATCAGCTGGCCCAAATGCCTAGGTAACATACCCACCTCAACAGAATCTGGGCTTCTGGCTTGATTAGGACCTAACAATGGCCACCCAAGCCAAGAAATTGGCAGGGGTATGTTTTGGAATATGTAGAATGCTCCGCTAAATCCTGGAGCGTATTCCCCTAGAGCTCAGAAAGACAGTAGTCTCCTCCTTGGTCACATCATGCCTCGACTACGGAAACTCACTTTTCTTAGGGGCACCCAAATTCGTGATCAACCGACTCCAGGTAGTCCAGAACACTGCAGCAAGGCTACTGTGCAAGGCCCTATCACAGGAAACCTCTCAAAGCGCTACACTGGCTTCCAGTGGAGGCCATAATCAAATTCAAGTCACTCATCATGACCTACAGAGCTTTACACAACAAGGGCCCAAGTAAAATTAGAAACCTGTTTACCATGCACGCCCTAAATAGAAGCCTGAGATCCGGCTCTGAATGACTGATAAAAACCATAAGAATCAGGAGAGCCAGATGGGGAGGTAGGTCATTCTCCATCCTTGCACCCAAGTTGTGGAATTCATCTTGTTTTCTGACAACGGGAGCAGCATTTCGGAAGTCAATCAAAACATGGTTATTCCAGCAGTATCACTAATCTTTCTTTAGCCTTCTTGGAGCAGTAATCTTGCAGCGCTGGGAAGCCCTTGGGCAGCCATGTGCTCTATATGCTCTGTTATGTTATGTATGGGTTATTATTGAGCTCATATATCACATAAAGGTCTTGTAGCGCTAGCCTGCAACAAGAAACTCAGAACATGCAAGTTTTAAGAGACTTGCGTAACTTTCTGTGGTCGGTGTCAATTCGAAGATGAAAAGGGAGAGTGTTCCACAGCGTAGGGGCAAGACAAGAGAAAGCTCTATAAATCTGTCGATCAAAAAATCTGATGCAACAGACTGGAGTGTGAATGTGCTAGCCAAACATTATGCAAGATACCCTGTTGACCAAACATAATCAAACTAGATAATTCTGATCTTGTGCTGGTTTTAAGATTTATGAAAGTGTGGACAGCCCATTGAAGCTCACAGTCCGAACTTTTCTTCCAATTATGAGCGCTCAATTATAAGCTCAATATTCTCACATCGCAGTCCACCGACTGGTTTCTCGTAGGAGCCTTCCAGCTTCTGAGAAGAACTTGCCAAACTGGGCTGGTTCCATTGGGACCACTGTAGTGTAAATGACTGTCAGCACCTCTTTGGATGTTCTTGCCTCATGTTGCACAAAGATTGGCCTTAGGTAGGTTCACCTGTGACATAACAGTCCCGGGCAACAGCATACAATGTGTGCAGCTGATTCAGAGTGGTATTGACATAGCTTGTATAGCCCACGACCTTAGGTCAAGTTCTTCCGGTGAGCCCTGTATTCCCATATAGGTATGTTCTTTAATGCTTGTCTTCCAAAGTCTGCTTTCAGATAAGGTCGGCAAAGGATAACCTTGTGTGATATCACAAGCCCCTGTGCTCCTCTAATTCTTTTGATTCATTTTATATCAAGTTCTCCTGAGGCTTTCTTTCCATGCTCTGTTGAAGGTTTTTTTAGTCTGACTGTTATGAACGGAACTGTAGAGTATGCCGAAGCCAGATCTAGTGTGATTCTGGCCTTGCCAAGATACTTTGCCCAGTTAATTTTTATCCAGAAATATTGCGTCCAACGCACCTTGCAAAGAACTCTGGATCTGCCTTAGTCACCCGGTGATGGAACTTAATTCTATCTTTTTTACACTCTGAATGTTCATGTTTACCAAATCAAACTTGAGACGTATCAAGTGTTTTTTTTGGGGTGCTAAATATTTTTCCATATGAAGCTGTATGGCTGTGCTCTAATGACTCAGTGAGCCTGCTGTGAAAAGCAAGATGGCTGTAATTTAGTGTGGGTTGTAATTTTTCCCTTATGACTCTTCGGCTCTGCTCTGTCAAGTGACTGTTTAAATTCTGGTGTAGTTTGAATATATGGTATTTGCTGCTTTTCCTGCCAATGCGGTAACCTACAGCAACGTTTTACCAGTATCTGAAAGCCAAACCCCAAGATAATTCTTTTGTAAGCTGCGCCCATCTCTCTTTCTATTCCTGTAAGCGGCACCCTTTTCACTTTTTATTCCTGGATTACATGCTGTACTTTTTATTCCTGGATTACATACTGTACATTATTTTAAGCTGCACCCATCTCACTTTTTATTCTTGTACTGCACTGATCGCTACCTCACATATTTATATACATTTTTTGTAAGCTGCGCCCATCTCTCTTTCTATTCCTGTAAGCTGCACCCATTTCACTTTTATTCCTGGATTACACCAACAGCTACCTCTTATATTTTGGTTATGCGGGTTGATCACTAGTGCCACTTTTGTACTTTGTAACTTACTGTATGCATTTGCGCTACTGCAATTACACATACAGCTACCTCTTATATTTTGGTTATGCGGTTGATCACTAGTGCCACTTTTGTACTTTGTAACTTACTGTATGTAATTGCTCTACTGCACATTCTTATATTTTGGTTATGCTGGTTGATCACTAGTGCCACTTTTGTATTTTGTAATTTACTGTATGTATTTGTTTTTCTACACACTTATATTCGGGTTATGCTGGTTGATCACTAGTGCCACTTTTGTACTTTGTAATTTACTTTATGTATTTGTTTTTCTGCACATGTGTACCACTATAGTGCATTCTCCCATACCCACCTAAACCACCTTCCCAACATGGATCCTATCGGCAATCACACATATAAAATCAACTACCCACCGACACTCACCAAAAAAGCTGCTAAACGCTTTAAACACAACTTCCTTAGATCACACCCTGAAACCCCCTTTGCTGACACCTACTTCTCACCGGTCAATGGATCCCTGAACACCGATATCATCTTCCACACCACACGCAGAGCTCAATGGAGAAAAGCATTCTTCACCCTACTCACTGTTTCCTCCACTAGAAAATCTGCTCACAGCCTAACTCTCTCCATCACACCATCCCAAGTCTTTCCAGGCAGAGCCACCATCACTATTTACAATAACGGGATTGTCCTATCACAATCCACAGACAGGAACCTGGAACTGCTAGACAACATGTTCCCCACCTTCAAAGAACACCTCTCCAATTCACGGACAAACACTCATACCTCCCCCAGTCCCACCAACCATGACCTCACAGCTTCATACTCTTCAATCAGGGACTCACCTACCACCCCTGACCTCCCATCCCCTACCCACAACCCCACTATCCCAATTCAGCACTCCATCACAGACACAGATCGCTCCCCCTTATACACCGCCCTTTCCCCCGCCCCTTCTACCAACTTGCGGACCTCCACACATACCCTCAACACTCCTATCACACCTACAGCGGGCATTAACACCCCGCTCGCCGCTGACAGCACAGTTCCCACCCATAACACACCTAACTTTGTCCAGCACCAGAATAACACCCATTCCAACAATTCCCCCCCGTTATCCCCCCCTATTCTCAGTCCTCATTACCCTCTAATCAACCTCGCAGAACATACCCCCTCTCCTAATTTAACTCCCCCTCCCCTCAACAGGACCATCTCCAATCCCACTTCCCCTCCTACTCTCAGCCCCCATTACCCTCCTTACACCCCCACCATGGCTACCAGTCTCCCAGCCTACACCTTGTCCCTCCCGCCTACCACCAATGCCCTCACCCATAACACCAACTTCCTCATCCACACCCCTCCCGGCCAAAACCTCTCGCCTCCCTAACCCCATCCCGCACACCAACACAACGCAGACCTGCTCGAACACCAGCCCTCCCTCCCACCTGCACACGAATTCCCTGGCCAGCCATTCACCCCTGACTGCCACTCCCACCCCCACCACCTACCCTACGATGGAATACATCACGGCCACCCTCACTCAGATCAAAGAAGACATTCGCGCCATCAAAGAACTACTCTCCACACACCCCATACACCGCCCACCCACCTCCACCCCCCCTCCCAACTTGTCTCTCACTCCGCCGGCGGACCCCCACCCTCATCACGCCTCACACCAGGCGTCAATCCCTGCTCATAGGCGCAGCAACTGCCCTCGTCCCCCGCATCGCCCATGCAATCCCTCACACATCTACACCTCCCCGCCAAACTTGTCCCCCACCCCTCCGACTAACTCTCGCACTCAGCTATCCCCCAATCTGACATCAATCCCAGCTCTTAATCGCAACAACCGCCCTCGCCGCACTCACAACTCTTCTTCTGACCTCGACACACTCACCCTTCTCCGCTCCTATGACCCAGCCCCCCAAACTCACACAAGCACCCCACACCGCAACATTCCCACGATACACCCAAATCCCCTTAGACCACCCACACTAAACAGCAGATTCTCCATCCCCAATAACCTTAGAAAAGTCCCTCTCTCGCTAGAACCATCTAACACCCTCTACACACCCCGTCTCAAATGCATTCTCCTCAACTGCAGATCGGCCACGAAACACTCAGCAGCCATTGCTGAGCTCCTCTTATCGCGGGACCTTGACCTAATCATCCTGACTGAAACGTGGCTAACTGAATCTTCGACACCCATAATGGACATTCTGGTTCCTCCCAACTACCACATTATCAGGCTCGACAGAACAGGCCAAATAGGTGGTGGAATCGCATGCATCTACAGGAACAACCTCTCTGTTCAGAAAGTCAATTCCACATCCCTACCATCCCCAACATCCTGGGAATACATCTGCCTCGACATTATTAGTGAGGGCAAACCGATATGCTCTCTTCACAGCATTTACCACCCACCCAGGGACAACCTCACCTTTTCCCAACAAATCATGGATATGATCTCAACCAATTCCGGACGCCAGCTCACCCAAATATACCTTGGTGACTTCAACCTCCACTGGAATGACCCCAACGACGCGGTGGTAAATAGTCTTAAAAATTTCCTCGATGCCCTTAACCTCACCCAAATATGCAACAGCCCGACCCACGAGAAAGGCTCTACCATCGACCTGATCATCTCCAAAGAGGACTCTATCCAACTCGAATCCATCCAACCCTGTGACTGGTCAGATCATCATATTATCACATTCTTTATCAACGAAAAAGTCAAAGTCAACCCGGCGCAACTCTCCAAGCCCAAAGTCTGGAAAAGAGACTCGAAAAAGCTCAACCCAGGCTCTCTGCCCCCTAACAGTTGCAATCTCCTACTCCCACCTGCAGGCGCCTCGGACGTCCAAACTCTGACTGACCACTATCTCAACGCTATGACCTCAATAATTAATGAGGCTGCACCTATGCAGCTAAAAAGAGTCTCTACTAAAATCTCCAAACCATGGTACGACGGGAGTCTCAACGAAGATAGAAGAGACATGCGAATGGCAGAACGGACCTGGAGATCAGCCCCCTCCGCAATGCACCTTAAAGATTGAAGAAAAAGAGAAACGCCTACTTCAGGAAAATAAAACGCTCAAAATCTGACTTCTTCAGCCTCCAACTTGACCAAGCAAAAAACCGCCCGAGAAAACAGTTTGAGCTAATCAAATCACAATCCAAGGAGCAACCACAACCACCCAACACTGGGCGTGAGGCACCCTCCTGTGAAGACTTCGCTGCTTTCTTTATCCAAAAAACTGACAAAATAAAAAGCGACCTCCTCATTGACGCAAGCCTCTACTCCAAACCCAAATGCCTAGCACCCGCTGAGCCAAAAAACAATGCTACATGGTCAACCTTTGGCACATACTCGGAAGAAGAAATTGGCAAATTACTCAGCACCCTGAAACCATCCAATCACCTCACGGACCCCCTCCCTGCCTTCGCAGTAAAAGACTTTACCCCTTTGCTTCTCCCTCTCTGGACTAAAATCATCAACAGCTCTCTCCAACAAGGAAGCATACCTGACTCCCTCAAAGTTAGTCAGGTCACACCTCTACTAAAGAAACCAACAGCCGACCCCTCTGATCTCAACAATTACCGTCCCATCACCAATATCCCCACTCTCGCCAAACTGTTGGAAAAATGCGCACAACTACAACTGACTAAACACATTGAGCAATTCGATCTCCTCAACCCTCACCAGTCGGGCTTCCGAGCAGGACACAGCACAGAAACTGCTATGACTCACATAATTGACGACGCACTTCAAATGCTAGACCAAAACGACTCATGCCTCCTCATCCTTCTTGATCTCTCCTCAGCATTCGACACCGTTAAACATGAGAATCTACTAGAACTACTAAACACAAGAATGGGCTTATCTGGAACTGTCCTCAAATGGTTCACTTCCTTTCTTCACAACAGGTCGCAGAAATTCAAGAGCAACAACCTGATGTCCTCGCCAATACCTGTAACGCTAGGCGTCCCCCAAGGATCCTCTCTATCCCCAACTTTGTTCAACCTAGTCATGGAACCTCTCACCACCTTGCTACAAGCATCCAATGTACACTTCCACATGTACGCCGATGACACCCAACTTTACCTCAAATTACAATCACCCAATGACATCCTGCTCCTGAACTCAACAATCAGATGCACCCAATCCTGGCTTGCCGACAATCACCTCAAACTCAATGCCCTGAAAACAGAGTTCCTTCTGATCTCACCTCCAGCGAAGATATCCACCACTCAACATTGGCTTAAACTCCTAACCGCACTCAATGTCCAACCCACCATCGTGGACTCAGCAAAATCTTTAGGCATAACACTCGACACCAATCTCAACATGCAGCAACATATCAGCAAGGCAACAAAGGGAGCGAACTTCCAGATCAATACTCTGAGGAAACTTAAACCCTACCTCCCAGCCAAAGACTTCCAAACTGCAGTACAAGCACTAGTCATCCCACGAATTGAATACGGCAGCACCGCCCTCTGCGGACTCCCACTAACTACAACCGCACCACTAAAAGCGTCTCTAAATGCTGCAGCGAGACTCATCACTGGGTCAAAAAAGCACTCCCACATTACCCCTGACTTGAAGTCCCTGAATTGGCTGCCTTTTGAAGACAGAATACATCTGAAAATCGCCTGCATGACACACAAGGCGTTACACCTAAACTCACCCGGCTACCTTGCTCAGAAATTGACAATCTCTGGGGGAATCAGAAACACGAGAGGCACAAACAATCTTCTGCTGAAACCTCGAAGATTCCGGAAGGAAAAAACATACAAGCGCTCCTTCTCAGGAATGGCGCCTAGGATTTGGAACTCACTCCCTCCCGAAACCAGGCTTATCTCCTCCACTACACTCTTTAAAAAAGAAGTAAAAGCTATCCTCATGTCTAAATACACTTGAACTACTATCTCGAACCCTATTAACACCCTGCACCGATCTGTATTACATGCTTGACCTCTTTACTTTTTTGTATGAGTTGTCTTATTACTCACATGATTTGCTTTGCAGTCACCTATTTGTATTATTTGTACTGTGTGATCTATTGATTTACTTGTTTGACTTTGTTCCCTCATGTACCCTTCTATGTAAAGCGCTCTGATATCTGCGAAGATCTTGTTCGCGCTATATAAAACTTTGAAAATAAATAAATAAAAATTAATAAATAAATTATATTTACTAGTTGTACCTATTTTCAGGGGGCCCAGTTGCCATTCAAGTTGGTGTTTTTTAACAAACTCCTCCTTACTAGCAGCAGTCAAAGCTCTCACTTCGCAATGGCATAAACTTGAAATACAAGTGTAGTTAACAATATGCTTGCTCAGAGTGTTTTGACGATTGATAAGAAGATAGATCCACTCAATACGAAAGTTGACCTCTGGGTAAATGAAGGCAAGGTTTGGCGTGCGGCAGCAAGTAGTGCAAATGATGCTATAATCGATAAACTAAGTCCACTACCGGATCTACTAACCACGCTAATACAACACTGCAAATCTGTCCACAAAGGTAACTTACAGCATCAAAAAATGTCCCGTCAAACAGAGCTAGGGTAAATGAATGACAAAGTATTGACAGATAATGGCAGAGTAACTGGCTGCAAAATGTACCTGGCCCTTAGAGCACAAGAATCCACCAGTGGTGAAAGACCTTGTGACATCAATAAGAAGACACAACAAGACAACAAAACAACTTCAACACACTCGCCTGATGAGAAAAACGAGTATTATCAACCAATAGTGCAGGTCCCCAATAACTGCAGCTCCACGAAACGCATAGAAGACGCACCCCTGAGCACCAGTCAGGCAAGCGGGATTAAAGCAGAGGCGACAAATGCCAAGACACAGCTAACATGAAGGCAGAAGAAGAAATGTTATAAAGTACATAAGACCAGTAAAAGAAAAAACAGACTCAGTCGCAATGAGCAATAAGAAAAATTATCGCAACTTCCAGCACCAAACAGCTCAGTGAAGGTCGGAGACAATAGAGAAGAAAATTGACCAGAGTGACTGGAGATTTACCCCATCTTCCAACCAAAGACCGTGACTCATGGTCTATCAAAACAGCCAATACAACTCAAACAAGCAGGTGAACTGGCAGAAGAGAAACCTGCACTAGCAAGCACTGGAATACACTTGTAGCAGGACACACCAGGGAAAAAGGAAAATTACACTTGGACTATGTCCCGTATGGCACTCAATGATCAAACAAGAACATACTCACAGGCAGTGACATGCCAAAGCAAAAGTAGCACCGCTAATCTAACAAGCTCCTGCCTACCTGAACGTCTAACCACCCCACAAGCGACCGTACAAGAGAGAGCAATAGAACATGAGACAAACAGATCAGGGGCCCATTATTATATCCTACACCAAAATAACTCAGCAAGGGCAACAGAGCTGCATCAGGGATCAAAAACTCCACCGATTGCACCTCATGTAGAGAAGTGGCATAATTACAGTGCAAGCGCCCATCGATCTACAGCAGAGAATGAGGAAGTTTTAGCAGTCAAAAGAGCCATGCAGTGGGTCTTCTGATTTAGGACTAAGACCGCACAGAATGAACAGGGCCCTAGACAAGAATCTTATAAAAACCATCTTAAAGATAAGTAGTAGGTCTGGCCTTCCCATGGCGAACACACGGACATTGGAATACCTAAATACTGGCAGCATATTATGTTTACAAGAAGCATGGTGATCTGCTCCCATTTCCATTCCAGGGTTTCAAACAATCCATACTGTCACACATAAGAAAAATGTGTTTTGAAGACCTAGAGGTGGCCTTGCAATATATGTGTTATTAGATCTGCAGGTGAAAGTAAGAGAATGGAAGAATGTCTCTTGGGATGTGCAGGCAGTCAGCATATACTGCCTCGCACTGGATGGAAGAACTACTTCAATTTTGGTCATAAACCTGCATGTCAATCCCCACGGAGATGGAAAAATGGCTAACTTCAGGAACATCATTGAGCCATTAAAAGCCTTTCTGTATGAGCATCAGGGGCATGAGTGCGTTGTGGCCAGAGACTTCAACATACGAGTCCTGGGCCAGTTTGGGATAATCCATGGGGATCGCTCACAAACCATTCTTGAGGCTTGTCTCAGTGAATTTGAGTTGGGATCGTCTGATCAAGAAGGGACTAAGGGGGGCAAATAAACCCCCACCTTTAAAGGTATCTTAGCATTGGACTACATCTTTTTAAGCAAGAATGTGCTAAATGGATGCATAAGCTACTGTGTCTTACAAAGTAGCGAAAGTGACCACCATCCTGTATTATAAAGGTCAACGTAAGTGTGATGACACACAGGAACCACAAATCAGCTGGCTGCTCACTTTCAACCAATGTTGGCCTTTAACAAAATAAATCAAATTGGGCCTAGCCAGAATGGCTAAGTACTCACGCTGGAAACTTGCCTACGCTTTCTTGATTTGGGGAAATTAAGCTAATCTGGCAGATAAATGGTTTTTAATGGTAGAAAAGCTCCACGAAGCACTAACAGCACAAAAGCACTGCAATTGGCTGCTCCTACTCTCCGAGACCAGAGAGTTCTAGGAGAGTAAACAGAAGTGCCATGTGCAGAACAGCAGTACAGAACAGAGAAGACCTTTCTCACGGAAAGCAAGATGAAAGAGGTCAGGAAACAACATGAAAAATACCCTGGAAGTTAAAACAAATAGAGGAGCAATGAAAACACATATACACCATGCTGCCTCCTTTTAAGTCCAGGGAATTTTGGAGATATGTCAGTGGTCTGGCAAACACGACGAACACAAAGATGATGCTGCATCGGCCAATAAATGGGAGGCACAGGTAAAAAACTATACGTTTGGACGGCAGAGGTGATGGGACGAGGTATGGGGAGAAGGTGGAGACCAGCGAATGGATGCCCTACGGGTCTGAGGTGCCGTTGTGCGCTGGCCTTTCCCGCCCCCTGAGTAAAGGAGGCTTGCGGGGCATCCTTCGGCAGTAGTCGCTTCTGTAGTCTGGCAAACATGACGAACACAAGGATGATGCTGTATCGGACAATGAATGGGAGGCACAGGTAAAAAACTATACGTTTGGACGGCAGAGGTGACGGGAGGAGGTGTGTGGAGAAGGTGGAGACCAGCGAATGGATGCCCTATGGGTCTGAGGTACTGTTGTGCGCTGGCCTTTCCCGCCCCCTGAGTAAAGGAGGCTTGCGGGGCATTCTGCGGCGGTGGTCGCTTCTGCGACCTGAGCCGGAGTGGCGATCGGCCGCCGATCGGACAGCGAGGACAGGGGACGTCCGTCCAGCTTGAACCCATTTGAGCCTAGTCCTCCCTGATCCCCCTTGGACTGCGTGCTTGGGCCGTGGCGCCTGACTCGGCAGCATCAAAAGCAACGACCTCTGCAGGTGAGTGGCCGGCCCGTGTGGCCTGACCTGGGTGCTGGAGGCCGGAGGGGCAACGTGGGGTGTTGCCCCCCACCCCATAAGTGGGTGCACGTGGCCTCCACCTCTTCTCGGGACTGTGGAGGTCCCCATGCTTGTGTTTGGACAGCGGTGGTGGTGCTTGCTCCCCCTTTGCGACACCGCCCCGGCCCAGCGGCCGGAACCCCTGACTGGGTCCTGCTTCAGACAGACTGCCCGCGCTGACGGGGTCGCGAGCCTGCGCCCGGTGTGGACTCCTCCTTCTCTGACTCGGGCCTGTGAGGAGGGGTACTTGCAGTAGGGACAGCGGAGGCCGCAGGGAACGGCGTACTTCCCCCCGGGGAGGTGTGGAGTGCTCCCAGAGGGTGAACTGCGTGCTCCCAGCCGGACCCGACAACGGAGTGTCGGGGCATCTTGGCTGGTATGGGCTGCCTGCTGCGACCGGTCTGGGACTGGGACTGACAACGACATCGGAAGATTACTCCTGGGAAGGAGGTCGGCCGTCAGTCGGAAGGTGGAGTGCCAGTTGGAGGGCGCCCTTCCTCCCTTTCCTCCCTCCATCCTTCTCTTCTTCCCCTCCTGCCACGGCCTTTGCCAGAAGCCTTAGCCCTTCTTCACTCCTACCTGTGCGCGGGGTGCGGGCACGGGCCCCTGGCCTGGTGGGGTGGTGGACATGGGAGGGGCCCGGGGGCTGAAGACCCCAGCCATGCAGACCAAGATTGACCTCTTCACAGTCACGGACAAAGGTTTGACAGGGGGTCTGTGGGGGGAGAAGCCCCCTCCCAGGCGTACTTATCAACCATCCTTCAGGCCATCCGCACTTCCCAAGGCTCGGTGGAGGATTGGAAAGTCCGCATAGACATGAACCTCATCCGCCAGGATCTCAGCAATGCCGTAGACCTGATCAAGGAAACTGAGTCCCTTGTGTCCATGGTGGAGGACGACGTCCACCAGCTCAAAGAGCAAGTCTCACTTCTTGAGGTTCTGTAATTCTCGAGACTGACTCCATTTTATATTGTGCCACCATTTTGTGTTGCCCTCACGTAGACCTGTGAAGGTAGCCTGGCGAATCAAGTGGCCTGGCCTTCTTAGTTCATGTATACATTAACTAAGGTTTCTTTTTGACTCTGAAATGAACTGTAAGAAACTGACCTCTTCACCTGAAACTGACCTCGCAAAGCCAATTTCCCTGATCGATCTTTGTCTGAGATTGCTAATCAATGTTCAGGACATCGTTAACTTTTAGTTTCCTTGCACATGCCTTATCTTGTTCATCATCTGTTACTGTTTCTTTTTATGTTTCTTTATTACATGGGTTATGCTTTCAATTATAGGTTTGTCCGACTTTTGGAGGTTGAATTTGGGACATTCTTAATGATTAACTTTTGGGTTGGGATACTGTACATGTAATCATGCCATGCCCTGCAGTGCCATCTAAATCAGATTAACCATTGTGAACTATGGAATTAAATGTTTTGCCGATATCCTGCTAAAACCCCAAAGGCTACTCACCTGCTGACCCTCCAGATTTTCCATTTGTTTAGGGATGTAATTGGTACAACTCCCTTACATGCCTGGGGCAGGATAGAGAGTATATAAAACGTGTAGTAAGACCATTCTAACAGACTGCCTCATTCAGTTGCTAAGGCTTCTGTGTGACGTAGTCTCACTCATTTGAGGTTAATAAAAATGTACTTTTATATTCCAGCTTCTGTGTCAAGTTCTTTGTGAGTTTAAAAGGACTAAGTATCAGTGGAACCCCTGAGAAGTGGATTTTTGATTTCTACAGTCTCCAGACTCCTACCATTGAGTGGCCAAAGACGCCGAAAACAGGTCCCGTCATAACAACCTCCGCTTGGTAGGGTTCCCGGAGGGGGCAGTACAGGGCCAACCGTCTGACTTCATCGAGCGTTGGCTAAGATCATGGACGCCCGAGGGTTTCCCTCTCCCCATGGTTTGCTATTGAGAGGGCCCACTCGCACCCAGGCCGCCGCCAGGTGCGCCTCATAGGCAGATCATCATGTGGGTCCTTAATTACAAAGACCGGGACTCTATCTTGGCGGAGGCGCGGAAACAACAATGTCTCACATACCAGTGCCAGGGAATTATGGTCTTCCCAGACTACACCTGCGAGGTCCAGAGCCAGCGGCGCTCGTTCGTGAGGTGAAGCAAAGTTACGGGCCCTACACGTCCCATACCGACTACTCTTCCTGGATCGCCTGAGAATGGTCTGACAGGACGAATCCCTTTTCTTTGCGGCATCTCCGGCTCCCGGCCTGTAACAACTCGCAGCGGAGATGGCCCCAACTTGAACTGTCCTGGCCCACGACCGCAGCGTACACGCTCATGCAGGAGACTGGGTTCGCGCCGAGCCCGGTCAGCCCCGCCACCAGGTCCTACTCTTCATTCGGCCGCTGGGGCTCTCCTGGATGACCTCCCGGCACTGCAGTGATCCTGCTCTTCCCACCGCTCAGATCCTGGAAGTGCTTCGCCCCGACCATTCCTATCAGTGCATGGAGACACAGACCTTTCCCGAAGCCCGGTCCTCCCTGCTGGGACACTCTGACTCTGTTGCACTCCCCAGCACTGACCGGTTTTGCGGCTGTTTGCGCTACAATCGACTAACTGATCACTTGCTTTAAAATGGTGACTTATATAGAACATCCTGCTACGAGGAGGAGTCCTCCACGTCTCCTAGTACTAAGCGTTCTAGTTTGGTTTTTCTTTTTCAGATTACTCAGTTTGGGTCGACAGATGGTTTTATTGCAGAAGTATCGGGAGGGGGGAAGGGGTTGGGTGGGGAGAGGGGGACCGTTGTCCCAGTCTTGTTCGTTCCTTTTTATCTGCACACACAGTCTAACTCAATCACACTCCTGCTTCTCACCCCGTAGAGCCCACAGCCCTGGCTCTTTACAGCCACATGCTCCTCACCACATCCACATCTCTGACCACCACCATGGCAGTCACCCGCACCATTAGCCTCCCGATGATTCTTTGTGCATCAAGCGCGGACCCGCCATCCCACCTGTGCCCGCTGCCCGTGTGAGACATCGCCTTCTGCACTCACACCCCCCATGACTGCTGCGCGCAGTGTTATGTAGAGTCGCTCCATGTAATGTCCTGGAATGTCAATAGGCTACTGGACAGGTTCAAGTGCACTGCGGTCCTGCGGTATACTCAACGCCAGGCAGTTGACATTCTGATCCTTCAAGAAACCCATCTCGTAGGCAAAAAATGCACCTGCCTGGCGAGGTATGGTTATGGCGGGGTTTGGCACTCTGGCTTCATGCGGGGGTCGAGGTGGTGAAGGACTGGGTTCTTTAAGACCCAGCGGTGCCAGGGCACAACACCTGAAACCTTCGTGGGTAACCTGCTCCGGCGTACGAATGACAGAGACACGGGACACTTCCTTCGGCGTCAAAGATTCAAGGTTTATTTACTGCAGGGAACACAGAAGTCACGACAAGTACAACACGTGCAACTTGGGGAGACTGCTTCAAATTGGTTCTGTGGATCACTCCTTTTATACAGTTTTTACCCATAGGACAACATGGTACACAAAGGTTTACGACCCGGCTCCCACAATTATCCCCCCGGGGGGTCGCTTTGGTCACTTTGATACACACAAGGTCCGGAACATAAGTGCGGAAACATTTGGCGGTTCCCAACTGTAAAAACCATCTTCCCAACATTAGTGCATTCCAATCGGCAGTAAAACAGATCGAAATAGGAACAAAGACAGGTGCAGAGGAAGACGGAGACAGTGGGGAAATCGGAAAGGGTGTAAAAGGGGAGGTATCGGGAAACACGAGATACAGGCATCAAAAGGGACGTGCCTAATGAGATGCACGGCTGAGACAATAAACCGGCACGGCAAGATGAGCCTCGAGCGGGGCCATCTGCCTTACAGTATCATCCCCCTCGTCATAAAGACACTTACAAAGAACATGTGTCTTCCGCAAATATCTTGGGAGTCCCAGGGTCGCGAAGCGGACAGCGTCCGTTCGCTGGCTACTTGAGGGCAAGAGACAAAATGGATGCCGTATCTAAGATGGAACCCGTGGGTACAGATGAAAAACCCACATAACAAACGAACGGTTTAAGTTAGCACAGCGAAACTGCGCACACTTACCAAACTCGTCATTTGCGGTTCATAGATACCAGACTCGACCATATTCGTGCGAGTCGAAAACATCACTTACAATTGTCACGGAACCTCAGTGGGGGGCCATTCTTTTGCGCCGCTCCCTTCCCTTTGTCATACACCGGGTTGTGACTGATCCCATGGGTTCCTTCGTTGTCCTGGAAGGGGCGGTGGGAGACCGCGCACTTAACCTGTTGTCGATTTACTCCCCACCTTCTCTAATGGGGTCTACACTCAAGCAACTCGCGGAGTTGATCGCTTCCCTGCCTCCGGGGATGACTATTATAGGGGGCGACTTCAACGCGGTTATGGACCATATCCGCGACGTCAAAGTAATCCCCTCGACCTCTAGGACCTCTTAGGCCAAGCATTTGTCTGGCTGGGCGGCTGCGCTGAGGCTCTGCGACGCCTGGAGACTCTGGCACCCCACAACCAGTCAATATACTCGCACATTGGTATCCCATCACACTCACGCCCGGATAGACTATGTCTTCCTCCTGGCTCTCGACTGTCGCACGATCAAGGAGATAGCTATACTCCCTTGGGGTATTTTTGACCATACCCCAGTGGCGCTGAGGGTTGGGGATCTACCGAGCACCTTGAGGCCGATATGGCGGCTGAATGCCTGGTTTCTCCAGGACAAAGGCTTCCGCAAATTGGTGGGCAGGGAGCTCCGGCAATTCTTCGCCGCTAACCAGGGATCCGTTTCCTCCCCTGCCACCCTGTGGCTGGGGAGGAAAGCCACCATTTGTGGGTTCGTTAAGAGTCAACTCAAATTCCACCGAACAGGAATTCCGCATCACCCTCCTGGAGGTTCAGTCTACTCTCATTGAGGAGGTCCCACTCGGGGAGAGAACCGAGGCCCTGGATATGAGACTGACATTCTTGCAGGATGAGATCAGGCTGACTTGCATGGAGGCTGCGAAGCTGTTTTGGAATTTCTCAGTGGCGCGCGTATATGGGTGGGGGGGACAAACATGGCAAGCTTCTCCATCGACTGGCCACCTATCCATTGGCCAATCTTATTATCCCTGAGGTGTGGGACTCAAGCGGCGTGACCCAACGAACTCCAGCGGCGGTCGCTCAGTGCTTCGCCACTTACTATGCCGTCCTCTATGCCTTCGCGGCAGTCGCTCCCCGACTTGCTCCACCACAAGAGAATTTCTCTTTCAAGCCTTAGCGAAGCCGAGGCAGAGGCAGAGGCAGAGGCAGAGGCTCTGGACCTCCCGATTGCTCCTGAGGAGATCAACGAAGCAATCTCCCACATGGCGTCTGGTAAGACACCGGGTCTGACCGGCTTTCCTCAAGAGTACTACGCGGGCTACCGCGATATGCTGGTGCCCCATCTGCTGGAGCTGTACGACGAGGCGGTTGATAAGGGCTCATTTCGCTCTGAGACCGACATGCCCACCATCGTAGTGATCCCGAAGTCTCAGCCGCCCTCGAAGCACTGTACCGATTTACCGGCTCATTTCTCTTATTAATACGGAGCTCAAAATCTTTGATACCGTCCTGGCCAACCGCGTGTGGCCATACTTGGCCAAATTGGTTCACCCTGACCAGTGTGGCTTTATGCCCGCCCGGAGTACCCATCACTGCTTCCGGCGCTTTCACCTCGCCCTAACGCATCGCCAGTGCCTGACCCTGTACCTCTACCTCCTTCCTATAGACTTTGAAAAAGCATTTGATTCAATGGACTGGCGATATTTGGAGGCGTTCTTGGCATAAAGGGGCTACAGGGAGCGCTTCCGCCAGCTTGTGAAAACGATATATTCCCTATCCACAGGGGTGCCCCCTGTCACCCCTCCTCTTTGTCCTTGCAATGGAACCCCTGGCATGCCTGGTGCGCTCTGATGAGCTCATCCAGGAATGGAGATGGCCCGGACTCTGTGAGGACAAAATTGCCCTTCATGCCGATGACGTCCTCCTGTACCTGTCAGAACCCGTGCGGTCAGGACCCGGATGCCTCAGAGCACTGACCCTTTTTGAGCAAGTCTCCGGCCTCCGAGTGAACTCTGCCAAATCCGTCCTGGTCCCCCTTAATCTTTCCCGTGAGTGCTTTGACTGGCAGATCAAGATACCCCTCCGGCGGCAGTCCTTTAAGTATCTCGGGGTCTGGGAGGCCCTCCTCCCTGATCTAACCTGGGCGCTGAACGTCACCCCAGTGGTGAAGAAGGCCCGGGCCGATCTCTTCCAGTGGCAATCTTTGCCCCTGAACCCTAGGGTAAAATAGCTTTATTTAAAGATGATGATATTGCCTAGGTTTCTCCATATGCTCTAGAATACGCCCCTTCTTTTCTCCCATGCGTGTTTCAAAGACACGGATAGCCTAGCTGTCAAATTTCTCTGGGGGGGTCGGCTGCCTCGCCCGGCCCTCGCACAATGCCGGATCCCACCTTATGATTGCGGTCTGGGGATGACAAACCTATTTCTTTATTTTCTGGCGACCTGCCTTCTCGTAGTGCATGACTGGTTCAATTGGGAATGGTCGGATCCGGCCTACCGGCTGGAGCTTCACACTCTTGGTCTGCCCAGTATTCAGGGAATGCTATACGGTAGCACCATCCCCGGAGCGCTGCCAGAGATCACACGCGGGGTCCTTCTGGCCTGGCGGGCCTCCCAACGCCACACTCATTGGACCGGGTAGCTGACCCAATGCACTCTGCTCTGGCAGGGCACCCAGCTCCAAGAAGTGGCGGGATTATCCGGCTTGCAGGGCATGGGACTTAATCAGGATCTCATAGTTGGGGGATGTCTGGAAGGGGAGACACATCAGCACTTTTCAAGACCTACAACATACTTTCTCTTTACACCCTTTGCAGTTCTTTCGCGATCTACAGCTGCGACATGCCATCCAATCACACGCCCCGGAGGGCACGACTCTGCCTGACTATAGCCCACCAGAGGCCCAGGTTCTGACTGGCAACTTGGGGAGAGGGGGAATCTCCTGTATCTATCGCTCTCTTACCAACCACGCCTCAACACACACTCACAGCTCAGAGTCCGGTGGGAGGGCTGGCTCGAATCCTTAGACGACTCTGACTGGCGCGATGCTCTAATGGCCCCTAAGTAAATCACTGTCTCAGCTCGGCTCCGATTGCCACAACTATACTACGTATACACTGCCTATCTCATGCCGCTGCGCCTCCACCGAGCATGTCTTTGTTCAGAGGCGTCCTGTCCGCGCTGTTCACATCCTCAAGTGGACTTCTTCCACATGGTATGGTCATGCTCACCCATCACACATTTTTGGGAATCAGTGCTGGGGGAACTCAATAAGGTCCAGGGATGGTAGGTGCCTTTTAACCCCATCAACATACTCCTAGGCATTACCTCACAGATAAGCTCTTCCTAAACATGAGCTTAGTGGTGGCAAAGAGAGGCATTGCAGGCTGAATCTAGCAGCCCCTGCCCTGTCACAATGGTGCAGAGGAGTGGACTAGTGTTTCGCGCAGGAGCGCTCTGTGTATGAGGCCAGGGGTTGTCCTAAGAATTTCTGTAAGGATGGGTAAATGGGTGGGGCGATAGACGACTAACATTCTGTTTGGACATTGTGCAATGTGGTGGGTGCCAGGCTCAACCTCTTCAATCACTGGATATTGTTGTGCAGTGTTATGGAATATAATGTTTTCAGGTGCTTTGCATATTGAACCGACTGTGTATGCTTTGTTTGTGTTGTGTGCTTTCTTCAAAAAATCTATAAAATTGGTTATAAAAAAAAAACTATACGTGGACCCGGACAAAACAAGGGCTACCAAAAAGGTCTTGCAGGTTGATGCCCTAGAATGCTTTGGACGACAGTCCAATGGCAGTCACTGGGATGGAGACACTGATTATTTTAAAGGGCATTCGGAAAGACTGGGCCCCGGACCAAATGGCCTACCCGGGAGTATTTTTAAAGAAGACCGAACTTCTTGCTATAAGGGTACAAACTTTGTGCAGACAAAGACCAACCTGGAAACTTTGTAAAGTTTGCATGGGGATGTTAGTAAGAGAAATCATTACGGTCTTTATTATGAGTGGTGTGTTACAATCCCTGGAATTTGCCTCCTTCAGATTTATAGTTACAGAGGGCCCATTATTTTTTAGAAGGGGCAATTATACGGTTTTGGAGAAAAGTTTGACTGTACAAGAATCATACATACTGGGCTGATCCTTGCTGGTTCTTCCGCTCTATTCTACTCCGATATTTTGCCTGCTTGTAGCAGGTGAAATTCCAAGATGGATACCACTCACCAGCTGATTCCCCTCTTAACTATGAGCCCAAAAACCAATTTCCAGATCCATCGGAATTAATCGGCCACTCTTAATAAGGGATTAAGTATACCACTAGACGCCAGCTTCTCCAGTTTCTTATAAAAATGAACTCACAGATCCCTTCCAGGGGTTCAAGACGAAAGTGGGGGCTACTGGGTGACAACCATGGTGTCATGGAGTCCATCCTACCATGGCTTGGCAAACAGGGCCTGGACTACCCTTTCTGCTCTTGACCCGCAGTATAACGAGGGCTAACAGACCCAATTATTAATTGTTCAGCCAGGTGCAGTTCTTTTAGTAAAAAGAGAAGTACTTTAATCACACCAAAATAAGTTACTACCCACAAGAAATATTATTTAAGACCAGTATGCATGCTGCGAGTGCCACAGGGGTCAGTAAACTACACTAAGGAGTAGATTCAGGCTTAGTATGGATGCAGATGAGCAGCTTCCTTGGTTTTTTGACTCGCTGGTCGGTCCATATTTCTTTTACTAGAGAGTTCTTTTTAGGTTAGGGTTATTGTTAAATGAGGATTCCCCATACATTGGTTGCTAAGCTCGTAGTGTTTAGTTCAGGTACCTATTTTTACCCGATTTGTTAGGTGCTTCTTAGGCTTAAGCGTGAATGTGCTAGCCACCCGCATACATATGAGCAAAAGCAATCCTGCGTGCAAGGACTCGCCCCATCTCCCTGTCTATGTTCGTGGTCTGGTGTCGGGTCAGCAGCTCTGGGGAAGTCTGCTTCGATCGTGCAGGTCCCTGCAATCCTGGAGTTTCTCTTGCATTTTCAGGTCCGTGAAGAGGGTCTTCTATCTCAGTGTACAGAAGGTGAAGCCAGTGCATGTCCATTGTCATCCTCTGTTTTTGGGTGCAGAAGTGGGCACGCCAGGGGGTGGGAGTGAACTGGTTTGACTCACGTTGCTTGAACGTAGACACACTATGGCTAGACCAAGAGACTTGCAGGCAAACTCGTGCCAACTCCATTGCCTGCTCTTCTAGACCCCCTCTTCTGGGCTAGGCATCAGGGCACACTTCTCCCCCTCCTCTGCAAGTCAAGCAGGCCTGCAGGTCAAACCCAGACCAGCAGCTTTTCCAGCAAGCTCACAGACTTATTGTGGTGTCCTTCACCTCTGGAAGACTCGAGTCTGACTGTCACCATCCCTGGTCTCTGCATTTTTTCGAGAACTCTTTAGAGCACGCCTGGTCTTGAAGAATTTATAACTGGAACCGAGTGAGGTAGTTTGGTCCCACCATTATACACATTTCTTAATGGGGAATGCAAATCTCACAATTGATGCCTACGAACTGGTTTGGGGTAGTTTCTTTTCATATTTCATTGTCTTTATGCAGGGCAGACAGTCTTTCTAAAAGATAATTGCTGTTACAGCAGAGAGTGATGATGCTGTCTCCGGGCAGAAATACACACAACATGAGCATAATAATGTGTGAAACCTCTGTACCTGGTTTTCATCAGCCTTCTTGGAGTAGCCCTCAAGGTGAAACAAAAAGGGCAGGCCCTGTAGAAACGTCTGTTCTTATTCCCACTGAATCTGTGGACTCACCCTGTGGAGAAGTGTGGCTCAATGATTAGAGCGGCAGACCCTGATGCAGAGGTCTAGCCCGGTACCAGGGTTCAATTCCTCGCCTCGGCAGGTCTTGGGCTCAAAATTCCACGGACCTGATAATTCTCGCCTCGGTGCCAATTCCAATCGTGGAGTCCCACTCTGCAACTCTGGGCAATAGCTTGCTTAATCTCCACAACGGCCACCACAACGCTAAGGATGCCTGGCCTCCACCTTGGGGGTGCCCAGAAGTGGACGCCTCACAGGGAAAGCCAGGATGGGTTCCGCAGCGATATTCGTACAAGCGCCTTGAGACCCTTGCGGGTGAGTAGTGCGCTATACAAGTATCAATTTACAATTTTACCCTGGTTCTTCAAAGGGCAGGGCTGAAGAAGACCTAATCAGCAAACCCCTCCTAAAAGGTCACAAGAAAAAGGCAGCCCTGCCTCCATCTTCCCACACTTCAGTGTCAAGAAGTATACCCCCCAGCTCAGGAATGCAGGCAGCTCACTATAACTGTCTGGGGAGGCCGTACCACATTCTTCATCTTGTTCCATTTAAAACCCAGGGCATCCAAAGTCTATCCTGCCAGTCTCAGCATTCTTATGTTCCCATCTACACAGAGTCCAAATTACATGCATGATTTGGACAGCTTGCACTTAACATATACACAGGTTGTCAGCTTAAGAGTCTGGGTGGATTATGTATGTGGAACTTTATGCAAATGGGGCCAGTGGGCGCCACACTCCTGTGTCAGATAAAAGGGTCTCGTCAGTGCAGTATTATAAAAAGGTTACGCTGCCACCATTGCTTAATGTCAACAACCGATCACAGGGTGAGTAGTTCCATGTCAGCTACATGCACATTGGTGCGCTCCTACAGGTCTCAGAGCCAGGCCCTGAACCATAGAGTTATAATACAAGTGTAGCGCGCACTCTGGATTCACAAGTGAGATAGCCCACAAGAAGTTAGAAGGCCAGATTTCAGATGTACTTGGGCCCCTCAGGTTAGGGGTACACACACATGTAACATGCAGGGAATATTCCCATCACAACATGTACCTTAAATCCCAATCTATACGTGCATGTGGTATTTTCTCTAGCGTAAGCAAGGCCAAAAGGCAGCGAGGCTGTCAAAGGCAAGCATACATTCAACAAGTGATAGGAGAATTAGCTGACATCTGGTAGAAGAAGGAAACTGTTACTGCATTGTGATTTAGTATTCTTTAAATTGGTGTATCTTCAACTCTTCCCTAAATTGGAGTAGCTATTGGGGTGTCCGTGATGGATATGGGCAGGTTGTTCCAGATCCTGGATGCATAGGTGGTAAAGGCCTGCAATCCTTGTTTTTTTTTATCTTTTACTTTATGATACTTCATAGTCTTCAATCTGATAATGTCCTAGCTTTGGGTGTGTTGGGAGCCACCAGAGATGGTGAGCTTGTCTGCAAGATAAGCGCTGGTTGTGATTGTGTGGTCTGGCAAATGGAGCCAGTGAAGTACCATCAGGATGGGGTGATGTGATTATATTTCTTCAAGCCATAGATGAGACAGAATATGGCCTCTGGGGTGTTCTTAATGGGGGGCAGTGTGGATTTTGGGAGGTCACGGAGCAGTGTGTTACTACTATGCAGTTGCAAGAGTATGAGGGCTTGAACAGCAGTTCTGAAATTGCTTTCTGGAAAAAGTGGTTTCACTTTCTTTAGAAGAGAGCGCAGGTACAAGGCTGTCTTTGTATTTTTTAGCAATGTGTTCCTTGAGGATGAGATTGGTGTCCATTGTGAATCCAAGTTACTTAACATTGGGTGAAAGTTGGAGTTCAAAGACGTCAATGTTCGTGCCATTGAACCAGGTTTGTACTATTTCTTGCTTGTTGTTCTTGGCAAATAACAGGAAGTCTGTCTTTATTGAGTGGAGCTTAAGATATATCCAGTTCTTGATGAGATGCAGACAGTCTTTGAGTCGCTGGATGTCTGTAGCAGAGGAGACTTTCAAGTAGAGTTGTGTATCGTCAGCATATTGGTGAAGTTTGATTCTGTCGTCTGAATAGGAGTTCTATGGAGCTCCTTCCCACTTTGGATCTTAGCTATTCCTGTTCTCCTTTATGGACGCTTTAAAAGTATACCCTCCGCATCCTACGTGCCCCAGCACATCTAAGAATGGTTTCATACATAGTACCTGCATTAGAAAGCAGGTAAGTTAATTAAATGATAAATCAAATAATGTTTCAGGGAATACACATATATAAGTAGTGACTACATGATTATGATTTTATATTTCTTTCTTTCATTTTTTTTCTTTTTTCATTCGTTCTTTCTTTCTTAAAGGCAAGGAGCTTGCAGCCAATGCCAGACTGATTTACTTTTTTAGGTCTGTTTAAGCCAAGACATTTTGAATTTTCTAAAAATAGAGTATGCAATAGTTACTTAAAAAGGTTTCAGCCAGGCTTCATCCATTAGTCTTTGTTTGGTGTCATTCATATTTTTCTTCCACCCACTCCAGCATGCATTAGGAAGTAGTGTATCAGCCCACTTCAACCATCGTCTAACAACACTTCGAGTTACAGCATGCTGCCCTTTCACAAAGAACACATCTACATACAAAATAATCCCCTTCCATGCCAGGGTGTACTATGGTAATGTGTGTTTTAGAGACTAAAAACACGTTTTGCCTGTAGCAAATGATTTTGTTTGAGATTGATAATGGCCCTGCATATTCCCAAACAATCAAGTTTTGCAAACATCATGGCAAACAAAACAAGAATTGCCAGAAGGCTGGCTTTGTAAGCCAGACCTATTGGCTTTGCCAGTACTTGTTCCAGACGTGTTTCTGTATTTTTTCCTACAGCATTTAATTGTCATCTAGGGAATATGATGAACTGAATCACCTGCAGGTGCCTTGGTGAACCAGGTTGAAGAAGGGTGTTTGTAGTGGGCAAGATTAGGCACATTGGAAGAAAGGGTGAAGGCAGTGCAGGTTTTTCACAGTGCCTGTCAGTGGGTCACAAAAGTTTTCAGACTAAAAACACATCATTGCCCTCTGCAAAGCACACAGTGCTGTGATCACACAAGTGGCATTAGTAATTGTGTTTCTAAGAGACAATGTGTGAAAAAAGTACACTGTTGTCCAAATTGTGACGGCGCCAATGTAAAAGAAAATGAAGCTCTTACAGCTGAGTTGCTGGATTGTTTGTGTGGGGGGCATGGTGATGTGGTATAGATGGAAGGAAGTGCATGCAGAAGGAGAGGGTGACAAGATGGCACTGAAAAGGCAAGAGATGACATGTGATATGCAGATGGAAGATATTAGGAAAGATGTGTAGAGTAAAAGGGCGTAAGTGTCTATCAGAGTGACAGACCAGTGAGTAAATTGGTGTGAAGGGGAGGATGGGACTAAGTGAAAAAGTTTGAAGACCCCTGTCCCTTCCACAGAGCTTAGTAATGTTTAATTCACAGTCTTATAGTTTCAGAATTGAAACATTTTTAGTTCCTAATATTCACATAATCTTTTTTATTACTCATTTGTTTATTACTGCTAATAAGTATTTTGCCAATCAAATGGTCTGTTTTTGTTTGAGCCACATGTCCGTTGTTGTGTGATATATCTGGATACAGTAAAGGAAAACACACAGAGGCAACCAAATGCTGGTTGGGTAGCATGCTGTATGAAGCACAAGATTTTATTATACATATTTTAAGCCGCACATTGAAGAGATTCCTAGTTATGCCACTTTGGTCGCACTACTTTTAGAGACTCGCCACTCTTTTCATCAGACTCGAAGCATTGGTTCTAGGCCATTGGGACATGAAACACAAGTATGGTTTACCAACATGTATATACTAACAGCAGTCACTTGTAAATAATGGTAGACTGCTGCATGCCAGGGAATATATACCCAGCGCAATTTGCCCCTTGCTTACCATTGACTTTGTGGTTTGTTATTCTTATTTGCTTGCTTTCTATTTGCTGCCTTTATTTGTTTTATTCTTTCCAAAATGTCTTTGACCCTCCCGTGGAACATAGCCTGGTTACTGTATGCTTCCACAAATGTTTGCTTTCTGTAAACTGACCTTTAACCCCTTCCATGCTGATGACAGAACGGTTCCGTCATCAGCTACGGGTGAGCTGTGCTGATGACGGAACCGTTCCGTCATGAGCCCGTTAGAACCTTAGAACCCTCAGCACAGCGCGAAAATTCGCGCCGCGCTGAAGGGGTTAAGTTGTGCCCTTATCATGTCACATTTCCTATGCATTCAAAGGCAGAGGTCAAATGTCAGGCTTTGTCTTCCTATGGAGCTTGGTGTTTACTTTTCTCTCTCTGATATCAAAGTGAGATGATTTTGTCTGACAATCTGAGGGTGTGAAAGGAAAGGCTTTTTTTCTAGCACACAGCAAAAATTAAATGTCCGTAAATAACCTGTGCAAATATGTCCGAATATATATTTACATTAGGAAACCACAAATGAAGCACCATTTTGTTTTGTCTGTGCAAATGTAATAGCCATTTCAATTGAAGTTGTGATGTCTGTAATGGCTGTGGTCTACCACACCATGCATACTCAACTTTCCGCCACGCCTCTCTACTCTACAAAACTCCACTATGACACACTACTCCACTCTACGCCCTGCCAATCTACGACACACTACTCCACCCTATGCATCTCCATGCCACTCAACTCTACATCCCTCTACTCCCCTCCCCTCTATGCCACTCAATCAATCAGGGACTCCACTGTATGTCCCTCCACTCTGACTTTCCAGTCTCTTTCGCTCTGAGCCACACTACGCCACCCTACTCCACTCCAGTGGACTCCTCTGCACTCCATGACACTCTATGACAACACTTTACTCTATGACACTTCACTCCACGACACTGTCACTCTTCTCTATGCCATTCTCCTTCACTTTACAGTGCTCTAATCCACTGTATGCCCCTCCACTCCTGACACTCTACTCCACTCTGTGCCACTCCACTCTTTCTTCGCCAATCCATGCCATTTTACTCCACTCCTCCCCTCTCCACGACACACTACTCACCTTATACCACTCTCTGCCACTCCACTGTACGACACTCTTATCCACTCTATACCACTGCACTCTCTGATACTCCAGACCACTCTCCTCTATGTCACTAGTGTACAACATGGCTAAAACACATCGTAATTGTTCTTACATGGGCGAGAACTGTTGGCTTTGCCAGTGCTTGTTTCAATATGATCCTGGCTAGAAGCTATCTGATTCAAACAATAGAAGGCCCCACCTGAATTGCACCTATCATGACTTAAACAAAGGAAATGACAGTGATGTTGTCTTATTCTCCTCCTAGTGTGTTACTTTCCACTACTATGCTTCGTCATGGTGCTCCTTTAGTACTTAAAAACTGTCATCACAGGTCTAAACTAACTCGTGAAAAAATGTAGTGTGTGAAGAGAGTACCTCACGGTAGCAACACCCGAGGGGGTTACTGACCAATAATTGCCAGTCTACCCACTTCTCATCATTGGCCTACTCTTCACTGCTGGTGCCGAGTCCCACCGGCGCGTGTAGAGCTACGACTGGAGGGACTCGGCACCGGGTGCTCGGCATTGAGGGGCTACCTGGTGGACACGTGATCTTTTGACACGGGGTCCTTTTTATGAATGGTAGTTGCAGGTATGCAGTGAGACGGCAACCACTAGGTCTTGGGATTCACCAGCAGTGAAGCGTAAGAACATAGAAACCCCCAAAGCCCTGACGAAGTTGCCCAAACTTCCGGCAACGAAACATGTTGGCGTAAATTATGGTAGATTGGTAACCATTTTTAAATGGGAATGCTTGCAGCTGGTAATAAAATTGGATGGCCAGCAAGCAGCACCCGGTTTTAAGAAGTGAGAATACTAAAAAAAAATCTTTTTTGGTTTTCACTGGGGTTCTGTGAGCACTTAAGTGGTCGGTGCAGTGCGCACATTCAACTATGCCCACTACTTCACTAAATGAGTCTTGTTGAAAAGGGAGCATATTAGTTCTTTTGGGCTATCATTTTCACACACACAACGAAGAGAGAGTGGCCAATGATGAGAAGTGGGTAGACTGGCAATTATTGGTCAGTAACACCCTCGGGTGTTGCTACCGTGAGGTACTATCTCTTCACAAACTACATTTTTTCACGAGTTAGTCTATACCTGTGATGGCAGTTTTTAAGTACTAAAGGAGCACCATGACGAAGCATAGTAGTGGAAAGTAACACAATAGGAGGAGAATAAGACAGCATCACTGTCATTTCCTTTGTTTAAGTCATGATATGTGCAATTCAGGTGGGGCCTTCTATTATTTGAATCTAATTGAGTGGGGGGCGGCCTCCCCTTTTCTTCCCCCTTCAACTCCTCATGTTTGGTTGTAGAAGCTATCTGAGCCTCACTCATAGATGCCAATACAATAAAGGGGAAACAACTGAGCACGCTTGTTATCACTTCATCACTTCATCACTTAACAGGTACTTCAGAGAAACTACAATTTGAGACCAAGCTTTTGACTTTTATCAACCCCTGCATATAAGAGATAGGCATGCACTCTCATATCATCCATTATAGCTCACTTTTCTTTTTTTGGTGGAGTGCAATTTATGAACTGTAAGTGACAAAGGATCTCTTGTTAAAAGCAGTAACCCACTTACCTATCAACATAAATTAAAAATGTCATGAGGGGGCGTGGCTTAGCAAGCCACGATGGCGGCTGTGTCCTGCTGAGGCTCCGCGATCGGGCTAGCATCCAGCCCAGTTCCCGAGATCGCCGGGAGCCTCAGCCCACTGAAAAGGCACCTGGGACCCCCCGTGCACTGGGGCGCTGCTTAAACGACCTCCGACGGCGGCGGACGAACAGCACGGACCGACTTCTATAAACCCGGAGCCGAGCGCCTCAATTCAAGATGGCGGGCGCGACTCTGTCCGGCGGGCACTTACGCCGCCGGGAGCTGACCCAGTGATCAAAGGCCCCAAAGGACAGAACCGACGGGCGCCTGCGAGGGGCCCCAGAGCAACAACGAGACCGGCCCCCCCGGAGTGTGCGCCGGACAGCGCTTTCCCGTGATCCAACACCCCGGCGCGCAAGATGGCGGCCGTCGCACCGGGGCTCCACTACATTGGCACTGTGGCCTCACCGAGAGCCTGATCGTCCCCCGGCATCGGCCGACCCACCACCGCGAGGCGCGGAAGGACGACGGACGTGCTGTAGGCGTGGTGGTGTGCCATTCAGTGGCCAACAACGTACGAGCGAGGGCGGTGAGTGCCCGCCCCTCCCCCCCTCCCTCAGAGATCTTGGCGCCTGTGGCCCCCCCTACAACCTCAGGGGCTCCGTGAGGCGACGAGGCACACGCCGCCGGCTGACCCGAGGACCCAGAGCGCCTCCACTACCCCGCGCCGATCGCCGGATCCGGGTGCCTGACCCTAAGATGGCGCCCACAGGGTCCTAGGCTCCAGGAGCAGCGCGAGCCTCACCACGGGAGCAGGGGTGGCCCCCTCCCAAACTCGAGACACTACCAGTGGCCGCCCATTACTCCGGAGCCCCTTTGAACTCCCACCACCTGACCTCTGGCCCTCCCGGCAGCCACTGACACTGTGCCACACGCCGGGGGGGGGGCCCACGGGGCCTTTTTGACACCGGAGCCACCGGCCCCGATGGCCTCGGGCCGCCTCTGATGCCCTGAACTAGAAGACGCTCCCTGAGACGAGGAGGGGCCGTCCCGGAGCCTGGGGAGACAGGAGAGACCGGCTGACATTGAACCTGCCCGTGGCCCAGCTACGTCGACCTGCTGTGCCCGGAGTACACGACGGCCCGGTGGCCCACTTACCGGCACCTATGGGGAAGACAAAAGCCTCGCAGATGACGGCTGTCCCTGAAACGGCCGTCGAAAAGATGCCACCCCACAAGGACGTGGACGCAAGCCAATGCGTCGCAAACAGACCCTACGCTAACGGCGAAATTGGACCAGGTGTTGGCGGCGATCGAAATGTCTCGCCTCTCCATGGAAGAAAGATTGGGCGCCCTGACGATGGACATTGGCTTGATCCGCGACGAGCATCGTAAGCTGGCGGACAGGGTGAAGGAAGGAGAACGAGCTGTGACCGAGTTGCAACCCGTGGTGAAGATGCAAGAGGAAGACATGAGAGAGGTCCTACGCCGCGTGGAAGCCCTGGAAGAACGCACGGTGGACTTGGAAGGACGCTCGAGAAGGTGTAACATCCGCGTCCTGGGCCTGCCGGAGGGGATTGAAAATTCGGATCCTCTGACCTATATGGAATCCTGGACTAGATCGTTCACCCCGGAGAGTGAGCGATCACCGTACTTCTCCATCGAAAGGGCCCACAGAGTCCCGGCCCGGGCACCCAAACCCGGCCTCCCCCCACGACCCATGCTGGCTAAATTTTTGCACTTCCGTGACCGAGATGCGGTGCTCCGTGCGGCCCGGACAGCGGGTCCCCTGCAGGTGGAGGATCAACATGTTATGGTGTTCCCAGACTACGCCCGGGAGGTCCAGCAGCGGCGATCCACCTTTCTGGAAATCAAAAGGCGCCTTCGTGCCAACGATCTACAGTACTCCCTGCTGTTCCCAGCCCGCCTTAAAGTGCTGCACAACGGGAAAGCCCTCTTCTTCACCACGGCGGCGGAAGCACAAGATTGGACTGAATTCCACTGCCCACTGCTCCCTAAGCCCGGACCCCAGAAGACACGCAACAACGACTTCAGGAGATCTAGACGACGGGGCGTGAGCCGTGCCCGATCTGGCCGCCCCAAAAGCCAGACGTCCTCCCCCACGGGGTCGCCCGACCTCACGCAAATCATGCAAGAACGACGGTCCGCCCTACGAGCGGTGACCGAACTGCACATGTCACCCCCAGCATCGGACCTGGAAGGTCAACCACACCTGTTCACCCCAGAGAAAGACCGAGACAGCGATGGAACGATGTCAGGATTTGGCCCAATCTCTTCCCCCCTTCTGGCGGCACCTGCACTGGACGCTACCCTGGCCAGCCAACCTAACACCTCGTCATGAACATTGAACTATTGATTGCTGTATCCTTCCAATGGTTGCCCACTGTATTGCGCGACGTCTAGGAGCCTAGACTGCTTTGCCTGATTATTGTATGCGCTACCGAGCGATAGACTCTTCTCCTACAAGAGCCCGACCCGCGCACAAGCCCAGCAGCGACACATGCTGCCACCCCCGCATTTACCTGTTGTATTTCTCCCCTAGTGGGACACTAGTTTGGATATGCCACCTCCGGCGATATATCCTCAGTATTGGGACTGTTGCCCACCCAAGGTTTTATCTGTTGTTCTTCCCCTTAGTCCCTCCCCTACGATTGTGGAAGCTTGGCGCGCAGGAACACACATGACACAGACATGCTGGCGACTTTCGGGTATTCTAGGGGGGCCCTCACCCTTACCACGACACCCCAAGAATGGCAGTCCCACGCTCAGACGTTAACGTCCTCACATTGAACGTGCGGGGCCTACACACACCCAGCAACCGTTATTCTGTTTACGCCTACATTAGACGCATGTCAGCCAATATCGCACTACTACAGGATACACACATAAACGCTACTGAACTCACTCGCCTACAGTCTAAATGGCAAGGGACCTTCTGTGCCACACAATATTTGGCGTTTGCACGCGGCGCGTTAATCTGGGTCAGGCCGGGTACTCCCTTCCGGGTGCTTCGACGGGTGGTGGACAAAGAGGGCAGATATGCGCTACTGGAGGGAATTCTGGACGGGCAGGGAATACTCCTTGGCAGCATTTACGCCCCTAACACGGACCAGGATAAATTCTGGGACCACCTCACGGGCGTCCTGGCCCAATTCACTACGGTCCCATGGGTACTAGGAGGCGACTTTAACTGCACGCTGGACCCCACCCTAGACCGCTCCCATCCCCCCCCCGCACATTCCCCGGCCCCCCGGCAGGCAGAACTCTTTAGGACATGGGTCACACACTGGGCGCTCACTGACGCATGGCGACACCTACACCCACTGGCTCGCATATACTCCTTCCACTCAATCCCACACAACCTCCGGGTCCGCCTAGACCGCTTCCTCTGCTCTGCACCAATTCTCCCTAAGATCACGTCTACAGAATACCTAGGCCGGATCCTCTCGGATCATGACGCCCACATTATACGCCTAACCTGGCGCCCCCCCCACCCACCGGTCCCCACCTGGCGCCTCCCTAAGGATTGCCTGACCGACCCAGTCTTCAGAGACACACACAAAACCAGCATACAGGACTACTTCACACATAATGCAAACACGGCGTCGTCGGTACTAGTGGAGTGGGACGCGTTTAAGGTGGTGGCCAGGGGAGAATGCATCAAACACCTGGTGGGGGTTCGCCGCACCTTGGAGCGGACACTCCTAACCTCGGAGCAGGCTCTGGCCGCACTCACTAAGCGACCTGACGACTCGGAGGAACACGCTGTACTCACGGCCGAGGCTAAGACGGAATACCAGGCCGCCTGCGCTGACCTCCGGAAGTACAATTTTAGGGCTTACGCCTCCAGAGTGCATAAGGGCAGGGACAAAGCTGGGGCGCTGCTAGCCTGGATGGCAAGACAGGACACCGAAATCAAGCCCATCACGGATATTATCAACCTGGACGGTGTGCTGGTGCGCTCACAGGCCGAGATCCTTCTGGCGTTCCAACGTCATTATGCACAGGTGTACGGGGCCCCAACCCAGCCCTCCCAGTCCTCCGTAGACAATTTTCTGGACCCTCTGACTCTACCCACAATATCGGACATCGACAAGCATTCCCTCGACGCCAAGATTGTCCCGTCCGACATCACCCAGGCGATACGGGCCATGTCCCGCAATAAAGCGCCGGGGTTGGACGGCTTCCCACTAGAATACTACTCGTCCTTTTCCCCCCTGTTGGTCCCCCGTCTCTTACGGGTGTTCGGGGCGTCTCTTCATCTTGGTAGGCTACCCCAGTCAATGCGAGAATCCGTGATCGTCACCTTTCCCAAACCCCACAGAGATCCACTTCACATGGGGTCGTATCGCCCCATCACGCTCTTGTCGGCCGACTGTAAACTCCTGGGGAGAATCCTTGCGGATCGATACGCGCAGATCATTCGCCCCTTGGTCCACCCCGACCAATGCGGCTTCGTGTCGGGAAGGAACACCTCCCAGAATCTCCGCCGCGTCTTCCATGTTCAGGATCAGGTGCGTGACCGATTTCCTCGCGCCGCCTGTCTCATCATGGACCTGGAGAAGGCGTTCGACACCCTCACCTGGCCCTATCTCTTTTCTGTCCTGCGCCGACTCAATATCGGCCCGACACTCATGGCGTACACGCGCCTCTTGTACACCGATCTCACCTCTCGGGTTCGTATCGGGAAACGCATATATCGGGCATTCGGAGTTTGGCGGGGCACAAGGCAGGGGTGCCCCCTGTCGCCTCTCTTATTCGCGTTGGCGGTCGAACCGCTGGCGGTTCGGCTGCGCCTGGAGGGTGCGGAATGGGGTATTCCTCTCGCGGATGACACACATTGCGTGTCCATGTACGCGGATGATCTCCTCATATATGTCCGAGACATCGAAATGGACCTGGCCCCCATAGGGGCGACGCTGGCGGACTTTGCAGATGCCTCGGGTCTCCGAGTGAACTGGGACAAGTCCACAGTCTACCCTTTACACCCGAGCCTACCCCCCCGAGAAGTTGAGCTCGGTCCGCATACGCTCTCGTGGTCCGCGGAGGCTCCCCGGTACCTCGGGGTCCGCTTGTACCATTCTCCAGCAGCCATGTTTGAGGGCAACCACCGCGTAGTACTTGCTAGTCTGCGCCCTACGGTCGCCTTCTGGAATAAACTCCCGCTGGCCCCGATAGGACGGATAGCCCTGGCTAAAATGGTGATGCTCCCCCGACTCCTTTACCATTTCACAAATTTGCCGGTTATACCACCCAGGTCCTTCTTCCGCAATGTCGACTCCCTCCTAGGGACCCTTATCTGGGGCGAGCGTCGTCACAGGGTTGCCTTGAAAACCCTCCAACTTCCCACAACGCAGGGAGGGCTCGGAGCTCCATCCATCGAGGCATACTTCCTCGCGGCACAACTCCAATGGCTATCTTACTGGACGGCGGATCGCTACCCTCAGGAGACTGTCACTCCGACCGGCAGAATCGCAACCCCGGAACTCACTCGTCTTCTCCTCCCGGGCACCAAGCCACGGCGCACATACCCCCTTCAAGTGGCGATAGCGCGCCGGTGCATGATGCGGATCCACCGGTTGTCCCCCGGTAGACCTCCATACTCCCCGCTGCTACCACTGATAGGCAGCCCTAGGCAGGACTCCTACTTCACCGCTCCGCTGTTCGCTGAGTGGTCCCTCTGTGGCATCACGGATCTGGAATCGCTCTTCGAGGAAGGCCAGCTAAAATCGCTTGACCGCCTGATCGCTGAATACGGACTCTCCCCAGGCCAATTCCTTAGATATAGACAGCTACTCGATGGATACCGGCCCCATTTTAATCTCTGCACTGGCGAGCCAGACACGCATCCAGTAATACATACAATCCTACATATGGGGGTGGGACGCCATTTAATCACCTGGTTATATAAATCCATCCGGGAACTCTCACACGCTCCTCTTACGACTCTGCGGGCTACTTGGGAGGAGGACATAGGTCGCGCACTGCACGACTCTGAATGGACTAAAGCACTTGAAGCCCCAAAACGCGTCTCTAGGAACGCCCGCTTCAAGAACATCCAATACTATATCCTACACAGGGCATACCTCACCCCAGCGCGATTGCAGAAGTTCTATCCCTCCACACCATTTCTCTGCCCCAGATGCTGCTCCCCTGCGGCAGATTTCCGACACATGTTCTGGAGTTGCCCCAACCTTCACCCCTTTTGGCGGGCGGTGCACGACACTCTGACGGAATTAACGGGCCTCACTACACTAGCCACCTGGGAGTCCAGCGCACTAGGCATCTTTCATGGTCCTAAGCGAGACCCGGTACACAGGCGCTTCGTGTCCCTAGCACTCCTGTTGGCCAACCGATGTATAACCATGCGCTGGCGTTCCCCGGAGGGTCCCTCTGCAGCGGCATGGAAGGGCGCGGTTGGTAAATGGGCGGCGGCGGAAGAAGACGCCCTTAGAGAGGAAGAAGCCAGGGGTGCGCGTAAAATTCCCATATCCATGGAATGGGCCATGCTCCTCCACAGCTTCCGGCAGCCCACACATGCAGAAGAACCACCTACTCCTCCCCCCCCTCCCACCCGTGAGAACCAGTAGCCTCTACATGGTATCTACCATCCTGGGACCGTCCCCCGGTACCTCCTACTTCTTGATCAAACTCTCATATTTCATGCCACCCACCTCGGTGCCCGCATATACGTGGGGTGTTCACCCCCCGGCCCACTCCTTTCCCCCCCCCCTCCCTCGGAGCGTAGACCGACTGGCTCCGTGAAAATCCCCCCCCCCCCCGACGCCCGTCGCCAGTATCCCCCTGCTTGGACCCTGCTAGCGCCCACACGCTTCTCTCCCACAGTTTTGTCCCCCTTGTTCTTAGGTGCCACCACTGTATGAACAGTACAGACCTCGATCCTACGCTCTCGAGGCGGGACCTACATATCTGCAGTTACCCATTGCCCCATTGGGGGTGCAGACTCACTGCTTCCCGACCTGCGGACATGTGTGTACGATTTACACTGATTACCCAAGGAAATTGTAATTTTGCACCAGTTGTATAAAAACTAGAAAACGTTGCGCGCTTGGCTGTTCGTGGCTGAATGTTGAGGCCACGTCAGTAGATCATTTACACTGTACTTGTATACTTTAATGCAACAATAAAACAAATGTCAACAAAAAAAAAATTAAAAATGTCATCTGGTTGTTAATTGAAATGCTTTGTAGGAGACACGTTAACTTTTTATTCTACTTTGATTAAAAACTGTGATTAGAAAAAAAAACACAGATCTCTCCAAGCACATTACCCACCAGAACCATTATTATTACTCACTAAGTTTTTACTTGGGACACAGAGATCTCTGCAGCAGTTGCCTTCACTTTTAAAGGTATTTTAAAATGTAGCCTTGGTAACCAATTAAGTCAGAACAGATTTACGGTCACATTTCTTCTTGTTGCCAATTTTTTGTGGCAGAGTTTTGAAAAAATAAATGTATAAGTTCAGGACGGTGCAAAATGTATTTAGTTATTCATGAAGCCATGCAAATTCCTGATTTGCATGGGTTTGTAAATAAAAAGTAATTCACCACAGCATATAACGCTTCCTTGTGTTACCTTATGTAAGGTGGACAGTACACGGGGCTTGCATGGGTATTCCTGTGCATCCACCCATGTATTTTGACGCAAACCCATATTTTTTTCAAAGACTTGTAAACATGAGTGTGCACCAATATGATGCACCTACCAGACGCTGCCGTAACAAGGAGAATTATCTGTATTTCTCCTCGTAATTTTCTCTTCGAATGTATGCTGCTTCCTGCAGCACACATGCAAAGAGTCGTTTTTTTGCAGGAAGGCACCTATACCTTCCTGCACAAAAACTATCCTGACCACAACGCAGGCACCCTTCGGCAGCCATGAGTGCGCCAGCCACAGGAGAGAGGGAAATTGTGCCAAACCTTTCAGAATATGGCCCTGTTCTCTCTCCCTTTCAAGCATCGCAGCATAGCAGCTTCGTTTGCTTCACTATGTTACGTGTAATCTTTGTAAATCTAGGCCCCAACCACAGACTGCTTTTCTCGACTCCGCCCATCATGACTACACCCCCTTTAAGTTGCCAAACCTTGACCCCCAATTTATGAGTTCCTGGAGTAAAGTTTTTTCAAATTGTAAGGATCACACATAAAGCAGTAGCAACCCTCGAAAACCCTTTCATGCATCTCTCGCATTCACCCTTTGAATTTTCTCATCATGCGCAGGACCAAAGAGGCCTGGAAGAAATAGGCACATTGGGGCTATTATTTTCTTCAAACGTGGATCTCAAATCACAGGTTTATTACAGACCAGCTTTCGTTTGTTAATTCTTTTAAAGCGCTCACATGTATTGATCACACACCTGCTAAACATGTGTGAGGTCTTAAGATCTGAATTCACTTCTTGAGAGGTATGGGTTTGTTATGCCTCTCCTATGATGTCACGCGCCTTGATGCCACTTGGCACTGCCTAACTTGGTTAGTTTCCCATTTGTTTTTAGGACTCGTGTCCTGTGTGTAAGCAAACAATTTCCAGCAAATTTGTTATATAGAAATGCTAATTCAAACCATTCGCTAATTGTGACTGGCTTTAATCCTTTGATGGATCGATGCGCCCAGTCCTATAAAAGAAATATGCCAACTATATTCCTATCTCGTGTGTTGTAACGCGCTCTAACGCCTGCGCGCCATGTTGGCGCTATGTTAAACCGCATAAATGAATAAATACATTGTACCAAGGAGCCTTCTTAAGGCAAGGCAGCCTAACTCCAGTTATGTTAAGGAACTGATTGTTCAGGTGTCCGGCCAGCAGAGGGCAGGTTTGCTCCATTCTTAGGGTAGGGGTTATGTTCTGTGAAGTCGTTTCTTGGAAAGTAAGCAAGTGATTTATTTTCGGCAAAGACCTCGAGCCTTATTCACCCCCGCAAAAGGAACGCGAGACTTTTACTGTATTTTTGCCGTTTTGGTCATGCGCATCCCACAAACGGAATCTCTGCGCCGCCGCGAACACACCGGTACTCTCCTTTAGAGCTAGAGCGAGAAGCAAAGACATCGAAGCCTGTGACACTTATTTCTTGGTTTGGCCTCAAACACAAGCCGAGACTTCCTAAAAAAAATTCCCATGATGTCTGCGACTAGTCGTACTCAAAAACTGCCTCCTTCTTTTACTCAAACTCCGACACAGTGACCTCTATTCACACACTTTTGTTCACTTTCAGTCTCTGCCTCGCTCTTTCTGTCACTCTTTCTTATCACCCCCACCCTGGTGGCAGGCTGTTGGCTCTCTTTGCTAGCCCGCACCATCTTCAAACCCAGCTGCATCATTAAGAAAGCTATCTTGACTAGCAGCCCCGCTTATCTTGCAGACCAGCTTAACAACTCTATTGTTGCTCGCAGCCAGACTGCAGCCTAAGAATTGTAAGAAAAACCAAGACAGCAGACCTTTCCACCTATGCACCCGAGATCTGGAGCAACATCTCAACTCTGCCCCAGTTTACAAACGAGTTGAAGCCACACTTCTTCAAAGAACACTGCATCACAAGGCATTATCAGTGGATAAACCAGCTACCTACCTCTCCTGTTACTCATTGACTTTATAGGTGCCTTTGACCATGTCCAATGATCCACTGCCCTTTGCCGAGCGATGACCTATACTACTACATACATATGCACTCCTTACATTTCTCGCTCTCAACAACTCCCTCTTACACTCTAACTCGACTACTCTCTCAATCACCTTCTTGCTCTCTCGCTAATTCTGTGTTTGTTTGTCTTTCTGTTTGTTGTTTTCTCTTCTGTCCAACTATACTTCTTTCAGACTGCTCTCTAGGTCTCTTGCTTCCTCTTTACTGCTCTTTCATCATATTTCATTCCCTTTCTCTTTATATTCTGTGTTACTCCTCTGACCGGCTGCTTTCTGCAAACCAGTGGCATTTAGGGTGACCAACTGTACGTAATTTTCACGGACTGTCTATAAATTAGCCCTAAAGTCAGTTGTCCGTGATGTCTTAACGAACAGCATTTGTTCGTAATTTTAACCTCTCAGCTACAGAACAAAAGTTAATTTCCACAATTTAGATTCTCCAGCTGACGTGCAAGGGAGTCTCCTATGCTGCATTCCGGAGGGGCATACGGCTAAAAAGAAATAAGCTGCCTTGTCTTGGTAGCTGCTTCCCCAAAGAAATGCAAATGTGCGCAATTGGTTACTTGGAAAATGTAAAGTTTATTTGGGAGGCGTTCATTGATGGAAACAGTTGAAGCTGCCGGATGACAATATATTTTGTTTTTGTGAGGTACTGTAAAGGTGTTCCAAGCTGAGCTGTGGAATGCATGCTTTTAATGGATAGTTATAACAGATTTTTGCACTAGCTATAGTCGGCATGCTAATTTCATCTATACATTAGAAACACTTTTTATCTTGAACCTGAATGTATTATTTTACTGTGTATAATGCACATTTAAAATAATGACTTAAACGTTCCTAGTGCTTTCAGGGACCTCCTAGCACTAAAAATACCCAAGTCGCTTTCTGTGCTGCATCAAACAGGATTACATTATGTGGGCCTCTGGGTGCACACATAAACATCGGTGGTGATCGCATTAACCAATACAGATTTCAAAACATAAAATAGTGCATTTCCCACTGATTAGTTTAACTTTTAATTATTTTCAGGGTGTTATTTTATATGTAGTCACCAGACAGTGAGAGATCAACAAAAGAGTTACAGAATATTGTATTCTTTTTAGCCACACCTTTGATTACGCTTCTGTGCTTACTGACCCCGTCCCCAAGGCAGTATCCATACTTTTCTTTATACACTTCAACTGCTTCATTAAGTAGATTCGAGGTGGGCAAGCCAACAAATTAAGAAGGAGAGCTAGCCAAGGGTCTGGCTCAGATCTTAGAGCCCGTGCACGAGCCAAGCCCTGATATGTTTGCTGTGTAAATCATATAACAGCAGTTAATCAGGGGAGACTGGATCACTTGTCCTGTTTTAAACAGGGTCTAGTTTTCTTACAGTCTAAAAAAAAAACCCTCATTCACGTATTGTTCGTAGTAGCGGTATATCTTGGTTGTCCGCTTCTGTTTCTTACGTGAAAAGCATCATCATTGGGTCTTATCTGTGCTTTTCTCCACCAGGAAGGAGACCAACTGGTTATTCACATTGGTGATCAGGAGAGGTGAGGGTGAGAGTGGAGTGAACTTAAAATTGCCTCCTTGCCACTGATTTATTTAGTAAGGGAATGACCCATTTCTTGACACAGGTGCTATAGATCAGTAGCCCTTCTATATACACACCGCAATTCTTTTTAATCTTGCCCCACCACAGACTAAATACATCGATTAACTTCATGTGTCTAATATACTGGAAAGTAACAGTTCCTAGCACTTTCAAGTAATTCAGTTTAAGATGGACTACGCACAAAAACCCCACTTATATGTTTTATTAGCCAGAAATGTTCCGCCATCCCTAACAATAATATTGGCCATGATATTGTAAGGGACACCAGATAATACATGGGTGGATTCTTGGGAACCCCTTGCACCGCCCATGTGACACTTACCTGACAGAACATAGTAAAAGAGAGTGCTATGCGCTGTATTGTGTTCCTGTTTATTTTTTTTTTTTAATAAAGCTATTGCCAATCAAGATTGGTGCAAGTGTGTGATAGAAGAACTTCTTTATGCTAGCAAGACCAGGCTTATCCGTCTCATTCTTGAGATGACTCATCTTGATAACTGAAAACAATCTTACCATAAAGTGCTGCCAAGAAACACTGATTGGTGAGGATGATGGAGGCATAGCAACAGGGATGACAACCGGGCACTACAGGTTTCACTTTCTTTCGTAGGTGCTAGGTGTCTCCATGTCATGCTGGTCGCATTCTATCAATTTCTTTTAAAGTAACAGAGCATTGCAGGGGTGCCTCAGGGCCAAAGAGAACAGCTTTAGGCTACCCACCCTTGGGTTACTTTAGGTCATGCAGAAGCACTCCCTGCAATCAGGTTCTCGAAAGGTAAGTTGAATCAAAGTCATTTTCTCTCGTTTTTACTGCTTTCTCTTGCACTTTCCCCACATTTTGTGTGCCTCCTCCTTGCTTTTCTTTTGTTTTCACTGCTTTCTCCTTGCTCTTTCCAATGTTTTTTGTGTGCCTCCATCTTGCTTTCCCCCGTTTTTATGTGCAGCCTCCCCACGCAACTCCTAATCATCACCTCTCTTTCTCTCCTGGTTCCCACTCCCAGGGACCTCCTCCTTTTCAAACTATGCCTCCATCTGTTCACAAGTGTGTTTAATCTTTACATGTGTTGCAATAGTATGTTCATGTTTCCTGTGCAAACAAACAGCTGAGAATATTAAACTGAAGACCAGTACATTGGTCGAGTTAAGTTAACAATATCCGCCTTAAAATATGTGTGACTTGATCTTTATTTTGCTGTTCCAGTCTCAGTAAAAAAAAATATGAATACTAGCTTGGTGAGGAACCAGGGATCATAGTACTTGCTTTTGTCAGGCTGCCAAAAACTCAGCAAACCATTTTGCTCTAAGAAAAGCACAACTACTGCCTCGACAGTTTATGTGGAGTAGTTTAGGCGATGTAGGTGTATTCCGTAAGGGATGCAAAAGTACATTGTTTTGGCAAGTTTAACATGAAACAGGCTATGAATCTATTTTTCCTGAACTGCACGAAAATGAGTTCTCCCTCATTATGTCATTATGGCTCTCCATGCAACCAGCTTTATTCTGCCTTGTGATTCCTGATGCTCATTTGGTCCATAGCGTTTCCAGTCTACTCTTATATGGTTGGTTGAGTGACCAGGGTGATGTCCAGAGGTTTACTGTGTCTAGCATGCTGTCTCATGGTTCACTGTGGGTTGAGGCTTTTATTAAATGGTAGACTGTGTGTTGAAGCTGGTGAATGATGACTCATGGTTTGATAAGGCTGGTATGTGATGATTCTCTGTCTGTCCAGACTACTTTATGAATTTTCCTGGTGTGATTTGGCTTCTGTCCAAAGGCTAACTTAGTCTTAGTGAACTGTTTGATGGTGACATGTGACCAGGATACTGTATGATGGTTTACAGTGTGATGTCATTGCATGCCAACGCTGCTGTCACTGCGACCACTTTTATGAGTAGGCTGCTGCTTGTTTTTCCATATGTGCCAAGTCTTGGTCGAGTTATGCCACTGTGTTTTGAGCTAGCCCAGCACATAGTATCTTGTAAACTGCACTTTAGTGTAGCTTGGAGAGTGCTTGGGCTATTTCGGAGGCTGCTTGGTGCATATTTGCACAAACGTGGAGTACACTTGCAGAAGCAGTATTTAGATTGGCCTAGTTTGGCTTTGAGATGGACAGTTAAGGCTAAAATGAATTGTATCAGGACAACCTCTGGGCACTTGGAGTACAATAGTAGTGTTAATACTGAAAAAAGATACTGAAGGGAGGCATTTAAGCACATCAGTGATTTGGAGAGTCTCATGAAGGAGCAAGTGAATTAACAGTTTATAGGATACATAGAATCTTTTCTGGCGTGACAAGAATAAAATGCAATCTGGGTACTGCAATACATAGTGAATTGCTTGAGGTAGGACATAAGGGAATGGGAGAATACTCATGGATGTGTCATTACTTTTCAAATTGTTACTGTTGTGTAAGGAGTTAACTGTCTCCCCCATCTGAGGACGTCCAGCCTTCAGTATTGCATGAATATGCATCAAGTGTCATTGGTAAAAGCCTTCTTAAACCGATTGTGACCTGAAGACATAGCCTAATATACAGATGTCTTAACTATCTTTAATATCGAAATAACTTGTATTGTTTGTGCTAATCTCCCCAGGCTTAAACCATTATCTTCCCACTCAAGCATGATAGTATAGTAGGAGAAACTTTATACAATTTGCAATTAAGTTGTCTGAATGTTTAAATAGGACATATGAGGCACATAAAAAAATTCACCCCTCACTTTCATGCCGGTGGTGGGTAATGTCCTGAATGCAGAATACAAAAGTTCTGATTCACTTGTAGGCCCACTCGAGACAAGCCAAGATAATTTGATTTATTTACAGAGGCATATAAACTTGGTCATATGCTTTCATCCAGTAAGTCCCCCTCCCCGCTCCCTCCACCTCTGCCACCTTGCACTTAATTCACTAAGTCACAATGTGTGTCAATCCCAGTAATGCTACCTTTAGCCTTCACCCTTTCTATGTCAAAGATTTGGGTGAAAATGCAAAATGTTTCTTTTTAACAGAATTAATGAGATAATGAGCAACAGAACACCATGTATCTCCTCTACATCACCAACCACAAGAACACCCTAAATATACCAACTTCACACTCTTGAACAACCAGCCTAGGACCAAGTGCACAAAGTCTAGCAAACTATCACACATACATCCCAGCCTTATCATGAGTTTGAGTTGAGAAGGTGAATGGGCAATAAAGATGTCTTTAAATGTTGTTTGCTGCTTGTCACAAGTGCTATGCGTTCAAGAATAGAGGGAAAATGTCAAGCTGTATTGCCTGACAAGTTTTTTCTTGATCCTTTAATATGTGGATTGGTGTTTACAAAATTCTTTAAAGACAGAATAGTAAAAGTTGGACTAGTTAACAGTATTGTTGTGGTGGTAAGGAAGTGTGAAAACAAAGGTTGTGAGCTTTTAAATACTTGTAAATGAACTGTGAAAATGTTTCAAAACGTATCAGCAGTTAGGAAACCACAAATGGACCATGCGTTTATAATTCAGAAGTGTGCTAGAAACAGAGTTTAAATAGGTTCAAACCAACCAAGACACTTTACTTGGTGATGTTCAAATGATACATATTAGCTGAAAACACTTTTCCACATATTACTGTTTGTGCGCTATATAGTTTTATCAGTAAAACTACATGTTGGCATTTTGCTGCCATTTCAATGGAAAATGTTCTGTATATAAAAGACAGTGCCTCCTTCTGACCTACAATAATGCCTCAGCGTTGTATATAGTTTCTAGTCTGTAGCACACGTCTGTGCATCAGTGAGAATATGAAGTTTACAGCTTACAGAAATGAAATGGCTCACGCAGAATACTATTTCCCATATACAGACAAAATAAGGAGGGCTGATATGTGGCTAGCCAGGGCATTATATTACAATGTCAACTCCTATCTAACCGTTGTGGCCCACAATAATACCATAAAACTCAGCAGTCTGCAGCCAATTATAGCTCATGCAGGCTGGTTAATAACTCCCTTTTCCTGCTTAATGTTCTTACCCTTACACAAGACCTGTCCGCTATGGGTCTTATCCATCACTCAGTACTGTATCAGCCCCTAAACCATTGGGGTAAAGAATGATGCTAGCTACAAGAACTGTATTCTTACATCAACATCACAGGCCTAATTGTATGCAGGGTTGCTTACTGAAAATCCATGAACATATTACTCAATGCACTTCTTTTTTTTTATACAAAAATACTTTTTTATTTCATTTTTTGTATATATTTTATAAATGTTTCTTCTTTCTTTTTATATTGTTCATACGTTGTTATACTTCGTTTACTGCACAGTTTCAATTTGCAACCTCATATACTCATTACACATATAAAAATATAAAAATACAATACAAAACAGTGCTGTACACAATTTATATATAACATTTTGAGAGGAAGTTCCTAAATTAACAAATCAATTCTATCGCTGGCGGTCGAATAACATGCGACTTGCATTTTGGCGTTTTTGAGCCTTCATCAGTGGAACCGTCTCAACTTTTCTACAATAACGTACAATAAAACACAATAAGAATGAATTGTTAACATTTAAGGCCTGAGACTTCATTCTTAATACAATTATGAACACTTAGTGTTTCATTTTCAATACAAACTTTCTGTGCCTATATTTATGGAGTTCCTCCTGTCGCGATTTAAAATTCCAACATATACACTTTATGACCTAGAACAAAACTGAGTTTATATCATGTGCATATATAGACAAATAAAGGACACAAAAGAGATAGATCGAGAAATGTACCAGAATAGATCACCAACCGTGTTAAAATCAATTGGGGTGTATTAATCACTCTGCAGTCCATTATAGTTGAGTGATTAACAAAAACCAAGGAGGGAAAAAGGAAGGGGTGAGGTGAGGGGAGAAGGAGGGGAACATTATTGTGTTGTCCCAATTATAAAATAGTTCAAGGGACTGAAATTACTTTTTCTAGTAATATCTGTAGTTTCGCTGTAGAGTGTTGATATACTGCGAGGGACCAATGGAAAGGACATTTTTATCCAGGACTAATTATATTTCCTGGGGGTCAACTCGCTTCAGAACTGCTGTTAACACATGTATGGAATAGAAAAAAACGGAGGACTCAAACGGTTCGATTTTCCCTTAATTTCTCATTCTAAAGAGGCCAATGTTTATCATTTGCAAAAATATTGGTTAAGCATATACCTGTGTGTTCGTAGTTACAACATTCCAATATTCAGTTCAACGGGTTTATTTAAAAAGAGATTCAATATTTTTCCACCTGGATGCTTAATCTAGAGTGACAGATTATAAACATAATCTAATTATTCAAATATTGCATGCTGTTTTACTGCCTTTGTCATTCACGTGGATGTAAATTGAATTTTTTATATTATAGCACCTATACTTACAATAAGTCTATAGTAGTGTTCCTACCAGTTGGAGAACATTAAAACTCAAAATTAAATTCTCCTCCTCTTCTGGGTTCCTGATCACTATCACTGGGTGGAAAATTCATGAGAGAGATCCATATTTCAGCAGGTTATATACAACCACAGCAGGAGGATTTTGTTGTTGTTGATGTATGGCGGGTTCTGAAAGTGATCCCAGACCTTTTTAGTCTCTCACCCCCACGTAGTATCTAGGATAAAAAGGCACAATTTCTGTAGGAAAATAAGGTCCTCTTTTAGGTAGAAATGCATCTCGTGTTTTCAATGGAAATCTGACCTTAACTGTATGTGATTTTATAGCGGTATCTATAAACTCAAACTGAGGTATTACTAAATGAAAACTTTTTTATGGGCAAGATATCACTGGTTCTATTATTCGGCTAGCTTGCCATTCATTTGCTTTTTAACACCTTGGCTGCGGCTGGAATTCCGCACCGGTGCTGCACATTCCGATCGCGGGCGTGGTCATGACTGCTCCCAGCCGTCATCAGCACACGCCCACCGTGACTCATGATGGCTGGGAGCCGTCATGAGCACCGAAGGGGTTAAGGGGTAGAATGTTGACTAAACTATCCAGTGGTTGGTCAAACATCATTATTTATTGTCGGTGTTTATATTATTTCACGTGAGATCCCTCACATGATAGCAAAAATATGGCTCAGAATTACAGCGGATGTGGTGGTATCTTTAAACTCAAACGATTGAATTAATGTATCAGAACCTCTGTTATCTTGGTCGCGATATCACTTGTTCTGTTTAATTGGCTTACTTGCCATTCAGTTACTTCTTCAGGGGTTAAACTTAATTATTTATAGGTTTGTGACTAAACTGTCCCGTGGTTTATATCTGATTTAAACTACAGGCTCAACAAGCACAGCGTTTTGAAAATCTCTGTGACCCCAACTGTTATTTACCATGCATTTGTATTCTAAGCCCTGATTTAAACTACAGGTTCAACAAGTACAACATTTTAAATAACATTGTGACCCCAACTGATCTTTGCCATGCGTTTATATTCTATGCCCCACTAGAATGTCAATGTTTTTATTATTATTTTACGTGAGCTTCCTCACATGATAGTAACTTTCCGCTCACGATTACATGACTAAACATGATGCCGTTTGGTGCTAAGAAGTTATAACTATTCATGTCAGTTTAGTTGTTTAAAAAGAGCCGTATTAATTGTCTTAGTCTTCCACTTTTAGGTAGTCAGTCAGTCAAAAATACTTTATTGGATTAATTAAAATCATAAAAGTATACTACAGACACATTTAAAATAGAAAGACATACATACATTTATAAGACAATACTGTTCAATACATAGCAAGCATTTGTAAAAACGTTAAAAACGGATAAGAACATTTGTGCAGGGAAAAGTCAGATTCAATTATTACTTTTTTCTTGTCCACTTTTAGGTAAAGGCTCATATTTTATTATACTGACATTTAGTATCCCGATATTGTTATTTAGTTCTTGCTCTACAAGATATCATATGAAGTTGAATTTTATATCATAATGTTGTGCGTGACTTTGTCCAATATGCGTATTTACAGCAAGCAAGTAATTAGTTGTACACTTACTTATTGTATTAACCGTGTGTGTCGCCAGTATCACACTCCGTTCTGTCTGAAATCAGCAGAAACAAGAGTTTGTACCACCCACGGCTTTTAACACCTTGGCTGCGGCTGGAATTCCATGCCGGTGCTGGACATTCCGATCGCGGGCGTGCTCATGACGGCTCCCAGCCGTCATCAGCACACGCCCACCGTGACTCATGACGGCTGGGAGCCGTCATGAGTACCGAAGGGGTTAAAGGATCCCCAAGTGTTTTCATTTGTCGGCGTCTGACGTCATGAGAGTGTTACTTAGTAGCTCACATGCATTCGGCATAGAACAAAGATGACGGACTCCACTCTTAAAGATAAAGGCAGCCATCTTATAGTGTACGTGTTTCCCGATAGTTTTAAGCGTATTATGTTAACAAAAAAGATAAAGAGACGAAAAGACCCTTTTAAATGAACTTACTGCTTATTTGGCAACTTTATTAAAGGTGAACTTTTTATTGTTGTAATAATGAGCCCCTATATTTTAATCTGCCGTTTCTATAGTAATTACTATAGAGAAAGATGTGTTGTTATACCAGGTGTATTTTAAGATTAATCCTACCATTCGAGTCCCAGACATAAATACTGGAATCATACATTGTTCCAAAATAGTCATTGTGATATTCTGTCAGGAACACAAGAATATGGGTGGCACATGGTATCATAATAACGATGGATTTTAAAGGATTTTATAAAGGGAAAAAGACCCTTTTAGTTTCACCTACTGCTTCTTCTGCAAATCTTTTAAGGGTGAACTTTTATTGTTCTAGATGATAAGCCTCTATAATGTAGTCTACCGCTTATATCGCAGGTACTAAAAAAGGGAATTCAATGTTAACAGAGTGTACTTTGAGCCTAATCCTGCAGTTCTAGTGTCAGACATGAATACCAGGGTCACACATTGTTGCAAATAGTCATTATTATGTGCTGTTAGGTACACAAGAATATAAGTAGCACATGGGGGAGGACTGTATTTCGAACACCTATGTATACTTATAAGTTGTATTCTCCAGCCCATAAACCAGTCATCACCAGCTGAACAGACATGGAATACTTGAAGCGATCTGACGCCTAAAGCTGGCTACTCGGAGGGTTGCACTGTAGTCCAGCACTGCACGACCCAGTTAGCTACATTCTGTGCATGCTGCTTTACATCTCACAATGGCGCCCAGATATAATATGTTAGTAACAAAATCCATCCGAGCAGATCTTCTTGACCACTTCTCTCACCAAACATGCCTGCTCAGGACCATGAACTGTAAACAAAATATCAGACTGGACTTCCCAGTGCAGTAACCATATAAATTGATGCTGATCATATGAAATACCACGAAAAGACCGCCACAGTTGCTCAAAGCTGCTCTCATACTGAAAAACCGTGAAGTGACGATTTTGCAACCTAATATAAACTTATTTTAACTTGTACTTACGTTGGTTGCCTATTTACATACTTATATACTATTGTTCAACCTCCTCTGATG